>NW_022105908.1:23701262-23705369 GCF_000313985.2 Echinops telfairi | reverse complement strand
TGTCACTGTGTCTGAGACCGTCCCTGTGTCTGAGACAGACCATCACTGTGTCTGAGACTGTCACTGTGTCTGAGACCGTCACTGTGTCTGAGACCGTCACTGTTTCTGGGAACATCACTGTTTCCCAGACTGTCTCTTTCTGAGACTGTCACTGTTTCCGAGACTGTAACTCCTACGAAGACTCCTCCTCCTCCTGCGGGGCTGCTGGTGTTTGATCTGTTAACTTTGTGGTTAGCTGCCCAACACAAAGCCACGATGCCACCAGGCTCCCAGACCAGCCTTGCGGGGTGGGCGGTGGGGGTCAGAGCTCATAGCCTCCGGATCAGGATCACTGCCTGAATCCTATATCCTGTACACAGAGCAGCCTGAGTGAATTGCAGGTCACAGGCCAACCTGGGGGTGGGGCGCCCTGTCTGAGGTGGCAGGTCACTGACCTAGTCCTGTGGCATGGGGATGCACCACGGAGAGGCACAAGGCTGCTCCAACTCCAGCGTCCACGACATTGCCTCCGGCCACAAGCAGCTCCCGGCCCATGGCGGAGCAGGCCTCTACATCAGGGAAAGGGGCATCAGAGGGGTAGTGGGACCTGGGGCCCACGGACCTTTCCCACCCTTCCCTGTCCCCAGCACTGACCAGCAGGGCTGATGATGGCACTGTGGTGGTACACGCCCGGGAGATGGGAGTGCCCGGTGGGTGGAGGGCCCATGGAGTCCAAGCTTTCAACGGATCCTCTGCTTGCCTGGAATTGCCATGCTGCCAGGGAGAAGCCCACGGCCAGCAGCAGCAGAGCCGCCAATATTCGGGACCAGGCTTCCAGGAGGCTACTGGCCTTGTACCTGGAGAGAGGGGTGTCCTGAAGCAGGGGTGCGCGGAGGAGGGGCACCTAAGAGCCCACAGAGACTCCGGGACAGGCTTTCAGTGGGATCTGATCTGACCAGGGAGAAAGTTTCCAGCATGAGGGCACTGCCCGGACAGAGGCAGAAACGGAGGACAGGGAGGGAGGGAGGGGTATGGGGGAGGAGGTTGGAGAGGCGAGATGGAGCCTGCTGGGTAGAGGCCTGGCAGAGAGGCGCAGAGGCCTAGGAGCCTGTGCAGTGAAGCGGGGCCCAGCCCAGCAGAGTCAGGCTCCAACCTGTTTAGCAGGTGCCTCCTGCTCCAGGGGTGGGGCTGGGACCCTGTGACTGGGGAGGAGGCTGGGGCTGGCTTGGTCCAAATGGCCTTTCAGTCTCACATACCTCTGTGAGTCTATAGCCCAGGCTTTTCTCCCTTAGCCAGAAGGCACTTGGAGCTGAGTATGGGCTTGCCAAGGCCCCCTCCTCCACCCCCACCCCACACAGGAGATTCCAGGGAGAGGGACTCCCTAGCTTCAGATAGGACCTGCCCGCTCCCCAACTCACCCAGAGAAGTGCTGGAGCCTCCAGGGATGGGGGACCAGGGGTTCTGAGGTCTCCCCCTCTTGCTCTTCTTCAGAATCCAGGTATGACTCCCAGAGGAGCAACTGCTGGTAGTGCACGGGCCCTGCCTCCCGGTCCATGGTCACCCCAGCTTCCTGCCTGCTAGCCCTCCCAGGGGAGTCTCAGGAGGCCCGTCCCATGACAGTGGGTGGGGGTGGAGGCGGCCTTGGGGAAAGGTGGTGGTAGAATGGAGAACAGGTCTGGGCAGGGCGTGGGGCCAGGGAGACCAGGCATAAGCCTGGCCCCATAGGGCCCGGGGCTCAGGGTGCTCTCCCACAGGGCCACAGCACAGTCACTGGCCTGGCTCTCCCACAGGGCCACAGCACAGTCACTGGGCTGAGTCACTACCTGCTGGCCTGGATAGTGGGTCTTGACTTGGGGCTACAAGCACTATGTAGCCTGGCCGGCACTCAGCATGTGACTAGGTTTCAATATGGGTCTGTCTGGGCTAGGGCTAGGGCTAGGATTAGGTCTTAGCATGAGGCCACTCCAAGCTCTGGGTTTCCCTGCTTGGGAACAACTTCAATTCCTGCAGTGGCGTCTGGATGGCCGTATGTCATGTGGCTCTTCTCCCGTAGGTGGTGCTATAGATCCCCATGGGGGTGTTCCACCCGGAAACCACGATAGTCCTCCCTGCCCCCCAAAACCCCAAACCCAAATCACTGCCATCGAGCTGCTCCCGACTCCTAGCGACCCTATTCCTCCAAACGGGGTTCTCATTAAGGATCTGCTCTGCAGGAAAATCACACAGCGCCCCCAAACAGCACGTGAGTGAGCTGCGGAAGCCAGTCTTTTTATTCGTTCAGCAGTCATTACTTGGCCGACGGCCACCCTTGGCCGTGACCATCTCCCACCTTCTCCACTCTCCAACACCAGGCCCCTCCGCCTTCACACAGATGCACCGAGGCAGGCGCCCGGAGCTGCCAAGGTTCTAGCGCCAACGGCGATGCCAGCGTCTCCCACGCTGCTCTCTCCCGCCACCTATCGCCCTGGACCGGCCGCTGCAGGAGGAAAACATCCCGCGCTTCTTCCCGGTCTGAGGGTACTTTTTGCAAACCGGCCGCCCTCTCTCTTCTCCCCCGCCTTTGTTTCAGTCTGGTCACTTCTGGACAGCATGGACACACGGCGACCTCCCGAGCAATGCCTCTTCTAGACTGTTCTTGGCAGTGCTATCTGGAGCAGCCCCTACGTCGGAAACCCCACAAGGAGTCCTTGCGTGGTACTCTCAGTGGCAGACCAAGAGACTGGAGGTTGAAGTGCCCTGGGAGGAAAAGGCCCAGAGATCTATTCTGGAAAAACAACACCGCCATCCAACGTATGTACCAGTGTGCTTACTACAATTGAATGATGGATTGTTATAAGATTTGTAAGAGCCCCCTCAATAAATGATTTATAAAACAGAAAAAAACAGCCATCAGAGACCTTGTGGAGCAGTTTACTCTGACACAACCTATGAGTCTTCATTTATTCGGTAGCGCTTGACCCCCCAAGTATTGAAGTGTGGTGCGGGGAGGGAGGTGGAGGAGGGTTAGAAGCAGCAGCAAGGATCTTATTTCGAAACTCCTTTAGGCTTGGTGATGTGTGTAAGGCTGATTCCTTATCCAGTGTGATCCATTTCAAGTGTTTCCAGATTCTCCCTAGTTTTTACATCCTTGTTGGGTTACCAGGGCGTGGGCTGAGAAGCCCCCGCGGGGGTAGGGTGACATTGGCCGCTAACCACCAGCTACTCCTCCTAAAAGTTGCAGGCCCAGAAGCCCACAGGGGACAGTTCTGTCCTGTCACAGAGGGTCGCTGTGGGTTGGCCTTGACTCAACGGTGGTGACATGAGCTTCTTCCACCCCAGCTGAAGCCTTATCATCCCTCCAGGTGGCGCCCTTGGGCAGGCCCTGTGCACGTGGCCCATGCTCACTCTTGCTCTCCCAAGGCCCACTTTGGGTCCGCTAGAAACACGCACCTTTTAAATTCTTTTTTTTTTTTTTTAAACGAACTTGTATGTCACAAAAGAATCCTAGTCATTTCGGTTTTACTTTCCTCCGTTTAGAGCCACTCAGACCAGTGTTTGGATCTGGTGGGTAAGGGATCTGGAGGTTTAAGGCTGACTCCTCTCTCTCTCTAAATAAGTTTTAACTTTTGATTTTGTAAATCTCTATATTTTTTCTCTTTCTTTGTGAAACATAATATTCACAAAACTCCAAATTCGATGTAGTTGCACAGCTCAGCTTCGTCGAATCGAATCAGCAACATTAGCCCATTAACCACCCCCACCCCCTTATCTATGTGGCTTTATATTATTCGTCTGTTTCCCACCCTTCTTCCACAGTTTCTTGTCTGTCTCCCCCCATCCCCGCCTCATCTCATCATCATCTTTAAAATCTTTTCCTTTGGGGTGAAGACAATTTTTCTTTTTCTTCATTTTCCTTTATAATAATGGTGGGTCAGTTCATGTTGTGTTCTTTATTTCCTTAGGGAGGGTATATGCACCAAGAGAGTGTTTGCAGGACCATAAGGTACTTGCATTTCTTTACATTTGTTTAAGGAAGCACCATACCGATTTCCATAGTGGTTGTATAATTCTATAATCCCACCAGCAATATATGAGCCAGTATTCCTGAGTTAGTTAATTGTGCCAGCCTGGCCGATAATCACATGTGGG
>NW_022105908.1:23696241-23698190 GCF_000313985.2 Echinops telfairi | reverse complement strand
TCCTATAAAGATTTACAGTCTCAGAAACCTGTATAATGTGACCATAACAATGTAGCACAATGTGGGGTTTATTTATTCACCTGTTGAGGAATATTGAGTTGCTTCCCATTTTTTGACCATTCTGAATACAGTTGCCACAAACATACAAGTCTTTGTGTGGTAGACATATATTTTCATTCTTCTTGTGAAATGATCCAGGAGTGAAATTAGTGGGTCATGTGGTAAGTGTAAGGTCCCTAAGTGGCAAAAACCATTTGTGCTCCCCTGCTAACCTCAAAGTTGGTGGTTCGAACCCACCCAGTGGTACCATGGGGAGAGATTGCCTGGTACTTGGTTCCTGTCGAGACTACAGCCAAGTGAGCCCAATGGGGCAGTTCTGCTGTGCCACACCTGGGGTTGGTATCAGTCACAGTCAACTTGATACCAACTAATGACAACCCCACGATGAGTGTGTTGTTCGGGCTAAAGGAATCCGCCACAGTGCATCCCAGCACAGCCACATCACTTCGCATGCCCATTCCCGCCAGCAATATCAGAAATACACACATTGTTGTCAACACTTAGCATGGTCAGCCTTTCCTTTGTCAAACTTCTTATGGTGAATGGGTTTGAAGGTTTATAGAGCAAATCACTTTTCCATTCAGCGATGGAAACACCTTGTGTTTCATGTCATTGATTGCAATCCCAAGGTGAAGCAAGCCACTTATCCCATCTCCCCTCGGTGGTTCCCATTTCTACTACTTCTTTCCTGACCCTTCTGAGCGCTGTCCTCAGGTAGCATTTACCTTTCTATCTCAAGTGATGGATTCTTCTGCAGAGTGCGTACCTCCGGAAGGTTGCTGTCCGCCTCAGTGGTTGTTTGGTTGAAAATTGAGCCCTAGGGATGAGTTCCTTTCTAGAACTGAACAGTGACTAACAGTCTCTATGTGACCAGTAAGCCTGGTCTCTATTTTTCTTCCTCTTTCTTTCTGATTTTGAGCTTTGCTCCATATCCCCCACTCTATGCAGGATCTTCCAATATCACCCTCGGCAGGGCATTTGGTAGTAGCAGCCAGGCACCATCTAGTTCTTCTGGTCTCTGGTCCATTAGCTTCTTGGACTAATTAGTTCCATGCATCTTCAATTTTCTTCACGCTTCTTTCCTCCAGACAAGGAGAGTCCCAAAGTTGCACCTTGGATGGCTAATTGTCAGTTTAAAGTTTTTTAGCCATCCTAGTAGGTGCAAAGTGGTATGTGAGCGAGAGCTAGCTCTCTCACCAATTGAATAGCTGATCGAGAGGGGTGTGTCTGCAATGAATTCAATTATACATACGAGGTAAGATTAAAAGTAATGGGTGGGGCAGAGGGGGCTTATGAAGCATAGACTCTCCAGGGCCCAGAACTTTATTCAAGGCAGACCTATGTACAATTATTGTCACATGTCCTGAATTTCATGACAAACTCACACAAAGGGTTTGTTGACAATTTCTCTGAAGACAAAGAAGCAAGAATATCTTTAGCCAATCCGTCTACGGTCTGGAGGGGGGTATAGCCAAACACCTGAAGAATGCTGTACTTCAGCTGGCACGTCCCAGGGAACAGGAGAGACAGTGTTTACCCTTATCTTACTGGGAGGTCAGACCATTCCGCGCCTCAGCGCCCCCTTGTGAGCTGACTGCTCCTTCCCACGGGCCCTGCTTAAAACATGGACTATGGGGATGGTCCTGTCTTACCTGAGGAAGGAAATGAGTTACAGACCGTCCATAAAAGCACTCTGTTACGTGGAAGTCTGGGAATTCCTTTCTTAGAGTCCATCTTAAGACATCTGTTCCCACAGTGGTATCCCACATTGGTTTCAATTTCCATTTTCCTATGTCCAATGACATTGAACATACTTTTATTTGCTTATTTGCTATTCATATATCTTCTTTTGTGAACGCTCTGTATTTTTTGGTGTCAATTTATTTATT
>NW_022105908.1:23680700-23695545 GCF_000313985.2 Echinops telfairi | reverse complement strand
TCATTCACTATGGTAAGATTTTTTGTTCTGATGATGCCTGATCCCTGATCCCTTTGGCACCTCGTGATCGCACAGGCTAGTGTGCTTCTTCCATGTGGGCTTTGTTGCTGCTGAGCTAGATGGCCACTTGTTTACCCAGACATATTAGTTTTGCAAACACTTTTTTCTCTCAGACTGTGGAGTATTTTTTTTAATTGTTAATGAAACTATATACACCACACAAAACACACACCAATTCAACAATTCCTACAGGTGTGATTCCGTGCTATCTGTACATCCTTCAAGTTGTGTGCTCATTCTCTCCCGCCTTTTCTGCGTTGTTGCTCCCTGCCATTCACATAAGTTCACTGCCCCTGCCGTTGACTCGAGGACCTTTGAGCAGGTATTGTCAAGTTGATCCTGTGCAGATTGTCTGTCAAAGAGCATTGTTCGAGGCCAATCTTCTTTACTCGCTGAGATACCCAGTTTTGTGGGTTCAACAAACTCTCAGGGGATATTTTTGGCTGAAGGTTTCAGCAAACCTCTAGACAATGGTGTTGGGGTCTCACTCAATCTCCGTGGAGCTGCACCGTGTGGACTCGGTGAGAATCTGAAAATCCGTTCAAGATTCTTCTGCAAGTTCCTTAATGGGGTGCTTTGAAGGTCGAGACATTTTAAATTTGATAAAGCTTTATTTGTCATTTGACATTTACATTTAAGAAATCTTCACCTAATGTAAGGTCATGAAGATTTTATTTTATGTTTTCTTCAAGAAGTGTCATGATTTTAGCTTTTGCATTCAGGTCTGTTATTTCAAATTAGTTTTTGAGTATGGTGTAGAATAAAGATCAGGTTTCATTTTTTTTTTTTGCATATCAATGTCAACTTATTTTTCTAGCATTTGTATAGAAAAGATTATCCTACCCTCATTGAGCTACTTTGGCATCTTTTCTTGAAACCCAATTGGCTATGTGCATGAGGGTCTTTTTTTTTTTAAATTCATCTTATTGGGGGCTCGTACAACTCTTATCACAATCCATCCATCCATTGTGTCAAGCACATTTGTACATCTGTTGCCATCATCATTCTCAAAACATTTGCTTTCTACTTGAGTCCTTGGTATCAGCTCCTCATTTTTCCCCCTCCCTCCATGTGGGTCTATTTTG
Source organism: Echinops telfairi (assembly GCF_000313985.2). Classification (NCBI taxonomy): domain Eukaryota; kingdom Metazoa; phylum Chordata; class Mammalia; order Afrosoricida; family Tenrecidae; genus Echinops; species Echinops telfairi. The sequence goes on along the minus strand of NW_022105908.1, from coordinate 23,694,400 downwards.
GGGTCTTTGATCCGTTCCTCTGATATCTATGTATATATCATTACTCCAAGAATATTCTATCTTAATACTGTTGCTTTATAAGAAGTCTCAAAATTGGGTAGCTAAATCTTCTAATGTATTTTATGTTTAAAAAATATTTTAGCTAAATTTTAGAATTAACTTGTAAATTTATTTATTTATTTATTTTTGTAAATTAATTTTTTTTTTAAAGAAAAGAAAAGAAACCCCACAGGGATTTTGACTGGGACTTTGATAACCTCCAGATCACTTTGGGGAGAATTGATAACAATAGTGAGTGTTGTGATTCATGAGCATCGTATACATCTTCACTTATTTAGGGCTTCTTAATTTAACTCCGTAATATTTTGGAGTTAATCACATACAGGTCTGGCCATATTTTGTTAAATTTATTCCTGAAAATTTCAAGTTATTTGATACTGATGTAAATCGTATTTTTTTTAAATGAACACCGATTTTTTGTTGTCTGTGTAAAGAAATACAATTGATTTTTGTATATTGACCTAATATCCTGAGACCCTGCTATACTGATTTTCAGTTCTAGAAGCTTTTTAAAGGAGCCTGGTGACAGAGTGGTTAAGAGCTACGCTGCTGACAGGGAGGGGCAGTTAGAGCTCACCAGCAACTGTGCAGAAGAGCAGGCCTGACATTTGTTCCCATAGAGACTGCTCGGAGACCCTGCGGCTGTTCTACCCTCATACGGGGTGGGGTCTCTGTAAGTCAGAATCAACCCAGGGACACACAGTAGGAGCCTTTTGGTGTAGTCTTTGAAATTTTCTACAATCATATTTTGTTAATAGACTTTGAAGTCTTCTTATCTGTTCTTTTTGCCTTCTGTTGTTATTTTTTTCTCTCCAGCCTTATTGCACTGGCCAGTACAATGAATGTTAAGTAGAAGTGGCCTTTTTTCCTGATCTGAGGGGAAATACCTCACACCTTCAAGATTAACTTTGATATTAGCTATAGGTTTTTCTTTAAGGACTTTATTAGGTTGAAGAAGTTCCTTTCTAATACTACTTTGCTAAGAGGAGTTTTTGTTTGTTCATTTTAATCACGAAAATGTTGGATTTTGTCAAATACCTTTTTCCACATCTATTGAGATTATACTATAAATCCTTATTTATGTTAATTTGGATTAGTTTTATACTTGTTAGCTTTCAGGTGTTAAATCACAAGTGCATTCCTGGGATGAACATTATACATTTCATGTTGTTGAGTGCTATATTTTGTGTGTTCCTTTAAAGAGGGTTGGATTCGGTTGTGGCTTGCTGTGATATAACCTGTGGATTCGTTGATTCTTTGGGGCTTCCTCTTAAGCTGTGTTATGGCAGTCAAGATCAACCTTCATTTTGGGACTAATTAGCCCCTCCACTAATGCATGATCCTTTTAAGAACTGAGTCCAAAGATATGACAAAATAATAATTTATAAATTATCAAGGGCTCTTGAGGGAGGGGGAGCAGGGAGGGAGGGGTAAAATGAGGACCTGATGCCGGGGGCTTAAGTGGAGAGGAAATGTTTTGAGAATGATGAGGGCAATGAATTTACAAATGTGCTTTACCCAATTGATGTGTGTATGGATTGTGGTAAGAGTTGTATGAGCCCCTAATAAAACGATTTAAAAACAAAAAAGAACTGAGCCCAGTGTCCAACAACCCGTGAAAGGCTACTGGACATGCAAAGGCAGAGAAAAGTGTGCTCCTTATCCAGGAAGAGACCTTACAATGGCAGGGATGGAATCAGTCACCGACGACTATTGAACAGCTATTTGAACTCTTATACACATACCGAAGAACAATGATAAGGGGAGAAAATGCAGCTTTACAAAGAAAGACAAAACTGGAACTTTTAGAAATTAAGTATATAACGGCAATGAGCAGAAGCATAGTAGGACGATTTCAAACAGTCTAACAGACACCTCATTGGAATGCCCGAAGAGGAAGACAAAGTTTGGGGAGGGGTTGGCAGAAAAAAATGCTTGAAGAAATCACAGCCTGAAGTTTTCCAAATTAGATGAAAACTATAAACCCGTCCACCCCCAAATCTCAACAAATCTAAGCAAATCAATGTTCCGAAAGTCATCGTGAGTCTGGCCTCTGCACCCCAAGCTCTACCTCCCCAACTCAGGGAGATGGCTGGGCTCTGTTTGAGATCTCCTTTCCAGCTTTAGGGCCTAGAAACTGCTCCCAAGCTGTGGTCTAGGAGGGTCACTGTGTTAGACAGGGTTCTCTAGAGAGACAAAACCAGATTGCTAATAATTGTATATGTATATTTATAAAGATAGATTAATATATAACACAAGAAATGAACTGCTAAATTATATACAGATAGATAGATATTTAATACAAGAAATGGACAGTTAAACTATAAGCAGTACAAATGGCTCAGTGCAACTCACTCCCGTGAGAGAGTTGTGAGACACTGGCAGTCCTTCAAGTCTTGAGGGCTGTCTGGTAGTCCTCTGTAGAGAGAGAGAGCTAGACTATCCCAGCACAGACAGCAAAACACCCAGGCAGGTAACTGTCAGACAGGTCACCAACTGTCTGTCCCCAGCTTCAGAGATGTAAATTTCAATCCTGTGGTCTTAAAGGGACCTCAACTTACAGCGACACTGTCCACAGGCTAGGCGTCCCACAGGCAGTGTAGCCTTTAAATTGAGGCACAGAACAAGCAAGGCAGCCGCACACTGGTCCAATGATCAAAGAGCGAGAGACAAGAAAGGCGAGGCTCACCGAGCCATTTATCTCTCCGCCCTTCAATTAATCCCACTTGTGTTTATTGGCCAGGCTGGCACAATAAGCTGCAGTCACACTGTATGATTCTCTTCTCTTGGGGACCACAAGCCTGTGCTATTTGTTGCCCAATGTCTGAAAATAGGTTTTACATCTATTTCTCAAGTTTTAAATTATTTACAGTAAGATGGCAGTTAAGTCTTCTGAGACAGAAGCCGAACTCCTCATTAGATGTTTAAAGCGTGAGTCAGAGACCGGTCTCCTATGTTTTCCAAATTACTAAACACCAAACCACACTCGCTGTCTTCGGGTTGATTGTGGGTTTCTGAGGCTAAAACTCCGCAGGAGACCAGAAAGCCTCATCTTCCTCCCTGCAAGCAGCCCGCTCACAACCCACACCATCATCGGTGCCCCTTCTCAGGGGCTAAGCACCCTTATTTCATTCTCAGCTGTACCCCTAGTTTCTGGAACTGTTCCTGGCACGTGTTAGGTATTCAGTGTTTGTTGACTGACTGCATAATGTGTATTGAACTTCGAAGTAGTCCTATTAAAGCCCCTTTCAGTAGGCCGGAGGTAAAGGGCATCAGTGGGGTGGGTGGTAGCGCATAGTTTGTGAGCTGGGGGTGGTCAGTTACAGATCACAAACTAGCGCCCAAGCCCTACTTTGGTGGTCTGACCTCGCTGTGGGACCATGTAGTCATTGGCACCTATTGTCTTGGGGTTTGTGTGTGTGTGTGTCTCAGCCTGATACTGAGACAAGACACGCCCCATGCTCATATCCTGTTACACTTGTTCAACCACTGCAGGCAGCTTTCTGCCACAGTTCGGAACTCATACAAGTCCAGCGAAGAAAAGTAGCTCCTGGTACACATAGATAATTCTGACCAGATTAGGGAAATGGAATGGGACTGGGGTAGAGGAGTTGAAGAGTCAATGCAATAAGGATGGGGGGACTGTTGGGGCTGAGCAATCTAGGGGGATTGGGTATAGTGAGGGTCACTGTAGAGAATAGGGTGGCTCAGAGGGGGAGCAGGGATGGGAGAATAAGAAGCAGGGGAGCAGGGATGGGGGAATAAGGGGAGGGGGAGCAGCAAGGGGGGGAATAAGGAGAATAAGAGAAATGGGGAGCTGGGGACTGGGAGAGATGGGAGAAGGGACTTAGGTAGTTTGGGGTAGGGTGAGTGTGGGAGTGATCAGTAAGGCCTGGAAGGGACATGAAGTGACCAGCAGCTATGTCTTGTATAAAGAAAAACATAAGTCAGTTTCCCCTGGTGGTATAGTGGTTACACATTGGGCCTCTAACTGCAAGGTCAGCGGTTTGAAACCACCAGCCGTCCATGGGAGAAAGATGTGGCTTTTTACTCCCATCAAGAGTTTCAGTCTTGAAAACCCACAGGGGCAGTTCTATAAGGTGGCTCTGAGTCAGAATCGATTTAGTGGCGGTGCATTTGTCCCGAGAGCCCTGGTGGTGGGCGTAGTGGATTATACTTTGGGCTGCTAACCACAAAGTCAGCAGTTCGAGCCCAGGGAAGCAAGATGAGGCTTTTTACTCCCCAAAGATGTGCAGTCTCAGAAACCCACAGAGGCAGTTCTACTGCTCCCTAAAGGGCTCCTACGCGTGGGAACCGACTTGATGGCAGTGAGTCTGGAGTTTGGAGTCTTGTCCTCAAGGAGACCTGTGGCACAGCTGGTTCCGTGCTGAGCTGCGTGCAGTCGGCAGTTCAAGCCCCCCAGTAGCTCTATGGGAGAGTGAGGAGACCGACTGCTGACGTAGAGATGTCCAGCCTCTGACCCCTCCAGGGCTCTGCCCTCCAGGGTCGCTGTGGGTCGGAACCCACTCAGCGGCAGTGGGTTGTCCTCAGAGGAAGTGTGCAGGGCTGGGAAGGAGGGCGGGACTGGGGTAATGAGAGGCACTTGGGTGACTTCGTGGGCTGAGGAGGGACTGGAAGCTCTGTGGAGAATTGTCGGAGCTATGATGCTGGGGGGACAAGAAGGCCTGGGGAGGGACTGGAGTGAGGGGAGTTTGGAGGAACTGGGATGGGTAGGATGGGGTGGCACGGGGGTGGGGGTGGGGTGGTGGTGGTGATGGCAATCTCAGTGAGGCCTGGCTCCACTCAGTCCCTCCAAAGACAGTCCCCTGACCACCTGCTGCAGCAGGCCCCACAAGCTGGTCTAGTCTAGCTATGAGCGTCCTCCCCTAAGAGTGCTTCCTGAGACTTAAGGAGGGAGGGGAGGTGTCTCACAGACCCCGGTTTTCCTTCTCACTAGGTCTAGGGGGGCTGGAGGTGGCATTAAGCCATGCTTGTGTTTGACGGATGCCTGAGAAACTGTGGTCTGTTTCCGAGACCTGGCCCCCTGGAAGTGAGAGCGGGCTGCCACAGAGAGGGAGAACTATGCGGTGCACAGGGTGCGAGTCTGCTCCGTCCCACTGGCTTTGGTCATTTGGATCATTGCAAGTGGGTGGATTCCATCTCCTGTTGATCTCGCCTCTCTCTCCGAGTGGCTAGTGGGCTTGAGCCGCCAGCCTTGTGGTTGGCAGCCTAATGCCTGATGCACAGAGCCACCAGGGCTCCTGGGTCCCAGGTGGTGGTAGTTGTTGTTGTTGTTGTTAGGTGCCGTGGAGTCTGTTTTTTTGAACGTGACCCCACGCTCAACAGGAGACACTGGCCGGTCCCACGTCACCCTCACTGAGTGTTCTGATGCCTGAGCCCGTGACTGCAGCCACGTGCCCATCCGTCTCGTCGAAGGCCTCCCTCTTTCGCTGCTCCCTGGATATTACCAAGCGGGATGTCCTTTCCAGGGACTGTACTTTGGTCCCAGGTGGCGATCTGGAAATGAGTTTCCAACCAAATTGGAAGCGGGAGCACACTAGGGGGTGGGGAGGGGGGCGTGGGGGGATTGCAGGAAATGGCCGAAAGGTCAGAAGAAGGGAAGTTGCCTTTGGGATGGGGTGAGGGAGAGTTGTGCAGGGACCAGGAAGGCTGTGAGGAGGCCGAGCGCATCTAACCCAGGAAGCTCTGACAAGGAAAGGGCGGAAGTGGGAGGTCTGGGAGCCCGAGTGGCCCAGTGGTTAAACTGCTAACAGAGAGGCTGGCAGTTTCGAACCCACCAGCTGCTCCTCAGGAGAAAGGCTTGGAAACCCTACGGAGCAGTTCTATCCTGTCCCATGGTGCCAGTTTGGCAGCAGGGGATTTGGGAATAAGGGTGCCCTGGGGGGTGCTTGGCCGCTCACCAAAAATGTTGGAGGCCTGCGTCCACCCAGAGGTGCCTGGAAAGAAAGGCCTGGCGGTCTGCTTCTGAAAGACCAGCCCCTGTGTGCCCTCTGGAGTAAGCCCAGATGGCCTCTTAAGCACATGGAGTTGCCCTGAGGCTGGGGAGGGGGAAGGGAAGGGAGAGGGGGCCCACCCCACTGCTCCTGCTGAAGCCAACCCCGTTGGTACCCTGGGGACCCTGTGTGATGAGGTGGGGAGAGTTGATCTAGGCAGGAGGGGCAATGTCAGGGGGCGGTGGTGTGGCAAGAAGTCAAGCCCTGCTGTCCTAGAGGGGCTTGGCGTCCCCTGGAGTTTGAGACAAAGGGACTTAGAGGGAGCGGTCTCACCCTCCATCAGAAGGTGGGGCTGGAGTGGGGGTGTACGTATGTGTGCATGATGTTTGGGGCCCTCTCTGGGCTGCTGGCCTAGTGTCTCTGGAGCTGGGGACAGGTGTCCTGCCTCTGGGTGCCCTCCTCCTGCCTCGGGCCTGCTGGCCCAACCAGCCAGTGCCGTGGGTGTCCTGGGTGTCGGGTTCTGGGTTGTTCCCTGGGGAAACTTTGATCTGGAAAGAATGAGAGTGACCGATCTGGCAGCTGCCCAGGGCCAAGCCATGTCACTCAGACCTGGCCTGGGCTGCCCCTGCTGCCTTCCTGCCCATTGGGCCAGGGACAGTTTGTTACCTGGGCGGTGGGTGTGGGAGGTGAGCTCTCTCAGTTCACTCCTCACTCCTCCCCACCGCTCCTCCCCAGCACCCACTGAGCCCATCAGAGTCAGCTGGTACTTGGGCTGGGCCATGGGGGACAGAGATGGATGAGGCAGACTCCTGCCCTTCCAGGGGCTCCTGGCCTGGGACTGGCCAGGGGACTGGATGCAAGAGGGACATAGGGCGGAGAGGACTGCAGACAACCTCCTCCAGGGGGGTTTCTATAGGAACCTAGCCTCGCCCTCTCAGCAGCTCAGAGGACAGAGTAGAACTGCTCCCTGCGGTTCCCAGGCTGTGGATCTTGGCAGGAGCAGACAGGCTCATCATCTTTCTCCCGAAGTGTGACTGCTGATTCCAACTGCCGACCTCGTGTCCCAAGGTGTAACCCCTGATGCCACCGGGGCTACTCCCCATCCAAGAAGGCAGATTTCAAAGCGGGAAGATGGTCAGGCAGGGTGGCAATAGGGAGGATGCTTTGAGCAGAGCAGGGGGGCCCCCCCCACGGCTGGCTCTTCCTCTGGCTCAGTCACAGGAGTGTCACTGGGCTTGCAATGTTCCCTGGGATGGAGCCTGGGGGGAGGGTGCCAGGAGAGGTGGAGAGGTGAGGGGTGGGCGTGGCTGGGTAAGGAGAGTCTCAGGATCTGGACTTTGTCCTGTGGGTGGAGGGATTCATAGGGTGGGGATGGGGGTGTCAGTTTTGTCCTAGGGACCCCCCTCTGGGGGTTTAAAGGGGAAGTGGTCACCTGGGGGAGCTAATGCTGGTCTACGTGAGCCCACCTCCCCAAGGGGGGGGGGCGGATGTCCCCAGTGGCCTCTCCTACAAGCCTCCCACCCACCCCAGTGAGTCTCCCACATGCTTCTGAGAAACCTCTGTGGGTTTCAGGGAGCTCCCCAGAGCCCCTGGCCCAGGCTTCCCAGCCCATCCCCCACCCGGGCCTGCCCTCCCCACCCCCACTGCCAGCTCAGCCTGTTTTGGAGGCTGAAAGAGGACACTGCCCAGCCTGGAAGGGGGGTGGGGGGTGGGGGGGCCTGAGGGAGGCCCGGTGAGAGACCTGGAGTGCTGGCCCCTCTCCTTCCAGAAGGCACCAAGCCAGGCCCTATAAATAGCCCCTACCCTGGCCCTCTTGGGGAGGGAGGGGGGAGGGCTAGGCTGACAGGGGCCAGGCCTGAGGTGATAGTGGAGAAGGGGTCCAAGACTGGCCAGGGGAGCAGTTCAGTTGTGCCCTCAATACGGCCTGCTTGCCCCTGTGTCCTAGGGTGCCCTGGGTTGAGGGCAGTGGGAGTGTGTTCTTGGCCTGTTGTTATTAGAGGAGGGGCCGGTCCTCCTTCCTCCAGTCTCTGGGCGGGTTTCCGGAGGTCAGAGGGTCCGGATATGAGCCAGGAGAGCCCCCTAGGCTGCTCCCTCCGGTGCCAACCCCCCCTGTCTGAGTCCCCAAGGGCCCAGGGGAGTATGCTCTGGTTGAATGCCTGAGGCTTTGGGCAAAGCTTCACCACCCCACTGGACCCCACTCTCCCTCCTAGCATTGTAGTGCCCGGGGCCTGGGGTCAGGGTGGGTGGACTGAGTTGGTGTAGAGGCCTCAGCCAAGCTTTGGGGTCAGGACTTTGGGGCTGGGCCCTGAAAGGGAGGATTCTGGAAATCTGGCCATGGAAAGTGTGAGCCTAACACCTTATCTGGGCTGGCTGGGAGTGCTGCATCCCCCTCTTCCCAGCCCCCCCTGTCATTCCCCGCCCCCCAGCAGAACCCTGTGGAGGAGCCCCTCCTAGGCATGAGGAGGCTGGTGGGAAATTCCTTCTCCACCAACACTCAGAGGGCTCAAAGTTGGGGAGGTGGGGTGGAGGGTAGGAAGCCCTGCTCCTTATTTCCTTCCCCAAATCAGGGCTACCCTTTGGATGCAGTCTCTGTCAACTAGGCCCCACAGCACTCCCCACCTAGGTGTTCCAGAGACCCACCACTAGGTCTGGTTAAAGAGGCTACCAGTCCTGTGACTCATGAATACACCGATGTCCACACGAGTGACAGCACATATGATACACGTAGATGTATAATACGCATGCACATGCATAGATACCACATACAGACAGGTTATTATTTAAGGCTGTAGAGGGCCCATTTGATGTAGTGTCAAACTCAAACCCCCGCCATTCTATAGGACAGGGAAGAGCTGCTCCTCTGCTTCCTGAAACCGAAACTCCTTATGAGAGTAGAAAGCCTCCTCTCTCTCCCTCGGAGCGGCTGAGGGTGTTGAACTGCTGACCTGTGGTTAACAGTCCAACCGTGTAACCCACAGGGGCAGCTCCACTCCAGTCTAGAGAAGGGCTGACTACGAGTAGGCTTCAGCTGGCTGGCAGTGAGTTTAGAACTTTGTGGGCTTGGGAGAAAGATGAAGCTGCTGGCTTCTGGAAAGATTTATCACCTTGTAACAAATACTATATAGCAGTGTTTCCCAAGCTCGGGGGTGGGGGCGTGACGCTGGAATGATCCAGGGGGGTCCCCAAAGCAGCTGTACTTTATTCTGGATTGTGGGCTCTTTGGTACAAAAGGTTTTCATTGCCAGGGGGTGGGAGTGGGGGAGGGCAGTGTGTAATTTGTTTTCTGAATAGGGGGTGGTAGGCCAAACAAGTTTGGGACCCTGTTTCGGCACAGGGTGTTGTGAGTCGGAAGGGACCCACTCAATGGCAGTGGGTGAGGTTTTGATTAGGACGTAGACAATTCATTGCCATGCTGACTCACGGCCCCCCTGTAGGACAGACAGGGTAGAACTGGCCCTGTGGGGTTCCAAGACTAACTCAGGTTGAGACCCCTTTGGGGGTCAAACGAACCTTTCACAGGGGTCACCTAAGACCATCAAAAAACACATATTTCCTATGGTCTTAGGAACTGAGACACCACTCCTCTATCCGTCTCCAGGTGAGTCCACCCACATGCAGATACGACCACATACCAGTACCAGCGTGAAGACTGTTACCCACGCTACACCATGCTTCAAGACAAAATGTCACTTATTTGTCATTAGAAATAAATATTTCACAATATACAATGACATGTTGGTTTTGTGATTCAACACTATGCTTTAATTATGTTCAATTTGTCACAATGAAAACACTTCCTGCATTATCACATGATGATTCATAACAGTAGCAAAATGACACTTATGAAGTAGCAACGAAAATATTTTTAGGGTTGGGGGTCACCACATCATAAGGAACTGTATGAGAGGGTCACGGCATTGGGAAGGTTGAGAACCACTCTGTAGCTCTTTACGGGAGTAGAAAGCCTCATCCTTCTATCTTGGAGCGACTGGTGGTTTCAAACGGCTGACCTTGCAGATAGCAGCCCAGTGCCTAGCTCACTAGGTCACCAGGGCTCCTTGTCAACGTGCACATACGCCCACTCCCCCATATATGTGCTATGGGTGCTGGTGGCACAGTGGCCAAGTTAGCCGTTCCAACTAACAGCCCCGTGAGGAAGGGAGGAAGATGAAGATGTCTTCTCCCCTAAAGATTTAGTCTGCGAAACCCCTTGGAGCAGTTCTGATCTGTCCTACAGGGTCACTGAGTCGCTGACGGGTTTGTGTTTGTGTGCATACATAGGTACGGCTCCGTGGCTCCCACTGTTCATCCACAGAGATGAAGGTACGCGCATAGGCAAGTGGAAGCAGAGGCCTGCGCAGACACATGCTCAGGCACACAGGCTAGAGATGAGCACCCCGTGGGGTATCCAGCTGGCTGGAGGGCTGAAGGCTAAAAGAGGCCCCCGGTGGAGGTGGCCGGTAGGGAGGGGTAGGGGCAAACTGGAGTTCTTCAGGAAGCATGAGTCTCTTTCCCACCTCCCAAGAGCTTCCCTCCAGCCAGGCAGAGCTGTAGGAGGCAGGCAGACTCTCCTCTCCTGGGTCCCTGCTGGAGGTGAGAGGTGAAGTGTGAATCTCTGGGACCTGCCCACTCTGGGGCCTTCTGCTCCTGTCTGGCCTTTCACGGGGCTACGACCGCCCTCCTTATCGCTCTTCTTGGCTCCTGGACCTTCAACCAGGCAGGAAGCCATCAATGTGAGCCCTGCTTCCCCGCCCTGATGGTGCTCACAACAAGGCAACAGTTGCCAGGGGCAGAGGCTGGAGGCAGGGTTTGGGCGGCAGGGCGGGAGATGGCATGCTTGCAGGGGTGGTGGGGTGCCTTTCTCCAGGGTGGCTGGCTTCCTGTGGGTACCTTTAGGGGTTTGGCTAGCTTCTCGAATCTTCCCAGTTGTGAAACCTGCTTTCAGGGCCTCCAAGGAAGGTGAGGCAGGGCCAATCGGATGATGGATTCTTGCCTGACCCATGACCCTCCAAGGGATGTCTTTCTCCTGGTGGGGATTCCCACGAGGACCACTGGCGGCCTTAAGCCCAGGGCACAGGCCCATGGGACTTTGGAGACGGGTCCTGTGGGACCCCTGTCCCACATTAGCTCTTAATTCCCAATGGGACTCCCTCGTAATGCACCTTCTCTGTGAACCACCTTGTTGGATGAGACCCTCATGTTTCCAGATGCCCCAGTCCAGGATTTGGGAAGCCCTGTTGCCCCTCTCCCCTCTCGCCCACCCATCTGGCAACCTCTTCCTCCCAGGTTGTGTAGTTGCCACACCAGTGTGGCACCAGTGGCCAGGTCCAATGGGGGTCTGGGATTCTGTGTGTCCAAGGATGTGGGCTCTTGAGGTGAAGAGGGAGCAGGGCAGTACTGGGCAATGGACAGAGCTGCTTTTGCCTGGTGTGGGGGCCTTCACCACAGCACCTCTTGTGTCCACACACACTCTATCAACCTGTTGTGCATCCCCTCAGGACCCGGGGAGTCTGAAGAGGACCTCATGGGTGGGTCAGGGAAGAGGCCCAGAGGGGAAGGTGGGTGTACTGAGGGAAGCTCAGGAGAGCAGCTGGGTAGAGGAAGGAAAGGGGGAGTCCGCATGCATGTTGGGGTGGGGGGGCGGTGGAGAGCGACACAGCCCAAGGCATGGCTGGGAGAGGATGCATCGGAAAGATCACGATGAAGGAAAAGCTAAGGAAGAGGAGCAAGGCGACTTCCCTGGCCTGGAGAACGAGGTCATGGGAAGAGCTGGCAGGAAGAGGGAATAGGGGGCGGGGAAGGGGCTACTGCTATGGGGGTTGGGAATCACCAGAGACCCCTGACAAGTAATTTCAGGGGAACGGGACTTCTGGCCAACTTGGAGCAGAGGGCAGCTGCCTGGACGTGGCTATATTTGTCTGCTGTCCTGGGAGGTGTACACAGGCTAGCATTCAGGAGAGAGCAGCCTCGCCAACCTGGGGCCAGGACCCGGGGTTCCAGGCCTCTGTGTATGACCTGCTAGGTGGCCTTGGGCCAACTCCTGCCCCTCTCAGAGCCTCAGTTTCCCCATGTAAGGCCCTTCACTCTAACTTCCCTGACTTGGCAGTTTAGATCTGGCAAGGATTCGCTTTCCAGAGGTGACCTACCGAGGGGGGCTCCATATGGTTTGTCACACATCCTGCTCCAATCCCAGACCCCCTAGCAGTGCACTGGACCAAGCAGGCAGCCAAGGGTCAGAGCCAGGCCGAGGGGGAGCTGGAGTGAGTTGGGCAGCAGGCACCAGAGCCCCCACACATGGTGGGAGGTCAGCCTCCGCAGCTCGCTGACATCAGGGCTGGTGAATGCGGAGGGAGTTCAGCCCTCACCTCCCTCACAGCCTGGCACCGCCGCCTCCGGGCAGGACCTGAGCTCGGGAGAGTGGGGTGGGGAGGGAGCCCAAAAGAGGGCCCCAGAGAGGAGCCCCTAGAGCCCAGGAGCAGCCCAAGCCTCATCCTGGATGTCACAGAGCCAGTTCCTAGGGAGTGCTGGTCCTTGGTCCCGGGCCCCCTCCTCACCCCAGGAATGCCTCCCTCCATGCCTCCATGCATGCTCCCTTCCTTGCCTAATGTTCCTAGACCTCTCCCGCACACTCCTGGTTTGTCTCTTCTCTCTTAGGCTCATCTCCAGCTCCTGACTCAGTGGTCTGGTGAAAGGAGCCAAAGGGATGGTTTCACTCTTGCACCGTCTGCCTGCCTTCCCAGAACCCACAGCGAGCCCCTCTCTGCTGTCCACAGTCCCAACGCCAGCCCCAGATGGAGCCCTGCCCTGCTTCAAAGCAACCAGTCCTGCCCAGACGGTCTCCACTCGGTGGTCCCTGGGCTGCCAGTCTCCACTGTCTATTGCCGCCTCCTCCCCCCTCCCCCCAGGGCCCCTGTCCCAGAGCACCCACAGCCATCATTCTTTGACCCCTGCCCATGCACCCCCCAACCACGCTGCTTGCCCAGGGACAAGCTTGGGCACTCACCCAAGCGCCCCAACACTTCCTTACCGGGGCCTGCGGTGGGTCCTGCAAAGATAGGAGCTGGGGTTTTCTGGCAGGACGTCTGGCTCCTGGGCTCAAACCTTGGGGGGCGGGGTGGGGGGGCTCAGGCTCAGAGTGTTGTGGGGGCAGCCGCTGTCTCCATCAAAGATTCCCCCCAGGGAAAGAATGCAGGAGTGGTTTGGCTCACCCAGGCCAGACGGCTACTTGGAACACACATGCACCCCCACACACACATGCACTTGGAACACACATGCACCCCCACACACACATGCACGTCTTTTGGCACTCAACTTTCTCATGAAATAATTGCTGGAAGGTTCCTTGGATTAGGTAACCCAGTGTTCCTTCCTGTCCCTTTTTGGGGTGGGGGAGAGGGTGGTTCGTGCTCAGCACCTGATCCAGCCCCTTGGGGGCAGTGCTGTCCAGTTCAGGTGACTCTGGGGCACCTGGGAAGTGGAAGTTAACCAAAGCAATCTTCTCAGCCATCTCATTCCACCAGCCAGTCCTTGAGCTGTGTCTGCCCAGCAACTGGGTGGGCTTCCTTCCAGGTGGGCCAGGGAAGAAGGCTCATCAAAAAAGGTTTTTGTTTGTCAATGTTCCCTACAGAAAAGGATGGGATCCTCCCAATGGGGGGAGGAGGAGTTTGATAATGTACAAGGAAACTA
>NW_022105908.1:23651643-23678812 GCF_000313985.2 Echinops telfairi | reverse complement strand
GAGGGGCTCCGCGTCGCGGTGCCGTCTCCAACCCCGCCCCAATCCCGGAGCGTGGGTGCGCTCGCTCGCGTGCGCGCGGGCAGTGGCGTTGGGTTGGCCTGTACAACTCGGTGTTGGGATGGCCCGGCTGTCGCTGGGGAGCGGGAGGAGGCCGAGCACGGGTCTGCATGCGCTCGCTGCACCTGTCTCCGGTCCCCTCCCGCCTTGAGAGCCGGCATTGTTTGCCGGAAGTTTCCTTTCCTCGCCCCAACGTCCCAGGACACTAAAGGCTCGGCCCCGGGACTGGTCCACACCGCCTGCGTCCGGCTAGGGTGTTGGAGGGGTCAGCGCCACCCGCTGACCTCCACTCACTTGCCCTACCCCCACCCCCATATTGCTGCTTCACTGAGGCCTGACGGCTCCCGTTGTTGATTAACTTAGAAAACTCGACCCCCAACCCCCGCCCCGCTGCCTTCTGGGAACCCTACATAGTAGTGGGCAGGCGGGGTGGGGGTGGAGGGCAGAGGGAATATAGCCTTAAGCAGTCTCTTGGGATTTCTGGGGTCAGTGATTGGCCAGAGAGGCCCGGAGCAGGTGGAGGCAGGGCAGAAACTGGAAGGGAGCGCACCAGTCGGCCGGCACCCCTGAGCACGGGCCTCCCAGAGAGGCACGTCCAGGTTAGCAAATTTCATGGTGTGTGCAATGGCCCTTGGGTGGGATTTTCCACCATAGCTAGCCTGGGCGCTGGGTTTGGTTTGCAGGGTTGCTGCGGAGCAGTTTGCACCTGCTGCCCCGCCATGGTTCAGCCCCATGTGCACACAGGTGCCTTGAGCTTCACCTCTGGGGCCAGGAGGAGGGAGCTCAGTTTAAGCCTGGGCCCTGGAGGCCCCAGCCTGGGTGGGAGGTGGACTCAGTTGAACTGCTGTTGTCCACTGCCGCTACAGTAGCACTTGACGACTAAGCTGACCTCGCAGTGGGTGTCCGGGAAGGCTTTGTGCTGGACGGAATTCAGGGCTTGCTGCTCTGGGTGGAGATTGGGGTGGGGCTGGGCTGTGTTTGCATCCTCACAAGCTTGGTAGAGTCTCATCTGGCGGCCGGAGTGGAAGCCTTACCAGGTTGAGAGTGGAGGGGGAGTTGTGGAGACCCCTGCATGTGCTGGCCAAGGAGCTGGACTTTGTGGTGGGGTGGGAGGGGGTGGTGTGTGGGGGGGAGCATTTGGCTGTCTCAGTGCTCAGTGTGGAGTGTTTGGAAATCTTTAACATGAAATAACAACAGAAACAGTACTCATTGCCCTCCAATCCATTCAGACTCATGGCATCTCTGTAGGATGGGGCGGGACTGCCCTGTGGGTTTCCGAGACAGTAACTCTTTACGGAAGCAGAAAGCCTCGTCTTTCTCCATAGGAGTGGCTGGTGGTTTTGAACTGCTGACCTTACAGTTAGCAGTCCAACTTGTAACCCGGGCTCTTCGTGGAGTATCCGGAAATCTCAGAAACAAGCAAGCGAACAAAACAACAAACAAAACTCGTTATCATTGAACCAATTCTGACCCATAGCGACCCTATAGGACAGAGTAGAACTGTCCCTGTGGGTTTCCCAGACTGTAATTCTTTACTCTGAATTATGCGTATCTTTCTCAGGTGGAGAGGCTAGTGGTTTGGAACCGTTAACCTCGTGGTTAGCAGCCCAAAATGTACTGTCAGGGATCCTTTCTGGACACACTCAATTCTGACCTGTGAGCATGACACGTGTCCGTGGCATAGAGCCACTGGGCGCCTGCGTGTGCTCAATAAACTGTCATTGGTTGTTTCTGAGCCTTTTGTTGAGCACAGGGTCACCATGAACCAGGGCCGAAGAGACGGCACTAACAACCACCACAGCAGTTCAATGCGGGCCTGCTGCTGCTCATGTAAGCAGTGGGCCAGGCTTTAGGAAGAACCGTCTCGGGTCCACACATCACAAACCCCAAATCAACCCCACTGTATTGGGTTGATTCCATCGTGATCCTCTAAGGCAGGGCAGAACTGCCCCTGTGGGATCCCAAGGTTGTGATCTTTAGGGAAGCAGATGTTCACATCCGGAGCAAGTGGGTTCGAACTGCCAACCCTCCTGGTTAGCAGCCCAGCACTCTGAGTGATCTAAGTAAGCCCACTAGTCTTAGTTGTCTCGTACTGATGTAGAGAAGTTTTTTTTCTCTCACGTTAGGAGGATAGAAGTCTGAGTTCAGGGCACTGGTTCTAGGCATTCGCTGTTGGTTTTGGGTAAAGATCTTTGTCCTTGGTCAGCTTCTGTAGCCTCTGCTTTCCTCGGTCCTTGGTGGACCTCACGTTGGCATCTGTCTTTCCCCTCGCTCCTGTCTGTGCTTTCCCCGTGCCTCACTGGTTCTTTTTAGAACGCAGAAACAGGGCCTCTAACCAGCTGCTTCTGGCTCCGTGCTGACCTATGGAGGGACACTCGTATGGGTCTGAGTTGGTAAAATGTGGGTGTACTGCTGAATAGTAACCAGAACAGGAGAATTATGGGTCAGTGCCTGGCCGGGAAGTTCCTCTCCTCTTAGAAACAAGAGCAATGCACCAGTTGCATAGCAACCAAATCTGGACCAGCAGAGGCAGAAACAGCGGTGCCTGGCTCAAAGATGGTGGCCAGCCACACCATTTCGATACCTCTCTCTGCAGCCTGGCCATAATGCAGATTTCCTCATGGCCCTCCTGGAGGGCTCACCACGCCCCCTGTTGCAAGACCGCTAAGTGTGCCTGTTCTGGCTGCTGTTGCAGTCACCTGCCTCTTAGGAAATTCCAGCCCAAACTGGCTGGAAGTTGTGCTCCGAACTGATTAGGTTTAGGAAACACCCTACACTGATAAAGGCCTCATTGATCTCACAAAAGACCTCATTCCCAGATGGTATTCCCTCCACACGTTAGGATTCGTTTAGGGTTGGATTAGGATTCCAATACTTAGTTGGGGAGGACACAATTTAATCCATGGCACTTTACAACCTGCATTATCTTTTAATTCCATTTTCCATGACGTTTTTAAACGCCGCCCCTCAGGAAAAAGATGGGTTTGTGCTTGAGCAGAGAGCTCAGAGAGCGCTGAAACTCGCAGAGGCAGGCAGTTCTCCCGTCCTGTAGGGAGTCTGTGAGTCGGAATCGCCTTGACCGGGCTTGGTTTTGAGTTTCCTGTTCTCTCTCTCTCTCAGCTCATGTGAAAGGGCTCGCTAGTCATGTAACATGGATTCACCTTGGTGAGCTAGTCCTCTCCGTTTGGGGGATTGTGGGAAGGGAGGTTGTGCAGGGGAGGGACAGGGTCCTTCTTGTATTGGGCCGGATCCCTCAGAGTGAAAGACGGGTGAGCTCACTTCATTGTGGTCACTCCATTGTGAAGGGCAGGGGCAGGAGGATGGGGTGGGGTGGTGGGGTGGGTGGGGTGGGGAGCTGAGCTGGGTCCCTTGTTCTGGGGCCTCCCAGACTCCTGTATTTGTGCCATAGGCAGGACAGGTGGTGGTTAGGCAAGCTCGGGGCAGGCCGGCCGGGCAGTGCAGTGGGCATCAACAGGAAGAGCTCCCTGCAGGGGGTCAGAGACCCTGGCGTGCACTGGAGCTGGAGTCGGAAGCATGTGCTATGAGGTCTCACCCGGAGCTGCATGCCAGCTTTTCTGTATCTGAACGGTGCGAGTGTGTGGGAGTCCCTGGTGGCACAAATGGTTAAGCACTTGACCAGGAACTGCAAGGTTGGCAGTTCGAGTTTACTCAGAGGTGCCTTAAAGGAAAAATCACAGCTTTCACGCCTAAAGAGTGGCGTTCTTGTCTGACACACACTGGGGCGCCAGGCGTTGGGAAGGCTCACCTGCGGCGCACAAGCATAGAACCACAGTAGAGGGCGTTAGCCTGAGCTTGTTGGCCCCCCTGCCCTAGCGGGCTGGGCCCTTTGGAACATTAATAAATGCACATTGGCCAGGCACACAGAAACACCCCTGCAGCTGCCTCAGGGACCTGGCCTCCTTGGGGGGGGGTGGCTGAGCTGGCCGGGCAGTGTGAGGCCCCACCCCCAGCCCTGGAAATGCCCTCAGCTGGAGCCGCCTGGTCCCCAGTCCCTCAGGACCAGCTGCCAGGACCTGAGTCGGAGGCCCGTCGGTGAAAGAAGCCAGGTTCTCCTTATCTGCCTTTTCTTTCCCAGACACGCTGATAAGAGAGTTAAAGGCTGTGGGGAGAAGTCTGAATGGAGTGTCCTTTAAAACCCGGGTGTGAGCGGAGGCAGCCGGGCAGCTGTGTTCAGCGTCTCAGGGTTGGGGCGCTGGCTCCGAGTTGGCTGTGCCAGGCACAGCAGAGTCTCCTGTGTCCACACCGCAGCCTGAAAGGGGGCTTCTGGCAGCCCCCGGGAGACCTGCAAGATTGTTCCTTTTGTTTATTAAAAAAGGCCTGAAAACTTCCCCCAGGAGAGGGTCCCATCTCCTGGAATCAGACTTATCTTTTCTCTGTTGTTCCCAAGCTCCCGCCGAGGGACCCTCCCCCCTTCTTAAAATAAAGCCCAGACAGGAATCTTGGGGGTGCAGGAACACTCAGAACAGGACTGACTCCCCACCTACCCCCTCCCCACCCTGGGTCTGTAGTGATTCTCTCTGACTGCAGCGCGCTAAGTGCCCCTGGTCCCCTTCCCCGGGCTGAGACTGGCCGCTGCCCACCTCTGGATGTCCATGGGCCGGACGAAGAGTTTACAGGGACGTCTGTGTGGACTTGGGGACCTCAGCCCAGCCTGGCTTCCTGCTTTAAGGGAAAGTCCAGTTACTTACCCCCTCCTCCCATTCATTAGGCTGAGACAGGTAGAGCTGGGCAGGACCCACCTGACCCAGGTCCTGGGCAACAGGTGTGTCTCTCAAAGGCCAGGTCAGCGTGATCGACAGAGCCCAGGGCTAGGGGAGAGACCTGAGCCTCGAACTTTGACTCTGTGATGGTGGGCTGAAGGGTCTCTGAATAGCCTTTGATTCCTGGCCTGTGGTGGGCCTGGGTCTGACCTTAGGCAGAGTCCCTTTCCCTGGGTGAGGCATAGCCCTAGTCTCGGGGGCACCTGGGCATCACCCCAGCTACAAGGGGTACTCTTAACCCCTTCCCATCCTCCCCGTGCTGGAGAGCTCTTGGCAGGAGCCTGGCTGGTCCAGAGCCCATTTCCAGTCAGGTTGTGCTATCTGAGACCTGGGGGCATCATGGGAGCTAGAGGTGGGGTGGAGGGCTGTGAGACATGCAGGGACAGGCATCTGTGCCCACCCCCCCCTTTCTCCATAGACTCACATTCCTAAGAAAATGGTTTTGCCATCAGCTTGTCCCTCTAGGCCTCTATCTGGACCTGTGAAACCTGTTAGACCAGAGCAGGCTGGGTGGGGGGACTCAGGAGACCACCCCCCAGGCAGAGACAGCCTGGTGTCAGGTGGGAGTGAGGGTTTGGGAGGAACTAGCTGGTTCTCCTCTTCAGATTCAGTTGGTGTTGAATTAGCTGCAGTCTGGCTCTGGAGGTGTCCTGCACTTTCTGGGGTGCTGGCAGGTACCCCACACCCTTCTCCAGCATTCCTTCTGGTTGCTTTGACCCCTTCCCCTTCATCCTCCTGAGTCAGAAATTGAGGGGTCTACTTCCTCTTCAAGGCCAGGTCTCCCGAAGTTCTGGGTCTCAACAGCTCTTGCCTCCCCAGGGACCCAGCCCCTTCAGTAGTCCCTCTGTCCCGCTGGAGCCTAAAACACGTTCCCTTCTGTCCCATCCCCACCTCTTCCCCCCACTTCCTGTCCCCTCAGGGCTAAGGGGACTCAGGCTCATGTAGAGCCCATGTGGCCTCCTCTCTCCCACCTTGCCCCATAGCCTGTCCCTGTCCCTCGCACACCTTCAATTTAGTCCTACGGCCATCACCAGTGACCTTTGCTGAATCCAGTGGACACTGTAGATCTTCACCTTCTTGGCCATGAACCCCGGCCACGCTGGATGGGGCTGACACTCCCGCCGCCTGGACAGACATTCTCCCCCAGTGTTCTGTTCTTGACGTCCCTCTGGGTTTTGCTCTGCCTCTTTGGCTGCCCCTTCTCATTCTCCCTGCAGATCCCCTTCTGTATGCCCTCTGTCCTTTAAAGGTAGGGGTCTCCTCAGTGCCTCGTCCCAAGCCAGCGCGTCCCCTCCTTCAGGACCCAGCCGGTCACCACGCTTCTGGTGTTTCCATCGTTCGCCCCCTTTCCTCGTAAACTGCAGATTCAATAGCCAAGAATCCCCTGACCTCAGCTCCGAACCTTCCACACGACACACCCAACATAGAAGGCCTTGCTGTCTCCACAGAACCTGTGGCGTCCGCCCTCACCCCTGGTTAATTACTCTGGGCGTGGCAGGGGCTCCCCCCGCCCCCCAGCCACTGGCTCCCGCAGCTGAACTGGTTGAGGCCTTCCGACCCTAGACCTTCCACTGCCCCAGGCCCCCGACTGGTCAGGTGACCGGCCGTTTGGTGCCTCTCCTCATCGCTCGAGAACACCTTCCACTCTTTCTCGTTCGAGGAGTCCAGTCCAAGCACCTTGGGACACTGGGCGCTGTGTCTTCTGGCCATGGACTGCCAGCCCCTTGTGCCCCCATTGTATGTGACCAGAGGGTCTTGGGTCCTGATGGCTCTGTTTTTGTAGCCGATTGTCCCTCCCGGTTGACCCCAAGTGCATGCAGACTGTCTGGGCCACACTCATGTTGGCTTGGAACCAGCCTGGCTTGTCTACCGACCCGACTCCCTCCATGGCAGAGAGGGGCCTCGTGTGCTGCTTCTAACAGGAGCTGAGCACCTGACGCCAGGCATGGGCTGTGGTTCGTCCAGGTATTTTGTGGACAAGGGGGCCAGCTTGCAGGTGTCCAGGAAGAGGCATGGCCAATTTCTCCAGCCGCTCCCCAGGGGCTCTCGCTCACAGCCGCTCCGTCGCACTGAGAAAAGCGTCACACTATGAGAAGAGCAGGCCCAAAATAGAGGACTTGACCTTGATCTCAAACTGGTCCTGTCTTACCATGTGGCATCAGCTCGGACAGTACACAGCCCCTCTCTGAGCCCTCGGGTCCCATCTATAAGGGAGCCTTGGTGGTGTAGTTGTTAACCATTGGAGTGCTTAACCACAGAGTCAACAGTTCGAGACCACCAGCTGCTCCTCGGGAGAAAGATGAGGCTTTCTAGCCCCGGAAAGAGCTATAGACTCGGAGACTCACAGGGGCAGTTCTACCCTGTCCTGTAGGGTCGTCATTGATTTGATGGCACCTACTTGGAGGACAGATCCGAGGTGGTCTAGGCAGTATCTTTGCGTGGACACTGGGAGGCCCAGGGGGCACGTCCTCTCGTGGCACAGGCAGTGGGAACCCCAGGGGCCGTATCCTGATGCTGTTTCTTAGACAATGGGAGACCCAGGGGCCTTATCCTGACCCTGGTGGCACAGGCTGCCCACTTGCTCTTGGGCTTGCTCTTGATCTTCCTGCCCACCCTCCCTACTGCTGGGATGGGGAGCTGAGCCAGTCGGGCCCCTACACTCTGGACATCTGGGTAACTCTGCCCCCCTTTGTCCAGTGAAGGAGCCACTGTCCATTGTGGGCCCAGAAAAGACCTTATGTTACCGGGGTACCTGCTTCTCCCACACAGGCATCCTGGCCTGGCCGGATGGACAGGGGCCCAGCATGCCCCCCGACCACAGTCGGCCTCCAGTAGATGGGATCAGTTTTGGCCTGGGGGAGGGGGGGAGCAGCCTGGCACACTCTCAGGAGCCCACCGCCTTGACCCTTGTTCCTGACCTGGGTTGAGGGAAGCAGGGGTGCTTTGCCTGGTAGGATCCTGGGGGCTCAGCAGCTCAGGCCCCGATTGTTTGTGACCTCAGGCCAGTACTGCACCCCCAGGGGCGCTCTTTCCTCCCCTCAGCCTGAACTAGGGGGGGCCTTGGCAACTGGCGTGGTGGGGCTGACCTTGGATTCCTCGTGTCTGTCTGTCTGTCCCTCCGCAGAGTGTGGACCACGACGACGAGCCCAGTGAGCCGGAGCTGAGAAGGATGTCAAACCCGTGCGTCATTGAGAACGGGCACCCACCAGGGGCAGGTAGAGGCCGAGGGCAGTGGGGGGCTGGTGGGTAGGTTTGGGCTCAGGGTTTCAGCCCTGCATCTGTGCCAGGCTCTCCCAAGGCCTTAATCTTCAAGGGCAGAGGCTGCCAGGAGAACAGTCTCAGAACTTTCTAGATGCAGGAGAAATGGTGAAGCTTGCAGGGGGAGTGAGCATTCCGGCTCCTGAAAGCATAGAAACAGAAGCTGGGGAGGTGGCCAAGCACTGAATAGGGTAGAGAACAAACTGAAAAGCCAGTAGGTATTGATGGAGCCTGGTTACACGGGAAACTTACAGACATCTGCTGTGGTTGGAATAAGAAGACATCCATCCCCAGGAGATGCAGTCAGGGAGGCCTCCCTGGAGGAGGTGGTGGGGGGGGGGGGAGCCCTCCTGGAGGGTTCTGAAGGCATGGCTGACACCCACCCCCACCCTCGCTCCTCCATGTTCCAGGTCCAGGGGATGGAACCGCTGAGGCTGCCCAGACCTTCCCAGCACCAGAGCCCCCTAAGCCTCGCCCTGCGAGTCTCTCTTTGCGGCTGCCCCACCAGCCGGTCACGGCCATCACCCGCGTCTCCGAGAGGTTCTCTGGCGAGACCTCGGCTCTGTCGCCCACGTCTGCTGCTGTCCTGGGGGGCCTCACCCCGAGCCCCAGTGAGGCCACCACACCCTGGACCCCCAGCCCCAGTGGTACGTGGGAGGGTGTGGACTGGTGGGGGTCTGACAGGGAGGGAGAGTAGGGTTGGGTGGAGGAGGGCGGAGACTCAGGAGACCCCAGCCATGACTGCCCCCTGGGACTTCCCAGGTGTGTGACTGCCCCTTCCCAGTTCCTCCCCTGAGCCTGCGAAATTGGGGGGGGGGGGCCCCGCGGGCATCGCAAGCATCTGGCTTAGCTGGGGTGCCTGCCTGTCTGCCGGGCTGGTGCTGGGTGGAGAGGGCCTGCAGACCAGAGGCAAGGAGCTGGGCAGCCCGCACTGAGGCCAGGGGTGCCTCTTTCTCTCCCTCCCGCTGTCCTGCAGAGAAGAATTCCTCTCTCGCATGGTCAGGCTCTGGCCATGGGCCAGTGACAGCAGGCAGGAGCAATGACAGGTGAGTCTGGACCCTTGCCCTTACACCCATGTCCTGCGGGGTGGCAGCTCCCCAAGTGGCCTTAGACCCTGTAGGACACTCCCTATGCAGAGCCCAGGAGTTGGCTCCCTCCTTGAGCCAAGGCCCCCACGGGGACAGGGTTGGGCCCTCGGAGAACCAGGGCAGCAGGAGCACTGGGTAGGGCTTGAGTGTGAATATGAGGCAGCAGGGACTGGGTGAGAGCTTGCCTGCGAGAAATAAGGCTGAGGGCTGGGTTCTCTGTGGACCCTTCAAAGCAAGCCTGCCAGGAGGTTGGAGGAGGAAGGAGGGTCAGGAGGTGTGGGGTGGAGGGAGAGCCTCATACTGCCCTTGTTCCCTCTCAGCCACCTGGCCATTCTTCCTGCCAGGGGCCTGGGAAAGCCACGGGGCTGGCCAGGTCCTTGCAGGCCTGGCTGTGTCCCTCTGTTCCCCTAGACCAGTTGGACGGTGCTTGTGGAGGTGGGGTGACTGACTCCCCCCACCCCCCAGCCCTTTTTAATAAAAGGAGAATTGTGATTGCCCTGGCCCCGGTCTCTCCAGGGGAGAACCAACTGGAAGGTGGGTAGCTTGGCACTGAGGACTGGCTGGCTTTGGGTACCGTTCCCACCTGGAGAGAGTGCCCACTGCAATCAAGGACACCTCCCATACCTCCCCCCCTCCCCGGGGGTGATTGGGCTCAGAGAGGGGCCCACTCCCCCATCCCCGAGAGAGGGACTGTCCTTTGGGACTGCTGGCCCCGCTCAGTTCAGAAAACCTGCCAAACTGGTTGGGGACAAGATCCAGTGGCATTTCCTTTCTCGAGGTCCTTGGGAGGGCCAGCACCCCCACCCCCAGCCTCATTTCCAATACTAGCTGGTTGGCGGGGAGGCTGGGGCAGTGTGGCCTGGCCCTCTGGCAGGGAGCGGGCCTGAGCTGGCGAAGGCTGGTTCTGCCTTCCTAACTAAGCGTTTCTCTCCTCAGCCCCACTCTGGGGACAGCGCCCCTGTCACCCCAGTCCTCGCAGCCGCCATCAGCCACCCCCCAAGCCCACCGCCCAGGGGAGCGCCGCAGGGAGCTGGTGAGGTCGCAGACGCTGCCCCGCACCTCGGGGGCACAGGCCCGGAAGGCGTTGTTTGAGAAGTGGGAGCAGGACACAGCCCTCAAGTACGATGCTCACCCACAGAGCTGGGGTGGGGGGTGGGGGCGCCCAGGATCCCTGGGCTTAGGTCCAGACTGGAGTCAGGCCAACATAGCCCTGTCCTTTACCCTGTGACTTGACCGCAGAGTAGGGCAGGACCACACAGGTGGGTCAGAGGTCAGTGGTCCCTGCTGTGGAGGAAGAGGGCTGGGGTGCAGGAAGCCAGGCAAGACCGCTGAGAGCCCTGCCCTCTCCCTCAATCTTGATAGCCCCCTTCACATTACAATGATCCCCTAGGGGCTTTAGTCTGGGCCTGACCTAGATGACCAGAGGGCAGCGAGGTGGCACTTCTGGCTGGAGCTGGGACTTGCTGGTGGCCCTCATAGGTGACTCCTCCAGTGCCCAGACTCCCTGCCCACCCCCATACCTCAAGCCCTTACACAGTGGCGGGGGGATGGGGATGGACTGATGTCCCCCCTCCCAAGGCGCTTATTCTAATAAGGGAAGCAAAAAAAAAAAAAAAAGAACCCCCAAAACAATGGGTGGGGTGGAGGACAAACTCAATGCCATTGAGTTGATTCCTCCTCAGAATGACCCTGTAGGACAGAGCAGAGCTGCCCTGGTGGGTTTTTAAGACTGTGAACATTTATGAGAGGAGAGAGCCTGGTCTGTCACCCCCTGAGGGGCTGGAGATCCCCAGATGGTGACTTTGCGTGAGCAGTCTAGTACTTGGCCTACTCCGCCGCCATGTGGCCCCGGGGATGGTCCTGAGGACCCTCTCATCAGTTGGGGAGTGGCCCTGGGTTCTGGGGGAGAGAACTGTCCACTATGGCTAGAAAGAAGCTGGCAACGAGGCTTCCTAGGACAAGGCTGGGGTGCAGGGAAGGGGGACAAGGGTCCCAGCAGGAGGACAGCTTAAGCTCAGGTCCTCTGTCCCAGGACTCCCAGGAGACCCCTGATTCCCAGTGTGGGACCTAGAGGACAGACAGGGGTGGAGGGTCCTGACGGAGACCCTCAGAGGGAGACTCTGTTCTCGCTTGGGTGCCGGGTGGGGGCACTGAGAGCTGACTGTGTCTTCCCGGGTGAGCAGAACAGGGGCTCCTGGCCCATCCCTGGCTCTTGGGGTGGTGGTGCCAAGCGGCCCCCCAGCAGCCTGCGTCTGTCTGTCCGTTCATCCTTCCGCAGGGGCAGGGGCGAGAGAGGGGAGGCACGGGCGAAGCTGAAGCGCTCGCAGAGCTTTGGCGTGGCCAGCGCGAGCAGCATCAAGCAGATCCTGCTGGAGTGGTGTCGGAACAAGACGCTAGGCTACCAGGTGAGCGGGGTGGAGGGTGGGGGGCACTGCCCCGTGTGCCCTCAGCCTAGGGCCAGGGCTCCCCCGAGGCTGAGCTTGGTCCTGAGGGTCACAGATGTGCACAACAGTCCCAGGGGCCCCTTCAGTGGCCTCATGTGGGCAAGATGGATGGGCGGTGGGCCTTGGGAGGGGCTGGAGGATCTTGGAGTGGGGGAGCCAGGGGGCGGGGGCTGTTCTCAGGGGACTCCTGGTGTCTGGCCCCCAGCACGTGGACCTGCAGAACTTCTCCTCCAGCTGGAGTGACGGGATGGCCTTCTGTGCACTGGTGCACTCCTTCTTCCCGGAGGCCTTTGACTATAGCGCACTGAGCCCCACGCAGCGGCAGAAGAACTTCGAGTTGGCCTTCACCATGGCAGAGTGAGTGTGGTGGGTCCCTGCAGCCACTGCCCAGCCCCCCTCGCCCCTCCTGCCAGACTCTGCCCCGGCGGCAGGGGTGGGGGTCAAGAGCTCGGAGGAGCGAGGGAGGGCCTAAGGCCACTCGTCCTTTCTCCCTTGTGCGTGCGGATGGGGAAACTGAGGCCCGGAGAGGGGATCAGGCTTGCCAGGTCACAGCGCTCAGTGGGAGCTGGGCTCTGTCCAGCCTTTTTGGGGGGTTGGTTGGCCTCTGGGGTGCTGACTGGGAGGCCAGCGGCAGAGGGTGGGAGGGGCTGTGGGACAGGGTTCCCCCCACCCCGAGCACCGAGTGGCTTCTCTGGGCTGCTTGTGCGAGCCACAGCTATGGGTCAGTAGGAAATGGGATAATATCTGCCCAGGGGGACTGGAGCATAGTTCTCTCCTAAGGAGACCTGGCCTCCGTGAATCTGATGCTACAGCTCAGGGTAGAATTGCCTTTGTGCGGGAGAGCCATGCATGCTTTCTGCCCGCACACCCCATCCCTGCACAGACGGGCCTTGCCCGTCTACCTGGGAGGCTGTGATGCCACCAGACAGGTTTCAGTGGTGCTTCCACGTGAGGAAGGAAGGCCTGGAGATGTCCTTTCAGAACCCAGCCCGGAAGGTCCTCTGGCTCCCAGGGTTTGGCACCCCACCTGCCCCATCGTGGGGGTGGTGCCGGAGCAGGCCGAGCTTTGTGTGGAGCTGGGGGCTGACCTGATGTCTCCTCTCAACAGCAAACACGGTCCCTACCTTCTCAAGTCCCACTCACAGGGAGGAGGCTGGGGAGGGCTCACAGGCTCCAGAGGTACTTGGGAAAGCCAGGTTGGGGCTTGGCCGTGTGGGCTGAGGGCAGTGTCTCCCCCTCCCCTCTCTGGCCCCCCAGACCTGATGCATGCCAAGAGTTGGTAGGGCAGGCTGGACCAGTTTGGGTCTGGCAGGGAACAGGTGGCAACTCGAAAGTGGGTGCCAGAGAGTTAGGGGGCCCAGCTGGTCGGAGGCAGGGAGAGTTAGGGGGCCTGGCTGGGTGGGCTGAGGCAGAACCGGGGTGAGTGGGGGGGGAGGTTAAGGGCAGTGGGGACCGGGCTCTGGACCTGGGCTGGGCTCATTGGGCCTGGGGGAAGTGCTGCATACTGAACGCATCTTGTGGGAGCTGCGCTTTTGAGGGGCTATGCAGCTGCCTCCAGTGAGTGAGCTGGCAGGGAGTGGGGGGCAGACAGCCTGGCCTAACTCTCCTGCCCCCAGACCCGGGAGCCTGTTGCTGCTGCTGGGTGGTCATGAGCACTGCTCCAGGCTCCCTGCAGGGCATGAAAGGGCTTAAAAGGTCAGGAAGAAGGAGGCCCTCTGCCCAGCTAGAAGGGGTGGGTGGGCATCCTTGCCTCCATGCTGTTCCTCTCTGTGGGGCTGTGTTCCTCCCTGGCTTCACCTGCCCCAAACAAAGAACAAACCCATTGCTACTGAGTTGTTTCCAACTCATGGCGCCCCTGCAGGACAGAGCAGGGCCGTTCCGTAGGGTCTCTGAGGCTGTAAATGTTTCCAGGAGCACACAGCCTCGCTTTTCTCCTTCAGAGAGACTGGTGGGTTCGAACTGCCAACCGTGCACTTAGCAGCCCAGCTTGCAACCTGCTACACCGCCACGGCTTGCAGGGAAGGGATCCCGATTCCAGGCTCACCTGCACATTTCTCACTTTGTTCCCGGTCTGACCACTCCCACCCTTCCAGGCCCGAGCCTGGCCAGGAAAGGAGGCCGAGCTTGCTGGCCCTGAGAACTCCCCATGGTCACGGAGCTGGGCCTGGGCAGAGAAGGCTGGCCCTCCCAGGAGCAGCCGCCCCCGCTCTGGGGCAGAACAGAGATGCTGGCTCTGAGCTCCTGGGCCTGATTTTTTGGAATCACAGCATCGGATGACGTGCTCAGCCTCTCGGAACCTCTTGGGGTCATAAGAACTCCTTGTATACTTTAAAAGCCGTCTCTTGCTTGGCTGCTTGGGATTAGCTGTCATCCTAATTGCAGAAACAGCTTTGAGCGGAGCGCGTTATGCAACTAGATCCCCGACCGTGCAGAAGTGGAGCCAGGGAGACCGGAGTGGTGGTGGGGTGGGGTGGGGGTGGTCAGAGGGAGGGGACCCAGCTGGCGGGAGACAAGGCGCTAAGGTGGCGGGGAGGGTGGTGCATGACTGTATCGAGTTGGGGGCTCTGACCTGCCCCTACCTCTGCCAGGGGAAGCCACACTTTGGTCACCCAGTTCTCTGCCCTGGAGGCCTGACTGGTCCCATGGAACCAGCTCACTCCTTGGTCTCTGGGCCCCCTTTCACCCCGGCTCGTGGGTAAGAGGGCAGCAAAGCAGCCCTGCTCCCCAGCTGGAGGGGAACTCGGCTTCCCTTGGCAGCCGGAGCCGGGAATGAGTCAAGCTCTCGCTTTCTGAGCACAGGGTTTGAGTTCATGTAGCCTCCAGACTCCAAACAGATGTTTCTTCCATTCCCAGCCTGGTGGGGGTGGGCCCAGCCTTTGCCTCCCTCCTCCCCAGAGCAAACGGCGGGCCTCCCGGAGGTCTGAGACGGCTCCCTGCTGGGGAGGGGACAGTGGCTGACTGCAGTAGCTGAGGTGGGCCTTTGCTTTTCTGCTGACTCAAGGCGGCAGAGAAGGGGGTCCGCAGCAAGCCTCTGAGCATGTGTGTGTGTGGGAGGGGAGTAGGAGGCTTGCATGGAGTCTGGGGAGGTGTCTCCCTGTCAGCATCATCTTGAAGATTGGTGGGGGAGAAGGCTGGAGGGGGAGGCTTCCGTCTGCCCCGAGGCTCTTAGGAGCTGGCGGCTTGGCTCACCTAGTTCCTTGGACAAGAGGGTGGTTAGCAAAGCCGGAGGGAAAGCAGACACCTGCTTGAGGATACCGTTAGCATTTCAGACAGGTCTTCCTTACGCTTGCCTGCTCTCCCCAGCCCCCAAACCACGAGCCCATATCCCAAAGGAAGCCTTTCAAGACCCTTTCCCATGTGCAAGTGCGTTAGAGGCACTAGGACCCGCCAGAAACCCTGGGGGCAGTGGTGTGTGTGCCCACCCCTCTTCCCCTGCCACGCTTTATGGCCCAGAAGGGACCCGTGGGCATCACCTGCATGGATGATTTGGGGCTGACCCGCCCAGAGCCCTTGTCTAACAGATGTTCTTCTGCCTGGAAGGCGGGCAGAGTGGACGCCTGAGTCTTGGCATCCTCTTCCCCCATCTTGCCCAGGGCCCGGGGGCAAGGCAGCGGGCGTGGGGCTGTGGCTCCCGGTTTGCCCTGTGGGGAATGTGCACTGTGCTCGGGTTACGGGCAGCTGCATGCCTGGCCTTCCAGGCTATTTGTAGTGTCCATGTGTCTCCGTCTAAAACCAGATGAGGCTGTATTCGGAGCCCTGGCACCCTGCTCTGCATCCAGCGAAGGCCTCAGTACATTAAAAATACCCCCACCCCTTCCCAGCACCTCCTCCCAGGACAGTGGTCGCTGAAGATCAAGATTTACAAGGGGGCTTCCAAACATTGGGGAAAGGGGGAATTAGAAGATCATGGGAAATTTCCGCCAACTGTTTGAAGCCCTCTGACTCATAGCAACACCTCCTCCCTCCCCCTGCCCACTCCCGCCCCCCCACCACACCCACCCATCAGAACGCAACCCTGCCCAGTCCTGCACGGTCCTCACAGTCTCCGCAATGGGGGGTGTCCATTGTTGCAGCCGCCGTGGCCTAAGTCAATTCCTTGAAAAAGCACGTCGTCAGCCAATGCTAACCCTGGCCTGTGCTGTGCGGTTTGAAGCGACCTGTCGTTTCTCCCCGGGACTTTTCTGTGCTGTTCGAATGATCTTAAAACAAACACGTTTGTGTGTCATTCTTAACAAAAGCTCCTGGCGCAGGATGGCAGCTGCCCGGGGCCTCCCCTCCTCGGAGACTTAACTTGTAAGAAATGTTCACGTGGACCCTCCGTTGCCGGTCCTCTTCATCGATCTGGAGGAACCGTGAGGGTTACCCGTTGAGCTGCAGACCGCAAGGTCAGCAGTTCAAAACTCCACGAGACAGAGACGGGACGATGGACTCCGTCTCAGAAACCCGCCGGCGCAGTTCTGCCCTGTCCTGCAGGGTTGCCACGCACGAGTCGGCATTGACTCAGTGGCAGGGAGTGTTGGTTGCTTGACTACCCCGCTGGGTTTACTTCTGCCGGGGTGGTTGGGGGCTCCGTGCTGTCTCCCTGCCCAGCACCTCCACCCCTTGACTGCTCAGCTTCTCAGTAAGCGTGTGTGGTGGGGGGCATGCTGAGAAGTAAAAGCGGCCAAACAGCATCCCAAACAAACAAGGGATCACCGTCTGCAGAGGAGTCCTGGCAGCCTCATAGGTGACAGGCTGGGTTGCTGTTGGAAAGGTCAGTGGTTGAAGCCGACCGTTGCTCCTTGGGAGAAAGATGAGACTCTGTCCCCCTAATGATTGGTAGTCTTGGAAACCTTACCTCGAGTTCTACTCTGTGCTGTAGGATTGCTACGACGGAATCAACTGGGTGGCAGCTGGTCATATTTTGCTTTTTTTTTTTTTTAATTTAGATCCCTGTCCCTGGCGGCATGTAAGCTGAGACAGGGACTTGGTAGAGGTGACTGGTGTTTCTGATGGAGTATGGGGAAGTGAAAAGTACCAACAGTTATAGCGCTCTTGGCTCAGAACGCGTAGCTTGGTGACTCAGGTCTCCCCAGGGGTGCCTCAGCAGAAAGGCCTGGTGATCTACTTCTAGAAAACCCGCCATTGCAAACCCCATGGGGCACAGTTTTAGTTTGAGGCTCATGGGGTCTGCAGGAGTTGGGGTTACCTCCATGCCATCTGGTGATGACGCTGCATCGGATGGGGTGCTGTTCTCTTCCATGGGGACAGGGGCAATAACCTGGGCAGGGCTTGTTCACGTGGACAAGGCCTGCCCACACACCGTGGGAGCCCGGGGGCAGCAGCCCTGTGAGGGCAGGTGGCCTGTAGGTATTCTCCCGATCCTGCAAGCTAGGGGCACCTCTGCCTGCGTGCCCTTGTTGGAGTGACCTGGGAGAGAGGGTGGCGATCACTGGGCCTAACCCGCGCATCACCCCAGGGGGCCTTTGGATTCTCTTACAGGCTGCCCACTCCAGCCCCCGGGGAGGCAGCGATAGGATCCCTGACAGATGTCTCTATTTCACTCTGACATTTGGTTTGTGATAGAAGACCTGGGGCCCCGCCAGCACTGTGAACAGGGCCCTGGAAATGGTACCGGCTTTGTCTCTGGTGCTGGACAGGACGTGGGCAGCCCCTGGGTCATGTTCTGCTAAAAGTGCAGCGCAGGGACTCTGGGGGAGCCCCTTGACAGCTGGCCGAGTCTGTCCTGCCAGCTGGGGCTCTCTGGTCCCTGACTCCCCTACGGGAGGGAGCTTTCTGATGAGGAAACAGGCCCAGGGAAACGGAGGAATTGGCAGAGCCAGGATTGGGACCCAGATTTAGTGGGGACACGGTAACTCAGCGGCAGAAGCCTCGTCTTCCGAGGGGAGATTCTGGCCAGTGCAGCCCCCTCCCGTCCGTCTGGAGGTTTGCGTGTTGCTGTGAAGCCGAACAGGTTTCAGCGGAGCTTCCAGACTAAGACAGACTCGGAAGAAAAGGCCTAGTGACCCACTGCTAAAACCCTGTGGGTCACATCAGTGTCCAGCTGACCATGGATGGCGTAGGACCAGGAAGGGGTCTCCATGAGTTGTGGCTCCACAGAGGCAGCTGATAATCGCATTCGGGTTCCGTTCTAACGCCCTCTCCCCCTATGCCTTTCTCCCTGTAAGCCCTCCTCCTCTTGAATCATGACAGTCAAAACAGTGACAACAAGAAGCTCGCAAATGTACTGAGCTCTTCTGCGTGCTGGGCACTGCTGCCCCAGATCTGCAGGCCTGCCTTACCTCATCTTACCCTCACAGCACCCTGGGAACTGGGTCATGTCCTCGTTTTCCAGACGAGGAAACTGAGGTCTGGAGAAGAAGTGTTTTACCCCAAATCCTGTAGCTAGGAAGAGATGGAAGTAGGATTTGAACCCTGGCAGTCCCGCACTGATTATTGATATGGGTGTGGGGGAAAGGTGGGGGACTCCTGGAACTACAAAAGGACTTCGTCCAACACTGCCGTTGGAAGAAGGCGTCTGAGACCATCAGGCCAGCTGCCGTGATCGGTGCCCTCTCGGCCCACCTGATGATGTCCAGCTGCCACATCTAGTGCCTAGGGGAGCCAGCGTACTATGAGTAGAGAGTCAGGGAGGCGTGGGTGCCCTCGCTTGGCTTTCTAGAAGAAGTCTGCCGTGATTCCAAGATGTTCGGCGGATCATGTCTCCTCTGTCGATGGTCCCCTTCCTACCTCTGTAGGGAGTTGTGGTCGTCCTAGCGAGAATGGGAATGAAAGGAGAGCAGACCAGAGCGTGGGTTTCAATGAACAGGTCTTGGTAGAGCTCACCACCCGCCTGAGTGGAAGGAGAGTCCAGGGGGCAGGGTGAGGGAGGATCGGAAGACAGAGCGGAGAGAGGATAGCGGAAAGAAAGGGAGAGCTAGAGAGAGGGAGAGACAGGGCAGACGTGCGGCCACATGAGAAGGTGAAGAAAGAGCATGGACAAAGGAATCCTGTGTTAATAAACTTTTGGGACAGAAATAAATGATTATGGCTAAAAGGAGCCTGTGCTTCTCCCCATTGGCTGTGGCACCAGCAGAACAGTGCCGAGAGGGGGCAGGGTTATGTGAGGCGTTGCGCTAGGTGGGATGGACACGGGTTCGAGATGCTGGCCATGGCTGAGACCACAGCGTGACTGTTGGACCCTTTGGGATGCAGTGGATTACATATTGGGCTGCTAACTGCAAGGTCTGTAGTTTGAACCTACCTGCCACTCCTTGGGGGAAAGATGAGGTTGTCTGCGTCTGTAAAGATTTATACTCAGAAACCCGATGTTGGGTTGCTATGAGTTGCAAGCAACTCAGTGGCAATGGGCTAGGGCTGATGCGTGCGTGTGTGTGTGTGTGTGACTTTCTACTTCCATTTCGGAAACCCATACTCCGTCCTGTAGGTCTGCTGTGAATCAGAATTGACTCAATGGGAGTGAGTTTTGATTTTGAGAATATGTGTGTGTGTGAGTAAATGTAATTTTCATTTAAAATGTAAATAAATCTTTTCAGTAAACCCAAATTAAGAAAATTTGAGTTGTGGTGTCATGGTTATGTGTTGGGCTGCTAATGCAAGGTCAGCCGTTCGAAACCACCAGCTGCTCCCAGGGACAGAGGTGGGGCTTCCACTCCCTTGAAAGTGTTGCAGTCTCAGGAGCCCACAGGGGCAGGTCTAGCCTGCCCTGTAGGGGGCTGCCGTGAGTCAGAATGAACTTGGATGGCAGTGACTGAGTTGTTTGGTTTGTGCGAGAATCGTCGAGGTGGGTCATGGCATGGGATGATGGCAAATACCAATTCAGACCAGCTCTGTAGAACCTTGGAGGGCCAGGCTCACCACTCCCAGGCTGAGCTCTGGCCCGGGGCTGTCCTGCTGACGGGGGGCTTCTGTGTTTCAGGAACCTGGCAAGCTGCGAGCGGCTGATCGAGGTGGAGGATATGATGGTGATGGGCCGCAAGCCTGACCCCATGTGTGTGTTCACCTACGTGCAGTCGCTGTACAACCACCTGCGGCGCTTTGAGTAACGGCCTGGCTCGCCCAGCAGCACCCCCCAGGACGAGACGGTGGGGAGGCTCGTTTCTCCCCCCTCGCCAGCCCCCCACACCGACACAGACCCCACCAGTGGCTCGCCATTTGGCTCTGTGGCATGTGGCTGCACTCCGTTCACGCCCCGCTCTGTGACTCCTTCAGAGCCTCCCAGCCTGGCTCCCACCGTGGTGGGCACGGCCCAGGGCTCAGGGGAGAGGGAGACTCCCCCGGAGAAGGAGAGAAACTGGTGCTAAGTCATTACCTTTATGAAACGCTTGTCGGCTGTAGAACCCAGAAGGCTGAGTTACAGTCCCACCCCGTGAATTTGATACATGGGCTTTGCGGAAGCCCATTGATTACCAAGTGTTTTTGTTTTGTTTTTTAAACCACAATACCCAGGGTTTTTTTGGTTTTGTTTTGTTTTTTTAACTTCCTCACACCATTGTAGGTTTCTTTTCCTCCCTCTGGGCGGCTGCCAGGAAACAGGCCGCTTAATCAGCAGCTTGAAGGTGGGCCCCGGCGTCTAGGGAAGCAGTCGAATCACACCCGCCAACTCTGACCTTCCAGTCCCCTCCCACTCTCAGGGGTGGGGAGAGAGGGGGGCTCTCGCTTTGGTCCCACAGGGCTCTTGTTCTTCCCAGGAGGCCCCGCAAGTGTTGGCTAAGAATAGGTTCTTGGGGGGAAGGGAGACGGCTTACAGGGAGGACAGTCTCTGTCGGCCCAGGGCTAGTGCTGTTCACACATCTAAAAGGAGCTGCTGCAGTAACTAAGACGGTAACTAAGATGCTGGGACAGTAACTCTACCTGGGCTGGGAACCCCGTGCACATAAAAAGGATGTGTCAGCCCTAGCCTGGGAGTCGTTATTTCTCTCTCTCTGAGTGTGTGAGGCATGGCGTCTGTGAGTGAGATTTTGTACACATTGCACACGAAAACCAACCCAAAGGCTCCCTGGGCGGATTCTCCACCCAAATCACTCACCTGTTGTTGCTGCTGTTAGTTCTCGTTAAGTCTCCTCTCGTCCCCACCCCCTGATGGAACGAGAGGCTGCCTGGTCCTGCATCCTCAGCCATTGAGTTTTCCCTGACCGACTTGGGAGTAGTGGATCACCAGGCCTTTCTTCCTGGTCTGTCTGAGTCTGGAAGTTCTGCTGAAACCGGTTCCAGTTCAGTGTCACAGATGGGCAGTAGCTGCATGTGAGGGGCATCCGCTGGGAATAGACACCTGAGCCTTGGCAAGGAAGGCCAGACTCCCCACCTGCCCCCAGCCACCACGGCACCTCTTACCCACCCACTGGATGGAAGCTACGACCTGTCATAACCTGCTTCCCTCTCAGTCTTCATTGAAGAAACTGGGACAGAAAGTTCCCTCCCGTGGGCCTGCCCCTCACTGCCGAGCGAGGGATCAAAGATCAACATTGACCCAATTTTCGAAACCCAGGTTTCGGGGTGGGCCTACGTTAGGAGGAAGCCCATCAAGAATGACTGGTGTATTTTCACAGCTGTTTGGTGGTAGGATGGTAATAGAAAAATCAGAATCTATAAAGCCACAGTTTATTCTTGAGAATGATTTTCAAGTTGGGTTGGATTTTAGCCACACACTTCTACAGTTTCCCTTTGGGGAGCCAGTAGGCATCCTCGTCTCATGCAGTGAGCACTAAACACCAGCGCGTGTGTGTGTGTGTGTGTGTGTGTGTGTGTGTGTGTGTGTGTGTCGCGCGCTCCTTCCTGGGAGGAAGGTGTGAATTGGGACGGTGGATGTTTTTTTGTGGGTGTAAGGGCCATGGCTGAGTTTGCCAGGTGGATGGACAGAAGGTCCTCAGTCGATGGGCTTGCTCAGGCTGCAGCCTTGCCCCGACTCTGACGTGCCTGTGGTCAGCACGGCCCGTTCCCAGCTCTCCTCCTGCAGGCCTGAGAAGGTGAGCCTTATTAGCAGGGACTCTGCGTCTGGGCCTTTTTTTTAAAACCTCGAAGCTTAGGGTTTCAAGCCTAAAGCCGGTTCGGGAACACCAGGGCTCTATAAAAAGCATGCCCATGTGTTACTGAGTGCTCACGCACGGGGAAGTGGAACTCTGGGCCCGAAGGTGTGACCTCAATCGTCTGCACAAAACCCAGAGCCGATCCCGCAGGAGGAACAATTGCTCTGAAACTTGAGACTCTGCCCCTCAGGTCTCCATCAGAATAAAATTTCACACCTGCCATCGAGTCTGACTCCGCCCCGAGTTCAAGCCCCTCAGGGTCTCCCAAGCTATAAATCTTGATGGAAGTGGACGGCCATGTCCTTCTCTGGTCCTTCTCTGTTCTCCGTGGGGCACAGCCGGTGGGTTCAAACTGCTCCTCTCCCAGTGAGCAGCCCAGCTCTTGGACTGTGTCTCATTAGGGCTCTTATCTGAGTGACACAGGCCAGAGACTCCTAAAGGAGGGTGTTAGTGGACTTGGGAGCAGGTGGGGGTTGGGGCGAAGGCTCCTAAGGTTCCGTGTGTTTTAAGCTTGGTTCCCTGTTGGACAAAGTCCGAGGTTTGCAGAGCATGGAGGCGGTCATGCCATCTCAAAATATTTGGAAAACACTCTGAGCGCAAAGGAGCCTTTAAATGCCGAGCTGCTAACCTGGTTGGCAGTTCCAATCCACCAGCCGCCACTCGGGAAAAAGATGGACCAGTCTGCCCCATGCAGAGCTACTTACGCATTGTCATCGAGTCAATGCCAACCCATCTTGACCTGGAAGGACAGGGTAGGGCTGCCCCTGTGGGTTTCCAAGACTGTAACTTTAAGGGAGTAGAAAGCAGCTGGTGGCTTTGAACTGCTGACCTCACTGCAGCCCACCGTGTAGCCCCTATGCCACCAGGGCCCCTTGGGAAAGAAGAACAGTCTGGCCAACCCTATGGAGCCCTTGTGTTCGGCCTACAGCTTTGCTGTGAGTTGTTGGGGTTTTAGATCAAGGTTACCCGAAAGTTCCCCATTTGTGAAATCCAATTCCAAACTGCCCCCTTCCGTGCTACAGACGGTTTCCATCCCGCCCCCTCCACGCCCGGCCCGGGGTCACCCCTCCTCTCTGGAGAGAGAGTTCTCAGTGCTGTGCCTGTGATGTGCCTGCGCCTCCAGACAGGCGGACTCCTTCACCTGGATTGTGTTATATCTTAGTAGGCCTGACCAAATTGCCTGGCGTGCTTTCCCCCCAAGTGAGGGTTTCGCCAGAGCCGAGATGGGGTTTCGCTCTTCTGACAGCTGATGGATATTTTTCGAGGCAAGCAGGAGCCTAGGGGCACTTGCTGAACAGGATCCAGCTGGAGGAGAGTGCCCAGGCCAGGTGTTGGGGGAACAGTGTGTGAAAGCCAGTGAATTCCCTCCATGTGGGAGACGATGAAAGGGCTCAGCTTTCCCGGCCACGGTACTCCGGGGTCCGTAACTGGAGGAGGCCCACACGAGGGAGGGTTTTATTTTCTGCCGTCCTGACCGGGTCTCTGGTGTTTGGATGGGAGGCTAAAAATGCTGATCCGTCGGTCACATGAGGGGGTGGGGTCGGGTAGGGGGATGAGACATCTTCCCATTGGGACATCTGACCAGCTCCTGCTGATGAATTGCTTCCCCCTTTTGAGAGGGTCTGAATTTTGCCCCCTTGTAGCTGGAGGGACTCCAGTCTTGGATTATTCCTTGGGCTGCTACCTGCCAGGTCGGCAGCTCGAAACCGCCAGTTGCTCCAAAGAACAAAGACGAGGCTTTCTACTCCCATAAAGAGTTACGGTCTCCGAAACTCACTGGGGCCGTTCCATCCTGTCCTGTAGGGTCGCTGGCCGGCAGGGAGCTTGGTTTCTGGGTTTTTCTTGTAGCTGGGTGCCCCCTCCTGCCCCACTGGCCCTGCTGTTGACTCGCTTGGTGTTAGGTGTCATCACGTCGGTTCTGACTGGGGCAACCCCGTGCGCAGCACAACACCCTCAAGCTCCCCCCCAAAACTCACGGCCATCGAGCCGACTCTGACTCAGGTAAAACTGCCCCCGAGGGTTTCCCAGGGTTTGAATCTTCACAGGGGCAGGCCATCTCTTCTTTCTCCCAGCAAAACGCCCCGGATGTGATTATTTCTGAGCCTTGTCTCTCTCTGACTTTTAGAGTTGACGTTGATCTCTTATCTCCCAGTGTTTGGACTTGCTTTGATGCCAAACAGCCCTCCCCATTCTTGAAAGAATAGACAGTTAAAAGTCCCTAGGCCTGTCTCCCTCCGCAATCCCCCAACCAAATTCACTGCCATCCGGTCTAGTCTAACTCATGAGGACCCTCTAAGGCACGGGGGAACGGGCCCTGTGGGCTCTGCGACCGGAGCAGAAAGCTGCATCTTTCTGCAGAGCGGCTGGTGGGTTTGAGCTGCTCACCTTGAGGTTCGTTAGCTGACAAACTCATAATGCAATATGCCATCGGGGCTCTTTGCCACCTCCCTCAAAACTCACAGCCACTGCGTCAATGTGACCCTCTAGGACAGGGCGGAACTGCCCCTGTGAGTTCCCAAAGCCCGTACTCTCCCAAAGCGTAGCTGATGGTTTCGAACTGCTGACCTTGCAGTTCGCGGCCCGACTTGTAAACGCTAGGGCTGTCTCCCTAGAAAGCAGCAAGCAAGGAGAAGCCTCCAGGAAGACAGCAGGGCTCTGTGGTATCCAGGCAGCCGCAGCCGGAGGGAGGCTGTCCAGCCAGGTGGAATAAAGACCTCATTGTTGGCACTGTGAACTGCCTTTGAGTCTGCCCCTGATCCTGGTGACCCCACGCACAATTGGATCCAACCCTGGTGTCCATGGGCAAAGGTGTCGCAGGGAGGGCGAGGATGAACCTGAGTCGAACCATGGTGTTTTCAATCACCTTGTGTGCGTGGGAACCCCGGGCAATGCAGGAAGAAGACCGTGGGATAACGGATGCCGTGGAATGAAGACTATTGCAAAGGACCACGTACTGCCAGAAGAACAACCCAGGCTGTCGAGAAGTACAACCAGAATGCTCCCGTGGAGGTGAGACTTGGGCTCGCTGCTTTGGACCGGTTATCACCGGAGAGGCTGTGCCCACAGAATGCAGTGCGGCCCATCCTCACAACTGGTCTTAGGCGTGAGCCCGTTGTTGCACCCCTGTGTCAGGGCATCTTGCTGAAGGCCTTCCTCTCTTGCTGCCCCTCTGCTTCACCCAGCATGATGTCCTTCCCCGGGACTGGTTTCCTGCATGCAAGATGAGAATTGCCACAGAGTCACCCATGGCCTCAAAAAGCTGGTGAGGGGCTTGGCATCCGCTGGGCAGGGGGCACCACTGATGGCAGGGGGCAGTGCCTGGGCACCCGCCTTCCCCTAGTTGCTCAGCTTTGTGCTGCCATCGAGGCCGCCACAATTGATACCAGGGGGTTTCAAAAAGTTCGTGGACAAATGCAATGGAAAGATCATCAAATTTCTCCATAAACTTTTGAAGCCACCCCTCACCCCCTTGGCATTTATTTCTTAAAAACCCACCTTTTCATGAATCGTGGTAACTCGTCCTGGTCATGTTTGAAGTTCTTTGTGGTACCTGGCACCTGGGCTTTAGTGACTGCCCACTCCTTCCTGCGTGGCTTCCCCCACCTTTCTGATGGTTTCTTTAAAAAAATTTTTGTCATTGTGGCAAAGCATGTGTAACAACAATTGCCAGTTTAGCCATTGCCAGGGTCCATTCAGGGGTATTGATTGCATATGCTATATCTATCTTTTTCTGGTCGTGGTTGGTTTTTTAAAGAGCGGGATGTTTTCCATTTGGCA
Source organism: Echinops telfairi (assembly GCF_000313985.2). NCBI lineage: Eukaryota > Metazoa > Chordata > Mammalia > Afrosoricida > Tenrecidae > Echinops > Echinops telfairi. The sequence goes on along the minus strand of NW_022105908.1, from coordinate 23,653,382 downwards.
GCAAAGTGACAGGAGGGAAGCTTCAGCTCCCCAGCAGGCAGCGTTCACCCCAACACATTCACTTCCAGGGTGCTTCCTTTTGAAAACGACCGTCTTTATTGTGAACTGGGTGCCAGTGTACGGGGCGGGCCGGCTAGGCGTCCAGCCAGCACTGCGTGCCCATCCTGTTCCGTGCTGTCAATCACAAGCCCCAGGGTAGCCTCACTCTCCGCCTTCCTCCCTGCTTCCCATTCCATTTCTCCCCCTTTCCCAACCTTCCAAATGTTGTCCTTGGGTACATGCCGCCCTTTAAACTCTTCTTAAAGGTGTGCACCTCCTTAGTATGACTCTTCCCCTTATAAAACCAAACTCACTGCCATCGAATCGATTGTGACTCCCAGTGACCCTACAGGACAGGGCAATCCTGCCCCTGTGGATTCCCGAGACTAAGCCTCTATGGGAGTAGAAAGCCTCCTCTTTCTCCTTTAGATCAGCTGGGGTTCCAAAGGGCTGACCTTGGGGTTCACAGCGCTAGGCCACCAGTCGGCCTTTCCCCTTATAGACCTGTCGAGTGATGGCCGAAAATTGAGCCACAGGGGTGAGTTCATTCCCAGGCCTGAAGGGCAATGAACGTTTATAGTCTTGGGGTTCCAGTGGTCTCTAAGCTTGGTCTTTTTTGTGACTTTGAGTTTCCCCCATATTTTTTGCCTCTTCTACTCAGGACCTTCTAGGGCAGTGGTTCTCAACCTTCCTAATGCCACGACCCTTTAATATAGTTCCTCATGTTGTGGTGACCCCCCAACCATAAAATTATTTTTGTTGCTACCTTCATCCCTGTCATTTTGCTACAGTTATGAATTGGGCGACCCCTGTGAAAGGGTCGTTCGACCCCCAAAGGGGTTGGACCCACAGGTTGCGAACCGCTGTTCTAGTGTGATCCCTTTCAGAGCGGTTGGCAGTGGCAGTCGGGCACTGTCTAGTGCCTCTTGTCCTAGGGTCATGGGCACTCATGCCGATGGGGACTGTTAGCCATTGGACTCACAATCCTATACACTCCTGCTTTCCTCGCTCTTCCTTCCTCCGCAGGGGGAGATGGCCGGCTGCTTGAGAGCCCGTGCGAAGCTTTTTTACTACCCCAAACGCTGCATCTCCTCCCCTGCCCATCTCTCCTCTGTGCTTGGTCCGAAGTCTGGTGTCACACAGGGCTTCAGAAGCTTTGTAGTCTCAGAAACTGTGCAGCAATTATGTCTTACAGGGTCGCCAGGAGTCTGAATCGACTAGCCAGTAGTGGGGTTCTCCTCCACAATGACTCCGCCCTTATCCCCCACCCCTCCAGGTTTGCTCGGCAGGGTTGTCACTCTGGCCCATGCAGGAGGTCTGGCAGCTGGCCTTGCCCCTGGGCACGGTGGCCCCTCCTCGGAAGCCTTGAAGTCGCTTCCCTCCGTACTAGTGAAGTCAGCACTTGCAAAGCCCTTGCCAACGGGGGCCCAGGGCAGGGCTCTCTCTCTCGCTCTCTCTTTTTGCTTTTCCTCCTGAATCACAGAAGTACCATGCCATGACCCAAATACCCATCAACACACATCACCCCATCGGCCTCCCTCTGAGTGGCCTGTGGGTTTGAACTGCTGACATGGAAGCTAGCAATCCTACACCTAACCCACAAAGTCGCTAGGGCACCTTCCTTACCAGGACATGTCCCCCCCCACACTTCTGCAGCTATCCCCCCAGGGATGGGCTGCAAACGTTCTCTAACGTAGGCA
>NW_022105908.1:23649758-23651117 GCF_000313985.2 Echinops telfairi | reverse complement strand
TCCCAGACTGTACATCTTGACGGGAGTCGAAAGCAGGCTTTCTTGCTAGGCTCACTTTACTCTGGAAGCTCCGGGAAAGCCACACGGGTGGTGGCTGTGGATAAGGCGCACCGGCTGGAGGGAATCTGGTCTCTCCTGTGGAAGGCAAGAATTCCACCCCCGATGCCCCCCACCCAACCCCTAATCTGACCAAGGCCATTGTCAATGAGCAGATTCCAACTCAGGAATCCTATAGAGCAGTGGTTCCCGACATGTGGGCCTTTGGGGGTCGAACGACCCTTTCACAGGGTCGCCCCATTCATAACAGTAGCAAAATGACAGTGATGAAGTAGCAACAGAAATGATTTTATGGTTGGGGGGGCAGTCACCACCACCAATCCTCAGGGGAGTAGATAGCCTCGTCTTGCTCCCCAACTGGGACCGGTGGGCTGAAACCACCCACCTTGCAGTTAGCAGCTCAAAGTTCAACACGGCCCCCACCCCCGCCCCGCCTGGGCCACTGTGTGTAGTTTCCATTGCATTTCTCTGGTGGCTGAAGAGGAGCATATGCGTATAAGCTTTGGGGTCATGTGTATATATATATATATATATTTCCCCCTCTGGACTCTGCATTCTTGTTCATTTTTCTAACTTTTCTTGATTTTGAAAGAGTTCTTTACATATTACAAAGATGTTTATACCACTCAGTCTCCGTTCTCTCCACCCTACTCTGCCCACAGCTTTGTCTCACCCCCACATCACTGGGAATCCCACTGGGATTCCCACGGTCTTCCGGTCTTCCCGCCGCCCTCGGCTCACCCACTCTCCCTGCTGTCACTGTGAGGGGTCATTGGTGGTCCAAGGGAAGCAGTTCTGTCCTCCGCGCAGGAGACCTAAGTTCCACTCCTGCTCCAGGAACCTTCTGCACAGCCATCCCCCATCTGTCTGTCAGTGGAGGTTTGCAACTTCTGTTGTGCTGGTCGGGTGCCAGCATGGCTTCCAGACTAAGATGGGCTTGGAAGAAAGGACTGGCACTCACTTCTGAAAGTCAGCTGACGGAAGCTGTGTGCATCACCGTGGTTGAGTCCGCAACCATCGAGAGGACCCGGCGGCACATCATCCTGTTGCACGTGGGTTGCTGTGGTAGTTGTATAATTGTTTGTCAATTTGAGAGGATTAAGAGTGAAGGGGTGGAGTCTAGCCTGTCAATCAACTCATAGCCAATGAGGCCTCTGTGTGGGCATGGCCTTTTCCTGAGGATTCTGGGAACTCCCGTATTCCTCCCTGGAGGCAGGAGACACTCTCTCTGCTCACTCCCTGGGAGACAGCAGCTGACAAAATACATAGAGTTATGCTAGTGCCCTGAGCTGGAGGGGCCAC
>NW_022105908.1:23634924-23648435 GCF_000313985.2 Echinops telfairi | reverse complement strand
GGGCACTGAGTGGTTTGGGGGAGGTGGGGGGGGGGGTTCTGTTGACTCAATGTGAGCAAGGTTAGTTTGCTCATGAGCTAATGCTGTGTCATCATCCCGGTCACCCAGCTGCATGGCCCATGGGCAAAGTAGGAGGATGCCATTTCCCCAAGTCCACATGAGTCCCTTGAGTGAGAGTCTCCACATCACTCAAACAGGTCCTGGGTACAATTCCTGGCCCACCTGCTGATCTAGGCTTCAACTCAGCGTCAATACGGAGAGCCTGAGGAAAGCGCTGATGACCTCCTTTTGGAAAAACCAAAATCCAAGCATGCTGCTAGCGAACTGATTCCGACGCAAGGCGATGCCACAGGACAGTCGAACTGCCCCGTGGGTTTCCCAGACTGTACATCTTGACGGGAGTCGAAAGCCTCACCTCTCTCCCTCAGAGGAACTGGTGGTTTCCAACTGCTGAGCTAGTGGTTGAGCCCAACCACTTGTTGAGCCCAACAAGCAGCCAGGAAAGCCTGTGGATCACAGCAGTCTGACCTGCCACCAGCCACTGGGCAGGCACAGAAATGGACGGTGCTTCATTCTGCTGGGCGTGGGGTCTGCGCTGACAACCACAGCAGCTAACAACCACAATCACAGCAAGGTTCCGGGTTGGCGCAAACGGTTAAGACGCTCAGCTGCCGAAAGGTTGGAGAACCCACCGCGGTGCCTCGGAAGAAAGGCCTGGCAATCTACGTCTGGAAGAGCAACCCCTGAGAGCCCCACGGAGCACAGTCCTGCTCGGACACACTAACGGGGTCACCGTGTGTTGGAGCTGGCTCACGGCCACGTGTGATGTGTTCTCTGGGCCATGTTTACCACCACCGGGTGGTTCTTGAGGGCTGCCGGTGGTCTCAGGCCTGCGGAGGATTAACCGTGATTTACAATCATGCCAGTGGCCAGCTCCGGGGGCTGGCCTAGGCTCACACCCTGGGAGCCCACTGGTGTGTGCGTCACCCGCCCCACCTCCCCAGTTCAGGCCACATCCTCCCCCTGGCCTCAGACCAGGAGCCGCAACCCGAGGTTCTGCCCACAACCTTGCCCCTTGCCCCCTGGCTGGGTTTTCCTCTCCCTGTGGTATTCGATGCCACAGATCTGCTGGTTTCCTTCTGTGACTTTATCCAGCTGGCTTGAGTCGGCCCGAGGGAGGGCGGGAGGGTGACTAAGGGGGCGGAGTATTTTCAGCCAGGGGCCATCACAGTTGCGGTATCGAGTATCTTGTGGGGCAGTGGATTTTGTGACAGGTGTGTTTTTATTCAGGAGGAATAATGCACTTAATTTAGAGGGCTGACTTCCCTTCCAAGAACCACGCTCCCCCCTCCCCCCACCCCCAGAATAGTCTGCACTGATGGCAACCCTCCCCCTGTGTCTGTGGAGGGGCCGGCTGCTATGGGTGCAGGAGACCTGGGTTCTAGTCCCCACGTCATCTCTGAAGGATGAGGTGAATCCACCAAGCCGTGTTTTTTCCTTCTTTTAGCCATGGCGGCTGGCCTCCCAGGGGTGGGGGTGGGGGATCCCTGAGCTACTAACTTACTACTGCAGGCGCAGAGAGCGAGAGCGAGTGGCTTGGAGCCCTGGGTTGTACAAGGTCAAAGCGCCCCGTTCAGACGAGAGAGAAGACAGAGAGTGCATCGGGTCCTGAGTTGGGACCGAGTACAAAAATTGTGCTCGACGCATGGCTCGGACATTTGAAAAATAAAAGACCGGTTCGAAGCTTCTCTCTCCCTCCTTTCTCCTCTGGAGTCCTGAGCCACCACGTAAGAAGTCTCCCTACTCTAGAGCCAATCTTCTGGAGAAGTCCTGTGGGCAGACATGAAGATATCGATATTGTCTCATATTTCAGCTAGTCGAACCTTCTAGTATCCAAAGCAGGTGTGTGCGTGGGGAAGCCTTCCGGATGACATGAGCTCCCGCCCCCGAGTAAGAACTGACCCAGCCAACTGTCAGAATGAGAGCAAGTTCTAATAAACAATCACCAGTTCTTTAAAGATTTTTTGTTTTTAAAAATTGTGAACTAGGGAGAAAGACAAGGCTTTCTACTGCCATCAGTTAGTCTTGGAACCCTTTGGGGGCTGTGCTCCTCTGTCCAACAGGGTCGTTGTGAGTCAGCATCGGCTCGAAGGCCATGAGCACGTAAATGTTCACATCGCAGACCATCCGCTTCAGGATCGACAATGCGGACATCCGGGCCCTCCCGTCAGTGCACTGCCATCACCTCCCCCTGTGCTTCCTGTTTCTTTGCCTCCTTCTAAGCCCCTGATCTTGGACTTGGGCAAATGCTGCCCCTTTGATCTTAAATGGCAGGTTAGTCTAACTCGGAGGGAACACTTGTCATTTCTGGATGGTTTGTTACGCAGCCATAGCCGACAGCAACATGGCTCCCGCTGCGGTCTCCTCCATCTCCTGTGACCTCAGCGCCATCCTCGCAGTTGCCTCGTACCAAACATGCTGACGCCATTCTCAACGCCTCCTGAGTTGTGGCTCCGTCTTCAAAACGCGCCCAGAATCTGACCACCTCCCACCCCCGTCACCGCCCCTGCTCACCGCCTTGTATCTGGTCACAGCAACAGCCTACTAGCTTACTCGCAACACACCCGCAGAATTATTCTGCTGATGCATAAGCCAGGCCATGTCCGCAACAAAACCAGGCTCCCTGCCACGGAGTTGATTCTGACTTACACTGTCCCTCCAGGACAGAGGAGAGCCGCCCCTGTGGTTTTCCCAGGCTGTCAATCTTTATGAGAACAAAGAGCCTCCCCCCGCCCCCACTCCCCAGCGGCTGGTGGGTTCAAACTGGCGACCCTACAGTTAGCAGCTCATGCTGTAACCCCCTGTGTCACCAAGGCTCCTTAGACCATAGTCATTCTTCTGCCAAAGCAACCCTACAGCAGTTCCTGGGTCACATAGAGAGCCCACCCGAGGCCTCACAATGGTCTCCCAAACCCACAGGACGAATCTCAATGCCAGCAAGTTGATTCCGACCCGACAGGGCAGCGCAGAGCTGCTCCTATGGATTCCTGCGGTCAGAGCTCCCGAAGGGACTACAAAGCCCTTCATCTTCCGACCACTCTTCCCTTGGTGACATCACTGCCTAGTCCAAGGACTCTGAGCGTGGGGGTCTTCAGGGCTAGGCATGCTCTCCCCATCGACCGCAGAGAAGCGCCACCACTGGTCCCGTAGCTTCCACAGCCCCAGGGACTTCTGGGTGTTCTTGGGCTGCTTGTGGATGTCTTTGTGTTTTCACAGAGCATCTGCCTTCTCCTCACATATCCGTGCCTTTTGTGTTCTTGTTCTTTTCACCACAAACCGCCATTCAGGAAGAACGACCCATTGAGCCAGCCTGCTCCTGTGTGACCTCATTTACATAGCAGAAGACAATCCCTTCATCCAAGGCGGGCCACACTTTAGAGGTACAGGGAGTAGCACTTCCCTCTCACTTTCTTTAGGACACAATGCAATCGGCAACCTGTTTTCCAACCCTGGGGGCATTCTTGAATTTGTCTAAAGAGACCTCGGTCCTAGTTCCTCCTTGTCACTGCTTGTCTAGAAGTGGTTCAGACCTGAGATCCAGACTCCACAGGCCTGTCAGCCGTGTCCCGGGGCAATCGCTCCTGAGTCCCACTTTCCTGGTCTGTCGCACAAGGTGGAAAATATTAATAGTTAGTACTCAACTCATAAAGTTGCTGTGGGGGATTCCGTTTCCAGGCTGGCAACCAGCTGTTTGTTGTTGTTGTTTTAAACAAACAAACAAACAAACAAACAAACAAACAAACAAACATCACCTAGTTAAAACGGTGATGACCTTTCCTCATTTAAACCTTCCTGCAAACTTCATAGCTCCGGCCCCTACCAGAGCTGAGGACACTGTGGGGGAAACATCGCTTTTCAAAGGGCTGAGGCAGGGGAAATGCGATCCCCTTGATTTTGTTTGTAGCTGCTACCAGGCCACATAGCAACCGAACAACATAGCAACTGACTGAGAGCCTTTGGGCTTTGTTCAAGTCCATCTCCCAGCCAGCTCTGGAGCATGGCGATCTTAGCATGCGCACCTCGGTGGAAGGCGCGTCTGGCTTTAGGCCCCTGCAGGACAGCGGGCCGCACGACCCTGAGCCCTTGGGTTTCTCAGTGCACGTACAGTGAAGCTTACACGACACTGTAACTCACCGAATGTGCAGGAAGGGCATGCTAAACAAGGCTGAGGTATTAGGAGAATGACCAGAACATGGCACAGCAACACGGAGTCAGCATGTGCGGTGGGGGAAATGGCACTGGTAGATTTGCTTGACGCTGGGTGGCCACAAGCCCTCAGCTTGTTGAAGAAGGCAAGGTCCCCAAAGCGCCATAAAGGGAAACGCAGGACAATTCAGTGTGCCTGTATCACAGGTCACCCCAGACGCAAGGCGAACACGGGCTTTCCTACCTGTCTGTAGTCAACCACTGCACCACACCCAAGATGCTCAGCCTCTCCCAACCCCTCTCCCAATCCCAGCCCCTTAGAAAGAATCAGAGCATCTTTTCAACGTTAGCATCCCCGACAGGGACGGAGTACCCAGTAGTAGGCCAGACAAACACAGGCTTGCTTTGGCTTAGTTCCTACCCTGCAGTGAACACTAAGGAAGCATGAGTAAGTTTACCTTGCTTACCTTGCTTATTGGGTCATCTGCCTCTGAATCTGTACTGCTCAGTCTTCAACAAAATCGGCTTGAGTATCTCTCGGGTCATACAGACAAACCCTCAATAGTAAACATGTTATTGATCTTCGTTTCCATGCCCAATGGTTCTCATCAGGCACAAAAAAAGGAGACCCAGGACCACCCTTCCTTCCGCCTCCAGGGTAGTTGGGAGTGAATGGGAGTGGCACTGGCACACGTTTGGTTTTTTGTTCTTCCTAGCTTTGGACTGCTAGCCTCAAAGTCAGCGGTTCAAACCCACCAGGTGTTCCTTCAGGGAAAGACGAGGAGGCTGTCTGCTCCTGTAAAGATGTACAAAGCCCCAGGGGCCAGGGTCGGTACACATGGGAATGATCTTCATGGGGCGTGGGTGCCCCAGCTTGGTTTGACCACCCTTACTGGACTGCTCCCACACTGCCCTCTAGTGGACGCTCGTGATTTCATTGTGTTCCAGTCCTTAGATTTTAAAATCAACTAAATTCATTCGGCATCAGCAATGTAACCACTGCCCCCCACTGGCTCCTTGGATCTTAAAATAGAACCTCATTATCATTTATTATCCACCGTCTTAGGCTCATTAGAAGATACAGTTGATCTACATAGTTCTCTTCTAACATGACTGATTCTTTAATTTTCAATCATTGGAGCTCAGACTCCATGGTCACCATCTGAGAGTCTCTGCAGGGCTGTTCTACCTGGTGGGTATGCTTAACCCTTGGTTCCGTAGCTACTCGCCCCCCAGGGATCATCTCCTGAGCAGAGGTGTATCTAGGAGATGAGACCAGTCACTCAGGTGCCTGAGGGGGGCACGGGACAATTGCTCTAACCACAGAGGGTCTGCCGGAAGCCACCCCGTGGAGCCAGTGCCTGCCCAGCTGTTCCCCAGCTGTGAAGAGAGGGCCAGGGGAACCCCGATGGGCTATGAATCCGGCATCCGCTCTCCTGCAGAAAGGGAAGTCGTCTTGGAAACCCACAAATCCACAAGGACTGTGCTCCTCTCTCCCGTTGGGTGGCCAGGACCCAGAACCACTCAATGGCAGTGAGCGTCTCGCAGTTGGTCCCACTCTTGAGTGTCAGCCTCTCATTCAATTCCGCAGCCTTGGTCGCTGTGCCTGACAGATGACAAAAGACAAGAGGCAGCCACCGAGGGCGCCCAGTGCTCACCCTGCCCTCCCTCACCTCCAGTGGCTTGAAGGAGGTCAAAGGGCATGATGGTTCAGTGCTTGGCAGTGAACCAAAAGGTTGGCGGTTCGAACCCACCAGTCAATCGGCAGGAGGAAGAAGTGGCAGTCTGATTTTGTAGAGATTCCAGACCAGAAACTTCTAGAGCCATTGACTTGATCCCAAGTCCTAGCGACCTGTACATGGGGTCTGAGGCCGTCAATCAGCCTCATCTTTCACCCTCAGAGTAACTGGGGGATTTGGGGTTACTAGTGCAGTGCTTCCCTGAGGACACCGCAGACTCGGAATTGACTCGGCGACAGTGGGTTTGGCTTTTTGGTGGATGTGGTCCGTGATACGTTACCCCCCAGGAGTGAAATCCAAGCAGGGTTATCCTCAGAGTCCCCCAGGCTGGTGGTGAGGGGAGCCACGAGGCCCTAGGCTTCTCCTCCTCAAACACAAGGGAGCCATTCAGCAGATGTGTTGTCCCAGGACAAAAAGCCATTCTTCCAGCAGCTCAGCAAAGGGAACAGGTCCAAGTGCAAAGACAATCTGCGATGTAGGTCCTGTTTCCCTTGGAAAGGCGACTCCCCCTCCCCCCCCCCCGCCCCCCAAGGACATTGGTATGAACCACCTGAAGGGGTGGTACAACTGAAGTGGAAACTCTGATTCAGCAGGCTTGCCTGTGGAGACCTGGGATTCCAGGCTTCAGCAGGGACCCCACCCCGAGGGGCCTTAAAAAAATTTGGGGTAAAAATATCTATCACAAAACCTCTGCTATTTCAACCTCTTTTACAGGTACAATTCAGTGATGTTAATTCTGTGCATTGGGTTGTGCTATTATCACTACTATCTATCTCCAAGCTTCTTTGTCACTCTGAATAGAAACTCTGCCCCCCACTGCACCCCACCCTGGCCAGTCACAAATGCAATCTGTTCTCTACACCTTTGCCAAGCTCTAGATATTTTCCTGAAGCAGGACCAGTTGCCCCTTTGTGACTCAGACGGAGCTCCCCATCACTGGACGTGGGGAAATGCTGGACGACTGTTTGGTAGGAATGGCATAGTGGGGCTTTCAACATCAGATAGGACCAGGTAACCCTTCACATTCCTTGTCATCCCCCAAGTCAGGATTCCTTTAAAAGCTAGCTCAAACATTCCAAAGTACAAACTCTGGAACGATGAGCCAGTCAGTGAAAAAATAGAGACAAACTGAGGGGCCCGAAGACATGGCATAAACACAATGCAAACTAATAAAAACACACACCTGGCAAAGACAGAATCATGACTGAGATCCCTCAAAATAAGAAGCTTTAGATGTGTCTAGGTACTTTGGAGAAACAAATCCACAGCGACTCATGTATAAGAGAGTTTTATGTAAAGAAAAGGTGCATCACGAAAACATCCCAACCCAATGCTGCCCAAGCCCACAAGTCCAACATTAACCCATTAACCCAACACCAGTCCACAAAATCCTCCACCTCACAAAGCAGAGGCAATGATGCCGACTGCAGGAGGAAAGCTGAGTCCATGAACGAACAAGCATCTCAGCACTAGCAGGGGTCTCCACACAGCTGCTCCAGCACTCAGGGCTCCATCGGGATAGGTCCATGCAGATTCTCCTTGGGGATGTCTTGTAGGAAGTCAATCTTGCAAGCTGAAGCAGGGACTGCTAAGGCAGCTGCACCCTGGTGCGACCATCAGAAAGCAAGAGACCCGAGAACTAGAAAGGCGAGGCTTCACCACCCATTTATCCCTCCGCCTTTCAACCAGCCCCACATGTGATTATCGGCCAGGCTGGCACAATCAACTAACTCAGTGCTGTCCTTCGCATTGTACTCTGTCCCTGCAGTCTTTGCCTCTGTGGGTAGCCTTGCTGCAGCATCTTTGTTCTGTGTTTGTCTGCTTTTCAGTGTGTGAAACCCAGGACTGACAAACCTAGAGAGGCAGCAATTAGAATAAAGGTTCTTGGGGGGTATGGTGGGAGAGGTGGGGGAAGTGAAGGGGAGCCGATATCCAGGAGTTCAAAAAGGAAGAAAATGTTTGGAAGCTGGCTTTGGTAGCAATTGTACAAGACTGCTTGGTATGATTGAACCATGGAGTGATAGGATGTCTGGATTAACTCCTAATGAAATGATTTGGGGGATGTGGTAGCTACATAATCTGTTGTCAATTTGTGACTTAAGAGTGAAGGGGTTGAGTTTAACCTGTCGATCAGGTCGCAGCTTGATGACCTCCCTTGGAGACCCTAAGGAGATAAGTAGCTCCCTGGAGGTGGGACACACGCTCACTCACTGTGAGACATGCTTGCTGACAAGACACATGGAGCAACGCTAGAGCCCCGGAGCTGGAGGAGCCACATGGAGTCCCCTGCCAGTACTGAGATGCTTTCCCTGCCACTGGATCCAGCAGACTTCCCACCCACTGGCCTGTGATCTTTCTGCATTTGGCATTATTGCATGTGTTTCGTGAGTCTGAAGAGGACTTTATAGATTGGTGTCAGGACAGCTAGGCTAATATCAGATTTATGGGCTTGATTTGGACCTGGCTGGGATGTTTTCTCAATATTCAATTGCTTTTGTATCGAAAGCTCTTTCTTATACACATAAGAGTGTCCATGAACTTGTTTCTCCAGTCTACCCAGCCTGACCCGGTGTGGGGGTTGGGGATGGAGGAGGGAGAGTTCACTCAAAGAGTGAAAAGAGAACTCGCGCACTGGAGAAAGTGACTGGAAAGGACCTATCTCAAATCTATAGGGAGCGGCAACGCTTCCACAAGAAAAGGTGATAACGCAACTTAAAAATGGGCAAAGGGCAGGAACAGACAGTTCACCTAGAAGACATCCAGGCAGCCTACAAACATACGATGAAATGCTCACCGTTGCTAACCATCTAGGGATGAAAATGAGAACGACGATGAGAGAACAGCTCACCTCGGAATTGACAGCAAAGTTCACAAAAAGCAGAAAAGACCCATGCGGGTGGGGGTGTCGAGAGATACAAGCCCCCCAACCCCTGCCCTGCCAGTGGGAGCGCGTGGCAGTCCATGCACTGTGGAAAGCAGCACAGCACTGCCTCCAGCAGCTGGGACTAGAAATACCACAGACCCAGTAATAACGCCGCCACGTGGTCTCTGCCTTACAGACAGTAGCTAGGTGCACCCTTATGTCGTATCACAGCACGGTGCCCACGAGCAGGAAGATGGAAACAGCCCGAAGGCTATCGGTGGAAGCATGGACACATACACTTCGGTCCATCCACCCAGTGGACCGTCACACATGATTCAAGAATAATAATGAAACCGTGACACGCCTCGTGACGTGGGTGGGTTTGGAGGACAGTCTACTGAGTGGACTCAGTCAAGCACAAAAGGACACATGGTGCATGAGACCACTGTTATCGAAACAAAAGCAAGAAAAGTTTTCCTTACCCAAAGAAGCAGACTTTGCTGGTTAGCAGGGTAGACGGGGAAGGGAGGAGAGGGAAAGCAGTAGGCAGGGGAGAGGGGTGTTCACTTGGGGGGAAGGGGAAGATAATACTTTACAAGAGGGAGAGGGGAAAAGGGGTGGGGGTAGGAAACAGGGCAAGCCATTGGGAGGTCTGGCGGGCTAAGTGGTTGACTGCAAAAATGATTACATGCACAAAGCAAGCGGCCTTTCACTCCCAGACCATGAAAGCTACCATAAACCACGTGATCAAAACAGCCTGGTACTGTACGATGATAGATATAAAGACCAGTGGACTGGAGGTGAGAACCCAGAAATGCAGCCAAGTACCTACAGAGCCCTGATCATTGATAAGGGACTAAAACGTGCCAAGTGGGGAAGAGATAGCCCTTTCAACAAACAGTGCTGGAAAAACTGAATCTTCGCCTACAAAAGAATTAAACAGGACCCACACCACACACCACATGTAAAATTGAGCTCAAGATGGATTAAAGACCTTGATATAAACTGCACAGTCATAAAGACCATCCATGAAAAAATAAGGAAAACTTTTTTTAAAAATAGGGACAAACTTAAGGTCCCGAATTCAAGGCATGCACACACTACGGATCATAATGAAAAATATCCTCATGGAGAAAATTAAGAGCTGAGACCTAAAAGATACAATATTAATGCACCAAACATGACTTCGTCACAAGAGCTACAGAGAGCCCACAGATGGGGGAAAATATTCAGTAATAACACATCAGATAAAGGGCTTGTAGGCAAAATCTCTAGAAAACTGCAGCATCTTAACCAGAAAAATACAATTCACACGATCAAAAAATAGGCACAAGACATGAAGAGACAATTTACCTAAGACGACATCCAGGTGGCCAAGAAACCTGTGACGAAATGTTCCAATTCATCAACAATAAGAGAAATACGCATTAAAACAACCACCAGAGACCACCTCACACTGATACTTTTAGCAAAAGTCAGTAAAGTGGAAATCGTGCAGAGGGGGCAGGGTGATTGGAAAGCGTTCACGCTGCTGCTGGGACTGCCTGCTTGCACGGCCATCAGGGAGACCAGGCTGGCACTTGCTGCAGCAATGCCAACACAAGTACCCTGTGATCCGGCCGTCTCTTGTGAGCGGGGACAGACCCAAAAGAAATCCGGAGCACGACAGGAACAGGCGTAGGCACACCTACACTTATTGCAGCCATTTCCATAATAGCCAAACCATGGAAACAAACAGAGACCTTGATTATAGAGGAGTGGATAAACACATAAACAACCCTGGTACAGTCATGTAATGGAGTATTGTGCATCAATAAGAAAACAACAACCCCTTAAACACCGCAAGACATGGACTCAGCTAGAGAACATTATGCTTGGCAAAAAGTCGATCTTACAAAAATGAATATTTAATCATGCCAGTAATATAAGGAAAAAACAAAGAAAAAGAAACGTGGCCTATACACCAAAGGAGGCCACGGTTGCGGGTGGAAACAGGGAAAGGGGAGGGATAGGTTCTGGAGGAGGGAGGGAAGGAGGATGGGGGTGGTGGTGGCGAATAAAAAGAATCCTATTTATGGAGAGTTGAACAGGATATTGTTGATTGTATTTGTTGAGATATTCAGTAGATTTACCTAATGTAACATTTCTTAAGACCTCTTGTCTGCTGCTTCCTTGAGTATTGATGGTGGGTCCAAGCAAGAAAAAATGCTTGGTAACTTCGACCTTTTCTCTATGGACGGTGATGTTACCTGTTAGACTGTGAGGATCTGGGTCTTCTTTACATTGCGCTGTAATCCACATGGAAGCTGCGATCCTTGGTCTTCATCTGCACGTGCCTCGGGTCCTCCTCCCTTTCCGCAAGCAAGGTTGTGTCATCTGCATATTCCAGGGGCTAATCATCCTTCCTCCCATCCTGAGGCTGCGTTCTTCTTCGTCCAACCCAGCTGCTCTGATGAGTTTCTCAGCATACGCGAGACTTAATAGATATCGTTAGAGGACATGACCCAGATGGACGCTGAGTGAGATTCTGCACCATGCAGCAATCCCTTGTTCTGTTCACACAGCTGCCCCTTGAGCCAGGTTCAAGGTCCGCAGGAGCACGATGAAGTGCTGTGGAATTTCCACACTTCTCAAGGAGACCCCGAGGGTGTCAAGAGCCACGCTGTCAAATGCCACGCACGGCACAGTCCAGAAACCACGTGTCAACATGCTTCTCCCATGCTGTGCTTTGAACCAAGGTCCACTGGATGTCCCCAAGGACACCCGCATGCTATAGCCTTTTCTGAACTGCGGCAACTGGTGTCGATCTTCAGGGAAATTTTGCTTGCGTTTGATATCAATGATATTGCTCTATAATTTGAGCATTCTATTGGATCACCTCTCTTTGACATGGGTACAGATATAGATCTCTTCCACTCAGTTGGCCATGTGGCCGTCTTCCAAATTTCCCAGCACAGATGACCGAGGGCTTCCAGTGCTTCATCGGCCTGTTGAAGCATTTCACGTGGTGTCCCATCAACTCCTGCTTGTTTTCAGACAAGCTTCTAAGGACCCAGAAGCGACTCTTTCTGGTAGCTGGACCCCCTGGATTTCTTCCCTGCACTTTGCTACCGCGCCCGTATCTTCAGCGATCCCTTCATGAGGGCGAGTACTTAGCAGGGCCGCGTTATGAGAACTGATCGCTTCTAGGTTAGGGCTTCAGCTAAGCTTTACAGTTCCGCTAAGGTTTACACTTAACTTATTAATTTTCATTTCCATTTGAATTTCTCAGCACCTGTTACTGTTGTGTCCGTTCTGACACATCCACAGGACTTACACGTTTTCTTCTGGGGCCCCCGTTTCACTTGAGACATGTTTATGTGACCCTGGGTATAAGGGTACATAAAATACGTGTACACATCAACCGTGGTTTTTAATGAAATAAAGGATTTTGATAGTATTTTGAACCACAACATCTAACTCTGGTGATCTTTTGGGGGGAGGTTACAAGTGCGTGCTGTATGTTCACAGCCAAGGCTGCAGGGAAGTCTCGAGATGTAGCACAGGCCAGCATTGCGGGAAACACCTCGGATCATGACGTGTTTGATTTTAAATTAGTTTTGGGTCATTGCTTGTTTAGAAACCTGTGGTAGTTACATAAGCTAGTGGCAACTTGAGGCTATCAAGAGAAAGGGGTGGGGCTTTGCCTGTCCATCAGGCCTGATGATGCCTCCTGGTGGGCAGGGCCTTCTCACCAGGACTCTGGGAACTTCCTCTCCCTCTGCCTTGTTTTGCTGAGACCTAACAGAACCCCCTCTTTCTGCCTCACCTTCCTGTTGGGGAGCCACGCGGAGCCCTGGGCCAGGACTGAGATGCTTCCACCACCATTGGATCCACATCACCCACTGGCCTGCGATCTACCTGCTGTCATCAGTATTGTGAGTGGCTACGTGAGACTGAAGAAGGATTTACAGACAGGTCTTGAACTTATGAGCTAATAATCAGGCTTATACACTTGATGTGGAGTGATGTTTTCTTAATATACAATTACTCTTTGATATAAAGCTCTTTCTTATACATATATGAGTGTCTCTGGGTTTGTTTCTCTAGTCAACCCGGCCTAACCAAAAACCTTTCATTGTTGCCAAATTTCTCACTACTCCCACATTCATTGACACAACCCCATAGGGGACCAGAAACCACAGTTTCAGAAGCCCTGGAACAGACGTGCTCTAAAGTCCCCATGCCACTTATCTCCTTGGGCTCATGTTCATTGTGGCAAGGTAGCTTTGTTGGTTAGAGCACAATCATTCAGCATACATTTATGAATATCCATAATGTGCATATATGTTAGTCTAAGTCTTCAAGAAGTTTACAATTTACTGGAGGGAATGTGTTTGGTCCGGGACACAGGTTTAATCCTTGCGTAGTCCTGTTAGCCTCATGGCCAGCTGTCTCACAGAGGCATGTGGTGGGGAGCAAGAATGGGTGCATAGCTGAGCTTGGAGACGTACAAGGGCAAGTTTAAAAAGATGTCTTGCTACTAGGTCCTGTTCACATATGCCTGGTTTATTCCAAACAAAATGTGTTTAACCATGTCTCTGCAATCAGTAGATGGCTGCAGACAAGTTCTCTCAGTAATGCATTTGTCTCAGCCTCATTACAACCTAAAACTAAACTCACTCCCATCGAGCCGATTCTGACTCATCGTGACCCTACAGCAC
>NW_022105908.1:23633146-23634119 GCF_000313985.2 Echinops telfairi | reverse complement strand
ATGAGGACCTAATGCCAGAGGCTTATGTGGAGAGCAAATGTTTTGAGAATGACGAGGGCAATGATTGTACAAATGTGCTTTACACAATTGATGTATGTATGGATTGTGATAAGAGTTGTAATAGAACGATTTAAAAAAAAGCCGTGGGAGCAGTTCTACCCTGTCCTCGAGTGACAGGAGGGATTTGGTGGCAATAAGACACCTCCTCCATGTACTTCCTTCAGGGTTCTTTGAGTTTAAAATTGGAGATTTTTGCTCAGTCCAACTGTTTCCATACCTTCTTCTCCTCTTCTGGTGCCTGCCCTCTTCGCGCCATCCATGTACTTAAATAATTCAATATCGTAAGGGTTTTAATATTTAAAAATTACAGTAATAACTAAAAGGTAGACAAGCACTCAGGGAAATCTCTTCACCCCCCCCAGACTCCCTTCCACCACCACAGAGCAGCTGGTGCTACCAGTCTTTCCTTTTCAATCTGTAGAGACTCGGATATTCAATCTGAACGGGACAGAGACACAGACAGATCATGCTATCATCTCATGGATGATAACAGTGTTCAAAGATTCATAGGAACAGAGACACTGAAGTAGAACAAAGGTAACATTCCCGGAGTCGATGTTGCAACAAGTCACCTTTGACGCATATCATTTTGTACCACAGGTGTGTCTGGAAGGCAGGTCCCCGGATGCAGAGTTGAATTGCCACATGAGATAGCATGTGGCGTTTGTAACTTTGATAGATGTTATCCCTCAGTTCAAACCCACTGCCCCCGGAGGACAGAGGAGAGCGTCCCTTTAGGCTTGCCGAGGCTGTAATTCTTTATGGCTGCCGCGTTGCTCTCCTGCAGATAGATGTTATGGTGAGGAACAGTAATAGACGAACAAGAGATGATTTCTAGTGTTCTCACAGTGGAAGAGTTGTGTGCAGGTTATTCTGGGATAAATGCAAAGATAAATAAGATGCCAGCTCTTCT
>NW_022105908.1:23628937-23631120 GCF_000313985.2 Echinops telfairi | reverse complement strand
GACACAGTCCACAGGCTAGGCGTCCCACAGGCAGTGTAGCCTGTAAATTGAGGCACAGAACAAGCAAGGCAGCCACACACTGGTCTGATGATCAAAGAGCGAGAGACAAGAAAGGCGAGACTCACCGAGCCATTTACCTCTCCGCCCTTCAGTTAATCCCACTTGTGTTTATCGGTCAGGCTGGCACAATAAACTATCTCAGACAGCATGCTTAGTAAAGAAGAGAGGCAGCCAAAGAGAGGAGGCTGGATCGAGACAGTGGCTGCATCGACGGGCTCAAAGGAACGAACACTTGTGAGGATGGCGCAGGAGCGGGCAGTGTGTCCTTCTGTCGGTCATCGGTCACTACGACTCAGAACTGACTCCGAGGCCTGACAAGAAAGTCATGGCTCAACTCAAGTTCAAGGGGTAGGGAAAGTAGGCTCCTCCTCTGAAGGGGAGGGGCTGGGAAGCCCTATTTGAAGTACTAGGAATCCGGAGCCATCTCTCACGTGGTTGGATGCAGAACGGAAGCAAGGCTGGGAAGAAGAACGTGTTAGAGGTCTCTGAGCACCATCTCCAGAGGAAGGGAGTGAGGAGAGCAGTGGCCGACGCCCTTTTCTTGCTCTTGGGCTGAGAATAGCGGCCACACAGGTGCTCACTCACCCACCAACCTCTTTTGCAGAGGTCCCAACGGTAGGTAGCCAAAGGCCTGCCACCCGTGCCTGAGGCATCGCTGGGGGCCTAATGGCATCACAGGCAGCTTGCTCCCTGGGCTGCTGACCACAGACTAGCAGTTGGAACCCGCCTGCTGCCCCACGGGAGAAAGACAGGCAGCGCTTCCTGCTCCTGTAAAGACTTACAGCATCGGTCCCCAAATTAATCTACCATCCCCTTGTCAGAAAACCATTGCCCAGCGCCCCCTGCAATTAAAAACGTGTGTACGAAATATCCCATAGTTGAGGATGAAGTGTAGGCATTTGCTTGAGCAGGCTCCCCGACCCATCCAGTACCCCGACCCTGCCAGGGGGTGGCACTGCTCACATTGGGAAACACTGACCGACAGCCTCTGACACCCAGAGGGTCAGGTCTACTCTGTTCATAGGTGGCTGTGAGTTAGAATAAACCCCATGGCAGTGAGTTTGTTTTTGTTTGTTTGTTTTTGATTGAGGCCCCAAGGATGGAGCTTGTCTATATATCTTCCAGGTAGGTATCTGAAGACAGCCCGGTCCAAGGCTAAGGCTGGGGTTCTGGGAAAACCAATGATCCAATTCAAGTCCTTCTGAGGCAGATCAGAGACCTTTAGGAGTAGCTCTGGGGTTGAACTTGAACTCGGCTGGTTGCTGACTACCCGGACTTAGATAACCAGACCCTCTCCTCCTCTGGGCAAGAAGATGATGCTACATACCTGGTTGGTTATTGACCCAGGTAGTATTTGACCAAAAACCAAACTCACTGCCATCAAAGCAGTGCCATCTCATAGCAACCCTACAGGACAGATTAGAGCTCCCCCGGTGGGTTTCTGAGACTGTAGTAGCTCTCTAAGGCAGCAGAAAGCCCTCTCTTTCTCCTGAGAAGTGGCTGGTGGTTTCAAACTGCGGACCTTGCAGTTAGTAGCCCAACTCATACCCACTGTGCCCCCAGAGCTCCTTTGGCTAATAGCCAGTATATAAGGGGGCTTCAAGAAGTGGGTGGAAAGAAATCATTATCATTCAATGCCATCTTCCCACTAACTTTTTGAAGCCCCCGGTATACATATACATAAAAAGCTCCCTCGGCGATTGCCTGTCGTATAATAGGAACTCAAAGATGATAGTTGCTATTTTGACCTGCCAGGCATAGTATCCAGGCCAACTAATAAATATTTTTAAGGAAAAAGCCTGGACGATCTGATGATGAACGATCTAAACTACTCCTTCCAAATCTCTGAATATTGTGGAGTCACTTGAAAGAATTGATGGAAGGTCATCAGTAATACTTTCCCCAAATTGGATGAGAGAAGTTTGGGGATATTTCCAAGTGATTTCATCCATGGACCAGATGCTAGAGATCACTTCAGATAGCGCCTTGAAGCAAAGGCCACTAATTTTAGGGGCTTATTAATCTAATAATTTTTCTACGTTTATTCATGAGTTGAGATTCTTTTTGTTTCTAAATACCAAAGCAAAACAACCAAGGCAAATGGTCTTTGACACCACCAAGTA
>NW_022105908.1:23626712-23627747 GCF_000313985.2 Echinops telfairi | reverse complement strand
CACAATTGATGTATTATGGATTGTGATAAGAGTCGTATGATCCCCAATAAAAATATATTTTTTAAAAAGTAAATAAATTAATAAATAGACAAAACAAAACAACAACAAAAAATATCTATTATAAATGACTCCATTCTTTTATTGGGCAATCTTGATTTCAGATGTCAATTATTATTATTTTTATTAATAGATCATTGGGGGCTCTTACAATGTTTTTAACAATCCATGCATCAAGTGTATCAAGCATATTTGTACAGATTTTGCCATCATTCTTTTCTAGACATTTACTTTCTCTTGAGTCCTTGGTATCAGCTCCATCAATTATTGAACAGTAGGTTCAATTTGTCATACTTGTATTTCATTGATGTTTTAAAAATAAAATTAAAATTTAGAAAATGGTTTCTTTCATTTTTATGGTGATGCTTTATCAAGCGATACTGGTTGGTTTTCCATTTACAGACATGATGTGTTTTTTTTTCCCTTTAAAAATTGTTGACAGTACATCACACACTCAAAGGATTGGACATCACACAAACAATGAGCGCTGGGGTTAGGGCAACACTTTCAATAACGCTCGTCCACAAAGGTAGACCCATGCCTGCTAGACCAACGCCGGCCATGAAAAAGCAACGAGTGTGGGATATAAAAAGATTTGCCCCAGCTTTGTCTCCCCCAAAGACATGCCAAACATTAGAGGCTGTTTGTCAGCACGTGGTGGTGGGAGGTCAGATGCTTAGAGATATCCTACCTGAAGGCATTCAGCCATCAGACTCTGGTCAACTGTAGGTGGGGCGCACACCCTACTGATAAGGAGGGTGTAATTGTTTCCATGGAGAGCCAGAGGGTGGTCAAACCTGCTCAGTGACATCCAAAGTTAGGCTGCCATCCTGAATCTAGGATCTGTCCATCTTGTCACATGTGTACCCCCAATCCCTATTGTGCGTATACCGCTAGATCGTCCCCCTCCCATTACTGTATTACATGTAGTACAAACCTTCCTGTGACGTATGTCTTTACCTGTAATTAGGGGGCTTG
>NW_022105908.1:23623891-23625207 GCF_000313985.2 Echinops telfairi | reverse complement strand
GGCTACCTGAGAGCTAAGGAGGCTCCCACGCCGAACCCGAATCCTAGTTCTTTGCGCGCTGAAGTAAGTCACCCCCGGCGCCGACCCTACCAACCCCGAGTGGGCGGGTGGGATCAGCCCAAATGTTGATCTTCAGATGTACCCAGAGTCTCCGGGAGACCCTCCTGTTGTCACCCTGGTCTCCAGTCGACCCCTTTTCATCCTTTTGAGTTGGAAGGGCTTCGGAGATCAAGAGATCCCCAAGGGCGAGCACTCAGATTTTGGGGTGGGGATGGCCGCGGGGTGGGGTGGGGTGGCAGCCCACAGCTGTGCCCTAACGAGGTGGTGTGTTTTAGTTGCTGGGCCTGCGCCTGCTCCGCGTTCCTGTGCCCCACACCTGTTCTCCCATTTCTTTGTCCTGGTAAGTGTTCAGGTTCCTTCACCTGCTGGCTAGGAGCCCAGGTGGCAGGTGGTGGAGTGGGTGAGGCATTGGGCTGTTCACCCCAATGTCAGAGGTTCAAATTTGCCTGCTGCTCTTGTGGGGAGAAAGGTTTACAGCCTGGAGAACCCTTCCCGACGCCACGTGTCTGAGTCCATCTGTGGGCATGCTCAACAACAAACAACAAACACTGCCATCTAGCCGACGTCCAGTCACAGCGACCCTATAGGGCAGGGTAGCACTGCCCCTATGAGTGTCTAAGACTGTAACTCTTTACAGCAGTAGAAAGCCCCTGATTTCCCTCCAGGAGCGCAGCTGCATGTGGTTTCGAACTGCTGTCCTTGCAGTTAGCAGCCCAACATGTAACCACTGAGCCATCAGGGCCCGAACACTACACCCTGCACAGGGAGCGCTGGTGGCCTCAGGGGGTGCAGTGGAACTGCTAACCGCAGAGTCAGCAGTCCGGATGCTCAGTTCTAGTGTGCCCTGTGGGGTCGCATTGAGTCAGAATGGCAGGGAGAGAGAGCCCCTGCGCCCCAGAAGTTCCAGGATGATAAAAACCCAGGCGGGCAGGACGGTCGGCTTGGTGCGGGGTTAGCCTTGGCAGGCTTATCACCAGGCCCCTTCCTCCGCGGCTGTGCAACCCACCACACAAAGGCACCGCCAGAAGTCGGAGGAAGACTCGGACAAGCGACCAAATAGCGCTCCCCAGAGAAGGCGCTGCTGGAGCAGCCGCGGAAGGAGACCAGGGGAAAAGGTGAGCGCTCTGACAGCCACGACCTTTCGGCAAAGAAGCGGAAGATGAATGGAAGAGGCGAACGTGGACAGGGCACACAGCGCTGCGGGCACTCGCTGGAGGCCGCAGACATCCTGGGGAAGGCCGCACCGAAGAGTCCCA
>NW_022105908.1:23621289-23622276 GCF_000313985.2 Echinops telfairi | reverse complement strand
AAGGAAGCATTAAAGAACTAGAGGAAAGTTGTATGTTTCATTGTTGCTACACTGCACCCTGTATGTAAGGGGATGTCCAATTGCCTACAGATGGGCTTTGGGTCTCCACTTGCTCTCTCCCTCACTCACAATGATTTGATATTTTGTTCTGGGTCTTGATGCACGATACCTGATCCTATCGACACCTCCTGATCACACAGCCTGGTATACTTCTTCCATGTGGGCTTTGTTGCTAAGAGAAAGACTTTTACATGGAAGGGAATGGATTTTGGAGATGGCCAAGTGGGGCAGAGAGGGCAAAGGACGACAAAGCCACGAGCTAGATAGTTAGTTGATGGGCTCACTTGGGTGCAATGCAAGCCGGGAGTCCACAAGAGGGAGAAGGGAAATCAGAGTGTGGGCCAAGGGTAGATACTGGGGTGGGAGTTGGCTAGCAGTTTAAACTGTTGAATGCAAAGTTGATGATGTGAAATGTACTGCTTCCCCCACCACTTAATGTACAATAAAAGTTTGTTATATATTAAGCAAAAGAGAATGGACGGGAGTGAGCCTTATTGAAGACCCCCATCAGCACAGAATCACACACAACTCTGCCTCTGACTTCTGTCATGAAATACCCCGCCTGTGCTCATCCATGTTGTTTTAAAAACAGCAAGACTGCGTGACAGTGTTTCATGTCGGGGTAGCGGGTGGGAGTAGGAAGCCAGGACTGGAAAGGCCACACAGCCGATTTCTCAGATGGGTTTGTGCTGTGTGTTGATAAGGCTGTGTGCACGTTTGGGTGTGGATGTCACAGGGTGTTAAAAACTGATGTTGAGAAAGGACAGACTGCTTTCCAGCACACCTAAGTCAAGCCTGCCTTTGATTAGGACTTTGGAACCCTCAGATGGCCAAACTGCTACAACCGCCCCCCAAGTTCCTGCCCCCGGAGTGGCACATCGCTAACAAGAACCAGTACCACAATGCAGAGGCCCAAAGGTCCCGATC
>NW_022105908.1:23616845-23619635 GCF_000313985.2 Echinops telfairi | reverse complement strand
CCCCCGTTACAGGTGTCTGCCTTACATACTTAAAACTGTCCAACCCATGTAAAGCCTATTATAGTAACCCTCTGCTGTATGTGCAATGGTTTGTTAAAACAAAGTGGCGCTACTTAGTGTAATGCATACCAAACATGATCACCAGGGTATTATTATGCTAAAGATGCTTTGGCATATCGGTACATGTTTTATTAACGATTTTAAGCATCAAATGGTATGCTGCATACTACAAAGAAGACAAAATTGGATTAAATCATACCTGACTGTTCTGACTTATGCACACACTTGAATTAAAGACAGATGGAGGGATGGTACCCCTTCCTAAGCTGAGGACTGCCTACATGAACCATTGGTTTAAATCTATTTATAACACTGGGCAATGCAAGGTTGGCAGTTCAAACTCACCAGTTGCTCTGCAGGAGATAGAGCAAGGCTATCTGTTCCTGTGAGGAGTTACAGCTGTGAGAAGCCTGTAGGGCTGCTATAGGAAAGGGTCAACTCTATGCCCGTGGGTTTGGTTTTAACACTGGGCAGGCCATGCAAACACATGTATGGATCACATCTCATGGAGGACTGGTAGGGTTTGATCACCAATAAACCACAACGTCATTCTGGCCAGCAATATTAACTGTTAGACTTTTCCTGATGGGCTGACCCTCCCTCCTACTGCCAGCCTATCTCAGGACCGTTCTAAATAACTGTGCGACTAGGTAAGTGCTCAAGAAGAAGCTGCTCTACTCATTTTCCACCATCACTGCGTCTCAGTAGGCGCGGGAGAAACATTCTCAAAGTCTGCACCTTAACTTTAGTGAGCCACTGAATCGTGAAAAATAACTTAGCTATTTATAATGGCATTAACAAAATCAAATACTCAGGGACAAGCCTAACAAGACATGTGCAAGGGTGTTACACAGAAAGCAACACATCAATATTAAAAGGAGTGGGACACATTCAAAAGGCAGGCACATGCAAGGGGTTCCAAGCAGTTCACAGAAAATTAGAATGAAAAGTTTTCGGAATTTTTCCATGAACTTTTTGGAGCCTTCCTGTATGTTAGTGGATTGGAAGACTCAATATATCTTAACTGTCAGTTTCCCCCCAATTTAGTATAGATGTGATTAAAAGGGAAATCTCAGTGGGTTCTTTTGTTATATAAAATTAATGAACTGCTTCTAATATTCATAGGGAAATATTGAAGGTCAAGAATAGATACAGCTATAGAAAGAAGAGAGAGACTAAGCATAACTATTGTGAAGAAACACACACAAAGAAACACAAAACTTTCCCTGTAGATTCCCAGGCCTATGAGAAAACCCTGATGACTCAGACAGTGTGGGGTACATACGGTCAGCATCGACCGAGGAGCCAATGGAACTTAAAAGAGAAACAAAACCACAGGTACACCCTCAGCTGATTTATGACAGATAGAACTGATTTATGACAGATAAAGCCCTCATCTGATTTACGACAGATAAAACTGCAGCATCCTGGGAAAAGATGACCTTGCCAACACATTGGCCACATATGGAAACAGAGGACATTGAAGAATTAGTGAGCATAGAATGATACATTTGATAGCGATAAGAAGACATGTCTTTATTTTTGCCAGCAAACATTTATAAAGATGGTAAGAAACCCCAAGCTGCAAAGTTTGAAAAAGAAAAGCACATTATCACAAGAGTAGCTTGACGGCTTCCGTGGGAGGAGATTAACCTGGGTGTCACTTCCTTGTGTGCTTCAGAACAGAGACTCGAGGAGGTCAAGTTCTGGAAGAAGGAGCTAGATGACAAACTTGAGCAGCTTGTGCACGAAACCGAGGATCTGCTCAACTTTCAGATCAGGTTGGAAAAAGCCCTGGAGAGCTTAAAAGAACCCTTGCACATCACTCGGATGTGCCTGAAATACAGGTAGGGGCGGTGGTTCCTTGACTGCGCCGTCTGCTGTAAGGAGTGAATTGCTGGGTGGTAAAAGCTGACTGTGCTCATTGGAGGGTTAGAATAAGGCAACGGGGCACATGCTCTTTCAGAGCTCGAAACTGTCGCAGCCTCTGACGCTGGGCAGCAGAAGGAGCACTGGCACGCGGTGCTTTCCTTCTCTGTCAATGGGACCAGTTAGACAGGACCTTTGCTGGCAGCAGGAAGACGTGCCCGGTTCGCTAGGGCTAAGGCTGCGATGGGGCAGGTCAGGAAGTCAGCACTGCCCCAGAGGAGAGAATGCCATCCCACTCAGGAGGACTTGTAGGAGAGAGCCTGATCGAGAGGGGCGTTTCTCCAGTGCCCTCTGGTCTACAGAGTGCTTCGGCGTGGCTCTGTGTGTTGGTGCAGACTTGCAGCTCTGGTATCTGAGCTCCTTTTCCTTGGCAATCAAATCCTGATGATTTTCATCTGGGCACCGGCCTGCCCAAAGTAAGGAAGGACTACCAGGCCTCAGTTTCTCTTCCTGTGCCCAAGGAACTCTTGCCCTGTCTGGGGAGAATGAGATACTTTCAAAGCACCCGGATCTACCACCATCTTTGAGCAGGGGACGTTGCTTCCGGCTCTACCAGTCAAGAGATTTGGTTGCTATGCAACAAGCACTCCACAAGTACTGCCTAGGAGGGAGGTTAAATTTCCAGCAGGACATCAACCTGTGATATTCCCCCATCCTAATTATCCCAGTGCATCTACCTTTTACAGATTGCGATCTGTTCCCATTTCCCTTTGTTGGCCATGAGTGATATTGGAAGATCTGGCTCAAAGCCTTGGTGTAAAGGCAATGTTTCCAATCAATCGATGGGCAGGGACAAGTTTC
>NW_022105908.1:23613563-23615743 GCF_000313985.2 Echinops telfairi | reverse complement strand
ATGTCACCCCTGATTGCAAACTGGAGAATGTTGGAGCTGTCTCCTGCCCGAGCTATCCTGGTGACCTCAGAAAAGGTCGCAGTTCAAGGGGAGGCTCTTGAAGTCAGGGTCCAGTCACATTCATTTGTTACTAAGCGTCTGGTTGGCTTACGTGTGCCCGGAGGTGATGGGAAGGAGGGACGGCAGTGCCACCATCCTGGACTAGGTTCATTTTTCGGTTCATTTTCCAAGGTCTCCCAACAATGTATCGGTGCTACTTGAGGATCCTAGAGTTGACCTTCTCCTTTCAGGCTGAACCGTTCTGCCAAGTACAACCTTGAAAAGGACCTGAGGGACAAGTTCACAGCCCTGACCATCGACGATATCTGCTTCTCTCTCAACAACAACTCGCCAAACATCAGATATTCTGAGAACGCCACCAGGGTTGAACCAAAGTGAGTGGTGGCATGACCTACTGCCTTCCTCTCTCCTGGTAACGTCCTTGTCCAGCGCATCCTAGATGGGACCCAGTGCACCCATCCTCCGGCAGGCTGGAAGCTAGGAAGAGTCAGGTTCAGGAGGCAAAGGCTGGTATTGAATGAGGACCACTCTCCGGCAGGGTCCTGGAAACCCTGGGTCCTCCAGATGAGGCCCCACTTTAACTAAGCTGAGGAGCCCAGGTGGTATACTGGGTATGCGTTGGGCTGCTCATTGCAAGGTCAGCAGTTCAAAACCACTGGCCGCTCTGCTCTGTGGGAGAAAGACGGGGCTTTCTAGTCCCGTAAAGAGTTAGAGTCTGTGTTAGTCTGGGTTGACTAGAGAAACACATTCATAGACACTCATATGTGTGTAAGAGAAAACTTTATATCAAAGAGTAATTGCATATTAAGAAAATGTCCCAGCCCAGTCCAGATCAAGTCCATAAGTCTGATATTAGCCCATATGTCCAATACCAATCTATAAATTCCTCTTCAGACTCATGCAACCCATGCAATGATGTCGAGTGCAGGGAGATCACAGGCCAGGGAGTAGAAAGTCTTGTGGATCCAGTGGCGGTAGAGGCATCTCAGCGCTGGCAGGGGTCTCCGTGTGGCTCCTCCAACTCCCAGGATCTAGCGTAGCTCCATGTATCTTTTCAACAGGAGTGTCTTGCAGGGAGTGTATATGTGTCCCACCTCCAGCGAGCTTATTTATCTCCATTGCGCCTCCAAATGAGGTCATCAAACTGCGACCTGATTGACAGGCTAGACTCCACCCCTTTACAAGTAGACACCAGAGTATGTAACTACCATACGGTCTCAAAAACCCACCAGGGAAGTTCTACCCTGTCTTATCAAGTTGCCATGAGTCGAAATCAACTCAATGGCAATGAGTTTTCTGAGTTTTAAATAGCCTATGAAATCTTTACAGGGTGTAAGAATCTAAAGAATACACAGAGAAAATTGGTGAATCTCAGAAACCCTAAGATAAGGTGACCAGATTTAAAGCGGGACACCATTGGTGGTGGGGTGGGGGATGGGGTGGAGGGGTGTGTGTGAGGGGGTGTTCTTGATTAAAAAGGTGGTCTATATGGACCAAATAGACCGTTCCCTAGCTTGTCGTGCATTCTTTCAAAATATCGGGACTTTTTTATTTATTTATTTTATTTTTTAAATCGGGCCTTTTTTAAAACGCCAAAAATTGGGACTGTCCCACCAAAAGCGGGATGTCTGGTCCCCTTACCCTAAGAGAAGTTCTGCTTTGTCCTAGAACGTGGCCATGACTTGGAATTACTCAATGGCTGTGGGTTCTTTTTTTCACCCACATTCAGAACTTTCCCAAGGATGCTGTTGGTAGGCGCCATCAAGTCAGCTCTGACCCACAGCGACACTCTGTCCCACAGAGGGAGACACTGCCCGGTCCTGGGCCAGCCTCACGCTTGTTCTGATGCTTGAGCCCACCAGTCACGGTGTCAGTCCATCTTGTCCTGAGCCTTCCTCTTCTTCACGCCCCCTGCTTTTCCACGCATGGTGTCTTTCTCCAGGGACTGGTCTCTCTGGACAACACGTCCAAAGTGCATCTTGTTGTGGGTGTTCAGTGAGACAAGAGTTTCACAAGTCCTTCCTCTCCCTCGAAGCCACATTTCTCAGCCTGAGCGGAAGACCCAGAGAACGCACTCTTCGCCCATTCACACGCTTGCGCCGAGCATCTTGCTCGGCAAA
>NW_022105908.1:23611499-23612787 GCF_000313985.2 Echinops telfairi | reverse complement strand
CACACACACACACACACATCTGTTCAAAAGAGGAAGACCCGGCATGTGCTGCGTCTTGGCTTTGGTTTGCGTTTGAGCAGCCAGCTCCTGGCAGCAGAGAAAGCGCACGTGGTTTTCATCATGATTTACAAGTCTCAGGGAAAGATGCCATCTCTGGTTGAAATCCCGCGAGGCGTCAGGAGGCACTGAGCAACGGCGTTAGAGCTCATGGCACAAAACCTCTTGCGTCTCTCGTGGCAAGCCATGGGCACGCTTCTGCTTGTGTTTCATCCTGCTGTGTGCACCGGGGCCCTCCCAATTCCACACCCTGCATTTCACCTGGTTTTACCCGCGGGCAGGGTGAGGCCCCCAGCGACTTGCCCTTTCCTTTCTCTGTGCACTCCATTCTGTTACCCAGGGACTCGCTTGTCAAGGAACGTGCCAGTGCCAACGTAACCTCCACCAGTCTGTTTCGCGGTTCCCATCCCCCTTGACCCAGTTAACACCTTACCTGCCGAATGGCTGGCATTGTAGTTCAATGTCTTCGCAATAGGGTTCCTTCGCCCCTAAATAGCTCCGTGTGTGTCTCTCGTTATTTTCTAAACTGTGAATTGGGTGAAGGTTTATAGGGAAAATCCATTTACAGGGAAAATCCATTACAGGGTTTTCCATTCAACCGTGCATATGCATATTTTGCTTCCCATCATTGATTGCAGCCCCCCACCACGTAACATCACTTATCCCATTTGCTCCCTGCACTTCCTGTTTCCGCTCCTCCTCCCCTAACCTTTCTAAATGCTGTCCTTGGTCCACCGAGATGCAATGTTGCCCTTTTGATCTCAAATGGTTGATAATTCTAAGGCCTATCCTCATCAATCGGGTTATTATTCTCCTTAGAGACCTGTCTTTGGGAGAAAGACGGGACTTATTACTCCCACACAGAGTTACCGTTTCAGAGACTCACAGGGGCAGTTCTACCCTGTCCTTGAGGGCCAGGATGAGTCGGCACCCACTCGATGGCAGGGAGTTTGTGTTGTATAGACCTATTGTTTTGCTGAAACTTGGGCCACAGGAGTGAGTTTAGTTCCAGCCCTGGAGGATGTCTAATGACCTGGTTTCAGGAATTCTACCAATCTCTAGCTGACCGGTAAGCGGGGGCTCCTTCATGATTGTGAGTGCTGTCCACCTCCCCCCGCCCTGCTCTACCCAGGACCTTCTAATGCGATCCAGCACTTCCGGGGTCAGGGATGTGGAAACTGACGTCTGTGTGGTTCATGAGTCCATGGGACCACTTGTTCCCCGTGTCTTC
>NW_022105908.1:23608895-23610497 GCF_000313985.2 Echinops telfairi | reverse complement strand
GATCTATAAAATGGGGTCTAGAGAAGCTAGCTCACTAGGCCATTGTGAGGATTAAATGAGATAGCTACAAGGTGTCACCCCGTACCTGGTGCAGAGCAGCTCAAAGGGCTAGCCCTTGCTATTGAGAGAAGCCTGTTCTCTCTGTCCCTCACTGCCACTGAGTACATTCCGACACACGGCCACCCGACACTAACCCCTGCCTAGAGACCATGTCCTCCAGTGCTCTAGGAGCCTTTGCCAGTGCAGGCAGGTTTAGGTTCCAGTGGCTTCCCAGGGGCTGGCTCCCGTCACCCGCACCTCTAGCCCAGCCCCCATGTGCTGTGAGGGACGCCTGGGTCCTTTTCAGCTCCGTGAGTCTGGACGACTGGCTGGACTTCTCTAACACCAACGTGGAGAAGGCTGACAAGCAGCGCAACAACTCGCTGACGCTCAAGGCCCTGGTGGACCGCATCCTGTCCCAGACGGCCCTGGACCTACGCAAGCAATGCGATGTGGTGGACACAGCGTTCAAGAACGGGCTGAAGGAGACCAAGGATGCCAAGGACAAGCTGGCTGTGCACCTGGCCAAGGTGAGGACCCTGGAGGAGGTTCAGGAGTCTACCCCCTAGGGAACGAGAACGCGTGCGGGCTGGCCAGGCCGTCTATCCTCTGGGTGTTGGGTAATGTGCTAACCCAGCAGTAAGGGCCACTCCAGGCCTTGGGCTTTGGGGGAAAGTTAGGGACTGGAGTGAGACTTTGCCTCCTGAGCAGGGGGGTCGCTGGTAATCCGGGCCTGGCCCCACTTTCCCTCACAGCTGCTGAGAACAGAGATGCAGGCGATAGAGCAGAGCTGGGAGGGGAGGCTCAGAGCCCGGCCCCGCTTTGTACCTGCCTGAGTCGTACGGCCTTAGCCTTCCCCCCACCCTGGGTCTCAATATGAAATACGAGGATGCGTGAGTGAGCTCAGACGGTGTCCTGTGTGACGCGGAAGTTCCAGGAGTCGAGGCTTTCACGGGGCTCTAAGAGACCAACCATGCCACCACACAATGGCTCAGTAGCAGCAGGGTGTGCGCAGGTGATTTTAGTTGAAGGAAAATTCAGAAGGAACCATCAATAGGATGAGAGGGATCTAGAACGTGGAAGGTCTGGCCCTCCTCGTATTTTATGGCCACGAGCCAGATGGAACCCAGAAAGACAACCCAAACATAATTCAATGGAAGATTATGATCAGAGAGAGAAAGAAAGAGAGAGAGGATCTTTATCTGTTTCTACATCATTACATGCAAAAGCCTTGAGTTAGCCAGGGGAAGTCATTCCTGTCTCATAAGGGCCCACATACTTCCAAGTCCACTGAAGAGACAGAGACTCGGAAGAGGAGGGCACTGCTATGTGAACAGAAGGATTAGGTAAAGTGTAATATACGTGATCTTGAGAGTCTCTGCTTCTCTTTGGAGGCCACGGACTCTTTTATATTCCCAAGGAGATTGACTCAAGACACAGCCTACATGAACCCCATCTCATTAGCATCACAAAGAAAGCCAGCTTCCCAGGGGGAGAGTTAGGACTGACAACACATATTTTGGGGTGGGACACAATTCAATCCCTAACACATAACAACTATGG
>NW_022105908.1:23605590-23607974 GCF_000313985.2 Echinops telfairi | reverse complement strand
GGTTACCTGCTGTGTCCGTCCCTGACTCATCAGTACTGCTGCGTACTGAGATCTGTCCATGCATGAGCACATGAGTCTAACGGAATACATCCGTCACTTGGAGCCCTGGTGGTGCAGTGGTTACGAGTTGGGCTGCAAACTGCAAGGCCAGCAGTTCGAAACCACCAGCTGCTCCACAGGAGAAAGATGGGGCTTTCCACCCCTGTAAAGAGTGACAGTCTTGGAAGCTCACAGGGGCAGTTCTAGCCTGTCCCATAGGATCGCGACGCATCAGCACTGGCTCAATGGTGGTGTGTTTTTAAGGTGATATTCATCCCTTGGAAGCAGTTATGAATTTCCACTAGATTCGTCTCATGAGATGTGCCTTTTAGCAGACTGATCACGGCTGGTTTGAAGGTCAGTGGGAACACCTCCATCGCGTAGTCAGAAGGGGGTTTTCAAATGTGGTCATTTCTTTTGCCACCCTTGGGCGGTCCAAAAATCACTGCCAGAAATTAGAAAATACATGAGCTGCAAATCTGGCGGGAATGGAGATCTTGCTTCTTGTTTTGTGGGTTATTTATTTGGGGTGTTGAGAGCCTACGTGCACAGCAGAACCCGGAGCCATCTCACAATTGCTATATAGACATCTCAGGGGCCTGGTGACAAGCTTTGAGCTGAGCATCCACTCTGAGTCCCCTTTCCTCAGTTGTTCCTTCCTCATGAACATCGGCTCTCTGAGGTTCCTGTCTCGACTTTTGATTGGCGGCTCGAATGTTTTGGCTGATGTGGTATTAGGAATTGGGGAAGGTTTACAGAATAGGCCAGGTTTCCATGCCCCTTTTGCTTTATGTCACTGATTTCAGTCCCCACAATGTCACGCCACTGTACCCCACTTCTTCCTTGTTTTCTATTCCTCCTCCTCTCCCAACCCTTCGGAACACTGTCCTTGGGCTTTCGACTCCTGTAAAGAGTTACAGCCTCGGGAACTCACAGGAGCAGTTCTGCCCTGTCCCATGGGGTCACGATGAGGCAGCATCGACTCGATGGCAGTGTTTTTGGTTTGGGGTTTGAGGTAGTTAGTTGATTGGGCCAACCTGGCCGATAAACCCATGTGGGTTAATGGAAGGGCGGAGGGATAGATGGCTGTAAGCCTCGCCCTTCTAGTTGTTGGGTCTCTTGCTTTGTGATGGTCCGACCAGGGTGCAGCTGCCTTGGTCAGTTCTCTGCTTCAGCTGGCAAGGCTTACTTCTTGCAAGACATCCCTGAGGAGAAGCCACATGGACCTACCCCGATGCAGCCCTGGGTGCTGGAGCAGCTGTGTGGAGACCCCTGCCAGCACTGAGATGCTTACACATTCACTGACTCGGCTTTCCTCCTGCCTAGTGTGTGTTTTGTGAGATGGAGGATGACTTTGTGGATTGCTGTCAGACAAACGGGTTAATGTTGGACCTGTGGGTTTTGGGCAGCACTGGGTTGGGATGTTTTCTTGATGTGCACTTAACCTTTATATAAAGCTCTCTCTTATACATGAGCTTCTGTGGATTTGTTTCTCTAAAGTTCCCAGACTAATACAGGGTTGATCTCACAGGGTTGATGGATCATTTCTGAGGGAACGTGTGCTTCCGTGGTGTTCCCTGTATAAGCCCATTTCACTGAAAATTGAGCCTGGGGTGAGTGAAGCGTGACGAAGGGTCATAGTCTCAGGTGTTCCACGGTCTCTCTCCATCCAGTAAGCTTTTTTCTGTTTTTTTTTTTTATGAAGTTGAGTCTTCCCCATCTTTCTCCCACTCCATCCAGGGCCTTCTAAAGCGATCCTTTCAGAGCAGTTGGTCTCGGTACCCGGGCGCCATCTAGTTCTTCTGATCTCAGGGCTTGGAGGCTGATGTTCACATGGTCCGTTAGTCCATGGACCAGTGGTCTCCATGCATCTTCAGTTTTCTCCCTCTGCACAAGAGAGATGAATAGTTCCCCCTTCGACGACTGCTCCTGAGCTTTTACGACCCCAGCCACTACTCATCGAAATAGGATGTAGAACATTGCCTCTGCAGAGCTGCCCTTGCTGTCCCCCAAGACCATGATGCTGAGCCCTCAGGCCCAGCAACACATTCCCTCGGGGGGGGTGGGGGGGTGTCTGCTTATCGTTAAGGAGGACAAGAAGTCCCTGCTTGCTCTACCATATTCATGGATACAAGGGAGCCTCAAAGGATTATTTCCACTCCCCTTTTCCACAAAGCTTTTTGAAGCCCCCTCATACATTTGCCGCCACAGTGGAACATCCTTGGTCAGGCCTGAGTATAGTCCCATTCTGCCTCCCACACGGCTTAGCCTGCATGTCCCTGAACGTGGTCACTCGTTGGTCGACAACATCACCTCTGTTGTCAACGCAAGCATTCTTTTTTTTT
>NW_022105908.1:23602520-23603461 GCF_000313985.2 Echinops telfairi | reverse complement strand
CAGCTCAGCGGGAGAAAAGCCCTGGCAGTCTGCTTCCATAGAAATGAACAGTTTAGGGAAGTTCCCATTTCTCCGGTAGGGTCGCTCGAAGTCAGAATTGACTGGGCACTACACGACAACAGTTTCTTCCTTATTATGACGGAATAATAGGCCCTCGTTGGAATGTCCCCTTTGTCTACCCATTCACCTCTGAGGGGACATCGCGGCTGCTTCCCGTTTGGGGGCATGATGCATCAAGATGCTGTGAACATTCCCATGCAGGCTTTTGTGTGCATGTACGTTTTCAACGCACTGGGGTAAGAACGAGGGGCACGGTGGCTGGAAGCTATGGTATGCACGTGTCTTCGTGGATGAAACGGCCAGACTGTCTTCCAAAGCGGCTCAACCATGGGGCCTTCTCTGGGCCTTTCACTGAAGAGTGACCTTGTCTCCAGTGCCCTCCAGCCTCCAGGAACCTGTTCTACGAGAACTGGTGAACCCCCTGAGACAAGTGTCTGTCCCCTGGACACACTTCTTCTGTGCTGCCATCAAAGGCGATTCCCCACTCTCCCACTGGCACATGGCTCGCCCAGCGTGGTTAACAAATGAGCCTCTTGGAAATGCCTTGAATTCCATTTTAAATCTCAACCACTGCCCCCTCCCCCAACTGCCCCGACAAGCTGGTCCTGGCTTTCTTATGAAGTGAGAGTCTTGTTGTGGGGGCTTCGTCTGAGAGTGCCGATGCATAGCCTTTTCTTTAGGGGAGCTACGGTGTCACTGCACGATAAATACTCTGGCTTACCCTCTAATTCGAAAAGAAAAGAACCACACTCCATCGTGCCTTAGAGATGTGACAAAGCGGACTTCTCTTGCCTTGACAATAAATAAAACCATAAAACATGCCGGGCAGTGTAATATAAGATATAATAATAATTTATAAATTATCAAGGCAGAGGAAGGGG
>NW_022105908.1:23591254-23601985 GCF_000313985.2 Echinops telfairi | reverse complement strand
TTAGATCCTTGTACACCGTGAGAAGATTTGGCCCGGGTTTTAGAAGTGTCGCTTAAAACAGACAATTGATCAATTGATTTTAGGTTGGGGTTCTGTTGGTCGGAAGGCAGCTTGAGCACTTTTTAAGACTCCTCATTTGTACTAGTTGAATTTATTAGGCGGATGAGCTGTCTAAAAACTCCAGAATGTCTTAGATGTTAAGGCAGTTCAAGCCCTTAAAAAAACGACGCGCTGCATGTTCAAATTTGATACATGCTTTAAAGCGGAGGGCAAGGTGGATGAGGCCCTGGAAACCAGCCACACGCCTCACCGAAGAGAAGCAGTCACAGCCATCGCATTAGGGGTGAGCTCTGCCTCTCTGGGTTTCCAAGGCGGTACATCTTTACCAGAACTGACGGCCTCGTCTTTTCCCGGCAGAGCAGCTGATGAGTTTGAGCTGCTGACCCTGTGATGAGCAGCCCGACCCACTACCCCCCTGCACCATCAAGGGCACCCTGAAAAATACCAACAAAACTCAGTCTGAACTGATCTCCCTCTTCCCCAGACGTTAGCAGAATTGGTGCTAACCAAACCAGAGAAGCCCGTTGTTGGTACCAGCTCAGGCTACCCATGTTTATCAAGAGTCGAACCATCTGTGCCCCATCAGGGTTTTCAGGGGCTGATTTTTTTGGAGGTCGATCACCAGGCCTTTCTTCTACAGCATCTCAGGGGTAGATTTGAACCTCCAACCTATGTATTAGCAGCTGTGTTCACTGTTTGCACCACCACTAGTGGGTGTGGGTTTATGAGGAAGGAGAGAGCTCTCTGCTCATGATACCAAGGT
Organism: Echinops telfairi; assembly: GCF_000313985.2. NCBI lineage: Eukaryota > Metazoa > Chordata > Mammalia > Afrosoricida > Tenrecidae > Echinops > Echinops telfairi. The sequence goes on along the minus strand of NW_022105908.1, from coordinate 23,601,162 downwards.
ACTTTCTATGAAGGGGAGGGGGCAGCCTTGTGAAGCAGAGAACCCTCCACACACAACTGAGGGTTTTCTGGAAATAATTCACATTATGTGGGGAGAGGCGAGGCAACAATGGTGGCTCTTGCCTGGTCCATCTGTAAAGTTCAAAGGCTGGGTGCCCCGTTAGCAATCACGGTTTCCGGGAGGAGAGAGAGCACCCATTGTTGTTGCCTCTTCCTAACCTAAAGAAGCCCTTGTGGCGTAGTGGCTGCTCATGGGGCTGCTCATCCCAAGGTCAGCAGTTTGAAACCACCAGCTGCTCCTTGGGAGCAAGATGAGGCTTTGTACTCCAGCGAAGAGAGACAGTCTCGGAAACGCACAGGGGCAGTTCTAGTCTCTCCTAGAGGGCTGCAAGGCATTGGCGTCACCTCGATGGCAGTGAGCCTGTTGTTTTCCTCCTAAAGAGACATGTGCAGGGTCCGAAACAAGTTTACACCTTGGCGGGCCCAACCTGGCCCCTCTCACCCTTTGTTTTAGGTCATGGAAGAGGTTGCTTCCCAGGAGAAGAACATCATAGCTCTTGAGAAAGCCATCCTTGATCAAGAAGGGCCCGCCAAGGTGGCTCACACACGCCTGAAGGCCAGGACGTGCCGGCCGAATGTGGAGTTGTGTCGGGACACTGCTCAGTACAGGCTCATCAGGGAGGTTCACGAGATCAGCCGTAATGTTTCAAGGTAGGCACAGGAGTCTCCCAGGCAGAGGATGACAGAAGTGTAATTGCCTCCGTTCTGGGGGCTAGAAGGCCAAATCGGTGTGTTGTCTGAGCCATGCTCTCTCTGAATTCTCCAGACTTCCTTGTCAATCCCCCAGCGTCAGTTAGCCCCCGGCATGCCTTGACTTGTGGCAGGGCGGCCCTACCCCTGCTTGCTTGTGTCTCCTCCTCATTTATAAGCTCACCACTCAGACTGCCTTAAGAAGCCATGGTGGTATAGTGGTTACTCACTGGGCTGCTAACCCCAAGGTCAGCAGTTCAAAATTACCAGCTGCTCCTTGGGAGAAAGAGGAGTCTCTCTCTTCTCATGAAGGTTTACAGTCTCAGAAACACACAGGGGCCATCCTATCCAGCCCTATAGGGTGCCTATGCATCAGTATTGGCAGTATGGCAGTGAATTTGGTTACTCAGTCTGGCTCAGGACCCATCCTCCTCCAATGTGATCTCACAGTAACTAACCCCTCCCGCTAGGTCAATTCCAACTCACAGCAGCCCTGCTTAAAGGTTTCTGAGCCTGTCAATCTTTATAAGAGCAGGAAGCTTCCTTCCTGAGAGGTGGTTGGTGGGTTAGAACTGCTAACCTTGTGGTGATCAGCCCAAGACATACTCCACTATACAAAGACTCTATTTCCAAATGGGGTGCGTGTTCTCACAGGGCCTGAGGGTTAGGCCTCCAGGGTCTCTTTTTTTTTAAGTCTCAATTCAGCCCCTTATGCGCAGGCTAGCCACTCAAGTCCCACTGGGTTTGAGCACAACACAGCGCGCACAGCGGCCGTCCCTCCCGGGACGGAGTGAAGCCGGCCGACCTCTTCATGTCTGCCCCAGTGCTTTCTACGCAGTCAGCCACCGCTGCTCCGCCCGTTGGTACCAGGCAGGACTTTGGTCCCGGGATCGTCTTTTCCTAAAGAAGCCCCAGACCCAGCTGTGTAGGCAAAAACCTGCCGTTTTCCGACGTCGGCCATTCCCGGGATGGCTTGTTGTCACGAATCTGGCCTGTGGGTACCTATGCGAGAGGTCAGGCTTAAGAAGATGGGGGGCGGGGGAGGACAGGTCGCTCTGAGTCCTGCAGTGAACACACAGATACATTTTTGCCTCCTGAAAAAGAGACTTGCCAGGCGCTACAGCGTTCCCCTTGCCCTTCTCCTAGACTGAAGGACACCTTAGCCCAAGCTCAGGTGTTGCTGAAAGGCCTGAACCGCAGGCAGCTGGCCCTGCAGGAGGAGATCGCTGTCAAGGAGAACACCATCTACATCGAAGAGGTGCTGTGCATGCAGATGAGGAAGTCCATCCCGCTGAGGGACGGGGAAGACAGAGGGAGCTGGTCCGGGGCCCCCCGCCGGGAGGCAGTCTGCTCGTAGGAGGCAGAGCTCAGATTCTCATTAAATCCCAGGAAATCGGCCTTGCTGACTCTCGACTCTCGTTGCAGCCAACAGCCCGGTCGGTCGGTCGGTCAGCCCATCACAACATCTGCGCTGTCACCCCCAGCTTGCCCAATCCCAGGCTCTGCCACTCTGCTTATTCCCCTGTTAAATTCTCTGTGTTAGCACAGCTCAGGACTTGGGGCTTTTGGGGAGGAGGTCAAGACTGTCGTCCAGATTTGTTTCGATCCCAGATAGGGACCATCTTCTTCATGAGAAGGAAGATTACCCCCCCACACACACACTCCATCCCCGGAGTTGAAGCATTCAGGACATGCCCAGCACGGATGGCAGGGGAGCGACCCTGGATCCTGAGGCCTGCAGGCCTCCCTCTGACTTTACTTTCTCTGATGTGAAATGCAGAGGGCAGGGCAGGCCAGGCCAGGGTGTGGCCCAGCTCTGAACCGTTCATTATAGTGGGAGGGGGTGAAGCATGGGGCCTCTGGTTCTCAGGATCCCCGGGGAGGGTGGTCCTGGCAGAGAGCCTTCAGGACCCACAAGGCACGGCTAGGGCGGGTTGGGAGGGGGAGCCACTTATGTGCAGCCTGTAGTCATATCATAGTGACTAGCTTGCAAAGGATCCCTGGTGATGGAGTGGTGATGCGTTGGGCTGCTAACCACAAGGTGAGCAGTTCGAAACCACTAGCTTCTCAGCGGGAGACAGACAGGGCTTTCTACTCCCATTAAAGAGTTACCTCCTCGGAAACTCACAGGGGAGGTTCTGCCCTGCCCGATGGGGCTCCCGTGAGTGGGCATCGTGCCAGCTAGCGTTGCAGCTGGGAAAGCGCAGGAGGTTTGGGGTTCGGGACCAGCCGGCAGCAGAGCACATCCCGCAGCGCCACCATGCGGTGAGGAATTTGGGGTTCAGTTTTCGTTCCTGTACGTAAGCTGACTCAATGAGTCATGGCCTGCGAGCCCCGGGCTGTCTTCTCCGTCCGCTGGAGAAAGCCGGTGCTTTCTACTCCCGTAACCAACTGCAGTCTCGGAAACTCACAGGCGCAGTTCTTCCCTGGCCTATTGGGTCGCCACAGGCGGTGAGTATTTTGCTGTTTTTTGAGTTTGGACAGATGAGAAGCCAAACTGAATAAAAGGCAAGCAACCAAAAAGGGCAAGGGCAAGCTGCTCCCGTAGTTGCCACAGTTTCAACTGAGCCGTCTGAGTAGGGGCTCTGCAGTCAGGCTGGCCTGAGTTCACGTTCTCCGCCTCTCTCCACGGGGCAGGGGCCAGGGTGAGGTTCGAACCTGCGTTGAGGGCTTGCCTGTGCGTTACAACCCCCTGGTGGTGTGAGGTGGAGCTGACTCTGTGAAAGGGTTGAAGGTTTTGCTGTCCCCGCCCATGCCCAGCCCTGATTTGGTCACCGTTCCCTTTCTGGTGGCTCACAGTGACCCTATGGCTCACAACGATGGCTTAGGGCCAGCTCCACTTTTTTGTTTGTTTGTTTTCTCAGATGATCCACCACTGGATCATAATGACGACCGGTCGCATTGGGCTGTGACCTACAGCTAAGCGATTTCCCAGACATTTTCTCATCAGATTCTCATGCCAACAACAAAACCTGAGGCCACAGTACTATCCCTGCTCCATCTCATAGGTCAGATGCTAACCTTGAGGTCAAGGAGACTGAGGCTCAAATCCTGGTTCTATCAGTTGCTAGCTGTGTGACCTTTGCCATGTTACATAGCCTCTCTGTGCTTCAGAGTCTGGATTGCTCATTCTCCCTCGTTACCCATGCTGCCCTATCCTGGTGTTGAGTTTTTCCTCCAGACCAATACCCATATGTCCTAGGGGCTTATCCCCAAGGCAGGGACTCGAACCTTCAACCTTCCAGTTAGCTGCTGGGTGTGTTAACCCTTTGTACCTCCCAGCCCTCAACTCCCGTCAATTTACATACACCTTCTTAAAAGCAGCCCAAGGAGGCCTGGTGGGACAGGGGTTCAAGTATCCAGCTGCTAACCCCAGGGTGGAAGGTTCGAACTCACCAGCTGCTCCTCAGGAGACGCCGTGGCTTGTGCAGAGACGTCCAGTCTTGGGAAACCTAGGGCAGCAGTTCCGCTCCATCCGTAGAGTTGCTCTGAGCCAGAACGGACTCGAAGGCAATGGGTTTAGGTTTGGGTCGACAGGCGTCAGTTCACCTGCTCAGAAGATGCTCTGCGTGGCTTTGGGTCGATAACTCTGTGGCTCAGCACAGGTGACAAAGAGCAAAACCAAGGGACAGAACGACCCCCCCTCCCAGAGAGCTGCTAAAGACTGCGCTTTAAAATCACCCGGGGGCCTTCACAACCCCAGCCTTGGCCAGGCGATTCTGGTGGACTGGCCAAGGGGGTGGGGAGGGTGGAGATGCCCAGGTGTAGTCCTAATTGAACCGGATGTAGAAGTCCAGCTTCCTTCCTTGGTAGCGCACCCCTTACATCATGGGGTATGCGATGACAAAATAGTTCAGTTCCGAGTCAATCAGCTTACGGTACCTCCGGTAAATTTCCCGCAGTGTCCTGTCTTCCTCGTTCGTCTCATATCTGTTTGTGTAAATTCTCACCTGTGCCAGGAGAGAAACACACACACACACACACACACACACACACACACACACACACACACACAGTGATGACATCATTCAGGCTTTGGAAACTAAATGACCCGTAGTTACCATGACTGGTATCTTTGGGGATAAGCCCCTAGGATATATGGGTATTGGTCTAGAGGAATTAGAGAAGTCCCAGCCACACTCGTAAGGAAGAATTCTCAAAGTTCCGGTCTATGGGATCACGAGTTGACATTGGGTACCCCAAAGCGGCCTTAAGGCATCTCTCCCCCAGGCAGTCCTGCTGCAGGACCACCAAGCGTAGACGCCCACTGCCTCAGGGCCTGGCCACAGGCCTCCGGTGCCCCTTGCTCTGTGCCCTCAGGGTGCCTTACCTTGAGCGTGCGCAGGGTGCACTGCCCCTCCTCCTGACTCTTCAGGATCCGCTCCACAAACCGAACATCGAGGAAAGCCCAGATTTTGAAGTAGAACAGCTTCCTGCAGGACAAGATGAGGAGGTGCAGCTCCTCGTCCAGGGACTCGTGGTTGTTGTTGAACTCAAACGTTAATTTCTGGAAACCATCAAAGGGGAGGTGTCTGTGGAAAGGGATGCTGGGACTGCCCGGGTCACCCATGCTGTGCCATGCCCGGTTGACCACCAGTGGCCATGGTGGTCCAGGGGCTTTAGAAGGGACAGGGGCCATCATTGCCCATTTTACCCAGAAAGAGATTTGAGAATGGATGTTGGTACAACTTGGGGTTTGGACACAGTGTGACTGGGGCCCGAGACCAGGGTACCAGTCCCAGCCCTGCCTGCAAGGGTAATGCTGTCTTCCTTGCCCCCTACCTAAGGGCTATGGGAGTCTCCACTGAGCTGCTGGCACTTTGTAGCCCATTACTGTTAGGAATGGCATAGACATCTCTTGATCTCACGTCTCACCTTTCTGTGGAATCCTTACAAAACCAGTTCCACTGAGCTTCCAGGCTCTTCTTCTGCGGCACCCCCACAGGTGGGTTCAAACTGCCAACCTTTTGGTGGTTTTGTCTCAGAAACTCAAAATAGGATCCCCCGTGAGTTGGAACAGACTCGATGACAGGGCGTTGGTTTGGTTGGTCTTGAGGGAGGGGTGGGGGAAGGGTTCAGTTGATAACAGTTGCCAGAACCTACATTTGAGTACTGATTGACTATGCCAAGGCATTTGACTGTGTGGATCATAAGCAACCATGGATAGCTGTGAGAAGAATGGGAATTCCAGAACACTTCATTGTGCTTGTGTAGAACTTGTACCTGGATCAAGAGACAGTTGTGTGAATAGAACAAGGGATTTCTGCACGGTTTAGAATCATAAAAGGTGTCCATCAGGGTTGTATCCTCTAACCATGATTATTCAATCTTTATGCTGAGCAGATCATCAGAGAAGCTAGATTATGTGAAGAATTTGGCACCGGGATTGGCAGAAGGCTTATTAACCTATGCTATGCAATGACATAACTGCTTGCTGAATGTGAGAAAGACGAGGCATTTGCTGATGAAGATGGAGGATTACAGGCTTCAGTGTGGATGACACCTCAATGTAAAGAAACCCAAGTCCTCACCACTGGACCTGTATCATGATAAATGGAAAAAAGATTGAAGTTGTTAAGGATTTTGTCTTGCTTGGATCCACAATCCATGTTCAAGGAAACAGCAGACAAGAGATCAAAAGATGCATTGCATGGGGTAAATCTGCTGCCAAGAGCTCTTCAGAGCATTGAAAAAAAAGGATGTTACTCTGGGGACTAGGTGCACCTGACCCAAGCCATGGTATTTTCAACGGCCTCATCGCATGTGCAAGTTGGATACTGAATAAGGAAGACCGAAGAAGCAGAGACACGTTTGAATGATGGTGCTGGCAAAGACTACTGAAAGGGCACGGACTGCTAAAGCGGAGGGACAGCAAAATTGAGAAAGGCCCTTGAGGGGATGGAGTGACACGGTGGGGGCAGCGATGGGTTCAGATGCAAGAACAATGGTAAGGGTGGCACAGTACCAGGCAGTGTTGAGTACCCAGTTGCTGGGTGGCATTACTGGTTACCACACTCTACCGCTAACCAACCTCTTGGAGGTTCAAGTCCACTGGAAGGTGCCTGGAAATAAAGGCCTGGGGATCAACTTCTGAAGACTCAACCATTGGAAACAGCGTGGAGCACAGTCCTGCTCTGACACACACAGGGTCACCACACGCTGGACTTAACAGTAGCACGTTCTAAACCTGAATGCCAAAGGGAACGAGCGTATGTGGACGAGCCACAGTGGGCTGTGTTCTGGATAATGGAGGCATCTAAGGGGCACCTTCCCTCGCCCTCCGTCTGCTCCTACCTGTAGAGTGTGTCGGAACACGGGCAGCAGGTCCCTCAGGGTGGGTCTCATGGACCAGTCCGGGTCACTGAAGTAGCAGCTTCTCAGACTGATGCTCCGCAGTGGGATCTCCTGCAAGAGGATCCGTACCAAACGCTCGTACTTCATGACCCGCTCGAAGAAGAAGTTGACCTTCAAGTTGGTAGCCTGCTTGGTCAGCTTGGCCCAGGACATGCCCCAGATGACCTGTCCGTGGGGGTCGTGAATGTGGCACTTGATGTTTATGGTCCAGAGGGTACTGGCATTGTTCTCACACAAGTTCTCCAGCAGCTCGTCCGAGAGACAATTGTAGTTGAGGGTCAGGGACTCCAGGTTGCGGAACATGGCCATGGTCTTGCGGAATTGGGGGCTGCTGTAGACAGCAAGGTGGTGGCTGAAAAAGTCCTCGATGTTGAGCTCTGAGGCCAAACTCTCATTCCTTAAGTAGCCCAGAGAGTTGAGGACGTGGCAGCCCTGCTCCACCGTCATGCGGGCCCCTTTCAGGTTGAGGTAATCCAGGTGTTTGCCCATCTTCCTTAAGAAGAAGCTCAGGCTCTTAATGAACGAACTCCTGATGTTGCTCCTCCAAACTGCGCGGTCCAGTTCCAGATACTGGACGGAAAGTGACCTCAGGCGGTTGTTGCTCTTGCCCAAACAGGAGAGGAGGCCTCGCATGGTGACCTGGAACTTCTTGGTCAAGACAGCATTGTAAGGGTTCAGGAATTTGATCTCCAGGTGCTCCAGATAAAGACCAAATTTCTTCACATACCAAAGAGCGGACTCAAATTCAGATGCGTGCACCCTGGAAGGCCTCCCGCTGAACGTGATGGTCCTGTATCGCCAGAGGTCTGCGGAGTACATCATCTGGTTCCACTTTCTGCACACCAGGGCCGCCCTGGACCGGTCCCTGTCCCCCAGCCACCAGAAGACACGATTCAGGCAAACATCGGGCAGGGTGGCCCAGCAGCTCTGTTCTTGGGGCTGGATCAGTTCGCTTTCTTCATCCATCAAGGAACCAGATGTGCAGGGCAGCTGTGTTGGAGGCAGAGCTCCCAAAAATGAGGAGAGGAAAGCAGCCACTTGTTTTCTGCGGGGAGTGAAAAGGAAGAGCCATTACCGTCAAACAGAACGTAAGTAACAATCGAGCCGATGTTCCCAGTGATCCTCTGTGTCGTAGGCACTGTGCCCACCCGGGGCTGGCTCCAGGCCACACTCACAATACAGTCCAGCCCTTGAAGGATTCCAGAGTGGATCGGGGAGGAAAGGACCAGCGCCCGATTGCCAAATGGCGAGAGACAAATGGAGCAGTACAAACCAAGCCGTCATGGTTCCTGGGTGGCTCCAATGGAGCGCAAGGAGTTCTGGGTAAGGAGGAAGGCTACTGCTTGCTCTTGTTTCTTGGTCTATGGTGACTTGTGTGTGGCTGTGATACTGGAAGCTATGCTCCCAGCATTTCAAATGCCAACATGGTCACCCAAGGCAAGGGGGTTTCAGTGGAGCTTCCAGGCTAAAGCCGACTAAGGAAGAAAGGACTGGTGATTTGCCTCCAAAAATTAGCCAAGAGGAACCATACAAATCGCAACACAACGATGCCTGCTGCGCTGGCTTCGGACATGCCCTCAGGAGGGATCAACGGCTATGGAAAGACAATGCGTTTGGTGAAGTAGAAGGCGGACGAGGGGGTGGGAGCCCCTCAGTGAGATGGGTGGACACCATAGCCACAGTGTTGGACTCGATCATGCTGCTGAGCGTGGGAATGGGTTCATCCTGGGCAATGTTCTGTCCTGTCACACGTAGGTCCCATGAGTCACAATGAACACAATCTGTCTGTCTCCCTAATTACCTATCCATCCACCCACCTGAGCAGGAACTAGAGGGAGCGGCTCATAGGAGATGATATTTGAGCTGGATTTTGATGGGTGAGAGGATGTACAAAGCAGTCTGTTGGCCTAGTGGTGCTGCTCGGGGAACTGATCATTCTAGGGAGTCACAGAACTGTGAGCCTATGTGTTCATTTCACGGGATCTGAAAATGGTTCATCGGGAGCTTAACTTACAAGTGGGAGGGGCAGGGAGCCGGTGGGACTGGAGTGGGAGACATGGGCAGGTACTAGTCAAGAGGACCCTGAATCCTATGAGGACTCTGTGCTAGAGGTCAGTGGTTCCAACTGCCACCTTACCCGAGGACTTGGAACTTGGACACAGCCTGCCCGCTTCCCTGGATGAGAGTCACTGTATGTGTTGAGGCTCGTTGTGGATGGCTGTGTTTCTATCCAAAAGCCATCACGGCAGGACAAGCAGAAGGAACTTCAGGGCCATCTGTCTGGAGTCAATGTGGTCCGTCTCGGGGACATTCTGGAGGAGCGGGAGATGAAGGGTCAAGAGCAGAGTCCAGGTTCCCAGGGCTGGGCCCAGGGTCACACTGTAGCCGGGCTGAGGAGGAGACGGGGTGGGATTGTGAGCTCTCCAGAGGATGCAGCTGTGTACCTGGTTGGATGTAGAAGTGGGGAGGACTGAAAGGGTTCCCACTCAAGCTTGGACTCTAGGAGATGCCCCCAGCCAAGCGGGGAGTCCTGGGGAGACCCAGGCTAAGAAGGCCTGCCTGATACAGTGTGCCATCAGGCCAACTTTTCAGAGGCATCTCGACACACTCTGGCCTTTTGCTTTCAGTGGCTCCCTTGCATCCAAACTCCTCTCCTTTCTCTGACTCTCCAAAGTGTCCATTCTTCAAGGTCCAAGCCCTACCTTTCCATGCAAAGTTCTTTTGGGTCACTTTACTGAGTGGCCCAGGTTCCCGGTGGAGATGGGAAGAGCCCTGAGAAGCCATTCTTTCACAAATGGAAATGGC
>NW_022105908.1:23586381-23591025 GCF_000313985.2 Echinops telfairi | reverse complement strand
TATTATTTATTCATTTATGGGTGGGGCTTCCCAAAATTTGTGGGAAAATCCCACGATCTTTTCATTCCATTTTCTACGAACTTTTTGAAGCCCTCCGCACACTCCTTTTATTCCTGTGTCCCACTCCACTGCCCCCATGACAGGCGGGTCTTCCTGTGTGTCTGACATGCACTTCTTTGTTTGATCGCCTTCGTAAGCTTCGTTCACAGTGCTTGGTATTCTCGTCACCCATCACTTCATGGGAACAGTTTCCACATGCCCCGCCTCCCACTGTTCTCTCTAAGATGGGCACCCAGGCTTCCTCCAGCAGGTGCCACCTGCTCCCACCAGGTGACAGTGAGCATCATCCAACATGCTCTCAGGAGGGGCTCACTCTGGGGTCCGCTCTAGTGCCTCTGTCCTCATGGTCCCCAACAAGTTGGCCCCTGCCCTCGCTGTCCATTTCCACTTTCCTCATGGAATGCCTCAATCGCTCCTCCGCACCCACCACTTGCAGCTCCCTGACAGATTCAGCCTGTCGGTTCTCCTTCCCCTCCGGTCAGTGTCTGTGACCTGTGCTCCCGTCCTCCTCCCCCCCAGGCCCCCAGACTGTCTTCAGCACCTAAAGGGCTGAATAGCATTGTCTCTTCACCCACAGGTGGGGCTCCAGAAGCTTAGAGTCTGCACACAGCCCTCGGCAGAGAGCAGGGCGCCGAGGAGGGGCTGGGCACAGGCGAAATCACAACAGAAGCGAAAGCAAACCTCCTCCTAGCCGAGTCCCAGGCCGGCTGACCAGTCACCCTAAGCCTATGTATGGGGCGGGAAGGGCATCTGCTGAGCTGGGAAAGTTGTAACAAGTTGCCCTACCTTGTAAACAAACAAACAAACATACAAACAAACAAGCCTCAGCTCACTGCCACCCAGGCGATGCTGACTCATCGCTGCCCTGCAGGACAGAGTAGAACTGCCCCCCTGGGTTTCTGAGACTGGGACTCTATTTACAGGAGGAGGAAGTTTCCTCTGGCTTCCTCCCAGTGGCTGGTGGTTTTGAACCGCTGACCTTCGGGTTAACAGCCCAACACTGACTACAGCAACCAGGGCTCCTAAAGTTGTGGGTGATTCCAGTGTAGCTCCCAGGGTTGAGTCCTGGCTCTGTCAATGGCTAGCTGTGTGACGTCATTGCTTTGCCCCTCCGCCTCCCCTTCTGTAAAATGCGGTAGTCACCGTGTCTTGTCGCCTAGTGCTGGCAGGACGAAATGAGAGGATGTATTTCGAACCCAGCAGAACAGGTACCAAGTGCTGCTGCCCAAGGAACTTCTGTGACATTCCAGTAAGGACGGTCTGAACACACCTATTTTATAAAGGGGGAGAGGGGGGCGGGAGAGAGATGCTGGAAGCTTGCGTTGTCCATGAGCTCTCACAAGAAACGTGGGGAGGGATTCGAACCTCCATGCCAGCAGATCAGCAAGGGAAGAAAACCTAGGGGCTCCCGCGAGGGAAGGAGGGCGGGGCGGCCTGGCAGCTGGCGGAAGAGACCCGCGCGGGGGGCAGGGCTTCTCTGTCCCCGCCCCTCCGTGCCCGCGCCTGCGCGTTACCGGCTCCCTGAGCCCCAGCCGTCCTGCGCCGCCGGCTTGGGCTGTGGGGCTCGAACCTACCTGTTCCGCCCGCCCCGCTGCTGCTCCCCGGGGTGGGCGCCCTGCCCTCGCCCGGGACTCACAGGTCTTGCATGGGGCCACCTTTGTGACGCGCCGCCACCTGCCGGGCTCTGCTCATCAGTGCAGAGACCCAAACCTGGAGGTGCCCCCTCCGCAGACAAAGCTTGAGAGCCAGGCCCGCCTTTTCCAGGCTCGAGAGAGCGGGCAGCGCCTCATCTTGCCGCCCTCGCTGACCCTTCGGTCCCCTAGCTAGTGCTGCCCGGATCCCACGCGGAACTGTAGGGCGTGCTGCCGGTGTAAGCACATCTGTAGGCCCTTTCCAGTTCCTACCTCTCCTGCCAAAGCCTTCCAGGACCCCACTTTCCGCAGCCCCGGGTTCGTGTCTCTCCTCCACGTCTTCTGCCCTGGCTGCTGTCAGCCCTGCCCCCAGAAATCCAATACAAGGGAACAAGCCACATTTAGGCAGGATGACTTTTATTTTTCAGGGGGCAAAGCGGAGTTCAGGAGCAGGAAGCTTCATCTTTTTCGCAGGGAACGGTTGGTGGTTTCGAACTGCTGACCTTGCAGTCAGCAACCCAATTCGTAATCCAGGATGCCTAGAAGAAGCCAACACAAAAACTTGCAAATAAAACCCATCTCTTTATACAAATAAAGACTGTCAGAGAAAATAAGCAGATATGAAGCATACAACTTTCCTCTAGTTCTTTAATGCTTCCTCCCCACCCACACTACCATGATCCCATTTCCACCTTACAAATTTGGCTAGACCAGAGGATGTGCACTGGTACAGATCAGAGCTGGAAACACAGGGAATCCAGGACAGATGACCCCTTAGGACCAGTGGTAAGAGTAGTGATAGCAGGAGGGGAAGGGGAAGGTGGGGTGGAAAGAGGGAACCGATCACAAGGATCTACATATAACCCCCTCCCTGGAGGACGGACAACAGAAAAGTGGGTGGAGGGAGACGTCAGACAGTGTAAGATATGCCAAAATAATAATAATTTTTAAATTATCAAGGGTTCGTGAGGGGGGGGCAGGGAAAAATGAGGAGCTGATACCAAGGGCTCAAGTAGAAAGAAAATGTTTTGAGAATGATGATGGCAACAAATGCACAAATATGCTTGACGCAATGGATGTATGTATGAATTGTGATAAGAGTTATGCAAGCCCCCAATAAAAAATGGTTTAAAAAAGAAAAGCAGCAGATAGGATAAAAACAACACCTCCTCAGCCCTCGAGTACCTTTTCTCATCTAGCAGGAACCTCGCACCTGTTGCCTTTTTGAAGATGGGAAGCACCGGCATTTCTCCTAAGGAAATGGATATTAACATAAATAAACAAAAAGTTTGAGGTGTTCAAAGCAAGAAGTGTTACCAGTTGCCCTCCAGTCGATTCTACTCCTGGTTTTGGGGAAGTCAATCACCAGGCCTTTCTTCTGAGGTGCCCTGAGGTGGATTTGAACCGACAATCTTTTGTCAGCATGCTTACTTTCCCTTCCACTAGTCCCCCGGGCTCCCTTTGCCTTTCATTTCCGGAGCACCAGTCCTGAGCTACAAGTGCTTCACTCACTCTCACTCACTGCCATCGAGTTAATTCTGACTCTTTGTGACCCTACAGGACAGACTAGAGTGTAACAGACAGAGTGTAACTCTTCTTGGAAGTAGAAAGCTTCATCTTTCTCCTTCAGAGTGGGCTGGTGGTTTTGAACTACCAACTTTGCAGTTTAGCAGTCCTGGAGACTGGGAATAAGGGCATAGAAAAGGCATGGAGACCCTGCTTGACGCTTGCCCTCATGAAGAGATCACTGAAGCTGTGGGTGCTATAGCAATGTGTGGTGAAGAGACCAGATGGTGCCTGGCTGTCAGGGGGTTTTAAAGACTTGTCTTAAGAGCCTTCGAAGAGAGGTGGTCAACTAAATCCACAGAGAAACATATCAGCCTGTGTGAGCCGAGGATTGTAAATCATAAAAACCCAATCAGAAGGAGGTGAATACCCTATTTTCAAAAGGCTACGGATGATGGGAAGTTCAACATCTATTTGCAGGGTCTCCACATGGATGAAGCCTCCGGTGAATCCCTCCTCCATAGGCCAGGCATGTGAATAGCCTTGCTGTCAGACTGGAAGTCCGTTGTGGCAGGGGGGTTAGGTTAAAACGTAACACCTTATCACTGATCTTCCCTGTGGACCCCTTTCAAAGTTGTTTCCGTTTTTAATATTATCTGCTTTCTTTTTGACTGAGGTTGTTCTAGGTTTTGTCTTGTCGTTGGGGTGGGTTTTGCTCCCTGTTGGTGTTTTGTGTCATTTTCTGTGTATGACATACAAGAAAGGTAGCTTTATTGAGACTTTAACTGGATAGAGGCGTGGCAGGGGAGGGTGGGGGTAAACAGGGAGCCAACAACAGTGAGACGCGAGGGAAATGTTCTGAAATGGATTGTGGTGATGGTTGCGCAAGTGTTCTTAATATGATCGAACGATCGAATTGTATGATCCGTGAAGTATATGCCAATACCACTATCAAAACAGAAAAGGCACGGTGTCCACCCAGCCCAGAGGGTCTATGTGAAGCTCGGAACAGCATTTAAAATAGAGGCCTGTCATTAGCAGGGGCTGGTTTGAACAGATAAGAATTTACCCTCTGGACTCTTACGCAGCCATGGAAAGAAACCAAGACTTTGAGCCACACTATTTGACTTGGAGGGAACTTCTTGAACGCTGCTGAATTACACATCAAGATCAAAGAAGTGCGTGTGGCAAGACTCTAAATGTGTATGTTTGCGTATGGTTATAAATAGGATTCCAGATAAAACCAGGACATCCAGTTACATGTGAATCTCAGATAAACAGGATAATTGCTGAGGCACAGTTACACTAAAAAAATAGTCTTTGTTTATCTGAGATTCCCATTTAAATGGCTGTCAGTTTTCCAGTTGCCAAGTCTGGCAGGGCAGCTACATGAAGGAAACACTGAATTGTGGGAGGCAAACACCAACTTACATTCCTACCATCCACA
>NW_022105908.1:23583589-23585605 GCF_000313985.2 Echinops telfairi | reverse complement strand
CAGAAAGCCTCATCTCCCTTTCTTGGAATGGCTGGGGAGTTCAAACTGCTGTATTTTGAGAAATGTGAAATATTGAATGTGTGTGTGTGTGTGTGTGTGTATTTAAGGCAGTCATCCAGCCCAAGCTTACTCGCTTGTGCTGGCTGGATTCTGCCACTTGCTAATTGTGTCGCCCTAGGGGGCGCTGTTGCACCCTTCTGTCCATTTGTCTCACCTGAAAAATAGAGTTGGAACATCTGTGGCTTCTACTGAAGATGGACTGGCCATTTATTTGTAAAGCACCTTGCCTTGTAACTGGCACGTGGTGGTTACCTAGCTCTATGGCTAATGCTTACCACTACTGACAGCAATCTAGGCTGCAAATCAGGACGTAGACCTGGATTCTAAGACCTGACTTGGATTCTTGGCCAAGACGTGTCTTCTCTCTATGCCTCAGTGGCCTTCTATAGAACATGAGCGCAATAGGCTGAAGACCCTCTACTCTGCTCATTTGCCCACAGTTTGGAAGTGCTTGCGGGGTGTCCCCTTCTGGGCTAAAGGTAGAGGCAGAGGCTACAGATCCAGCTCTACCTTCAGAGATGGCTCAGTCTCTGGGAGATAAAGCCCCACCCCAGGGGGCATGCGCTGTGATCAGCTGCCTGCCAGTTTGCTATGCAGTGGTGGCTTGTGTCTTGCTCCGATACAGGAAAGCCTGCTATCAAGATTTCGAGGAGGGTGGAACACAGCAACTACACTGAAGATGGCCGCGTTCTGTTCTGTTGTGCGTGAGTGGAACCCACATGATGGCACTAAGAGCAACCACGACAGGAGGCTGATCTTGGTAGGCATGTTTCCAGACCAAGACAGACTAGCAGGAAAGGCCTGGTGATCTACTTCTGAAAAAATTGGCTCACGAAAACTTCACAGCTCTCCCTAAAATATTGCCTGCTATGGCCCTGGAAGAGGACCATTGGTATGGGCTCCAAACACATGGCAGCCGGCCGCCACACTGGCCTGGACGGTGCTGACACAATGAAGACACGTAATGTTTCCTTCCGTTGGATATAAGGCCACCCTGGGTCAGAGCTGACCCGATAGCCACTGATACTGATAAGTGTATCTGGGCACCCGGAGGGCAGGCCCTTTCCAGCTGCAGACTACTGAGCAGATGTCCCACCACCTCTGCAGGCCTTAGAACACTTGAAGACATTGCCCAATGGTTCCCGTCCGGGTAAGGCGAGACAAGAGGCTGGGTACCTGGTGTTGAATCAGGGTCGGCAGGGGAAGTAGAATATCACACCGAGAACAATTCCTCAGAATGTCGTAGGCTGTCTCATCTCCTCCAGGTGAGGTGGGCCTGGACCAGCGCTCCGTCTTGGAAGGCAGCTCCTGGGCTTTATGCTTGCCTCCCCACGACCGCGGTGTGGACCTTCCAGCACGCGGCAGTCGCTGGGCCTTTTGTGTCTTTGGCCGGACAACTTGCCCTCCGGTGGGAGTCTGATCCACAGCAGAAGGGCTTGGAAGGGCTGAGGAAGAACTTCCTGGCTTCCCAGATAAAGACCATTTTGCCAACGCAGAGACTGGACAACCATTCTCCTGCAATTGTGAGCGATACATCACATTGAGAAACAAAAGTGACTTCAGTCTTCATGGTCAGCTGGATGATACAGTAGGCAGGTTACTCTGAAAATACCTCTGACACCTAGACTGGAGGAAGCCAGGCACATGCTCATTCCAGGGCATCGTGGACTTTTCACAAGAGCAAAGCCAGCTTCCACACTCCCAGAAAGAAGGGTTGATGGGTCAAGTGCAGAAGTTGACACTTTGGTTTCCAGAGCTGCGGAGCTCATCTGCTGGCAAAGGACTTGGATGAGATGCCCACTTCACACCAGCCTGTGTGATCATGAGGTGCCGAAGGGATCAGTTATCAGGCATCAAAGAACAAAAAATCATAACATTGTGTGCTCACCTCCATGATACGATCGCTGAAGACAAATGGGTGCATAAGCAAATGTGGCGAAAAAAGCGGATGGTGCC
>NW_022105908.1:23581100-23582675 GCF_000313985.2 Echinops telfairi | reverse complement strand
AAGGGTTTGGTACAAAACCAATACCAAATCTTCTGCCATTGAGTTAGTCCTGGCATGTCATGACTCTGTCTGGGGGTTTTGAGGCTGTCAATTTTTGCAGGAGCAGTCAGCCTCATCTTTCTCCCCCAGAGCGGCTGATGGATTTGAACTTCCGACCTTGTGGTCAGCAGTCCAAGCTTACCCAACAGTGCCACCAGGCTCCTTAAGGAATGTACAGATGATGTCCATTTATTAAGTCGGATACATATATCGAGATGTTAAGGATAACGACTAGAGCAATAGAAATAGGATGTAAAAGCAGCTACAGATAAAAGGTTAAAGAAAACTCACTCCGTTCAGAGAGACAGGAGCCAGTTGCGGCAACAGCGAACAGAGGCTGGCGAAGAGGGTGGGAGACGAGGGGGGGAGACTGAGCGTCTGCTGCATCGGGAGCGCCAAGGCTGCGTGGCCAAGTCAGAAAGCCACCCTCTTAGGGAGATGGGTGTGACGGGCCTCGGTGAAATGGCAGGCTTTGGGGGATTTGCTCTAAAGTAGTTCTTTGGGGACGAGCGAAGAGAGAATGAAAACCAGGGATAGATACATTCTGATTCCTGCTAAAGCTGGGTGGTGTGTCTATGGAGGGCTCATGGCAGTAGCTCTCTACTTTTGAATTCATTCGAACGGTTTTGGAAAAAAAATTTAAATAAAGCGGTAGGTACGGCTAATAGCCAGCCATACCACCATTTTCAAACACCGAAGGCATAAAAGCTTTGCCTCTTGGTCTTTCCTCCTAGAGAAATTCTTTGAGGCGATGCTCTGCCAGAGAAGAAGTGCACTATGAAAGAGAGAGACCTGGCCTGGAGTTTGGGGCGCAGGACCCCCACACTGGGGAGAGTAGAAGACATTCCCAGCAGGCCTGGGGAGCAGCGTGCCTTCAGCATGAAATGGATAGAACACCTGATGAGCTTCATTGTACTGTGGGGCCAGACCGAGATCTGGTAGAGAGCTTAGGGCCGTTTAGTGATCACCAGCCAATTCCGGCTCACAGTGACCCTATCGGACAGAGTAAAGTCACCTCATTTGGTTCCAAGGCTGGACATCTTTAAAGAAGCAGCCACCATATCTTTCTCTTGCAGAGTGGCTTGTGGGCTTGAACCTCTCACCTTCCAGGCAGCCGTGGGTGCTTTAACTACTGTGCCACCTGGGCTCTTGACTTACTGATGCCCAGCCCACCGTCATTGAGTTGATCCTGACCCATAACAAGCCTATACTTATATTTTTCCTATACTTATATTTCTAGTTTTCCTAACCCTATACTTCGTTTCCTAACCCTTTACCCATAGGTTCCTAACCTATAGTCTTTGAGACTCGAAATCTTTATGGGAGCAGAGAGGCTCGTTTTTCTCTCTCAGAGAAGATTGTGAATTTGAACCTCCAACCTTGCAGTTCCTAACAATTTAATGATAGGTACCTACAGAGTGAAGCAAATGAAGAAGAAGAGAAAAAGAGAAGCAAGTATTAACTGCAGAAGAAACAAACATTGTAAATCAAAGCAAATGCAATCCTGGTTTCTGTGACACAGTCGTTTATAATTTA
>NW_022105908.1:23571892-23580342 GCF_000313985.2 Echinops telfairi | reverse complement strand
TGAAACTTATTCTCTAATCAGAAACTCTCTCTATAGCTCTACTTTGTATAAATAGAAGAGGGGGGAGGACAAAAGAGGAGAGAGAGAGAGAGAGAGAGAAGAGACGCCTCAGAATCTTTTCTTTACACTCTCAGAAAATGAACTAGCTATTGGCAAAATTTCAACTAAAAAAAAATCAAACCCACTGTTGCCGAGTCAATTCCAACCCAATAGGATAGCATAGAACTGCTCCACAGGGTTTGGGGAAACTTTTTGCCTTTGCGGGGCAAAGAGCCTCATCTTTCTCCCTTGGAGCAGTCAGCGGGTTTGAACCACCGACCTTTCAGTTAGCAGCTCAATGACTGGCTCACTGTGCCACCAGGGCACCTATGGGCAAGATTAGGAGATTACGAATGGCTACTCACTGCATGGTGGGCATACTCATTGACTGCAATCATTTGGTTGCAAGAAACACAGTTGATTTTCTTCCCAGGGGCTGACGTTCTCCTCCCTGGAGAAACAGAGAGAGGGCACCACAGATGACGAAGCCCGTGACACTGCCGAGCTCCCCCTTCAACTACACGACACTTTATAGGGCCTGCATCCATGAGTCTGAACTGTCCCCCGGAACTGCTGGGCCGAGAATGTCTTGGGCTCCCTCCATCCTGCACCACACAGGCAACCCTTACCAGAATCACTACATTTCCTTTATAGCTACAGATGTGCAAGAAGGGGGGGGCGGGCAGCATTCAACACAGAGGAGGAGACATTTTTCTGGAGCTGGATGGGTGTCTAAGGAGACGAAGGGACACTGAAGCCTGGGTGCCAACACCATGCCATCTGACTGCTCTTTTCCTCCATCAGCTTCCAAGCTCTGGGCTCAAACCAGGTGTTGGGTGTCCACCCCTTTGTTGCGTATACACCTTTGAAGCCCCGCCATGCTGGGATGAAGCAAATGCACCTGAATGCCGTGCTTTCCAGCGTTTCATTGGTTGATGTGGACCTTGAGTAGATTGTTGTCTCAGGAGAGATCGATAGTCCAAAGAATGTTAGGTTTAGGTTGTCTCCACCTGTTAGCCAAAACCCAATGAAGTCAACCGAAAACCATCACCTTGGTGGCGGTGGCCTTGCCTGGTAAATGCAGCCCCACAAAGGGGGACTTGGCTCAAGAGACCATGAAGTGGTTCCAGGGAGCCAACGCAGGAGCCCAAAGATGAGCGGCTGCCTGCAGCTGGCTCCTTTATGACCCTTGGTGATGACGGGAAAGCACCAGATCTGGTCACTGGGAAATTTGGACTCTACTGGGCCCCTGTGTCGTCCTCGGTGTAAGTGTGTGGGCATGGAGATTTCTACCAGGTTGGAATTGTGGTGGAGGGCTTCAAAGGAGGCCTGGCATATTACTGGGTTCATCATTGCATCTGTATTCATCTGTGTGGATCTTAGGCACCCACCTCCTAGCCTCTTGGTCTCCCTGGATTAGTCACTTAAAGACCACAGCAGGCACCCAACAAGGCCACCCTATAGAACTAAAAGAGCCAACATGTCCACTGCGTAAAATTGAGAGCGATCCAACAAGCGCCCTTGTGATCTATCCTGCTGAGACCTGAGGTTCCTTGCATCCCATCCAAGGTACCTTTTGGTCCCTTAAGCTTCCATTGCCTCTGCAGCCCACGGTCCTCACCTTTCCTGGGCTCCGTCTGGCCCCGCTGGCAGGTGTCTTTGTGGTAGGCCAGCTTACGGAGCTGGATGAACTGATTACAGTCCGGACAGAGCTCTGTCTTGCTGCCACATCTGTACTCATGGTCCTCCAGCTTGCTGAAGTTCATGGTCAGCTCACAGAACTTACACTGGACCTGACGCATCTGGCATTCCTTGTCCTAAGAGGGGACAGGCAGAAAGGGTGTGATCATCGGCACCTTGGGTTGGAGATAAGTCTGGGACAGGAGCCTAACTCTCCCAGGGAATTGAAGGCAACAAGAGAAAGTAGGGGGGACGTTTTCAAGTGGGGGACTGTTCTCAGAGAACACAAGCTCTGTTAGGGTCATGGCAAATACTTCTGGCCGGTGACTCGACCCTGTGGTGGGTTAGCTCTCCAATGCTCTCAGAGCCAACTTGGGCAAGAAGAGAAAAGTCAAGGGGGAACCTTATTATTGGCCTCTCCTCCCAGGTGGTGCCTGCGGTAAAGGAGGCTGCCAAAGGGAAATGATGGGTGAGACTTACCTCGTGAACCTCCAGCAGATACTTCTGCATGGTCTGCCGGCACATAGCACACTTGACCTAAAGGCAGAGAGACACGTGGGTTCCACCCAGCACCTATGGTCTCTCCCCATGTCTGCCTTGGCTCTCGTGTTCCAGGTCTGGGTCTTTAAACTCAGAGAGGGCAGGTGCAGGCATGGCTATCTTTGCTCAGGGTACAAGACTGTTTGTAGGACCGGCTGAGTTGACACTGACACCTGAACTTGACACCCCCAGAAGGGCAGACAGGGCGGAAGGGAGAGATGACACAGCAGTCCAGAAAAGTTGGTGGGGCCCGACTGCCTCCTAGTACCCAGCCTCTCCTGTTTCCCTTCTTCACAAATCTCAAGAGAAGAGGCCATCTTTCCTCTTGCCTTGGCCAAACTCATCAGTCTGGAGGGAGAGGACTGGAAATGAAGAGGGGCAAAACACCAAACTAACTGAGGTGACCCTCAAAGAGTCAAGCCACAGGTCCCGGCAATCCCAATCCTGGGTCCGTCCTGGGAGGAAAGAAGGGAGGGACGCGGACAGAAGCGTGTGCCCCAGTGTGCACTGGAGGGCTTTCCCCGGATCCAAAAGGTGGAGACACTGCAGTGTCCAACCACAGATGCACGGGTCCATCACAAAGGATTCGCACACCCGGTGGAGATACTAGGTCCGACGCAGGCCACGGCACAGATGCAAGCGTCCTGCTGAGTGAAGGCAGTCCATTGCAAAAAGGCCAAGTCCTGTGTGATCTCCCTAATACGAAATGCTTTAATAGGTGGAAGCCAAAGATCATGAATGAATACCAGAGTTGAGAGAGGGAGGTGGAGTTGGGGGGAGGGGGTTGGTTTGGAAGGTCTTGCGTTTATGTTGGTGGTGGGATATTTTGGAAGTTGATAATGGTGCTACCGATGAAAAATCAATATCTCAGAATTGCAAACACAGAAGCTGTTGGGAACCAAAAAGTGGTTGTGTTAGACAGGGTTCTCTAGAGAGATAAAACCAAATTGCTGATAATTTAATATATATATTTATAAAGATAAATAGATATATAACAAGAAATGAACTGTTAAATCATATACAGATAAATATATAATACAACAAAGAAACAGTTAAATTATAAAGCACTACAAATGGCTCGATTCAACTCACTCCCATGAGAGACTTGTGAGAGACTAGCAGTCCTTCAAGTCCTGTCTGCTGCCAGATCTTCCTCTGTTTATAGAGAGAGCTAGGCTATGTCAGCACAGCAGCCAATCAGAAGGCAGGTCACCAACTGCCAGTCCCCAGCTCCAGCGATCTCTTAAAGGGACCTCAACTTACAGCGACACAGTCCACAGGCTAGGTGTCCCACAGGTAGTGTAGCCTTTAAATTGAGGCAAAGGACAAGCAAGGCAGCTGCACACTGGTCCGATGATCAAAGAGCGAGAGACAAGAAAGGCGAGGCTCACCAAGCCATTTATCTCTCTGCCCTTCAGTTAATCCCACTTGTGTTTATCGGCCAGGCTGGCACAATAAACTATCTCATGGGTGAAGGGAGACAGTGGTTGGTGTAAGCCATGAAAATTGAGAAGTTATCAAAGGCTCATGAGGGAGGGGGGTGGGGTAGGGGGAAATGAGCTGATACCAAGGGCTCAAGTAGAAAGAAAATGTTTTTTAAATGACGATGGCAACCTATGTCCACATGTGCTTGATACAATGGATGGATGGATTACGATAAGAGCTGTACGAGTCCCCAATAAAATGATTTTTTAAAAGAAACAAAACAGAGAAGCTGTTGCATTTGTTCAGTTGTGGCGCTTGTATTTTTGTCACGATCAAAACAAAGACCCTCAGGGTAGACTGGGTGTGGCAGCTGGATGTTTCTGTCGCCTTGAAGCTGGGTGAAGTGGGGGGTGGGTGACCTACCAATCAGGTCACCGTCTCGTGGTGCCTCCTCGGGGCAGGGGGCAGGATGGCCCTTTCTTTTCTCTGCTTAGATGTGTCTGCCCACTCTGAAAGCAGTTGTCGCCTTGCCATGTTTCCACCGACCTTGGACTCACGAGACTACACACCCACCGGCCAGTGATCTCCCTGTCTCCCGCTTCACCCTTCTGCCTCCTCAGCCTGTAGGCACGTGAGTCTGGCCAGCGTCAGATCTGTGCGTTTGAGTTGGGCGGGGCTTGGATGCCTTGACAGACAGTTGCTTCTTGCTATAAAGTTCTTTCTAACATCCATATATATTTCTCTATGTCACTGGTTTTCTTTCTCTCATCAACACACGAGAAAGGCTGCTTCCATTTCCCAGGTGGGGGCTGAGAGGTGGAGGGGTGGGGCATGTGAATGAGCTGATATGGCTTCTCTCCCCATAGTCTTCCTAGCTCCCACCAAGCAACTTTCTCCTGACGGGCGGTGAGAGAAGGTGGGAGGAGGTGCTGATGGGATGATATGATTCAGTTGTGAGTGACTGTTGGCAGAGCTAATTGTGATCATGAACACTTGGAACTCTTATGTGAGACTTGGTCCATGTTGCCACCCTGCTGGGTATCTAGAACTGAGCCATCTGTCGCAGCCAAAGGAGGGATTTCACCACCTTCAAGAAAGAAGAGCCCAGAGGGGAGCGTCTCCGCTGGACCCTGAGATCTCTCCCTGATAAACCTAGATCCAGAAGGCAGACATCAGTGGCGGCAGCAGAGCCAGAGCTCAGGAGAGAGCAGTGAGCTTCCTGGCTCCTGGAGCCCGTCAAGCCGAGTGCCTGCAGGCAGGAGACTTGCTTGTGAAGTGAGGTCCCTCCAGCAATGTCATTGGGAGAGCTTGGTCGGCTGAGCCAGGGAGCCAGAGCCGAGCACCACCTGCAAGCTGAAGCTCGTGGTGAAGTGCGTGCCCTTTAGGCACGCCCCAGTGACGTGAAAAGACCTTTGTCACATTACCCGTGACCCAAGCGGAGCAGAAGCCAAGGCGCCTCATGGCGGAGAGGCCTGGGACCAGAGAGAGGCCTGCCTGTGAGAATGGCTGGGAAAAAGTCCTGGCTAAAGAAATGTATCCTGAGCATTTCTGGTCCGGAATTGTAATCTGTTAGCTTCCCTAGGACAGGCCACACTGGTGAGTATGGTCTGGGAGTTCTGGGTAGCCGCGGTGATGAATGATCAGACCCAGCAGAGAAGCATCGAGGCCCCGGGAAGGAGGGTGGGAAGGTGGAAGCACGTCTGATAGGGATAGGCCTTGGGCTAATGTCCAGTTGGAGTCCCTGCCCCTTGCTAAGTCAGAGGAGCGCAAGTCCCCATTTTCACAAGGGCCTCCCTGACTTGCTCAGGGCAGCCCAGTGCATGGCTACAGCTGGGACAGGCTCTGGCCCCTGGCTTCTGGCCCACTGCTCCCTGATGCTGGGCCCTCACCTCCATGTGCTTGTCCTCAAAGTGCTCCTTCAGCTCCTTCTTGGGGACGGGCTCCTCACACGTTGGGCAGAGGACCAGGAACCGCATGCAGTGGGCCTCATGGAGGGCAAAGTGGGCCGAGGCCACACTTCTTTTGCTGTAGGATCAAAAGGGAGCAACGAGCAAGAGATTTATATCATGGTGTGGAAAGGGGACGGTACGCTTGTGAGACGGAAGAGCCCATCTTGCCCCCACAGCTACTGAAAAATTGTTCGAGAGGCATACACACATTTTTACAGACATATGAAATTCCCATGGTCTAATAATCGCCTTTAAAATTTTTTATAATAAACAGTTTTATCTTGGGACATCATTCAAATAGCATACAATCTGATCATTCCATTGTTCCTTTAAAATGTTTATAGATGAAACTACGATGGTTGTGTTTTCGTTCTAAGTTTTACTTGAGAGCCATGTGTATGTACCCCAAAAGCTGCCCGTGGCTCGAGGGCCCCAGTTTGCCGAGCGCTGGTGCGGAACACAGAATCTCTGGGAAGGGTCCACCCTAGTTCATGCCACCAAACCCCAAAACCCACCCCACTGCCATCAAGTCAAATCAAGCTCATAACCAAAAAATCCCAAACACCGAAAACCAAAAACCCAAGCTCACTGCCACAGAGTTGATTCTGACTCATGGCGACCCTACAGGACAGAGCAGAACTGCCCCTGGGGGTCTCTGAGACTAACTTGAGTAGAAAGCCTCATTTTCCTCCTGATTCTGGCACACAGTGACCCTATGTCTGGTGTCTGAGACTGTCGATCTACCTAGGAGCAGGCAGCCTCCTCTTTCTCCTAAGGAGCAGCTGGTGAGGGTGAACCACAGACCTGGTGGTTAGCCACTCAATGCCTACCCCACAGCACCATCTGCCACAGAAGGGTGTCCCTGGACCCCTGCTCTGATGCCCCTTCCCCCAGCTTCCTCTCCAGGTGAGCTGGGCAATGGGAGTGGCTCTGGAGAACCCAGCGTCTGGCCAGTAAGAGTAGTCCAGGGCACAGTGTTCGCCTGGCTTCAGGACTGTCCCAGAAAAATAAAAAAGTAACAAACTGTGGGGAAGAGAGTGCAGTGAAGTCCACGGACAGTTGACCTTCCTGGCCGGTTGACTTTCCCTCCTCCCTCTTGCCCCACCCCCACCCTTGCCTTTCCTTTTAGTCTCGAGTGGGGACCCTCTTTCCTCCTTTGACTATCTGGGCCCCTCTCACCAGGGCAGCCAAGCAGGGGCTAGAGAAAGAGCCTTACCAGTGCTCACACTGCTGCACGTCTTCCTCCATGGCCTGTCTGTCTACAGGAGTCTCCAGTTTCGTTTCCTTTGCAGACTGAAAAGCAAAACTGAAAGTCCTTCCTAATCCAGCCCATCGCTCCAGGGAGGGAGGAGACTGTCTGAATGCTCATCCAGCAAGCGCTGCCCTGAGGTGTCTAGCAGGGCACCCCGCTGAGGAGTGGGAGTGTGGGTTGGGGAGGGGGTCCTTTCCAGCACGGCCAGCCCAGCTGGTTCCCTGATGCTCCCTCCACCTGAATCCTCGCCTCTGTTACCTGTGCAGTGGTCCCTGCTGGTTCTCAGACCCTGCAGTTAGGAGCCCCATCCTGACACTCCAGGGGGCTTCACACCACCAAGGACTCTCCTTGGGGTCCACCAACCACTGGCCTCCCTCTCTGTGCCCCACTCCCCTGAGCATCTCCTTAGTCCTGCAGGAAAGAGGGGGCCAGCCGGGTGAACTGCTCCCTAAAGGTGCCTGCTGGGTCTCTCTGTCTGGAGCCAGTGGGTGTTCCCAATTTGTGACAACTTTGAAAACGAGGTTTGGTGTGCGTGTGGGCGGAGCCTGGGAATGGGGTGCATGATGAAATGTGCCATGGCTGCAGCCTCTGGAATTGCCTTCTAGCTTCCACACTTCGGTGGAGCCCTGGTGGCACAGTGGGGCGATAGGCCGGCAGCTAAAACTGCCAGCCAGTCCCTGGGAGAACCAGGAGGCTCTCCACTCACCAAGCTGGGGTGTTTTCAATCGCCCCACATGCGCGTGGCAGTTGGACAGCAAATCAAGAAGACCGGAGAACGGATGCGTCTGAACTGGGTGCTGGGGAGAATCCTCAAACACCCCCAGACTGCCCAAAGGACAAACACACCTGTCTTGGAAGAAGTCCAGCCAGAGTGCTCCTTAGAGGCAAGGTGGTAGCCGTCGTCTTTGGTACTTTGGACGTGTTGTCTGTCGGGAGAGACCAGTCCCGGGGAAAGGACATCATCACGCTGGGTAGAGTCGAGGGGCAGCGGAAAAAGAGGAAGACCCTGGTCAAGACTGACAAGTGGCTGCAACAATGGACTCAATGGGCCTTGTCTTTTCGGTCCCCACCCCCAAGCTCAAGACCAAACGCCCAACACCTAACCCACAGCACCCCTGCCATCCACCCGGTGCGACTCATACCCACCCTCAGGGCACGGTGAAACCGCCCTGGAGGGTTTCTGAGGCTGTGCCTCTTTACGGGACTAGAAAGCCCCCTCTTTCCCCTGCAGATCCACGGGTAGTTTTGAATGACAGACCGTGATGATGGCAGCCCAGTGACTGACCACTACACCACCAGGGCTCCTCCACAGCACCGTGACTTTATAAAACTTGGCAGCCTAATGCTCTGCGAATGAGGAGTTCCGGTCTCCTGAAAATCAGGAGTTACAAGGAACCACTGGGGGAAGGATGATAATTAAGTAAAACACCTAATAAGGGGCCTGGCCATTTAATGAAACATTTCCCCCTGCCCCCTTTTAAACGGTGAATTCTTTATTGGAGATCTTGGTTTCATTGAACAGGATAGTGCATGAAATAATCTTCTTGGTAATACTAAGCTATCAC
>NW_022105908.1:23570580-23571706 GCF_000313985.2 Echinops telfairi | reverse complement strand
GAGGCCAAAAGATTTTGCCTCTTTGGCATCTTAGCAAATTGCGTGGCTTGATGGCCACGGGCTAATTATTCCCACAGGCTGTTTTGCACAGCTCCATGTAAAACTAAACTATAAACATAATAAAATAAAAATGCAAAAATGATTACATTTCAATTTGAAACAGAATGCGCATTTAGTTCAGGAAGATATTGGAAAGAATTGGATGAAAACAAGAACTTGTACAGATTTTCAGAGCAGCAAAACCCACGTCAAACGTGGCTTTCGTTCTATCGCGGGGGTTCTCGGTGACTGAGAGCACTGGTAGGTGTTCGCTTACGGGTGAACTTTGGAAACGCGGTAGTTTTCACCCAGACCGAAAAGGCAAATCGAGATGAGGTGAGTGGTTGAGATAGTTAAAGGTTATCGTGCTACCCTGGCCAGTAATGGCCCTGCGCCCCCCTCATCGTGGCTCCTGTGCTTGAGCCCATTGCTGCTGCCGCTGCGTCAGTTATCTTGTGAGGACCATCTTCATGGTTGCTGCCCCTCCACTCTACCAAGTACGATGACCTTCTCCAGGACCTGGTCCCTCCTGACAACATGCCAAGTAGGTAAGGTGAAGTCTCTCCATCCTTGCCTCTAAGGAGCCTTTGTTAGATCTCTCTGGAGCTAGATTTATACCTCGGTCCTTGGCTCCACGCGAGAAAGAATTCACGCTGAAGCCTGGTTCGTGGTCGAAGTGAGTTTTATGAAAGTTAGAAGAAGTTTCAGGTTTACACGGCACCCAAGGGGCTCCTCCCAGACATGCGGCCTAGCTGGAAGCGGCTCTGCGTCCCGCAAAGCATGCCAAAGCTCTCTGCGCCTCAGTTCTCTCTCCTCCTGTCTAAGTTCTCTCTTCCTGCTCCGGGCTTCTGCCTTTTCAAGGATTCCACAGGGAGGCGTGGTGGAAGACCCCTGATCGACCCCATTGGCTGAATTGAATTTACTTGGCTAGGTGATCCAATTCAAGTTCATGCCCACCCCTGCTTACCGGTGGGAACCCTGAACATGTGCAGTGTGCCACTCCTTTGTTTCCCTAGCTTGACCCTCTGGGCACGCGTTAATGGACATCCCCCAGTCCTATGCTGGCCTACCTAACACCTTCCAGCCG
>NW_022105908.1:23562652-23569286 GCF_000313985.2 Echinops telfairi | reverse complement strand
GCTTCTCTCCAGCAGGGTTACTGGAACTCTTGGTTCTGGGTAGGGGTAGGGAAACCCCTTTTGAGACGCAAGAGTGGATCTTGTCCCCCCACAACAATTTAAAAAAATTATTCGAGGGCCATAACTATGTTTTTACAAACAAATTAAACACCACTATCTGAATAATATCCTCTACAATGTTTCAACATCACTTCAGAGTCAACACATGATTTGCTGACCCTGGTTCTGGGTAGCACACAGCTGCCAAATGGGTGGGCACATTGGAATTGCTTGGGGGAGTTTAGGAGAACAAACCAAGACAATAATGCAACACAGACATGACACCTGCCCAAGCCCTAGGGAGTGTGATTTAGCATAAGGCCTGAAGGAGCCCTGGTGGTGTCATGGATTACATGTTGGACTGCTAACCACAAGGTCTGCAGTTCAAATCCACTAGGCACCCTGTGGGGAAAGGATGAGGCTTTCCGCACCCACCGCCCCAAAGCCTTGAAGACACACAAGGGGACACTTCTACTTTGTCAGTGAGTTTGAGTTTTGAGCTGGAGACCCGAGTGATTCTAATGGGCAGCAGTTGGGCATTCATGTCTAAAAGTTGGATGCTAGTCTAGAAGTCAGGTCACCTGGGTGCCAGGACCAGTGGTGAGTCAGGGTCCTGGGACCTTGGCTTCCCCTTCGGAAGACTAGAGTAGATGAGCTTTATTGGAGATCTCAGAGGTGGGGATGTGTACAAGGCGACAGACAGGTGCTCTTGGAAGGGAGGTAGAGCCTGTATTTCTGCAGTAGGGAGAGTTAAGTTCCGTGGGTGGAAGTCAGGAGGCGTTGGATGAGCTGGCTTGGGCCTGGGTGAACCTGTCAGGGATGGTGGGAGCTTGACCCCAGGAAGGCGGCTGGAGGGGTCAAAGATGTGATGAGTGCTTGGCACTACGTCATCAGGGAAGAGGCAACGTCCCGTGGTGGGTGAGTCCCAGGGCAGCCCACGTAAACTGAGAGGCAGGCTAACTCTCATCTGAGTCAGCATCAGTAGCACACCGGAAGAGAAAGGGTGGTGGTTGGCAGGCTGGGAACTATGTGATCAGGAGGAGGGGCCCCCCAGTGCCCCTCTGGCTCGAGAGGCCCACTAATGTGAGTGCCCCCTGAGGTCCACAGAGCTCTCCCGGACCCCAGAATCAGCTGACCAATCAGAAGGAGCCCCAAACCTGTACTGAGCAATAATACACGCACCTGGGAAGATTGAATGAAAAAGCTGCACATCAGGTGGGGGGCAGCCTCTCTGGGGAGGATTGCAGAAGCAGGGCAATGTCCAGACATGGGCTCCACGTCCAGCCAACCTTGAACTTCAGGGAACCAAATAAACCCCAAACCAGACTCACTGCCATTGAGTTGATGCCGACTCATAGTGACCCTATAGAACACCGTAGAACTGCCCTTGTGGGTTTCGGAGACTGCACTTATAGGAGTAGAAAGCCTCATCTTTCTTCTTCTGGGCAGCTGGTGGTTTTGAACTGCTGACCCCAAGGTCAGTAGCCCAAAGTATAACTCACTATGCCACCAGGGAACCAAATGAGAGGTAATCAATGATGCCCTCTTAAAAAAAAATTATAGAAGATAGTAATACAAAATGGTAGAGCGCGTCACCATTTTCTGTGTTCCAGCGATTCTAGGACTCCCTTTCTGGGCCGTATCTTCTTTAATATGTCCTCCAAGTCTGGTAGCAAGAATGACCAGCCTCCTTTGGCAATGGTAGGAACAGAGGCACAGAGAGGTTAAGTAATTAGCCGAGGGTCACGCAGTGAATGTCAGAGATAAGACTCATGCCAAGTTGCTCTGCCTCTGGGGTGTCTCTGTGCCTCTGGGGTGTCTCTGTGTATGGTGTCTAAGACACCAGCCAGCTCCTGTGGTGAGAGGATTACTATGTCAGGAATCCGAGGGGCTGGGGGTGGCATCCTGGTTCCTTCTCATGGACTATGAAGCTCAGACAAGTCCTTTAATTCTACCTGTCTCCCTGCCTTCTCCCTGTCTGTCCACTCACCTCCCATGCCTGTCATTCCTAAAGCAATCAGGTGAATACAGGAGAACACAGTATGAGAGGTTCCCGGAGTGGAGGGGGAGGGGGAGGCACGTAGGTGGAGCCTGTCGGGGTGTGGTGGGCAGGTGCCCTGCGGCCAACTCTGATTCCTAGCGATGCTATCTATGTTCATGCTGATCTCTCAGGCGGACTCAAGGAAGAACGACAGCCAGCCCCCCGGGGGGATTGACTTTCTAAACTCAGCCCATGAAAACCTAATGGATGATACTGGCCTGGTCCACAGCCAATCCGGGGGCTTGGCTCCAGACCAGGCAGCGTTTTGTCCCATTGTCCACGGGGGGCTCCGTGAGCTGGGGCCAAGCCCGTGGTAGTTACAGACGGGGAGGGGCTGCCTTCTCGGGGGACAGGCGAAGGGTTGCGCGTTCTAGTCCAGAGATTCCCCCTCTCCTCTGCCCCACACCCTCACCCCACCCCAGAAACCCAGAGAGAAAGATGAGGCTTTCTACTGCGGTCAAGAGTTACAGTCTCCGTTCTACTCTGTCCTGTAGGGTCGCCCTGAGTCAGAAGTGAGTGGATGCCAGTAAGGTTTTCTGGCTTGGGTTGGTTTCCCAGTTCCATAAGGCTCGCCTAGGCCCCCTTTTTGAAAAACTACAGGATTCCAGACAAAGCACGCTTGCTTTCGCCAACGTGCTCGCCCCCGCACCACGGCCGGTTTGCAAGGGGAGCGCGTACCCAGACGCATTTTGGTCAGCACAAAGGCCTGGCCGAGCTGTGGGTCAGGGCTGCGAGCTTGCATGATCCCAGCAGTCTGCCAGCCGCCTTGGCTGGTCACCAGCCCAACAAAAAATGAGATGCAAAAAGGCTGTTTCGGGGCTTAGCGTTCTTTCCGCGGTGCCATGGCTACTCGCTTGGCAGCTGCCCGGGGCTTCCGGCCCTTCTTTTGTGGGAGGCCCTCGGGCCAGAAGAGGGGGCTGAGAGGTGTGTCCTGAAGGCAGGGATTTGGCCAAGATAGCCCACATGCTACCTTTCACTGGGAGACCGGAGATGGGCTGGAAAGCAGGGCTGATTGGTTTGAAGGTTAAAAAAAATTTTTTTGGAAAGGAATTTTATATGAAAATGTCACAAAATAAGAGAAATAGGAGGACGTGTTAACAGCAGATGGTTTCAATCGCTTGTTTTGAAAAGGGGGCTCAAAAACAAATCATCAGAGCCATGGAGGTAATTCTGATTCCTAGTGACCCGACAGGACAGAACTGATCCTGGGGATTTTTGAGACCGGATCTGTTTATGGGAGTAGAAACCTGGTCTTTCTCCCAAGGAGCAGTGGGTGGTTTCAAACTGCTGAGCTTGCGATTACTACGCCACCAGGGTTCCTTGAAATGGGGCTAGTTAGGCTTTATTCCTTGAAGGGATCTCTCCACGAAGGCAATCGATGAGACGGCAGAGCTAGCTCACTGCCCAGACGAGCAATTACATAGTGAAATTGTGCACACCTCTGTCGGTAGCACCTTGAGAAGCTCCTGTGGTCAGAGCGGGGCTGAGTTTGGGGTGAGGGAATCGTTGAGATGGCAGACTCCCCAAATCCAGCGTGCTGGAGCGGGGTGGGCTTTCAGACCACAGGCAATTGCCTCAAATGACTAAGCTCTGCGTGGGACTCCGGCCTGTGATCATGTTTGGGGCAGACTCCAGACTTGCAGGGAAGCCAATGCAGGGGAGGCCCAGCCAGCCCCAGCTTAGTTGACGGGCCCGGGGGAGAACCCTGTCATTATAGCCCATGGGCAGGCAGCAGCAGCCCCAGGCAAGCCCTTGATGGAAACGCTTTGCCGGCTTCCCGTCTCCAGTCGAGTCTCCTTACCATGGTTCTCCAGGGCCCCATAAGGCCTCTGCCAACCTCCTGCTACCATCCTCACCCTCCTTGTCTTTTAACTGTGTCCTAGTCCTGGTGGCATAGTGGTTACGAGTTGGGCCATTAACCATAAAGTCGGCAGTTCGTAAACCACCAGTCCCTCTGTGGGAGAAAGATGGGGCTTTCTATTCTCATAAAGAATGACAGCCTTGGGAATCCACAGGGGCAGTTCGACCCAGTTCTGTAGGGTCACTCTGAGCCGGCATCGACTGGATGGCAGGGAGGTTTTTGTTTGGAGCCACTAGTTGCCGTTGAAGTTGATTCTAACTCATGGTCAACCATGTGTGTCGGAGTGGAATTGCACTCCATTCGGCTCTCACAACTGTGACCTTTTCGAAGCCAATCGCCAGGTCTTTCCTCTGAGGCACTCCGGGTGCTTCTGATCCACCACCTTTTGGTTAGCAATTGAACGTCGAACCATTTAGGCCACCCAGGGATGCCCTCTTTGTGACCTATGGATACTTCACAACGGCGACAGATGATGGGTTCTCAACACGCATCCCACCCTTCTCCTGACGTGCCTTCCTGCACTGCGGTTGTCTGCTGGACTCCCTTACAGCTAGGATTTCAGATGTGATTCTTTTTTTTTTTTCAGATGTGATTCTGATTGTGACAATCAGATCGATCGTACCAGATTTGTAAGGCAGAGGCTGGGTGTCAGCTGGGCCCTCCTGCTTCTTTCTGCTGGCTGCACAGCCGTGGGGGTTTGGGGTTTACCTGAAGCCACCGTTAGGTGGTGACACCTACACAGAGCTGCTGCTTCTTCTTCTGTTTTACTGGTATGGTTCTAGCTGTCTGGCTGTCCATACCGGCTCCCCACCCCCCACCCCCATATCCTCCTCCATCCTTATCCATGGGCCTCTCTCCTGCCAAGGGCAATTCCAGCCAGCTTTTCTGTCTGCCCTCCGGAACATTCATATTTCTTCTTTATTTTCATTTTTAGTCTCATGGTCTCTTCCCTCCCAACCTAGCATATAAAAAGGTGTATGTCTCACACGATAAAAGCAAAATAGAGCCACAAAAAACCCTTTCAGGTACACCTCACTCCTCCCACCCCCAATCAATTCTTTGGAAAAACCAAACCAGACTCACTGCCGTTGAGCTGATGGTGTCTCATAGCCCCCCTATAGTAGAGATTGCCTCCCACTCTCTCTTTGTCCTTCTGCCCCACCGCTCCACTGTGTCTGCCTTGACCGTGCTGCCTGGACCTCGTGAACTTGACCACTTTGTGGCAACCAGCACTGTAGACTCCTCCCTCCTCTCAGAAACCGTAACCTTCCTTATCCTGGATTTCCTCTGGTTTCCCAGCTTCCGGTGCCCCTCCTTTTGCCGTCCAGGCCCCTCTGGCTCCACCCACCTGGTGGGCGCGTCTCTCTCCAGGGTGTGTCTTCTGGGAGGAGTCGCTGCCAGAGAGCCCCCTCCTGACCTCCAGAGTGAATGGACCATCAGGACAGCAGGCCGCTCAAAGTCAACCAACTCCCTAAGGAAATGGCTCCGGTTGGCCTCCTCGCCCCTCTCGCCTCCCCGTCCCCCTGTGTGCCCCACTCTCAGTAAGTGACAGTCACCCAAGCCAGAAACCTGAAGTCACATGGTTGTAGTTGTCCTTAGGTGCCATCAAGTTGCTTCTTGCCCATCGCCACCTTATGCACAACTGAAGGAAACCCTGCCCGGTGTCCTGCTGGTCTCACCCTCACTCCTGTTCTTGAGCTCATTGTTGTAGCCACAGCGTCAATCCCTGCCCCTCTACTTTACCCAGCAGGATGTCCTCCTCCGGGGACTGGCCTTTCCCCACCCCGCGTCCCAAGGGTATAACGTGAAGCCTTGCCATCCTTGCCTTTAAAGAACACTCTAGCCTTACTTCGTTCAAGGCATATCGGTTTGTCCTTCTGGCAGCCCCCGGTCTGTTCAGTGTTTTTCTCCAGCACCACAATTCAACTGCAGCCATTCGTCTTCAAGGTCACATCGGCTGCCCTCATTCATTCAGCAGCAAGTGTAGAACCCCTGTCGTGTGAGATGCCATTCCAGGTAGGGCTGAGTCACCTTTCTGGAAAACAGACCCCGCTCCAGTGGCACTCGCTGTCCAGATGGAGGAAGAAGAATCCCACAAAAACAAGACCATGCTCTCTCAGGTCATCGTTAGGGTTGTGAGCATTAATTAAGCGTGGGCTAAGCTCTGGGGACTATGTTTGGGGGTGCTATTTGACACAGGGTAAGCAGGAAAGGCCTTCTGATAAGGTGGGACTCGTGAGACAGGTGGAGTCAGGGGAGAAGCAAACCATTTGGAGATCTGCGAGAGAAGTGCTCCGACCTAAAGAGCAGCATCTCTAAAGGTCCTGGGGCAGAAGTGGGCATGATGTGTTCTGGGAGCAAAAGGGAGACGTACCTGGAATGGGGTGAGGGAAGCAGAGGACAGAGGGATACTGGAAGGCCAGAGTAGATGGCACCTTGACCACTTTTAAGAACCTTGACCTTAAAAACAAAACAAAACAAAAAAAACCTTGACCTTATGGTGAATGAGGTAGAAGTTGCTGGAGGGTTTTGAGCAGAGAGGTGGCATGCGCTGACTTTTGCTTTGGAAGGTTAACCCCGAGAGCTGTGCTGAGAATCCCCTGAAAGGGAGGCAAGCGTGGAAACAGGAAGGAAAGGTGGAAGCAGGGTTGGGGGCTGAGAGAAGGCTGGCCCCCATGGCGGTGACAAGGAGA
>NW_022105908.1:23559009-23560891 GCF_000313985.2 Echinops telfairi | reverse complement strand
AACCTTTGAAATGTTATTCAGGTCAAAGGAACTCGGTGATTTTTCAAGTCGCCAGAAATGGAGACTGGGGAGAAAGACAAGGTGTTCGGCTGCTGTAAAGAGTGACTGTCTCGGAAGCCCACAGGGCCCTTCTACCCCGTCCTGGGGGACTGCACCGCTCTGAGTCCAGCTCAAGTCAATGGCAGTGAGTGTCCACTCTAAACTTTAGAGGAAAGGCCACTGTCAGTATTTCGTGATGCAAAACTTTGGACTGAGCATCAATTTGGAAGAGGGATCAAGGTTCATATTTTAATTGTGACATCATTTATATTCACAGTGATAAAAAATAGTAACCTTGTTTCCACTTCAAAACACCAGAGTGAAGCTTTTTCACCTGCAGCCGCTGATAATGAGTCATCTTTTTGGGGTCTTGATGAATTCTCCCGTTCCAGGTATTTCAAGGTGGAATTATGCAATATTTGTTGTTTTTTTTTTTGCCAAATCTGGAAAGTGTTTGCTCGTCACTTCCTCAAATATTCTTGCTCCTTCCTGTCACCTTTGGCGGCTGCCCTATGACATCTTTTAGTCTGATTAATGGTGTCCTACAGATCTCCTATACTCTGCCCACTTTTCCAGATAAATATTCCTGTTCATCGGACTGAATCATTTCAATTGCTTATATTCAAGTTCACGGATTCATCTGTCTACTCAGACCTGCTGTGGAATCCCTGTAGGGAATTTAAAATTTCACCTATTGTACTTTCAACTCCAGAATTTCTGTCTGGTTTCTTTCCAAATTTGTATCTCTTGGCAAACATTTTCATTTTGTTTATATGCCCTTTCCTTGGCTCCCTTTCATTCTTGGTCCATATTTCCTTTTAGTTCTTTGAGAATATACAGAACAGGTTTTCTTTTATTGAAGGCTAGTTGTTCCTTAGTTTATTGATTCCGCCCCCCCCACCCAATCTCCCCACTGTCCCCGAGCTCCCCTGCACCCCTGTGGTAGTTGTGTAATCTGGTGTCAATTTGGACCGTGACAGGGTTAAGAATGAAGGGGTGGAGTCTAGTCTGTAAATCGGGTCGTAGCCAATGAGGCCTCTGTGTGGGCATGGCCTTCTTCTAAGAATTCTGAGAACTCCTGTATTTCCTTCTTGGAGGTGGAAGACATACTCTCCCTTGACTCACTCTCTTGGAGATGCTCTACTGACAGGACACATGGCGCTACGCCCTGGGAGCTGGAGAAGCCACGTGGACCTACCCTGATGCAACCAGATCTCTGGAGCCAGAGACCCCTGCCAGCGCTGAGATGCTTACAATGCCACTGGATTCACAAGACTTCCAACCCACTGGCCTGTGATCCTCCTACGTTCAGCATCATTGCATGTATTTCGTGAATCTTAAGAGGACTTTATAGATTGGTATCGGACATATGGGCTAATATTGGACTTATAGACTTGATCTGGACTGGACTGGGATGTTTTCTCAATATTCCACTGCTGTTGTATATAAACCTCTTTCTTATATACATATGAGGGTCTCTGAAATTGTTTCTGTAGTCTACCCAGACTGACACAACCCCTAGAAACAAATGGAAGAGAAACAGAGAAACTGTTGGGGAAAAGATCCCCATCCCTCATCTGGACTTTGCAGAATAAGTCTAAGCTGGAGCAGACTTCTGACGGAGCTGAGAGATGTTTAGGATGACCTCCCGCTTTCCCGGATGCACATCTTTTCTTAGACATGAATGAAGATCTCCAAATTATACAACTTTAAGTGGCCCAATTTCCCAAGGTTGTCTCAATAACTCTTCTTTTCCCCAGGCAGACTCCTAAGCTCACCTTACAGTGCTTCAGGCTACACCTGCCACGCCTCTGTCCTGCGTAACCTCCAAGACGATAAAACG
>NW_022105908.1:23532248-23541323 GCF_000313985.2 Echinops telfairi | reverse complement strand
AAGTCCTCTTCAGACTCACAAAATACATGCAATGATGCCGAATGTAGAAGATCACAGGCCAGTGGGTTGGAAGTGTGGTGGATCCGGTGGCGCTGTAAGCATCTCAGCGCTGGCAGGGGTCTCCTCGTGGTTCCTTCAGCAACAAACCTCTGACTGCCTCAGGGTAACTTCATGTGACTTCTCCTCAGAAATGTCACACAGGGAGGGGTCCCAGAGAGACTGTCTCCTGCCTCCAAGAAGGAAATACAGGAGTTCCCAGAATCCTCAGGAGAAGGCCATGCCCACACAGAGGCCTCATTGGCTATGAACTGATTGACAGCCTAGACTCCACCCCTTCACTCTGAATCCTCAAATTGACACCAGATTATGTAAGTACTACAAAAGGTAAGATCAATTCCAGACATGAAGGGTGGCTAAGAGCCATACATAGTCGTGGGAGTTCCATCAGGTTCTGTCTGACCAGTAAACCTGGTCTCGTTGATGATCTGGGATTTGTTCCACATTCTTCTTCCATTTTATCCAGGACTTCCTAATGCGCTAATTTTCAGAGTAGTTGGTGATCGCCGGGCACTATCGAGTTTGGCTGACCTCGGGTGGTGGACACTGGTGGTTGTGTGGTCCCTTCAGTCACCTATTGAAATCTTCCACATTTCCATCACTCTTCTCTCCTCTGGACGTGAAGAGACAAATTGTCTTTACTGCAATGATGAAATCCATTTTAATAGTTGGACATGCCATAAGTTGCAAAGGTAGTACAAAGAGGTTCCATGTATATTTCCTCAGACCCTCCAAAGAGAACCTCATGAATTATAGGACATTATTACTAATCAGGAAACTGACATTGGTTCAATACTAACCACTCAACTACAGACCTTATTTAGTTTTAGGTTTTCTTTTTTAACAATTTTTCAGATGCAATTGTGTATTTGTATATGCATATAGTGCTATGAATCTTATCACATAAAATTTGCATAATCATCATCTCAATAACGATATACCCAAACCAAATCAGGCCATTGAGTCAATTCTTATGGACCCTATAGGAGAAGAGAACTGCCGATTGGGATTTGCAAGGCTTTGAAATCTTTATGGGAGATATGACAAAATAACAATTTATAAACTATCAAGGGCTCATGAGGGAGGGGAAAGCGGGGAGGGAGGGGAACAATGAGGACCTAATGCCGGGGCTTTAAGTGGAGAGGAAATGTTTTGAGAAGGATGAGGGCAGTGAATGTACAAATGCGCTTTACACAATTGATGTGTGTATGGATTGTGATAAGAGTTGTATGAGCCCCTAATAAAATGATTTAAAAAAATCTTTATAGGAACAAATAGCCTCATCTTTCTCACATGGAGTGAGAGGTGGGTTTGAGTCACTGACCTTGTGTTTTGCAACTCAGTGCCTAGCCCACTGCACCACCAGGGTGTCTTCAATAAGGACATAGAGTTGTGCGATCACCAATAGGAAGCTCCCTTCAACTAGTCACTTAATAACACTCCCCCAACACTAACATCTGGGAACCGCTGGTCTCTTCTGCGCTCCACACTTTTATTCCTTTGAGAGCGCCGTGTAAATGGAACCGTCTGGTGGGTAACGTTCTGAGCCTGGCGTTTTATCACTCAGCAGAAAGCCCTTTCTTTTCCCTGCGGGGTAGTATCCGCTGTGTGGATCTATTACAGTTTGCTTCGCCATCCACCCGCGGAAGGGCCTTCGCATGGCTTCTAGTTTGGAGGTGCGGACGAAGCTGCGGTGAACATTCACGTATAGACTTCCGTTTGCATCTAAGGTTACATTAAAGCACGTGAGACCATGTGGCCATCCTCCCTTCCGAGGAGTCTTCTGACTCTACTTCCTCTGAGGCAGATTTGCTGCTCTTCTGGTGGCCCGTGGTGCGTTTGGTGCCCTTTGCCAGCACATGGCCCAACTGCATCAATTCTTCTGCAGCCTTCTGTAGTCCACGTCCAGCTTCACACGTGCCAGAGGCTACTGAAAATAGCACAGCTTTATTGGATTGTGTAAGGTACGGCAATAAAACTATTATTAAAAAAAAAAGAATAAATGGGCATGAGGATGATGAAAAGTTCCTAAAATACTAAAAATATCCTAGAAAAAAGAAAATATCATAGCTCAGGTCAGGCACACCTGAGTCCTCAAAGTGACATCCTGGCCATTCAACACTGGTCAGCGGACCTGTGAAACAGATTTGCCCAATGCAATACATGGTTGATCTCTTTGTTGTTGTTGTTCTTTGCTGTCTTTTTAATGACCCTTTTCATCGTTTGAGCTCTTGACTGTGGCTTCCAAGCATGTTGATTATGGATCCAAGCAAGACCCTGAAAACTGCAATCTTTTCTCCGTTTATCTGATGTTCTCTAGCAGCTGAGTTGTGAGGATTTGGGTTGCAATGTCAACAGGAGAGCTCCATCCCTGGAGAAAGCCATCATATGTGGTAAAATGGAGGGGCAGTGACAAAGCGGAAGTCCTTCAACAAGATGGATTGAAAAAAAAAGAAACAGGATGGATTGACACAGTGCCTGAGCACTAGGCTCAAACATAACAATGTGAGAATGGAACAAGACCAGACGACATACCAGTTCTTCCTACGTAGCCTCTCTATGAATCAGAGCCAACGGGATGGCATTTACCAACCGAAAATAACAAGTTTTCATTTCTCCAGGACAAATATCCTGGAGTGTGACTACACTAAGAAATGATGAATCTGGAGAAGAAAAAAAAAGAATTGATGAATCTGGTTACTATCTCTGTACTTATACCTATCCTGTATTTCATATAAAGAAAATAATGCCACCGCCACCCTGCCACAACAACACCAGCAAAACACCGAAAAACCTCAATCCAAAAGAAGGCAGAAAGTAATAAAACTGGAACAAGTTCAAGATGAGCCAAAGGGAAAACAGTTGGTCCGATGTTACCTTGTAACTGAATTGTATCTGTAGTGACCCATTTCCCAGTGCCTGGTCTGAGGGCAAGACTATTCCCAGCCCTGGTCAATGGACTGAGGGGATTCAGTGGAGGCTTAATCCACATAAGGAGTTTTGGGTGCTCACTGTCGGGCATAGGTTTCTGCAAACCTGCTGCTCATAATTAAATCTCTAATACAATTCCATCCTCTGATCATGGATTTTATGATTTCCAATGTTTGGATCACCCTGGCTGGTGTGCTTCTTCCCTGTGGATGTAGCTAGCTGATCCCTCTCTTAGATGGCTGTTTATTTTAAGACCCAGGTGGTATTCTTTCTGATAGGAGTCACCAGCTGATTTTTCGATTCACACCACACTTTGCTAAAGCACTCATCTCTTCAGTGATCCCGTCACGAGGGAAAGTATATCATCAGAACCATCTTAGATTAGACCTTACAATTAGTGTGAGCTCAAAATCCATTCATATACTTAAGGCTTATATGTATATCCCAGGTCCACTTTAGAGGCAATATTACCAGTTTCTTGAGAAAAATATAAATAACTTTCAGAGGACATTCAGTAATTCTAATACTAATATCAATCTAGCATGATGGTGGCTGACAACAGCATAGATTTCATTGAAGGAATAGAATTGGTATTGAACATTAGCTATGAACAAGCTGCTATGATTTTTTCAGAGTAATTTATGATTGTCTCGTCCTTACAGCTAGGAACCCTGATGATGTAGTGGTTACGTGCTGGGCTGCCAGCTCCAAGGTCAGCAGTTCAAAACCACCCGCTGCACTGAGGGAGAAAGATTTAAAGCAGTGGTTCTCAACCTGTGGATCACGACTCCTTTGGGGGTCAAACGACCCTTTCACAGGGGTCACCCAATTCATAACAGTAGCAAAATGGCAGTTACGAAGTAGCAACAAAAATAATTTTATTGCTTTGGGGGGTCACCACTACATGAGGAACTGTATAAAAAGGTCGCGGCATTTGGAGGGTTGAGAACCATTGATTTACAGTCTCAGAAACTCACAGAGGTAGTTCTTTGTCCTATAGGGTCACTATCAGTCGGCATTGACTCTATGGCAATGAGTTTGGTTTTATTATTATTTTTTGGTTTGAGTTTTTGCAGCTGGCAATGCTAATTTGTAGAAACCTGTGTTAGTCTGCGTAGACTAAAGAAACAAATTCATATACACTCCTATGTGTATGAGAAAGAGCTTTATAGAAAAGAGCAATTGTATATTGAGAAAACATCCCAGCCCAGTCCAGATCAAGTCCATAAGTCCGATCTTAGCCTATATATCCAATACCGATCTATAAACTCCTCTTTAGACTCATGCAACACATGCAATGATGCCTAATGCAGGGAGATCACAGGCCAGTGGGTGGAAATCCCTGTGGATCCAGTGGCGGTAGAAGCATCTAAGCACTGGTGTGGGTCTCCATGTGGCTCCACCAGCGGCAGGCTCTGGCTGCATCAGTGTGGTTCCATCAGGCTCCTCATCAGTAATGTCTCCCAGGGAGTGAGCGTGTGTCCCACCTCCAGAGAGCTGTTTATCTCCTTAGCGCCTCCAAATGAGGCCATCAAGCTGCGACCTGATTGACAGGCTAAACTCCACCCCTTTACTCTTAAGTCTCAAATTGACAACAGATTATGTAACTACTACACTTCCCAAAGTTGACTTTGATGACTGTATAAAAGTGTTAAGCTTATTTACATTTTTATTAATAACTTCAACTTTTCTTATTAAAAACATGTAATACTTGTATTGCTAGAGGCTGGTTGCTTTGTAAACAGGTTTTTGCTTAATAGATAGTTTTATAAATCAGTAACTTTACTGGAGAGAGGATGTGTAAAGTTTATCTGTGTTTTGCTTTAAACTCCAATTTGGTTTTATTTTGAATTTTGTGAAGTTGAAATGTTTTTACTTGATTTGTATCACTGTCCAGAGTCAATTTTTTGAGAAATCACCCTTGCCACCTACTGTATCCAAAAGAATGTGCACTCTGTCTCGTGTACCTCTGTCTCCCCCAATTCTATTTATTAAAAGTTCACCCTTACGCTGGTAAGTTTTCAAAAATGGAATATACAATGACGATGACTTCTGACCAGAAAGAAACAGCTGCAGATTGAAACTGAGGACAACCGATACCTAATGTTAAAACCTGCGCAAGTGAACACTAGCTTACTATCCGTTTTCAGATGGAAATTCTAATACATTGTCTAGATGGGGCCAAATGCTGCATCGTACAAATAGATAGTATATGGCGTTACATAGCAACGCCTGTCTTCATTATCTAGTGCTGCTGGACCAGAAGGATCACGAGTGTGTGGCTTTAGCAAACAACACTGCATTTTGCCACAGTGTGGGAGGCTTGTCACCTGAATTCAAGGTGCCAGCTCTAAGGACGGCCTTCTCTCTCTGCTGGTCGGTATCTTTTTGAACTTCTGCTCCTGGACTATGCTCATGCCCCGGTGGCACAGTGGTTACTCGGTGGGCTTCTAACCACAGGTCAGCAGTTGGTAACTCCTCAGAAGAGAGATGAGACTTTCCACTCCGAAAAGAGTGAGTCTTCAAAACCCACAGGGGCAGCTCTACCCTGTTCTACAGGGTTCATGGGACTCAGCGTCGCCTCGGTGGCAGTGAATTTTGAGGCATTTCTTTCCCCTCGCTTCCTGAATCTCCTTTACATATCGAGATTGATTTAAAATACACCCTATCTTTAATATAACAAAGATAACCCATGCCTAAGTGGGATTATAGCCACAGAGATAGAAGTTAGGATTTACGACCCATATTTTGGGGGTGGATGTAATACTCCCTCAAATAATTTTAATTTTATATATGCCAGTCACAATATATTCTTGAGTTGGAGAATGCTTTATTTCATGTTCAAGGCATAGAGTCTAATTTTTAGACTCCCCTTTTGAGGAAGCAAAATAATTTTTTTTACAGGAGTAGAAAGCCTCTCTTTCTTCCTAGGAGCAGCTGGTGGTTTTAAATGCCTGACCTTGAGGTTAGCAGCCCAATGCATAACCACTTAGGAGCTAGCAAAATTAATTTTTTGAAATATCATTTTCACTTTAGAAAAACAAGAAAGAAAATAATGACCCCATTCTGACAACAGATTCCTAAAAGCAGTCACGACCGGATAAAATGATTGAGTTCTAAAATCAGTTATCCATTTGACCAGTTACCAATACAAGATAATGGGCAGGCTCTCTCTCATGACTTGATGTGCTATGAGAAAATGTCATGCATAGCTAAAATGATGAATTAGTTGCCAGGTAGGGAGTCTAATAAAATGCAGAGTGCTTGCTGGGTAAGCATGTCTGCATGCAGAAATTGAACCCCACAGTCAACTTCAGGGAGTAATTAAATCAGAAGTGTGAATGAGAACCCAAGAATGCCTTTATCAGTTTGTCATAGATTGTAATCATACTTTCTCGCAGTTGATTGTGTTTAATAGAAGAAAACATTCCATTCCATATTACATTACATATGGAATCGTCCGTCCCTTCCCTACTAATTTATAATATAACCTCTTTTGTAGATTAAGTTCTCTTAAAAATACCATTTCCCTGAAAATAACACAGTGTCTTCTATTAATTTTTGCTCCCAAAGATGCACTAGGTCTTATTTTCAGGGGCTATCTTATTTTTCCATGAAGAAGAATATGGTACACATTTATTGTTGAACAACAAAAAAGGAAATTTATTACCTGTATACGGTACAGTAGTAGTCATCACAAACCAGCATAACCAGACAAACTGTGAATCCTACAGTATCAAGACTTTCTTGTTACTACCATTATTTTCATGTACAACCATCTCTGGTACATTTACTCACACTTCCTGTCTGCTCCGGCTGCGCTGCGGCCAAAAGTGAGCTGGGCAGAAGCGCTCATCGCAACGGTCCAGAGTCCAGCGTTATGGTAGCTTTGGGGGCCCTTATTATCGGGGAGGCCTTATGTTCAGGGAGGTCTTATTTTCGGGGGATGCCTTATATTTCAGCAAGAGGCAAAACTAAGTAGGTCTTATTTTCGGGGGATGTCTTACTTTCGGGGAACACAGTAACATGAGTCTATTGCTAGACTTTATTCTTGCATTTTAAAGCTCATCCCAATAGCTAATGATGAGTTATTTTAACTTTGTAGATCTTTAAGTCTGGTAGGTAATTATCTCCCTCCCCCCAACTTACTCTTTTGGGTTGTGCAAATGGTTTTAAGCATTTGACTTCTAGCTGTCAGTGTGTAAGTTCGAACCCACCCAGAGGTGCCTCAGAAGACAAGGC
This sequence comes from Echinops telfairi, assembly GCF_000313985.2. Taxonomy (NCBI): domain Eukaryota; kingdom Metazoa; phylum Chordata; class Mammalia; order Afrosoricida; family Tenrecidae; genus Echinops; species Echinops telfairi. Next base: position 23,534,093 of record NW_022105908.1, on the reverse strand, counting down.
TGGCCGTGTTTCAGAAAGGCCATAGACCGTCTCCCTCCGCACCGGGGGACTTGCCAGGAGTTGGAATCAGCTGGATGGTAGCAACAGCAGGTTGGCTGGAGCTGGGTCTAGGTCAAAGTTCAGGGACTGGGGTAGGAGTGTAGCTTAACCCAAGTTTGATTAGCACTTCGTTTTGGATTGATGAGTGGGGACAATCAGTTCAGTTACTCGTTTATGAGGCAATGAATGGGAATTTGGAGATAGTCTCTCTTCTGGTGGCATAGTTGCTAAGCACTCGGCTGCTTACTAAAAGGTCTGTGGTTCAGATCCACCAGCCACTCTGCAAGAGAAAAATGTGAGCTTTCATAAAGACTGACAGCCTTAGCAACCCGACGGGGCAGCTCAGCTCTGCCCTAGAGGGCCGCTACAATCGGAATTGACTCAAGGGCAAAGTCTGGTGGCTGTCTTTGTCATAAGTAAACCACGGGTGTCAGCACATCTCATCTACATCCTGCGGGAATGCTGCTTCTTCTTAGGAAGCCGTTGTTCTGAACACAGAGGGGGCAGATTTTGATAAGGACTGTTGTTTTTCCAGGGGCTTACAAAGCTTAGGTAAAATCCAACTTCTGTCACAGTCTTCGCTGTTATCTTCATCTATGAATAAAGGAATAAAGGAACATCAGCCAAGGGTGATAAAAGTTACCAACCCAGGTCTTGCTGGGCGCCGCTGAGAGACAAAGACAGGCTGGATGGAGCTGAAAGGGGCATGTTTTACTTTGATTGATCAACAAGGAGCAAGCCCGGATTCCAGTTGTCAAAGGAAGTTCCTGGGAGTGGGGGACAAAAGGGGGGTGTCTATAGTTTTATAGGTACTCACTCACTGGCATTGAGTGGATGCTGACTCATAGCAACCCTACAGGACAGGGTCAAACTGACCCAGTGAATTTCCAAGACTGTAATTCTTTACACAAGTAAAAAGCCCCATCTTTCTCCCAAAGAGCAGCTGTTGGTTTCGAACAGCTGACCTTATGAATTGCAGCCCAATGAGTAACCACTACACCACCAGGGCTCCTCTTATCTATTTACATCAGGAAGTAAAGGAGGGATTATGAATCTGTAACAGATATCTCAGGAATGGTGGTGAATGTGCGTCAAGGCAGGCTCTGATTCTTGACGGGATGTGGCTCACAGCAGCCCTGGCTTTCAAAATGAGTTGGTCTGGTGGTGCCCTTCGGGAGACTTTTGGTTCCTTGACCAAAGTACTTTTGTTCCAAGGTGGACCAGAGGGTTGTGACTGTCCTTTGATGCATGTTTTGGGGGTCTTGGTCTGGTCAAAATCGATACTCAATTCCTGTGAGAGGATCGAGGGTTCAACACAGACAGATGATCAGGAACGAACAACCATTCACTGCCATGGCGTGGGTTCCATCACCGAGTGACTTGGGGACTGACCCGACAGGGCAGTGTGGAACTGCCTTATGGGTTTCCAAGACTTTTAACTCTTAAAGGGAGTAGAACGCCTCGTCTTTCTCCTGAACAGTGGGGGGGCGGGGGTGGGGGGAGAAGTACAGGTTAATAGATGAGGTATATGCCAACATCTTGGGACAACATCTCATATCCCAAGGGTATGGATCAGTTAGAATTTGTTACACAGGATAAGCAGGTTGAAGAGTAGTGTGGTGAATCCAGGCCATCTGCCTCCAGGGAGCAAGTTCAAACTGCTAGGTGGCTCCTCTCTAAAAGCAGGTACAACAGGGCATTGGAATCCATTGCTTGTCCATCCATCTGAGGGGGGGTGGGGGTGGGGGGTTTGGACCACCGCATGGCTAAAAACCACTTGCCTTGGAGTCAAACAACGCCCCCCCC
>NW_022105908.1:23527516-23530810 GCF_000313985.2 Echinops telfairi | reverse complement strand
TGGGGTGGGGTGGGGGCGGAGTTGTCGTCGCTCCCACCCCCACCCTCCCTCCCCGGGCACTGCCGGCGGCTTCTTAAGCCCTCGGACTAGCAGCGGCCTCCCACTCGCCTCCCACGTCAGTTTGTGTTCTGCGCGATGGCCTCCGCTCTGAGCTATGTCTCCAAGTTCAAGTCCTTCGTGATTTTGTTCGGCACCCCGATACTACTGCTGCCACTCATCATTCTGATTCCCGCCAAGGTCAGTTGCGTCTCCCAGCAGCCCAGCGGATCCCGGGCGCCGGCACCTAGCAGCGGGCACTGTAACTGAGCGCTGGGGGCGCACGGACCCCGGGAGGGTCCCAGCTCCCCTGGGCGCGCATCCTCGCTAGCCCCTGATGCCCGAGGCCAGGCGCCCCGCAATGAATCCCTCGGTGCACGGAGAGCCCCGAGCGCCGCGACCTTGGGGACACCGATCCCGGGGCGCAGGAACGGTCCTGGCGAGCACAGAAAACTCAAAGGGCGCACAGAACCTGGGCACAAAAACTGGGGGTCAACCCCGCGACATAGAATCCCCCCTGGGGCAGAACGGCGTCTCCCCAGGAAAATGCGCTCGGTTAGGACGGGGAGCCTGAGCCGCCCACTCTCCTCCTCTCCTCTGCCATCCCCTCTCCCGACTCTTCTCTCAGCAAGTGGGACTTCCAGGCTCTCGGTACCTACGCCAAAGGTTTATCAGCTAAGTGGGTCCTGAGTACTGCCGTCGACAAACACGCTGGCTCTCCTTGGGACCCTCATTTCCCCATCCATGCACCCTGTGTATTTCCAGCTCTGAACCCTGGAAGCCAATGCTGAGTCAAAAATCTCCGCTCTGGGCTGAACGGGTGGCCTGTTGCACTCGCTGCCCGCCGCGGCTGTGGCAGGAGGCGAGAGCCGTTCCCAGAGCTCACGCGTTGGGTGGCAGGACGCAGGGTGGCGAGGAAATCGCGTCTCAGCCTTGCCTCAGCCTCCTGTGCGGCCGGCGGGCCCCGCCGAGAATGAATGGCCTTGGCCGCAGGGTGGGGGCGGGGCCGGCGCCCTGGCCCGGGCTCCGCGGGGCTGTGTGCGGCCCCGTTTGGCAGGAGCCCGAGCGCTTTGAAGGCTTTTCTGGTTCGCTGGTTGCTCCTTCCTCCACATTCCCTCTTTCAGCCCTTTCACTCCCAGCCCAGACAGGAAACCTCCAGCTCTGCCCCCCTTCCCTATCTGGGGCAGGTTTAGGAAACAGAGGAGTTCTTGAGGGGAGGCTGAGAGCAGTCCTGGGGAAGGGTGGGGGACAGGCAAACCAACCCGCCAAAGAACTGGACTTCCACCATGCCCTCATCCTTGTGGCTTTAGTTGACCGCCTGTGTTCCCTAGCCTTGGTGTTCTCATCTGTGTAATGGGGCAGGGAGTGGGGAGCAGGGAGGAAGGAGCCTTACTTTAAGGTGAGAGGTGGGAGTGGGGAGCAGGGAGGAAGGAGCCTTTAGGGCTGAACACAAACTCCGGAGGGGTCTGGGACACCAGGTCCCATGGTGGTGGCCACTGAGTAAGTATCCTTATTAGTTTCTCTGTGAAGGAGATCCTGGCTGCTGAGTGGGAGGGAGGCGGGCAGGAGAGCTGTGATTTCACTTCTGCTGGTGGGGGAGTGTTGTTCCTGGGATAATTATAGTAGCTTGGTTGACCTTCCTGCCCCAGGAGAGTGAGACTTTACTGCCACATACACAGGTAGGCCCTGACCTGGGACATGAATCCAGGTGGGTGTGCATGAGAGAGAGAGTTTAACCTGGGGAGCAGAAGAGGGAGGAAGTAACTAGTCACTACTGAACATTGTTCCAAAGCTGCCTGCATACGCGTTCCCATTGGGAGCTCAGATGGACTTCTGCCTTCTTGGGTGTCCCCCACCCCCCGTTGTGCCTTTGTTTTGGTCACCATGAAAGAGCTCCCCTCCAGCCCCACCCTCCCCATGACCAGACCATTGTGCAAGGAAGCCTGTGGGTGAGTGGCAAGAGGGCAGAGCAACTGGTTAGGCAGTTGGGACCTTGGCCCCTTGGGCAGCATCACAGGGTCGGGGAGATGACTTGTGGGGCACACTGCACTTCCCCAGCCCCAGCCTCTCCTCCTGCTGGGCTGCTTGCTGCAATTCCTGGCCTCTGCCTGACTTCCCTCCTGGCCCATTGTTCCTGCTCCATGGCTCCTGCCTTTTCTCTGGATTCTCTGTTTTGATTAAATAAATGATACACTGATTATATGATCACTTATATTAATCAATTCATTTCCTCTACACACTCTCTCTCCCTCTCAACTCACTGCCGTGAGTCAATTCCTATGCATAGTGACTCTATAAGGCAGGGTAGCATGGCCTCTGTGGGTTTCTGAGCCTGTAACACACACACCCTGCACTCTAACTTGCATCATTCATTGCACAACGTGTCACAGACAACTTTATACATCAATAAACGCATGCGCAACAAACCATCGTTTTATTCATATACCTGTTCCGTATTCATTGAGCTCTATTGTGTGGTGGTTCAAGTCCACCCAGAGAAGGCTCAGAAGAAAGGCCTGGTGATCTACTTCTGAAAACAAAAAAGAAAGAAAGAAAGAAAGAAAAAATAGCCATTGCAAGCCTGATGGAGCGCACTCCTGCTCTGTGCTGACACTTGGGGGGCCACTGTGAGTCAGAATCCAGCTGTGCTGGGATGCTGAATGAAATCCCACTGTGCTTTTATCTCAGCTTCAATCGCTTTTTTCTCCCATATTCTCCGAAGCAGGGAAGTACTCTGAACGGACCCACCAGGAACTTGGCGCCTCTTGCAGGTAGATGCCACTGCCTTCTCCATGCTTAGCCACACCCCACCCACTCCCTCAGTTTTTCTAACTTCCCCTTCCTAGTCTGCTCTCTCCACTTTCCGGTGGCAGCCCTGCTGCCCTGGGGAAGGTCAGGGGTCCGGCCTGGCTCTCCTGTGCATCCCAGTGTGGCATGGAGGGGAGAGGCAGAGTTATCGTGTGTCTCGTGGTCTTTTCTAATGGCCTTGTGTGGTAACCCCAGCCTCTGCATGGAAATGGATGGCACCTGTTACTTTTAAATTAGGAACCTGATTGGGTGTTTCTAAGCTCCTATGATTGAAAAAGAAAATTACTGGGTGCCATAAATTACGAGTCCTTTGTTGCTGTCAGGTCAGCCCTCAGTCACACATCTTTTTTTCTTTTAATTTAAATTTTTAATTGTTTTATTAGGGGCTCATACAACTCTTATCACAATCCATACACACATCAATTGTGTAAAGCACATTTGTACATCATT
>NW_022105908.1:23485227-23525734 GCF_000313985.2 Echinops telfairi | reverse complement strand
AGACCTGCAGAGATAATAATATGCACAAAAACAAAACAGCAAAACAAAACAACAAAAGAAAAGAAAACAAAACAATAACAAACAAAAAAAAGAAAAGCCTGAAAATCGTTCAAGGTCTGTTTGTTGACCTTTAGGAGTGTTTTCCGGTTGAGTCTGATGGGGTACCACATCCTGGCCCCAAAGTCTGTTTTTGGTATTCCCTTGGGACTTCTTTGCTCTGCTCCCCTTGCTCTTCTGTTGCACGCCCTTAGTGTTTTGCCTCAGTGTGGTGGGGTCAGATAGGGTGCAATTCCTGTGCTGTGTCTCCAGTGTTGTTCCCTGTAGGGATATGCGTCAGTGAGGGACATCGTGTCTCATAGTGGGGCCGGCCATATGGTCCTCAGTGCATTGGATGCTCTGAGCAGGGATATCGTCCTCAAGGCTTGGTGGACCAAAATGTGCTCCACTTTCTCTTCCTCCCCCTTAATTTGCTCCAGAGAGATATTTTTTTAATTGCCATAACTAACTCATGGGATTAGCAGACGGGGATGTTCCCCAACATCCTAGAATGCCTTGGGCATCCTAGACCCCACAAGGGAGAACCTTCAAGTGGGAAGCATCAGCGGTGGTGCCTTGAGAACCCTGCTTTAGACCTCAGGGCGGAGTCCCAGGCGAGTGAAGGGGGAGTGTGTGAGAGAAGGAGGGTGTGAGGGGGAGAGCATCATGCTTCCAGTTACTGCAAGTGCTTGGGGGGCCTTGGAGCTGCAGGGCCTGGTGTAGCCCTGGAGTTGGCGGGGGCGGGGAGGGAGCATGTCATAAGGCATGTGGACACCTCTGGGTCTTATAGTGAAGGCAACAAGAGGTTTGCAAACCAGAGAGTGACCTGGTCAAAGATTTGCAAATCAGAGAGGCATGCTGGGGCTTGAAATCAAATCAGGAGACAGCTGTAGGGACACAGGCAGGAGATGATGGGGCCTGAACCCGGTCATTGGCCACAGGCTTGAAAGGGTAGGTGGGAAGGTGAGGTCAGCGATTTAAGGGTTTGAATCTGTAGTTTTTGGTAACTGACTTCCTTGGAGAGGACTAGAGTGAGGGAGTAAGCAAAGGCTGAGTTATAGGTGATTATCAATAAAATGTAAAAATGATAATAAAAAATGAGACAGTGCCTAACAACAATTTAAAAAAATGGATTCATCATAAAACAGAGTAGAGAGGTGGCTCTCAGTAACCATCTTTTAATAGATGAGAACCCTGAGGTCCCAAGAGGTTAGCTTCAGGACTCACAGAAAGCGGGACCTTGAGGAGTAAGACCAGTAAAGACTCGCATCGCCACCCAGGCCTGTCTGGCTCCGAAGCCCGACTCTTCCCCAGGCGTGAGCAGACTGTTGACGGAAGCATAACGTCATAGCAAAGCTGGCAGGAGCCCTGGTGGCTTAGTGGTTATGAGTCGGGCTGCAAGGTCAGCAGTTTGAAACCACCAGCTGGAGTCGCTGTGAGTCCCCGGCATCAACTGGATCGGCAGTGAGAGTAAAGATGGAGCCCCTTGTAATTAGTGAGAGGCTAATGAATACGCCAAGCCTCATCTTCGGGTTGTGCTGATCCTAATAATTTAAAAGCCTGGAGGTACTAAACGTTGGCAAGTCCTGGGTGAACTGGGTGACTTGTGTATTTCTGAGAGCGGGGCACAGTCGAAGCGGTCCTTAGAGAAAACAGCTTGGAATCAGGACTGAGAACATTTGCTAAAGACTGACTTTAGAGTAGATGCCCTGGATACGTAGGGTGATGCCAGCTTCATGTCCATGGTAGAAAAGGAACAACAACCTTGGCTCAACCGCGTGATGACCTAGGAGAAGATCTCTCTCCCACCTCTGGAGTCCTTGCAGCTTTAAGACTGGCCGTGTGTAGTCATGGGCACCATGCTTGTGATTGAATGCCCAGCACAGGAAGCAGGGTTGAAAGGGAGCACGGAGAACATTCATTGCATTTGCAAAATGGAGAAGGGTTGCGCTTGGCAAGATGCTTTGTAATTTTTCTCTTCCTCATTCTTCTCCTCTCCCATCTCCCTTTCCTGTTTGCATTTCGTTCTGAGGGACGAAGACACCGGGGCTTGATGAACGAAGAAAGGGCTTGCCTAGAAGCACAACCTTAGGGAGCTGGGACAAGGGTTTGCAACCAGAGATCCGGAACCTTCCTCAAGGTCCCAGACCTGGAAAACGGGGGGCCCTGAGGGGGGTGGCTCCCTCCACGGAAGCCCAGAGGTGGCAGATGGGGGGGTGAGGGCATGTGGAGCGGAGGCCTCAGAGCTGGCTCTTCAGTTTGTCAGGTGCGCCTATGTCATCATCCTCATGGCCGTTTACTGGTGCACGGAAGTCATCCCTCTGGCTGTCACCTCCCTCCTGCCCGTCGTGCTTTTCCCGCTCTTCAAGATTCTGGACTCCAAGCAGGTGAGTGAACTCCAGGGGTCTTGGGGGCTTTGAGGACCTCCCACTGACTCTCTCCGGGTCCAGGTATGGCCAGATAAACCCCCTCCCGGGGTTCTCCCTGTTTGGAGGCATGCCCCTTGAGCCTCCAGCCCCACTCCGCACTGTGCCTGCAGGCACCCTGACGCACCTGCCCATCTCTAAGGACTGGAGTGGCCCCGGGCCCAAGCAGTGTGTCTCTCTCTAGGTGTGTGTCCAGTACATGAAGGACACCAACATGCTGTTCCTCGGTGGCCTTATAGTGGCCGTGGCTGTAGAGCGTTGGAACCTGCACAAGAGGATTGCCCTGCGTACGCTTCTCTGGGTGGGGGCCAAGCCCTCGCGGTAATTATGCCTTCTCTCACACTTTTCCTGTGGCTCTCTGGGGCCCCAGGGCTGGGGAGGGGGATGTGGCAGAGCAGGCCGCCCACAGACAAGGACTGGCCCAGGGCTTCCATGACCTGCCTCTGGGTGAGACAGGTAGCAATCTTAGCTTGGGTGGGGGGAGAGGGTGGGGCGGGGCGCAGATGCATGGGCGATGAGAGTGGCAGAGGGTGGGCAACTGTGGGTAGGGAGCAGGTGCTTGAGAGTCCATGTAAGGACGGGTCCTTGGGGAGGGGGCGGCAGGGTTCCACTGGAAAAGGTGGGTGTTGGAGGGGGGCTTGGAAGCTGGGTCTAGCTATGCCTGAAGGGGCCTTGTGAGGAAAGGCAGACCAGAGGTGGCTTATCTCAAGGGAAGCAGTCAGGCCATCTTCCAGAGCGGAGACATCCATGTCGTCTGGACAGAAGCTCCACCTTCCTCCCATCACTCACAGCTGTTACCCCGCGCCCTCCCCACTGGTGGTCAGCACCTGGGCCACCTCCAACCAATCAATGGAGCCAGGATCACCTGGTTCTATGGTGTGTCTCCCACCCCCAGGCTTGATCCTGGGGGCTTCACATGTCTGCCCTCATCCCGGTCTCAGCACACCTGTGCGAGGGAGGAGGGGATTATGCCCTAGTACCACATTTTATAGGTGGAGGCGAGGCCTTAGAGACAGAAGTTAAATGATTCGCTCCTGGTCATATGGGGATGAGACCCAGTCTGTTGGATGGATGCCTGCCCCTAGAGGTGCCCTCTCCTTAGAAACTCAGGATGCAGCTTTCTTTGAAGCAACGTCCCTCCTCCCTGGAGATGCTTCCCTGGTGACTTCTTGTTAGCCGATAAAGGTTGCTTGGGACCACCGTTTCCCTCAAGCTGCTGGTTCGGTCCTAGTAGGTACACCCGGGGTCTCACAACCAAACAAACCTGTGGGCACAGTTCCACGCTGTCCCTTGGGGGCGCTACAAGTCTGAACGGACTCGATAGGACCCAACAGCAGCCAGGAACCTCCGAGACAGCCTCCTGCTAGGGATGATGCAGGCCCCGGATGCACAGCGCCTGTGCCGGCCCTCCCCCTTCCCCACGGACTCCCAGGGCTCCCTGGGAGGTTCCCTGGTCTCCCTCCATGCCAGGGAGAACCCACTGAGGGGTTGAACTGGTCTGGCAGCTCGGAGGCGTCAAGTTTCTCTCGCTTTCAAGGACCGATGTTCTAGAAATGTGGGGGAGGGTCGGGGCCTCCGGAGCGGGCTGCTTTCCGCCATCAGGTGTGTGGGACCCCTACAGGGCCCTCACTCTGGAGTGCCCGGAGAGCTCTGCTTCCAGATCCCCGATCATCACACAGGCTTCCCTGCTCCTACCCAGCTCCCGGCTCCCCTTCAGTGCTCCATCACGCACTGTCCACAGCACTACCTACCCGGGGCCGCCTTCATGCTGAGACCCCCTTGGTGTCTTAAAACACCACGAACCTTCTTGGGCAACTGTTTGCACGCCAACCCTCGCCCTGTCGGACGCCTCTCCTGCCTGCCTGCGTGCCAGCCTGTGCTTTTAGAGTCCAAACACGAGCCTGAGCCTCGGGGAAGTGTGCTTCCAAATCCCTCCTTCAGGCTCCTACTCCTTGGCAAGTGAACGCCCTTGGGAGAGGCCTGACAGCAGGGGCCACAGAGGCAGAGAGCAGTTGCGTTCCATTCGGCCAGCCCTCCTCCCTCCCAGCCTTGTCATTCCTGGCCTTACACCAGTGGGTAAGGAGGTGGCACATTGCTCTGCTGGGCAGTTTGAAAGCACCAGCTGCCCTGTGGGACAAAGATGGGACTTCGTGGTCCAGGAAACAGTGACAGTCTTAGGCACTCCCCTGGGCAGTTCGACCCTGTCCGACAGGTTGCTTTGGGTCGGCATTGACTCCATGGACAGTGAGTTTGTTGTTTTGGCCTTGCCCCGGGCTGAGGGGGCGCCATAGAGGAGTGTGGGACCTTACCCCTGCGCTGGAGAAGCTCAGTCTCTAAGCTGAGTGCAGATGTGGAAGCAGCTTCTCCCCATCCAGCCTGGTGGCACGCACTGGGAGGGAGGGCCCCTGAAGACAGTGGTCTGAGCAGGTTTTGAAAGACTGTGAGGCCTTCCAGGCAAGTGGCAGAAGTCGGGGGGCGGGTGGGGGGTGGGGGGCAGTGGTGAGTGATTGTGTGTCGTGAGCAAAAGGAACCTCTTTGCCGAATACTGTTTTGTTTGATCTGGTCCCTCGCAGGGTGGAGAGAGGGGAAAACTCGGTGTGGAGAGAGGGACAGCAGTGGTGGGATCAGCCAGGAGGGAGGTCATGCCTCCCTGGCTCTCCCCACCCTTGAAGGGTGACTCTGCGTCACCCTTCTCAACTGAGGAGAGGGGAGTCAGGATCTGGGATGGGTGGACACCTCCCACTCGGAGGCGGGGAGCCTGGGCTGCCTGTACGCAGTACGCAGGGCTGCTTGATCACACACCTGCTCTGTGCTCTTCCGGGCCTCGGCTGCCATCTAAGAACAGACGCTTCCATTGGTGCGCCACCTGGATGCCTCACATCTCCCACTCGATGGTGGTCCTCCTTAGCACTACCGCCAGGCCCAGGCCCCTCTTACTGACCCCGGCAGCCGACAGAGTAGACATCCATGTAGACATCCGTACACTCATGGGAGGTGGGCAGGAAGAAGGCAGGAAGGAAGAAAAGATGGGAGGGAGAAGACACACTCACTCTCAGAAGACCCATTGTGGAGTGGACGTGGCCCGGGGACTTTGGTCTGTGCTGGTACCATGAATCCCTGCGGGTGGACCTGCCCCCCTAGGACTCTACCTCAGGGTGGAAGTGGTGAGGGGGTGGGGGAAGACCCTTGGACTTCCCTCCCTGCTCCTCCTTTACAGGCTGATGCTGGGCTTCATGGGCGTCACCGCCTTCCTGTCCATGTGGATCAGCAACACGGCCACCACGGCCATGATGGTGCCCATCGTGGAGGCCATGCTGCAGGAGATGGAGACCAGGAGGACAGCCACTGAGCTGGAGCTGGCGGAGAAGGCCAAGAACAGCGAGCTGCCGGGTGAGCCCCGTGATGGCAGCCTACCCCACTTAGCTTTCCAGCTCCCCGACGCCCTTTCCCAGCCTCCTAGAGCCCTCCTTTCCATACTCTTGGACAAGAATATGGAGAAAAACATCTTCTCCTGTGTTTCTGGAATGCAATTCTGGCCCCCCACGGCTAGATGCTTGTGGTAGTGTATTTCCTCTAGTGGAGCTTGTAACAAGGTCCCACCCAGTTCCTGCCAATCAGAAATCACCAGCTCAGCCCCACCTGGCTGCTCACTCCTCATCCAGCAGCACCTGAGTCCCTCCCGGGTGCCTATCAGCTCTTGCCACCCCTGCTCATCCTCTGACTTTGGACGGGTAACTCCCCGCACTGTCAGCTCCCATGGGTCCTGGGGCTTGCTGCCCAGTGCTACTTCCCTGCTGGGTGCCAAGTTCCTCTGCCTCGCGTGCTACCCTGCCTCCTAGGGCTGGCACTCTGACCAGCACAGGGGAACTCGGGGCCTAGGGAACACAGAACGCTCCCTAGGGTGCAGGATCCTTGGAGAATAAATAGCATACTCCTCCCTCTTCCTGATTTGGGTGGAACCACATCCATCCATATCCCAGATGCTGAGAGAGAGAGGAAAAGAGCAGGACCTGGCCAAGAGGAGAGGACATTTGGGGTGGACGTGGATGCCCCCAGAGAGGAGGCGGGATGAGAAGGGCCCTCCTAGATGGAAGGAGATGCTTGAGCACCAGCAGGGAGATGGGAAAGCATTTGGATGGAGTGTCGGGGGTCTTAGGGGAGCCTTTGGGAAGGCAGACGGGATCAGTCTGGAGGCTGAGAAAGCAAGACAAGGGATCTAGATGGGTCGGGAGGGGTACCCCACGCTGCAGGTCAGCAGCAGAGTCAGGAGCTGACTGGAGTGGGCAGTGACTCCCAGGACCAGCGTAGGCCTGAATGCAGCACCTAATAGCCTATGCGCCCGCCACAGGGACCCAAGTGGTTTTCGAAGGCCCAGCCATGGGACAGCAGGACAACGAGCACAGGAAGAACTTGGGCAAGGCCATGATGCTGAGTGTGTGCTACGCAGCCAGCATCGGCGGCACGGCCACCCTGACCGGGACGGGACCCAACGTGGTGCTCCAGGGTCAGATGCAGGAGTAAGTCACTGGCCCTACCTTCCAGAGGGGGGCTTGGGGCTGGAGGACCTGCCTCCACTCCCTTCCCCTCACCCTACAGCCGGGTGGGAAGAGGTGGCCCCATCCAGCCTTGGGCACCGGCACCCCAGCACCAACACGGAAGTCCTCCGTGCAGCTGGGAGTCCCAGGGCTGGGTTAAATGAGGACCTGGGTTAAATGAGGACCGACTCTTTCTTCCCTGGGCCACCGATTCCCAGACGGAGAGGGAGCATCATGTGAACTCTGAGCTAAAGTGGTGGAGGTGTCACCATGTTCCCAGCTAAGGAGCCCTGGCGACACAGCAGGTGACTCGTCGGATTGTAGTTCGAAACCACCAGCTGCTCTGCAGGAGGAAGAGGGGGCTGTCTACTCCTGTAAAGATTTCCAGCCTCAGAAACCCACAAGGGGCAGTTGGACCCTGCCCCGTAGGGTCGCTGTGAGTCAGAGCTGACTCGAGGGCAGTGGTTGGATTCAGCCTGGCAGAAATTGTCGTTTTCTGGGCACTGAGTTGACCCCAACTCACGGAGACTTTGTAGCAGAACTTCCTGGGCGGAATGCTCCCCAGCTCACATCGCCTGCAGGACCCCTCGGGATGCTGTCATCCATCATGGGGCTGGGGCGGGGTCTCTTCCAACCCGCACTAGAAACACCAGATGGTCTTCTCCTGCAACTCCTAAGGTTCACAGTGGCTACTTTTCACAAGTCGATCCCCAGGCCTTCCTTCCCAGTCTTTCTCAATCTGCACGTTCCTTTGAAGTACCAGGGCCATAGCCTTCCAGGGTTTCCCAGCAGCACCCAAGCTGCCAGCGTACGGCAAACTTGGGTTGTTCTCCGTGAGGGCTGATGGTATCAGAGATCTACAGGACTGCACTCCGGGTTGGCGATTCAACCCCCCTGGCTTGGGAATCCTCCATAAGGCGGAGAAACTTGGCATCCGCTCAGTGGCCATGGGCATAGATGGGAGATAGGCCCAGAGTTAGGTCTCTCAGAGCCTCACCGTCTCGATCGCTTGGTTCTTGTTGTTAGGCCCCATTCAGGTCGGTTCCGACTCCCATCCGCCCTGTGTACCACACAACGAAACACCGCCAACCTCGGACTGGTTCTTCTGTTTGAGTCCATCGGTGCAGCTACGGTGTCAGTCCACCTTGCCGAGGGCCTCCCTCTCTTTCGCTGTCCCTCAACTTGACCAAGCATGATGTCCTTCTCCAGCGCCTGGTCTCTCCTGACAACATGGTCAAAGTATGTGAGACAAAGTCTCACCGCCTTTGCCTCTAAGAATTCTGGCTGAACTTCTTCCAAGACAGACTTGTTTGTTCTTTTGACAGTGCGCGGGACCCCCGTTAACTGACCCACTAATTGGATGATGTGACTATCAAGGGCAATTCGTTCTCATGAGGCCCCAGGGGGACCGTAGAGATGGGTTGGCACTTTCCAGCCTTGGCCACAAAGGGCTGCGGGCCCTGAGGACCTTAGTTGTAGGCCTGGTGTGAAGTGAGAGAAATCCAGGCTGTGCCCATGTGGGACTCATGGTCTCCCTCCCGAAGGTGGCAGATGTTAGAAAGTTCTAAGCAGGTGGGTAAGTGCATTCGTTGAGATAGGTACCGATTGCAGTGCGCCCAAGGAGGACACGGATCAGATGGCATTTCTCCTTGGTGGAAAAGAGCTCTGCCCAGGAGTGGGAAGGGCAGCTGGCACAGAAGCTGGGAGGGGAAGGGACAGGCCAGGAGCCTGGGTGGGTGGAAACCGGTGGGCCCTGGCAGCCTCGCTGCTCCACAGCTCCGAGTTGAACCTGGTGTTTCTCCCTCACAGGTTGTTCCCTGCCAGTAAAGACATCGTGAACTTTGCCTCTTGGTTTGGCTTTGCCTTCCCCAATATGCTGATAATGCTGCTGCTGGCCTGGCTGTGGATCCAGTGTCTTTTTATGAAATTCAAGTAAGTGTGAGCTGTTAGGATAAGGTGACCAGACGTCCCGCTTTTGGCGTTTTAAAAAAGTCCCGATTTTTAGAAAGAATGCACGACCAGCTAGGGAATGGTCTATTTGGTCCATATAAACCAAATTTTTAATTAAGAAACCGCGCCCCCTCCTCCCCCACCAATGGTGACCCGCTTTAAATCTGATCACCTTATGTTAGGGAAGGGTCGGTCATGCCACACCCTGCGGACAAGCCCCCGGGCTCAGCCGCGGGCTTGTCCAAGTTCGAGTCTGGGTCACAGACTGGGACCTGGGTCGCAGTCGGCTTCCCACCACGGCCCTCTCCTCCTGCCCCAGCGGCTCCCTGGGCCTTTGCACAGTCTGTTCCCTCTTCCTACACGGAACCCTGGTGGCCCAGTGGATTATGCGTTGGGTTACTCACTAAAGGTTGGCAGTTCGAAACCACGAGCCATTCAGAGAGAGGAAGATGGGGCTTTCTACTCCTGGGAAACCTACGCTCTGCCCTGCCCTAGCAGGTCACCATGAATTTGCCATCCACTTGAAGGCAGTGAGGCTGTTGTTTGTTTGTTTTAGCTCCCTCTTTCTGGAATGCCATGATTCCTACCATCCTCCCTTTTCTTCCCAGTGCCTCAGCCTTCACGGCTCAGTTCAAATGCCGCTTCCTCAGTGACACCCACCCTGGCTTTTCTCCACCCCCCTTCCATCTCAGAAGAACTGGTCCTCTGGGTGCCGCTGGGCATCTCCCGGTCCCATCACTGGTACCTGTGCTGCCCATCCCCTGACCTTTTGCTCCACAAGGGCAGGGCTTGTGACCAGTCCTCTCTGACCCCTGCTGCACCTGGTGCAGAGAAGAAAGGGCAGGTGTGTTTGCTCAGCTCTGTGCCAAACCTGCATTCCTGGACCAGCATCTACGAGACTGCACGTGTCCACTAGTCAGGTCCCAGCAACATTACCCCACCACGTCACCCCTGCAGTGATGTCTCAATCATGACAGCCTGACCTTTACCGGAAGCCTGCGGTGTTCCCAACACAGCCAGCTTCTGGGAAGGTGCCCTTCCCATTCCCAGCACCCAGGCACGTTCACCATAGGCAACATTAAGAGAAGCCAGACTTTGGACAGACACCCTACAACGGTGGTTGGAAAACACAAAGGCAGAGTCCCGGTGATTTTAAAAGCCAGGGTGGAAAGGTGATCTCATTCAGGGAGGGATGCAAAGAGCTGATCCAGGAGCCGCCTGCTCGATGCGTTCATGCACAGGGCACTCACACTGAGGACCGCAAGGGGCTGGAGACGGGTGCCTGTGAGCAGCTCTGCAGGAAGGGGGGAAATGAAGCATTTCCCTGGGTTTGGGCCCTGGAGGATGGGGCTGTTTCGAAAGCCTGCTGTTGTGTTGTGTTTTGAGAATCCAGACAGTGGCAGCATCTTCATCTGGGTCAATCCCGTCGCCGTTGTCTCCCGAGTAGGCATTCCTGGCAACCCTTCCCCACCTGTCCCCCAACACCCACGGTCCTGGTGTGTGCACAGCCCCAGAGAAGAGAAGACAGCGGTCCAGACAATGGCTGTCTTTGCCCTGCCTCTCACCGACTCCGGGGCTGCCCTGCTTGCTTGCTCCTGTCCTGTCCGCAGACCGCTCAGGAGACCTGGTCCAAGCCTGCTGCAGGCTCCAGAGCGGTGCCTGTGTCTCCTTGTGGGGCGACAAGAACACTAAGACCAGAGAGGAGGAGTGGCTACGTGCTCAGCTGCCAGGTCAGCGGCTAGAAACAAGCAGCTTCTCCGAGGGCTATGCTGTCAGGAGCGACTGTCTCAGAAACCCACAATGGCAGTTCTCCTCTGGGCTATGGGGTCCCTGTGAGTCAGAACCCACTTGAAGATAGCCAGTGGCTTAGTGGCTTCGAGAGCTTTTTTTTTTTTTAATTTATTTTTTTAGTTTAGTTTATTTATTTTTTAATCGTTTTATTAGGGGCTCATACAACTCTTATCACAATCCATACATACATCAATTGTGTAATGCACATTTGTACATTCATTGCCCTCATCATTCTCAAAACATTTGCTCTCCACTTAAGCCCCTGGCATCAGGTCCTCTTTTTTCCCCCCTCCCTCCCCGCTCCCCGCTTCCTCATGAGCCCTTGATAATCGGGGGCCTTTTTATCAGTACTAAAGAACCCTCCTTCGTGGCACCATGGCTTTGGGTTAGGGTCGCTAACAGCTCAGCACTTCGAACCTGGCAGGTCCTCTGTGAGGGGGTGGGGACGTGGCAAAGAGAGGGCCTGTTTCTGGAAAGATTTACCATATCTGATACCCTACGGAGCGGTTCTACTCTGTCCTATGGAGTCGCTGTGAATCAGAGTCCACTCGGTTTGGGCTTTTATGTGGGGCAGGAGCTCCGTGGTGTACTTTACCTATAGGAGGCACATTCATCTTCCCGACACTCTTAGGTTAGGCTATTATTCTGCTCAATTTACAGGAAAGGAAACTGAGGTGAGGAGAGGTTAGAGATGCTAGGCAGGGTGTGTATCCAGGAGGCTGGGCCCCAGCACCTGTGCCCTCTACACTAGCCACCACATCTCATCTCCTCTGGAGAGTGCCACGTTTGCTCCCCTTGACGCCTGCTGCTGGCGCATGCTCTCTGGGTCCCGTGCCAGCCAGGCTGGGCAGTGGGCCACTCTAGACTCCATAGGCTGGTGTCAGAGGTGCTGGTGTAGACTCCCCTCTCCCCGCAGCAGCTCGGGGATGCTCTGGAGTCCTGAAATGCAGTGAATTTCACCCAGGGGCAGAGGGACTGGCTTGTCCCCAAGGCCACGGGAGGACCATCCACCTCATGTCCAGCCATGGTGTGTCAGGTGCCAGGATGTTCCCAGCCAAGAGCCTGAAGCTGCGTGTCCCCCATCAGTTCTTCTTGGCTTCTAGGGAGCCTGCGGAGCATCCCGCTGAATTCCACCCCTTCCTGACCTGCAGTTCCACTGTGGTTCCACTGACAAGCCACATCACTCAGATGTGGAGCCTGAATGGGACAGGGATGGAGGGTGGTGGGGAGGGGGCACCCATGAAGCCTTATTTAGACCCCAGAAAACCCAACACCAGACTCACTGCCGTCAAGCCAACACTAACTCAGCAGCCCTATAGGACAAAGTAGACCTGCCCCTGTGAGTTTCCGAGACTCTGGAGGGAGTAGATAGCCTCCTCTTTCTCCCTCAGAGTGACTGGTGGTTTTGAACTGCAGACCTTGTGGTTAGCAGCCCAACGTGTAGCCATGGCCACCAATCAGTGCTCCTCTTAGATCCCAGGTGGGGAGAGAGACGGACACCTTTTCACACTCAGCCTCAGCGATGGCCTCTGGCCCAGGCCATATCTTGCCATACACCAAGATCTGGTGACCTCCTTCTCCTGGCCTCCTGGATGGCCTCTCCTGAGGCCAGTGAGTATCTCAGGTGCAGGAAGCACCTCTGCTGTCATGATGTCTTGTCCTCATCACATGGTCATGGACAATAATCCCAAGGTCACTGCTAGACCTGAGTTTCTGGTCAACTTCCAAGCCCACATCCAACCCAAGGGGGCCACAGAACTCTGCTCCCCACGCCGCAGGACCACCCAGGGCTACATGGAATATTAATGTAGTCAACCCTGTTGCTTGCGCGTCAACTGTGACTCACGGTGGCCCCTTGTGTGTCCGCGTTGGACTGTGCTCCCCGGGGTTTCCAGTGGCTCGTTTCTTAGAAGCTGGTCATCGAGCCATTCTATTCAAAAGCACCTCCGAGTGGACTCGAACCGCCACCCTTTCAGTAAGAGCCAAGCGTGTGAACCATTCAGACTCCCCACGTGGGATGTTACCACTGGTTTTTGCCCAACTTTCCTGCTCAGTCCAGCCTCCTGAAACAGAGGGGAGGGTCCCTTGGGGCCACGGTGGAGGCAGCCAGGGCTCTCCTGCCCAGGGTCACTGGCACCCTGCTGAGGACTGCTCTAGCAGGACACTTTGGTCCCCACCGGTCCACCGGGGCTCCCCTAGGGAAACTGGATCCATGTGGCGGCTGCACCTCCGGCCAGTGCTCCTCAGATGACAGAATTGACCCCAGGATGGGGTGAAGACCGGAACACACTACTGGGTACGGACCAAGTTCAGACGACTGTCGACCAGTGGTCGGCAAATGGCGGCTCTGAGTAGGCCCAGGGGCCTCAAGTCAAACGGAAACTGACCGTAAAGCGATCCCAGTGTCATTTAAAGGGTATCATTTGGACAATGGCGATCTCGTTTGTTTGTCAGAATGTATTTATGGCTCTTGAATAATTTTTAAATTGGGAGGGACAGGATCCTGTCTCACCAGTTTGCCGACCTCTGGCCTAGACCATGCAGCCCCAGTCTGCAGCCTCTGAGAGTCGGGGACAGGTAGCCAGTGCCCAATGTGGCCCCCGGCTCCAGGCTAGCTCACTCCTCGTCCTGGACACCGGAGGCCCCTGGCCTTGCCCCAGAATCTCTAGAACGACAAGGGCCAGGAGATGAGTGCTTGGTAGAGTAGTGGCCACAGCGCCGAGGCGGCAAGGGCAGAGAGGGGCAGAGAGGCCCCTCAATGCTGGCGGAGTCATCCCCTACATCCTGCTAGGTAGGTCAGACAGCCGTGGCAGAGGCGGGAAGAGCTAAGGAGGTGTGTGCAGCCCGAGGCCGCCCTGCCGGCCTCTGCCCTCGGTGGTTCCCAACACGCAGGTGTCTGCCTGAACTGGCCAGCACCTGAGCCACCCATCTGCTCTGCCACGCAAGACATGCCCCTCACTCATCTGTGTTCCTGGGCCATTTTAAGTGCATGATTCAGTGACGTGGCTTCCACCCCCTACGTGGGGCAACCATGGCCACAGAGGGCGGTGAAACCGTTGGGAGATAGGAAAGGGCTTCAAAAACACTGGTGGGGAACATGGAATAAAAAGATCAGGGGATTGCCCCACACACTCTTTGGAGCCCCTTAGTACCCCCAAAAGGTTTTCATTCCCCACCCCAACAACCCCCAACACACACACATACACGCAAACGGAAACTCAGTGCCCAGTAAGCAATAACTTTCCATCTCCCTCCTGGTCACCGACCACGCATTGGCCCTGGTGCCTGTGCCTAGTGGAGAGCGTTCATTTAAGCAGAGTCATACAACATTTGCGCCTTTAGCACATCAGCCTCTCCGTGGTTCCATCGCCATCGTTTCTCATGACGGCTGACCAATAGGCCGTGGCACGTGTCCCCCCGTGCTTTGGTATCCACCCTGTTGATAGCTTGTGTTCTCGGGTGTGGGTCTGTTTTTCTCTTTTCCCCTCTAGTTTTAAGGCCGCGTGGGGCTGCGGAAACAAGAGGGAGAGCTGTGAGGATATCGCCAAGGAAGTGCTGCAGGAAGAATACAGGAAGCTGGGGCCCTTCACCTTCGCTGAGACCAACGTCCTGCTCTGCTTCATCCTGCTGGTGGTCCTGTGGTTCTCCCGAGACCCCGGCTTCATGCCCGGCTGGATGTCCATCGCCTGGGTGGAAGGCAACACCAAGTGAGTTGTTGGTGCCGCAGAGCCCTCTGGCCTCGTGCTGTGGTGGGCGGGTATCAGAAGGCTGTGTCCTGGGCCACGGGTCACTCGGGATTGGTTGGACCATGACATTTGTTCTGGAGTTGCGTTTCAGAGGGCACATGATGACACGAGCCACTCTCTTCTCTCAACAGGCTGAGCAAAACTACTTGGCCGGGCTGGGGTAGAGAGAGCTTTGTTGGGTAAGGCGTTGGGCTTCCAAAGCTTGGGTGTCTCAACTCTGCCACTGTTCTTCCCTTGGACTCTGGGCGAAGGCCTCCCCAGACTCATCTCCAGGTTCAAAAGGAAGCTTCTTGAGATAGGCTTGGGCATCTGTCATTTCTCTCCCCGTTCAGAGGTTGCCAGGGTGGAAGAAGGTTTCCATTCTAATCAAGGCAGAAGATGTGGACAGATGGCAGCCTACGGTAGGCTGCTCCATTTGGAAGGTCTAGTTGGGTTAACCTTGTGGTTACGTGCAGAAATGGTCAGAAATACCACCTTTTCTGATCTCATCATCGCCCATCGTGACTTCTCTGTTCCACTTGGGCACCAGCTGCACACAGAGCATTTCTTCTCTGACCCTACCCGCCGAGCCCGGTCAGAGCTCACCAGTCATGGCTGCCCACCACCGCGGAGGCAGCTGCAACCTTGACAATCTCCATGACTCCTTCGCCTCTGATCTTGAACTACAATTTTAGGATTTTCCTAGTAACCCTTCAGGGTGCCTGTTGCAAACTTGGGGGTTCCCTGGGCCTCCTTAAGTTCTGGAGTTCCCTCTACCACAAGCTCAGGGGTTCCCGGCACCTCTCAGCTCTCGCTCCTCTGTCAGATTTGATAACTTTGCTAGGATGCATGACAGAATTCACAGCAAGTGCTGTACTGAGGATGACAATCCTGGTAGAAGGAGCCCTGGTAGTGCAGTGGGTGAAGTGCTTGTCTGCTAACTCCTAAATCAGTGATTTGAGCCCACCAGCCAACTCTGCAGGAGGAAGACAAGCCTGCTTCCACGAGGAGGGCCAGCCTCGGACACTTCATGAAGCCGTGCTACTCGATCCTACAGGGTTGCTATGGGTCAGAATCAGCTGGACGGTAGTGGGAATGAAGGCTAAAAAGCAAGATCCCCATAAAGAAGAGATGCTCCTTTGGGTGAGGTGTGGGAGGGCTCTCAATGCCAAGTTTCTGTCTCCAAAAGAAGGTGCTTCATCCTCCTAAAAGCACACACTTTCCACCAACCAGGAAGTTCACGGAAAGTCTTCTTCCAGAGCCTGCCTTCAGGGGAATGCAGACTTCAGCCCCTCCCTCTGAGCCAGGTCAATGTGAGCAATCACAAAGTCCCTACCATGTGACGATTTTATCGGTCCTGGCTAATCTCCACCCTAGACTATTCCCCATCACCTCAGCGACATAACCTCTTAGGTGTGGTCTCCAGGGCTTATCAGTGCGGACACTTGAATTCCAAGGTTGGTTGGTTTGCTTTTAATTTACCAAGAGAATGCCTTTCAGGAACCAAGGGTAAAAACCACATTCCTTGACCAAATTCTTCTGGTGAAGCGAAATTCGAAACCTCACTCTGGTGAGCCCAGCATTCTCGAGGATCTGGGAAAGAGAAGGTTCCAGAGTCTACCCATGAAGCCCTGCAGGCCAGGAGAGGGAAGGAAGGAGTCCACTCAAGGCCACCCAAAATTGGTGGCAGAGCCAAGCCAAGAACGTGGGCCTCAGTTTCCAACCAGCACTCCATTTACCACCTTCCTTCTCCGAACTCCAGTGTGTGGGCCCCCTTGCAGCTGTTTCTTTTGTTTCGTTATTTTACTCCCCCTCCGACCCCCCACCTTAGAGGAGGTGAAATTGGCCTGTTCTCGTGAGGTGCTGTCAAGGCAGTTCCAGTTCATCACCACCCACGCACGACAGAAGGACCACTGCCTGGTCCTGCACCGTCCTCACCATCACCACGTGTGAGCCCATTGGCGCAGCCACGGAGTCAGTGCACCTCCGTCTCTCCTTTTTTCTTTTCCACGGACCTTCTCCTTACCAAGGTTGATGTCCTTTTCCAGGAACTGGCGTCTCTTGAGAGCTAACCTGTCCGGAGTAAGTGAGGCAGTCTCAGCATCTTCCCGTCTAAGCAGCACTCTGGCTGTCCTGCTTCTGAAGCAGAGTTGCTTGGTCTTGCGGTCCACCATCCTTTGTCAGATTCTTCGCCAACCCCATCATTCCAACGCATCGATTCTTGTCCGGTCTCCCTTTTGCATTGCCCAACTTTCACGTGCACTTGAAGATCCCATGGCTTACGTCAGGTGCATCTTAGTCCTCCAAGTGACAGCCTCGCTCTTTAAAGAGGTCTTGGGCCTCCTTCCTTGCTTGCTGCTTCCATGAGCACTGACTGTGGTCCCACGCGAAATGAAATCCCCGACACCTTAGGTCTTTGCTGCAGTTCCCAAGATTCACCAGGCTTTTGGTTTTCTTTACGTTGAGCTGGAATCCATATGGAAGTTTGCAGTCCTTGACCTTCATCAGCAGGTGCTCCGCCGAGTCCCTCACCTGCAGCAAGCAAGGTGGTGCCATCTGCGTATCACGGGTTGTTAATAAGCCTTCTTCCAGTCCTGACGCCTTGTTCTTCTTTATATAGTCCAACTTTTCAGATCATTTGCTCAGTATGCACATTAAAAAAGTGATGATGAATGGGTGTAAGTCTAACCCCCACCTTTCCTGATTTTCAAACATGCAGTATCCCTTGTTCTGTTTGTACGCTGCCTTTTGGTCCAGGTTCAGGTTCTGCACGAACACAATGAAGTGTTCTGGAATTCCCATTCTTCTCAATGTTGTCCATCGTTTATTGGGATCCACGTAGTTGAATGCCTTGGCATAATCAATAAAACACAAGTGAACATCTTTCGGGCATTCTCTGCTTTCAGCCAAGAGCCATCTGACATCTGAAATAATATCCCTTGCTCCATGTTCTCTTCTGCTTGAATTTTTGGCCGCTTCCTGTCAATGCACTATTGTGACTGTTGTTGAGTTATCTTCAGTAAAATCTTAGCTGTATATATTAATGATATTGTTCACCAATTTCTGCATCCTGTTGGGCCACCTTTCTTTGGAATAGACACTAATATAGATCTCTTCCAGTGGGTTGGCTAAGTAGAAGTTTTTCAAATTTCCTGGCATAGGTGAATGAGTGCTTTCAGTGCTTCATCAGCTTGTGGACACATTTCAATTGACATGCCACTAATTCCTGGAGATTTGTTTTCTTTCTTTCTCTTTTTTTTGCTAACAATGCCTTCCATGCAGCTTGGACTTCTTCCTTCAGTTATCATTGGCTTTTGAGCTGCCCTTTGAAAATTTCCACTCAGCTCTTCTACTTCCCCATTTCTTCCAATTGCTTTAGCTACTCTACATTCAAAACAAGTTCGATGGTTTCTTCTGACATCCACTTTGACCTTTTCTGTCATTCTTATCTCCTGAACGACTCTTGCTCTCTCCATGCACGATATCCTTGAGCTCTTCCCACCGCACATCAGGGCTCCTGTCATTCGTGCTCAACGAGTTACATCTATTCTTGAGATGCTCACAATGCAAGAGGGATACAGTCGTGTCACACGGTGACTCGTGGATTTGTTTTAATCTTATTCAGTTCCACTGTGAACTCACCTATGAGCAATTAATTGATGGTCTATTCCCCAGTCAGCCCTTGACCTCCTTTTGGCAACTGATTAGTCATGACTGGTTCTGCCACCCAGGTACGCCTCGGATGCCACGGTGGCCGTCTTCGTGGCCATCTTACTGTTCATCGTGCCTGCGCAGAAGCCCAAGTTCAACTTCTGCAGTCAGTCTGAGGA
This sequence comes from Echinops telfairi, assembly GCF_000313985.2. Classification (NCBI taxonomy): domain Eukaryota; kingdom Metazoa; phylum Chordata; class Mammalia; order Afrosoricida; family Tenrecidae; genus Echinops; species Echinops telfairi. The sequence goes on along the minus strand of NW_022105908.1, from coordinate 23,507,441 downwards.
AGGTAAGGCCCTGGTCTTGACCACCCACTCATCCTAGTTGCCCAAGACGCCAGGCCTAGGAGGCAGAAACTCCATCCGATGGTAAAGGACTCATTGGATCCCCAAACCTGAGAGAGGGGCTCTTTTTGGGTTTTTTAAAAATCATTTTATTGGGGACTCATACAATTCTTATCACAATCCATCCATCCATCCGTCGTGTCAAGCACATATGTACATTTGTTGCCATGAGAGGGGTTTTTTTAAGGTTTTTTTTCCTGGGTGTTGCTTAACACAGATCCCTTTGTTTGCATATTAAAAATGTGAATTTTAAACAATCCTTCTAACAGGAAAAGGAAGATGTTTTAAAATTCTCCCAGTGCTGTCAGTGTTCATTTTCCCGCTCCCAGTCATGGCTACTAGGCATGTAAGTTACATGATGGTAATCATACACGCAATTTGAATCCTGCGTCTGGGTTCTTTGTTGTTGCTCGTTGCCGCTCGGGGTTACAGTAGAAACGCCTCCCCTGTAACCACAGTCAGTCCCGGTCTTTTCTGCATGGAGGAACCATGACCATTCTTTTGTTGCAGAACATGGGGGCTGTTTGGACATTTTCCTTATTCAACATGTATCAAGCATATTTGTACATATGTTGCCACCATCATTTCCAAAACATTTCCCACTTGAGCCCTTGGTATCAGCTCCTCTTTTTTCCTGGCAATATATTTTAAGAGCCACAACCACATGGATGTTCTTTTACCCAGCACCGTCACTCCTAGAAATTTACCCACACAAAGGGAGGACCTCAGCCCCAAGAAAAAGAGATACACATGTATGGAATATTATCAGAGCTGCAAGAGCCCCCAATAAAATGATTTTTAAACAAGATTATATATTCAGATTGCCTCTGGAAAGGTTGTACCACGAAATGTGGGGGTGACCCGGCTTCTGTCTCCTCTCCAGCAGTAGGTATGCAGGCGTCCCCAGGTCCCCGCCACAGTCTGTCTTTGAGTCAGATGTGTGTGTAAATCAGAAACGTTAGGCGGTTCGCATCTCATGCCAGTTAGTCCGGTATTTATCTTCATTTCCGAGGGAGTGTCAAAAAGCTCCTGGATCTATGAAAGGGCAATGGAAAATGTCCACGAATGCTTTTGAAACTGCCCCATGTATCGTACACAGTGTTCCTTGCTATCCCTGGAAGAGGCCGGTCCACCTACCCTAAAGCATCTTGAACATAATGCTGTTAGGTGCTGAGTCAGCGCTGACTCATAGTGACCAAACAAAACCCCTCCCAGTCCCGCATCCTCACAGGTGTGTTCAGGTGTGGGCCCATTGCGACAGCCACTGCCCATCCATTCACCTACTGTTACAGTACTGCCACTGGGACGCAGTCTGACGTGCCCAATGGTTGGGAGGAACCACCGTATGGCCTTCGAACTTTTAATATAATTGAGTTTACAGGGCGGGTTCATAACTACGAGTTGTGTGTAAATCGGACTTTCGTCACCTGGGGATATAACTCCTGTCATAAACACGTGTACCACGTGGGAGATAGTACTTTTTTCCCTCTCCTCTTAATTATACCTCATTGGCTTTCTGGTCTTGTTCTAGGTTATGCAAGTAAAGTGTTTTTTGTTTTGTTTTTCTTTTTCTTCTCAGAAAGAAGAGCTCCCTTTTACCCCCCTGCGCTGATGAATTGGAAGGTGGCCCACGAGAAAGTGCCCTGGGGCATTGTGCTACTGCTGGGGGGCGGATTTGCTCTGGCTAAAGGATGTGAGGTAACCCCTCCAGCCCTGGGCTGCCCACCGGCCCCTTCTTCCACCAAGAGGGTGGCCAGAGAGCCTGCATCCCTCTAATTCTCTGTGCTGCATGTCCCTGTGCCTGTCTTGTAACCCAGGAGCCCCATACCAAGAGGCATGCCTGTGGAGGGATTGTAGGGACAGGCAGGCGAATAAGGGGTCCCGGTTGGTCGAGAGAGGCAGAAGGCGCTATCAGGTCCCTTTGGGGGGGTGATGTAGGTTTTTTTTATCTCATTCTCTGAGCCCCTTTAGAGAGTGGCTGAGAGTTGGAATCTCCTTAATAGCAGTGTGTGCACCTTCCTGGGTTTTACACAGGCAGCAGGAATCTCTGCTCACTGATCCTCAGAAAATCTTTCAAGTCCTGGTCAATATGTTCACTATCTTTGGCTTTTCTACTTGTCGATGTGGTCACCACATTTAGATGCTGGTCTAAGTAAGTAGCAGCATACCAAAAACACCCCTGAAACCCCACCCCAAACAAACCCAAACCTTGCTGCCATCGTGGCAACGCTGACACACCGGACCGTAACTGTTTACAGACGTAGAAAGCCCAGCCTCTCCTGAAGTTGCTGGTGGCTTCGAACTGCCAACCAGGCGGATTGCAGCCCAACACAGGGCTCCTTGAGTAGCAGCGTAAGAGGAGCAGAACTTTGGACATGTTGTCAGGAAAGACCAGATCCTGGGGGAGGACTGCACGCTTGGTAAGGGAGAGGAAGACCTTCAACGAGATGGGTTGATGGAGTGGCTCCATCAATGAGCTCCTGCATCACATCGATTGTGTTGATGGTGTTTCCTAAGGTGGTACCCCGTTTTCAGCGTGTTGGGGGATTCAAACACGTAGCTTACTTTATCCCAACCGCCTACTCTCCTAAGGGTGGATGGAGCCAGAGGGAGGGGCGAGACCACGTGTCAAGTCAGCTCCACCTCCTAGTGACCGTGTGTACAACAGGACGAAATACTGCCTGTCCCGCGCCGTCTTTACAAGCATTGTAATGTTGGAGCCCATCGAGGCAGCCACTGTTTCCATCCATCTTGTTGAAGGTCTTCCTCCTTTTGGCTGCCCCTCTGCTTTACCAAACATGATGTCCTTTCCAGAGACTGGCCTCTCCTGACCACATGTCCAAAGACGCGAGACACAGTCTTGCCATCTTGCCTCTAAAGAGCCTTCTGGCTGGACTTCTTCCAAGACGGATGGGTTTGTGCTTTGGTCATAAATGTTCAAGATGAGCAAATGGATGGCAGACCCATCCATCCAGTCCTCCCCTGTAATCCTGCCCCCCCACCTTCCATCCATTCATCAAACATGCCTATGATGCCGGTAGGTTAAGCCAGACCCAGAGGCACTGAGATACAGCCCCTGTTCTTGAGGACACAGGAAGAGTACATTTTAGGAACAAGGGGCCCGTGGGAAAAGGGAGAGGGACGGTGTGTGTAGCTGAGGGAAGGCGAGGAGGAGGCTGGGGAGCTAGCAGGAGCCTCGGCAGTGTGCAGCCTTTGGATTGAAAGCATGGGCTCCAACATGAAGGCAGTGGACAGCGTGCGAGGATCGAGGCCAGGGAGGGCCTTGGCTAGACCTGCACCTGGGGAAAATCACTCTGCTGGCTCGAGAGCTGGTCCAGGCAGGAGAAGGGTTGGGGGGAGAAGCACTAGGTATTTTATAGTCATCGCCCCCCCCCCCAGTCTCAGATGACTCCATAGACCGTTTTATTGTCCTCTCTATTTTCCCTCTTCCCTTGACCCCCAGCTAGAACTTTCTGCTGGTTCCTCCGGGCTGTTCTTGCTCACGTTTACTCGATTCCTCCTTGAACGAGTGTTTTCAAGCTCCGTCCTTGACCTCTTCTCTGGCGCCCTTCTGCCCCCCTTTCCATTCCCTCCCTAGGTCAGTTCTTCTCGGCCCAACACCTCAGTTCTCAATCCCAAACTTCTGGCCCAGACCCCTCTCCCGAGCTTCAGAACGAGGACTGCAGGGAGGAGATAGACATGGGAGGTTTGGGATAAACAGGTGAATCTTGGAATGAGGGAGGCCAAGAAACTGCCCCGCCCCCACCCCAGCATTGACTCCCAGCCTCCTGCTTTGGATAGCGATGGATGGTTAAGTCCATTCTTCACGAGAGACAAAAGAGGAGACGCAGATAAGAATGAATCGGGTTGAGACCTATTGAGTCTGACAGGCTCACGCAACACTGTGGTTGGAAATTTCTAGAAGGGATATTGGTGTTGAAATCTGGGAAGTAGGTCAAATGGGCTGGAACAGATGAATGAGCCGGGAGAATGAGGGGAGAGGTTGAAATGGTGGGGGTCGGTGAGATCACACACGCACGCACACAAAACCAGGAGTGGAGGATGGGCCGGTCTTGCTGGAGCTGGATGGGCGGCGCTGGAGAGACTGAGCACCAGTAGCCCTGAGTGATTCTTCCCTGTGCTTCCCAGGCCTCGGGGCTGTCTGAGTGGATGGGGAAGCAGATGGAACCTTTGCATGCCGTGCCCCCAGCCGCCATCTCCTTGATTTTATCCCTGCTTGTGGCTCTGTTCACTGAGTGCACCAGCAATGTGGCCACCACCACCCTCTTCCTGCCCATCTTTGCTTCGATGGTAAGTACCCTCCTGGGGACTGGGGAGGAACCCGCCAGTCTTTCAGAGGAAGCCGCCGGGAGGCAGAGAAATCAGGGACCAGGGTGAAACTCGGCTTTGGAGACTGAGGTTCAACCTGGACACTGACTTGTGTCCCCTTCATGATACTGGTCCCACCATCCACGCTTGGCTGGGTCTTCTGCTGACCAGAGTATGAAGCATAGATCAGACATATCAGGTGGTCGCCCTTTATTTTATAAATGCCACTGGATTATTTTCATTTGATCAATCCCAGTGAAGGCAGTGGGTTTCTGACGAGGTGGGCATGGAGGTGTGGGAGAAGCAGGGGGGATGCTACTGGCTAGGACACACAAGAAGAGTCTTCAAGGAAAGTGGGACTCATAAAGGAGCGGGACAGCAGAGGCCTTCTGGGAAATGGTGCCGGCCAGCTAAAGGACATTGAGTGCATGATTGAGGGTGCTCAGGCGCCTTGCTGGGCACAGGCAGCATTCTGGTAGGGAATCTACAGGAGATGAGGCCAAAGAGGTAACCAGGGGAGTGGCCCCCAAGGGAGGTAGTCCCGGGGTGAAGCACCCATGGGCTAGCAGAACAGCTGGAGGTCTGAACCCGCCCAGAGGTGTGTGGGAAGCCAGGCCTGCAAAGCAGATGGAGCATCTCTCCCTGCACACAGCGAGCGGGTCGCCAGGAGTCAGACCCGACTTGACAGCAATGTTTTTGATGCACGCTTCAGGAGATAACCAGAGATGGTCATCTTATCATGATGTCCACCCCAGATGACTTATAACAAAACATTATAGTAGGGGATTGGTGAGACAGCTGGTCATGTTTCATGTCATATATTCATACAATGTCAGACTATAAAGTCGTTGAAAGTCAGTTTTAAAGAAAATTTAATAATACAGAAAGATCTCTAAAATCTATAGTTTGGTTTTTTTTTGGGGGGGGGAATTAAAGTGCAGAACAGGATCATAGAATTATACCATTTGTCTTCAAAGTATATATACATGTATAAATATCTCTCAGATTTATGGTTAGGTCTAAAAAATATTCTTTGAAAAAATGATATTTTGTGTGAGGCCAGGTTGACTAGAGAAACAAATCCAGTGAGCTTTATATCAGGAAGTGATCATATATCAGGAAAACATCCCAGCCCAGCCCAACTCAAGTCCGTAAGTCCCATCTATCCCGAGTCCCTCTTCGGACCCACGCAGTCAACAAGCAATGATGCAGGATTCCGGAAGGTCACAGGCCGGTGGGTGCAGAGTTCTGGTGGGTACCATGGTGGTGGCAGCATCTCCAGAGTTCTGGCCCCCATCAGGGTCCTCTAGCAGATGGGGGGGGGGTGGCGCGAGGGGGGAGTTCCCAGGATCCTCCATATGCGAAGGTCTCGCCCACAAGGAGGCACCGTCAGGCTTTGTGGCTTGACTGACAGGCTAGCTCCACCCCTACACTTTCATATCGTCGAGTTGGCATGAAACTATGCAACTACCACAATCTTGTCTGCCCCTTTAAACAAGCAGACCTAGTCACAGATCTTAGAGCTGTTTCCCTACTGCCCATGACATGGACCTCATTCTTCTGTATAGCTGCATACTAGTCTGTTGTCTGTACACGGCATTTTTATTTGAATGCATCTGGTCTCTGCAGTTAGCTGTTGCCATGTTGCAGTAAACGTCTTTGCTTCACATGCGTGTCTGTGCTCCAGTGCATGCACCTCTGCATGATAAATGGTTAATTTTCATAGACAGTGATAACTGACAGATTAATATGACTACTACGATATCACGTGTTCATTCATCGCCTATTAACAAGGGACCTGCTTGGCGCTAGGCGCTGTAAGAAGTGGCTGGATTTGACTCTGAAGAGTACAACAGCAGGGAGAAAATTCCATGTGGGAGTGAGCACAGCCCAGACGCACATACAGACACACACGTACACAGGTGCAGGCATGGACAGAAGGTGTGGTCGCCACCCTCTGGGAACTCAGAGTCTCTGGCAGGACAGACAGACATGTGCTGCTGGCCTCTGACATGTGGCTCAGCAAGCATGTGGGCTGTGGGGGCATCTGGAAGGTTTTATGCCGTCTTAAGTGTCCAGCACCGACTCTAGCATGTGTTGCTGCCACTAGCTGCCTTCCAGTTGGCTCAGGGGATCAGATGTTGTGCTCCGGGGATTTCTTTTGAGCCACCTTAGCCTGGAAGCTCCACGGAAACCCACTCGCTCAGCCTCAGCCACGTGCACGCCTCCACTGAGAGAACGGGTGGCCACTGCCTGTGTGGCGCGTTGGCTGGAACTCAGAGGTGGGTCTCAACTATGGAAGGCAAGAATTCCGGAGCTGAACTATGACTGTCCCCGCTGGCCCATAGCAGGTGTTTAAAAGCTCGGTGATGTGGAGGCTCAGAAAGGTCTCTCAGGGTTCAGCTTTGAGGGCTCAGGAGGGTAATCTGAGGAGCCAGCCGGGAGGAGGTCCACAGGTGGGAGGGCGCGCGGTGCATCGGGCGGGCATGCTTTTCAGAAGGATGACATGTGTTTTCTGCATCCCCGACGTGGCGGTGCTGTGTTTTTCCCTAGTCACGCTCCATTGGCCTCAACCCACTCTACGCCATGCTCCCCTGTACCCTGAGCGCCTCCTTCGCCTTCATGTTGCCCGTGGCCACCCCACCCAACGCCATCGTGTTTGCCTACGGACACCTCAAAGTTTCTGACATGGTAACGCACCTGCTCTTCTTTATTCCCCCTCAGACGGCGGTGCTGGTTCGCTTGCACGATGTGTGAGTTTCAAACGGAGGCCCTGAGGTTTGGGGATGGTACAGAATACCCAGGGATTCTTCCCTCTTCCCTAGCACCGGCTGTTGCCTTCCAAGGCTGAGCAGTGGTTGACAGAATGTCCCATCCAGAGAAGCCCACGCGTCCACTAGGGGTGCCCTCCCTGGACACTTGGAAGGGGTGCGAGTGGGAGACCCACGTGGTCAAGGATAGAATCCCTACACCAGCACGTTGCCAGCCCAGAGTCAAGCGGGGCGAAGCTTAGGGTGAGGGGACGGCAAGGACAGCGGAAGAGACCCGTAGAGGCGTCTGAAGCGTTGACGCAAAAGAGGGGGGGGGAGAGGGGGGTGATATCTTGGGAACAGACGCCGTCGCAGGAAGAATCCCTCTTGCCTGCCTTGCTCTTTTCACCTCTGATGGGAGGCGAGGGCAGCCTTGCTGCTCCGGGTGGGCGATGAGGCAGAGGGACCAGGAAGGTGGTCGAACCTGGGAGGTTGGAGCCTTGGTGAGAATCTTTGAGGCTCCACGCGGCTTTCTCTCGCTCTTTCTTTTCAAGTCTTACTGGCACTTCATCCACGCATCATACGGTTCAATAGTTCAACCGTATCCAGAAGAGTTGTGCCGCCTTGAGCACAGTCCATTGTAGAACATTTTCTTTTTTCCTGTACTCATTGGGATGCACGCATTTTTTTTTTCCAATGATGGCAACAATATACTCAAGACATTCGCCAATTCAACAACTTGTACACGTACGATTCGGGGCCATTGATGATACTCTTCCTGTTGTGCAGCCATTACTGTCATCCCTCTCCCAAGTGTCCCACCACCATTAACATGAACGCAATGCCCCCTCAGCAAAAACTCTTCCTCCTTCACCCATGGTAACCATAGGTCAAGCTTGGCTTTTCTTCTTCTTCTTTTTTTTTTTTTTCAATAGTTTTCTTGATATACTATTCAAATATCATGCACTTCATAGCTAACCTGCTTCTAAAAAGAGTTGTGTAGATATCATCGTAGTCAGCTCTGATGCTCCTCCCCCCGGAGGATTTCCACAAAGAGGGAAATGGCGGATTCTAGAAACCATGGACTGCCAATTTGACTCCAGTTTCCGGGAACCAATCTTCACCGTGTGGCTACAGCCATAGTGAAGCAGCATTGCGAAGGATCACAGAACAGGCGTCAGAAAGAGCCAGGGGCAAGTCACCAGGAACTCAGTGGGTCCTTGTGAGGAAGCAAGGCTTTGGGTGAGCTGCGGGCTTAGAATCACACTGCCTGGGATGCCACCAACCACCTGGGACTGTCGCTGCACCTTACCTTCTCAAGACCCAGTTTTCCAAATGCCAGAATTGGTACAGGGAGGCTGTCTGTCCTGTCTGGCACTTGGCAGGCACAGCTTTGCTGGGCCAGAGGCACAATAAACAGAGAGCATGGCACAGAGGAGGCAATGTCTAGGCAGCTCCTGTCCCTGAGAAGCCTGGGTCCTGGGGTCCTGTTTGTCCTTGCGGGCAGCCCAGGCTGACCTGAGGGTGCTGACGCTGCCTTTGTTTTTGTCCAGGTGAAAGCGGGACTCCTGATGAACATCATTGGAGTCTTCTCTGTGTTTTTGGCCATCAACACCTGGGGGCGGGTCTTATTTAGCTTAGATCAATTCCCAGACTGGGCTAATGTGACACACATGGAGACTTAGAGTCACATGACCCATGGACCCAGCCCCTGCCCTCCCAAGGACCCCGCAACCGTTTGGCGCACCAGCGTGGCTGTGACCCAATGCTGTCCATGCTCCACTGAAACCCACGGCCACCTTCCAGCCCGAAATCAGAAGCGGGGATGGGTAGCTGGAGGGCAGAATTGGACATCACCGCAATCCCTGAAGAAGCTGCTGGTTCCCATCTTCCCTGGGGCTCTGCTGCCATCTTTTGAGACAGGTAGGCTGCACGTGGACTCTGTCTTTCTGGTGCAGCCCAGGGCGCTGGTCCCCACGTGCTCAGTTCTGGGGAAATCTAGATGAGCGTTGGATCCCCAGGCAGGGAGGTGATGAACCAAGCTCCCAGGGCCCTTGCCTCTGCCAGCCCACCTTGGATCACCTAGTACTCCAAAGGGGACAACCCAGTCCAGGGACAGAACATCGGGTCTTGGACGGCTTCAAGTGAGAGTGGGACTCAGAGCATTCCTGGAAACTCCTGGAATGACTTGTGTGGTACCAGCACCAAAGGATGAGGGATTTGAGTTGATAACTTCAGGGTGACTCCTGCCTTCTTGCCCAGAGGGCACCGCTGGCCACCTTGTCCCTCTTATTTACCTCGTTCCATTTTAATTGACAATTTGGACCCGATTCCCAGCACTCTAGTGAGGCCTTTCCGTCCCTGGGTCTCTTGATTGTCTGGGCCAACATTTGTGAGAATCCACTGGCTGGGGCCCTCTGCACCCCCCACCCCCTTCTCTCAAGTAGGCCATTTTGGCTTTTCTGGAAGATGATTTTCCTGTCACCCTTACACAGATGGGATCACACTCCAAGACTGGGTAGCAATGGGTTTGGGGAGACCACAGTGGGGCATCTACAGGTCCTGGGTGAACACAGCAGCTACATGCCAATAGTAAGAGTTGTTGGCCATGCTAGAGTACGTGAGCTCCCCTGGGGAGAGGCCTCCCTTTGCAGAGTGGCAGTTGGGACCATGCCCGGGGCTCAGTATCACAGAGGCACAGACTCCAGAGTAACTGTGGGAAGATGAGCCTCGAACCCCCTGTGAGTAGAGAGATGAGAGACAGACTCTAGCCCCCAACCCTGCTTTCCTTTCTTATTGCGCTGTTCACTCGTGGCCACCCTATAGGACAGGGTAAAGCCGTCCCCATGGGTTTCTGATATTCTGATCATGGGAGTAGAGGGCCTCTTCTTTCTCCCTCGGAGCGGTTGGTGGTTTTGAACCACTGACCTTGAAGCTCACAGCCCAACGAGTAGCAGCGGGAATCTGAGGTCAATTGGGGCCATTTTTCAGGGCAGGAGAAAGCATGGGAACCTCGAGACCCCGTCGGTGACCACGTATGCATCTGATTTCGTTGGGCGCGATAATTCCTGGCGACCCCACCAATGGCTTGCCCTCCTTCCATGTCTTTGATGGAAAGTTGCACGCTGTGCTGATGCATCTCTGGGTTTGGGCCATAGTGTGTGTGTGTGTGTGTGTGTGTGTGTGTGTGTGTACAGCAAGATAGAAGGATGAACCCACTGACCTTTACACCCACTAGTTACCTTATTCAGTCCTTGGAAGATTGGTGTGTGCGATTACCCTTGCTTATTTATCTCATGAAGACTTTGAGGCTCAGAGATGTCCTAAGTCACACATAAAGCTAATGGCAAGTGAGTTCCAACCCAGATTTCTGACTCCGTGTCCTTCTTTGAGCCTTTCCGGGCTTTGGTGTTGTCACATGTATGGTCAAGAGCGCGTCTACGCCAAGAGCCTGAAGCGGACCAGTCTCTCTCTGTTCCTTCCTCTGGGGTGGGTGAGGACAGCGTCGGATGAGACAGGTTAGGTCTTGCCTGAGGAGCTGAGTTTGCTTGGGAAGAACAGTATGGAAACGACTTCCCTTCCCCTAACCAAGGTAGATCGGATACCTGGCTCCATTCTTACCCACCCCTCGATCGTGGTCTCTACATGGCTGCTGGTGACACTCGGAGGGCTCCCAAGGGCTCTGAGTGTTCAGTGAGTCCAGTCCTGCCCCTATACCCAAACCAGAGCAGGTCACCATAGATGTGATTGATAAATGATTTATCCATGTGATCAATTTGGGTGCATGGATGGCAGTCCCGGAAAGACCAGTGAGTAGACGAATAGATTGATTTTTCAAAATAATAATAATAAAGGTAAACTGAGGTTGCTAATATGTTTTATAGCCAGGTTTACTTTGAGCTAACTAGCCATTAGCCACTCTTTGGAACCCCGATTCGTGGTTCTCATCCTTTACTTCAAAATATGTCCTCTTTGGGACTTTGAAAGACTATGGATACCTGGGTCTCAGCTGCAGGGAGTCTAGTTCAGTTGGCCTAGAGCAGTGGTTCTCAACCTGTGGGTCACGACCCCTTTGGGGGTCAAACGACCGTTTCACAGGGGTCGCCTAGGACCATCGGAAAACACATATTTCCAATGGTCTTAACCGAGACACCGCTCCTCTCCGTCTCCAGGCGGGTCCGCCCACATGCAGATACGAGTACCCGGCGTGAAGACTGTTACCCATGCTACACCACGCTTCAAGACAAAATTTCATTTATTTGTCATTAGAAATAAATATTTCACAATATATAATGGCATTGTTTTTGTGATTAATCACTATACTTTAATTATGTTCAATTTGTAACAATGAAAATACATCCTGCCTATCAGACGCTTCATAACAGTAGCAACATTTGCAGTTATGAAGCAGCAACAAAATTAATGTTATGCTTGGGGGGGCCACCACTATATGAGGACCTGTATGAAGGGGTCTCAGCATGAGGAAGGTGGAGAACCGCTGCCCTAGAGAGTAGCCGGGGCATGCGAATTTCTAAGAGCTTCTCAGAGGATTCTATGTGCAGCCACGGTTGAGTGCCGCCAACTTAATGAATTGCTGTGGGATCTGAGACCAGTGTAGGGTTTGTATGGGATTTCAGGGTACCGCAAATCATTTCAGGTTGGAATATGGTTTATCAGACCAAAGCGAGGCAGGCATTGGAAGATGAGTAGAACTGGCTGGGTGAGAGAGGAGGGTGTAGTGGGGTGGGTGAAGGATGCTATCAGACACTACCTGGTTGTGGGACTCTATGGGAACCGGGCTGAGGTCTTCAGGCAAGCAGAACTCATGGCTAATGCTGACCAAAGGCTGTCTCCAAAGGACTTCTCGAGTTGACTAGAGGTGGTTACAAGATGGCCTAGATCAATGAGGAATGCTTTGGGTGGCAAATAAGAGAAAATCTAGCTAACTGGCTTAAACCGCAAGCCCATTGAATTTTTACTTCACAAGGCATCTGGAGGTAAATAATTGGTATCATTGGTTCAGCAGCTCACTCAGGCCACCAGGGATGCTAGCTCTATCAGCCACCCTAAGAATGTGCTTTTATCCTCATACTACATACAGACTTGTCTTCAAAGCAGGAAAGGAAGGGGTAACGGGCAGGGGGATGAAGGTGCCGACAGCGTCAGTCCCTTTGATTAGGAAGGCCGACATTTGATCCAGAAGTCCCCAAGAGTCTTCCATTTTTGTCTTACTTGATGAAAAAGGGTCACACGTCCACGCTAGACCAACCGTTGACTAAAGGAAATTGGAATACCTGAATGAGCTTGAGCCAATTAGAATTCCAACCTTGGGTTGGGGGTGGGTGGGGTTGGTTTGCTTCGCCTGAAAACCAGGGCTTTGATCTCATTCCAGAATGAGGGTTCGGGCAGGGGAAAAAAGAGAGGAAACTAACAGGCAGGTAAGGAACTCGAGCCTCACAGTGGGCTGCTCACTGCCACGTTCTTGAGACTATCCAGGCAATTCCGCAGGAACGCGTACCTGTGTAGGAGGAGTGCACGGTTGATTGTCGGGTCAAGGGCTTCAGCTCGAACTCCAACTTGCCAAGGTTCCCTGGCATGAAATTGGAACCGAGAGGCCAGAGTTCGAGTCAAGATACAAAGTTGATCTTGACATCTGATTCGGAACAAGCCCTATCCCCTTCTGAGCCTTCGCTCCTATTGTGAAACACTACAGCAGGGGTCTCAACCTTCCTCATGCCTCGACCCTTTCATACAGTTCCTCAGGTGGTGGTGACCCCCCCAACCATAACATTATTTTCGTTGCTACTTCATCACTGTCATTTCGCTACTGTAAAAAGGGTCGTCCAACCCACAAAGTGGTCGCGACTCACAGGTTGAGAGGCGCTGCACTAGAGGGTCTCTCTCGTTTGGGACTTTCCCCCAGAGTCATGAATCCATTTATCCCGATTGATCTTTTCTCTCCTTGGAGCAGGTGAAATCCCCACCCCCACCCTGTGCTGTCTCTACAGGTCACTCCCTGTTCCCATCTAGATCTTGGACATTTCCCGCAGGCTCTCTCAGACCTTTCCCCACCCACAATCTGCCTCTGACGTTTGTAAAGAGGTCCCTTCTAAGACCCTTTCCTTCCTCACTTCCTAGAATCTGGATTAGCTATTTATTTGGGCCCAAGGTTAGCTGGTCCTATAATTATGACAAGGATTGTTCTCAGCGCTTTTGGACAGAAACCTATGAGTCTGCAGGGGATCCAGTGTATTTCAAAGGTCAGGGTATCCTTATCTGCTGACCCTTGATAGGGAATTCTTGACAAATGGCCATAAATCCCTTTCCCTTAGGGTGAAAACCCCCTTAGGGGCAGATCTTGGGCCTTTTCGTCTGACCAGGCCAAGGCGTGGCGTCTCTCCAGGGCAGGCGAAGTCTTCTCCCCATAGGGTGTCCGTGCGTCCCCGAATCGACTCTGGCAGTGAGTGAGTTGAGCAAAAAGAGTCGACAGCAGGATTTTGGCTCTGAATTCAGCAGGCATCAGCTGTGCAGCACATGGGCCAATCAGTGAAATGACTTAAAGAGTTCAAGGCTAACACATCCTTTGAGGGAGTTTTCTTTATTGAGGGGATAAAGAACAAAACGCTGGATGGTCTGGTTAAAACAAGACAAACTACCTGTTCTTAGCCCAGAATGGCTTTCTTCCAGGCAATGTCTCCTTGTCTCACAGCCTCTTAATAGCATTACAGTGAACCCTCGTTTATCACGGTTAATCAGTTCTAGACCCTACCGTGATAAATGAAATTCTGCGAAGTAGGATTCCTTATTTGTAAATCAAATATTTTCGTAGTTAGAGCATAGAGGACATGAAAAAACACCCTTTAGTCACCATTACACTCGTATTACCCAATTTATTAAATGAAAAAGGGAAAATACAGTAAAACATTTTGGACGTTACAATTATCATTTATTATTTATTATGTTATTTATGGCATCTAGTTTACAGTATTACATATTTCACATACAGTATTATTATACATAGTTCTTACAAATACTGTAATCAATAGCCTATGAAATGACTTAAGGGATGTACTCTACAGGTGGGTTGCCGTCTTTTTCCTCTGAAGGAGCGGGTGTAGGCAGTGGGTGCTGTTACGCAAAAACCGCGATAGCGTGAAGCCGCGGAAGTCGAAGCGCGAAGTAGCGAGGGTTCACTGTATTTGACCAACACACCGGGGAAGAGCCTACATGAAAGACACAGAGCTCCATCCACATAAACTGTGTGCACCCCACAGTGTCCGTGTCCATGATTAAACAAAAAGCTTTAGCATCTCAAGCTGAGATCCACGCAATTGGATATTTCCTTACTTGTTTCACTGGCCTGGAGCCAGGACTCTGGACCTTCCCTGCCCCAAGAATGTCTCCAGGGGTTCCTTCTCCATTCCTCTCTGCAGTGGATGTGCATACGCCACATGGGACCAAGACGGAGTCCGAACATTCAAAAGGGCGCCTGCAGGCGGGGCACCTGGGATATTAGCATAGCGAGTTGGACATGCCCACCACTCTGTCATTCTCAGAACTCCAGGTCGGTGCCGGAGCCGTTGTCTTAGGTCACCTAGCAGTAGGGTGTTCTTGCTGCGCAGGTCTCTTAAATCCATCGAACCCAAGCTTTCAGGAGGAGGAGGAGGTTTTGATGTGCGCAGGAGCTGAGGCAGGGTTCTCTGTACAAGGTCACATCGTCCTGCTCCTGTCCCTGATGGTCCCCTCAGGCATGTTCCCTGCAACCTGTGGTTTCTCCATATGGTTCTTGCTTCCTTGCTTCGTTTGTTCCAGCCATTAGTCTCAGCTTCTGACCTCCGTCTATCATCTTCAACGGTCGGCAGTTGGGCTCATTCACAGTTTGCCCCCCTCAGAAACACCCATATGGAGCAAAGCTACTCCCCCAATAGCAGGATTGTACTGGAGAAGCCCTTCCTTATACAGGAGCACACGTGTTCTGTGCTTGGCTCCCACCCTCTCCCTTAATTTATTTGGAGAACATTCCATTTCAGGGCACACAAATGTAACTAATATTTTTTTTTCATTCAATATTTGACTTGGAGATCACATTAAATTCAGTGACTTGTATAGCCTTAAAGTATACCATTAAATGGTATATATATATAGTGTGTGTGTGTGAGCAGCAACCCATTTCCAGCCCCCTTCTCCCCCGCTATCCCCTCGAACCCCTTCCATACTCACTGCCCTTGAAACCAGGGTGGAGCCATCCCTGAGTTTCTGAGACTGTACCGCTTGGCGGGAGCAGAACGCCCCATCTCCCTGCAGCTCCGTAGGCAAACAGTGTTCTGATTGCTGTCACCATAGATCAGTTTCGCCCGTGGGACTTTATGCAAATGAAATCGTACATTACAGACTCTGTGTCTGGTTTGTCTTGCATCACAGAACGTTTTCGAGAGACGCGGGGTGTGTAAATCCACTCTACTGCTGCTCTTCGAGCGCTAGGTCCGTCGTATGAATGTACTGCAATCTGCTGCTTCTCCTGTTAATGGCTGTGTGGGTGATTCCGGCTCGAGGCTACCATGAATAAAGCTGTTATAAACGTTTCTGCACAAGCCATTTTGTGGACACATGTTTTCGTTTTTCTTGGACGTGCGCCTGGGAGGGAGCCTCGGTCTGTCAAAGATGCACAGTATTCCATTCTACGTCGGTACCACATCAGAAGCAAGTCCCCCAGTGGTGGCCGTTAGGTTTGTCACCGCTCTTTTTGCAATGCAGAAATCGATGCTTCGTGTACCTCGGTGAGGAGCATGCGTGCCTACAAGTGGACATGCAGGGTCAAGGGGCATCCGTATTTAAATTGGTGGCTCATTCTGCCAAGCTGCCTTCCCGAGGCTGTGCCAATCTATACATTCTCTAGAAGTGTGCCTGAGACCTGAGGTGCACGCATTCTCCCACTCTGCGTGCTACCACCCTGACTCTGCTAATCTTGTTACTTGCATGCGCATTTCTTTGTGCTGTCAGTAGTACCACGGAGCGAATTTTTCACATATGAGGTCGTTTATTGTGACAACCTGGCTGATAAACACATGTGGGGTTAATTGAAGTGCAGAGAGATAAATGGCTCGGTGAGCCTCGCCTTTCTAGTTCTCCTGTCTCTTGCTTTGTGATGGACCAGGGTGCAGCTGCCTTAGCCAGTTCCCTGCTTCAGCTGGCAAGGATCATTTCCTGCAAGACATCCCTGGGAGATGCCACATGGACCTACCCCGATGCAGCCCTGGGTGCTGGAGCAGCCGTGTGGAGACCCCTGCCAGTGCTGAGATGCTTGCACAATCACTGACTCGGCTTTCCTCCTGCAGTCGGCATCGTTGCCTGTGTTTTGTGAGATGGAGGAGGACTTTGTGGATCGGTGTCGGACATATGGGTTAATGGGTTAATGTTGGACTTGTGGGCTTGGGCAGCACTGGGTTGGGATGTTTTCTTGATGTGCACTTAACCTTTATATAAAACTCTCGCTTAGACATGAGTTTCTGTGGATTTGTTTCTCTAAAGTACCCAGACTAACACAACGTACAATTCATCCTTGTTCCTTTGTTTGCAAGCTCACTGCGTCTTGCCGCCGCTGTGCTCTGTGCTCAGAGCCTGTTCTTTCAAAGCCTTCTCTTTCTTGTCTAAAACGTCTCCTCCTACACCACGGGAGCTCGTCGCAGGGATACAGGTGGAACCTGCGGAGCCTGGGTCGGGCTCGCTGCTGCTGCTTGCTGTTGCGTCAGCTGTGACTCATGGCGACCTTATGTCCAACAGGACAGGATGTCGCCATCCTCACCATCTTTGATGTACTTGAGCCCGTCGTGGGAGCCACCGCTGCGAGTCATCCTGTGAAGCCTTTCACTCCTTTCCACGGACCCTCTCAAACTCAAAACTCACTGCCTTCCAGCCAACGTTGACGCCCAGCACCCAATAGGACAGGGTAGAACTGCCCTGATGGGTTTCAGAGACTGTAGGGAGGAGAGAGCCCCGTCTTTCTCTCTCAGAGTGGCTGGTAGTTCCGGACTGCAGACTCTGTGGAACGTAGATGACATAGTTATCACAATGCCACCAGGGCTCCCACTGACCCTCTACCAAGCATGATAGCCCTGGAGAGCCCTTGGTCTATCCTGAGGATGTACCCAAAGTACGTGAGATCACGTTTTGTTACCCTTGCTGCTACAGAACATTCTGGCTCTGCTTCCTCCCCCATCAGACTTGTCTGTCCTTCACGCAGGCCACATGGTCTGTTCAACGTTCTTGGCCATGGTCTCTGCTCACGTGTGTCTGTCCTTCCCTACTTCTCCCTGTCCTGTCCTGCTTTCACACGCACATATCAAAGAAGCAGCTGTGCATTTCCATCCTTTAAAGAGTCCTCATCCCCACTTCACCTCCCCCCCATGTTCCCAGTGCATCACACCATTTGCTTTCCTATCTGCTACCTCCACGGCTATTGGCTGTGGGTCCAAGTTGAAGGAAACCCTTTGTCACAGCTGAGCCGACACTCAGGGATGACCAGGCCGCCCTCTTGGAGAACTGGAAAGAGGAAAGATGTATTAGCCGGCGAGCCAGAGGGACTAGCGTTCCGGAAGATTCGGGCCCTGAAGGTGGGGTGGCGTAGCTCTTACACTTTCACTGCAGGAGCAGGGTCACCGAAGCGGGACTTCTAGTGCAGACTGGTGGTTAGTAAAGGAGGAGGGGTTGTGGGATGGGTGCGATCTGGGAATGAGGAAGACCACGGGGAAGGCAGTGCATTGGGTCTCTTTTCCAAAGGTTAAAATTCCTTTTTAGGATTTTCTTGACATTTCCCCCCCTTTCGATGCCCATGTTCCTTGCTACTCGTGGGCACCGTTTTCAGGGTCCCCCTCTAGGTTAGTGTAAATAGTCTAGGTACCCGGGGTTTGGAGTGGGCTGTTTGATGTTGCAGTTGACCGTTGTCCCCTGGTTGCATGGCGTTTGTGTTTGATTCCCGGACAGTCAGCAGTAGACGTCCAGTCCGCCAAGTGGTGGTCCAGAGGTCGTCTACCTGGGGGGTGCAGGGGTCTCTGGGTGCACTCTCACGGGTCGCTTACCCACTCCAGGACCCACCCCAGTCCCTGCTGAGTGTGTGGGGGCACACAGATAGCCAAGGGGGCCAGCTGCCACTGAGCAGTCCTATCTCCACAACTAGAACAGGGCTAAACAAAAAATGTCAAAGGCTCCTAGGAGCCCCCTAGGGGTGGAAAGGTGGACCTTTCCCAAGGGGCGGTTAAGGCTTGTCCTAAGGCAGGTTTGAGCCTAAGGGCTCCTACCTAGGGGCGCATGCCCCAGAGGGTGCATTTCACCGGGGCTCCATCTCCACAGATCCTCCGGCTGCTGCGGTGCAGAGACTAGCCCGCTCCCGGCACGGGGACGAGAGCAGGGCTGTCATCTTTTCCTGGGGTTGAAGGAGCCCTGCGGCCAGGGCACCCAGGGGCGGCTGGGCGTGAGCTTTCTCACTCGGGTGCTCACAGCAGTTGGGGTCACCAGTATGACGGTATGGGCCCAGTCCTTGCTGGCCTTAAGGGTTCCTGTTTCCAGTTTTTGACCCACACCGAGTCACGGGGCTGAAAGGGGTGGCCTGGACTTCCCAAGGGGACCTGGCACCCATCTGGCCCAGCGGGGTGGATGTTCTTGAGAGCAGCCCTGAGGGCTTGGAGCCCTAGGGCGGGTGTGTGTGTGTGTGTGTGTGTGTGTGCACTCTAGGTTCTGGGCCGGGTAGGGTGTGTGTGTGTGTGTGTGTGTGTGTGTGTGTGTGTGTGTGTGTGTCCCGGAACTGTCTTACTGGGGGTAGGGGCCTCCCAGGCATCATTTCTAAAGATGATTTTAAACGGAGAGTTATCAGCTGGGTCCCGGGTGCGCTGAGCCTGCGGAAGGGCGGAAGGCAGGACCTTGGGCCCGCTGAGCCCAGTTTCCTGACAACTTCCCATGGTTGCCTTCCGGGTCCTGTTCACGCGCTCTGCTTTCCCCGAGCTCCACGGGCAGTAGGCTGTGTGGAAGTTCCACTGTATCCCCAAGAGAGTGGTGAGTTGTTGGACCACCTATGCTGCAAATGATGGTCCATTGTCACTTCCTAAAGCCAGAGGCATTCCACACCGCAGGATCTTCTTGTGGAGGAGATGATGGGTCACCTCGCGGGGCCTTCTCTGGGCGGCTGGGTCTTGCCTCTCCCTGTCCAGAGAAAGTGCAGACTATTCCCAGCAGGTGACGGCACCCTTTAGCTTGAAGTCTAGCTGAATGTCTGGCAGGAGGACAGAGGGCAGGGGCCTCAGTGAGCACCTGCTTGATGCCAGCGAAGGGTTGAGCTTGAGCCTGCGTCCACTGCCGCTCCCGGGAACCTCCCGGAGCTGCTTCCTGGTGGAGAGCAGAGGCCTGGCGCAGACAGACGATCTGTTTTCTCTTGGGTCCCAGTCCAGTGTCCCACCTCCCTCTGCAAGGTGACAGCCCAGGTGGCAAGCACGCTGCTGACTGATTGGCGCCTTTTCTCGTGACACCTTGTCCAAGAGCCATAGGGGCGCAGTTGTCCCCATCCAACAGTTTCCCTGGTCTCGCTCGCAAGGAGAAAATAAACCATCCACCTACTGGAGGAGCAAACTTGTCTCCAGGGAAGCTGGCCAAGTCTGATTTTAAGGCCTTTCAGAACAAGGTGGGTGAATTTTGCACTTGTTGGGTAAGAGAGTCCTAGTCGGTTGGCAATGAGCTTCAGAGGTCGGGTCCTCCCATCCAGACAGGTGAACCAAGCGGCCTTGGGGGGAAGGAGGTTCAACAGTGTCTATGGGTTTGGGGCCATGGGATACAGGGTGACTGCAGAATGGTTGACAGCCTGTAGGTCACCCCCCCTTACCCCCCACACACACATACACACAATCTTCTTCAGGGGGAGGAGGGGAGTGTTCCAGGTGGACTGGCATTCTGGAAGTATCTCAGACTCTCAAAGCCTACTGATGTGCTCCTGAATTCCCATACGGGCCTCTGGGCAGATATGGTACCATCTGCCCCTGATGGGTTGGGCTTCTGGTTTAAGTCCAACCACAACCGGAGCCTGGCTGACTGCAAGTCCTGGGGGGGAGGGCTCAGCCTAGAGGTTGGGAAAGGCAGTGAGGAACCCTTCTCCATTCTTGTGATGGGCAGGGTGGCTTGAGTGGAGTCTCCACTCTTTCTGGGGGACCATACGGGCCATGACCAGGGGCAGCTGAATGGGGCCCCCTGGCACAAAGGTGATTCCTGCCCCCGGTTTGGATAGAAACCCTGGACGGAGGAGGGGCACGGGGCAGTCAAGGACATAGAGAAACTTGTGGACGACTTCATGCCCCCCACAGCTGGCAGGTCTGGGCTGACACAAGGCTTGTGAGGCAGTTTGCCCAGTAGCCCTGATGAGAGTGGCACTGTCCTTGCTGAGAGGGACTGCTGGGGTGTTGATGCGATGTGCCTCAGAGCCACTCAGAGTCATCTCCTGGGCTTGCCGCTGGCTTCCGGAGCACTGTGCCGGTTTTAGACATGTTCAAGGCGGCCGCTGCCTGTGAGTTTGATACTGGGTCAGGGCGGCCTGCCCTTCTGGAGTATGGAAGTCGTAGTTGGGCTGGGTGTCCAGGAACACTTGGGCTGCCCACTGTGTGGAATCGAGAGGGCCTTGGGCGGGGAGGGGACGGGGCTGTAGGAGGGGGTAAGTGTTTATAGGTACATTTGAGCCGCTAGGGTGATACGCCTCCTCTCTTCTGCATTAAAAAGGGTGATGAGAACCTGGTGGCGGTCATCCCAGGTGGGGATGCGGGTTTGGATCAATGCATCAACTAATTCAGCCATAGCCCGGGGCTTCTCTGCGTAAGGTGTGTGTATGTGTGTGTGTGAACTCTTTTTTCAGTTGAGGAGGACAGAGGTGCTAAAGGTGAGGTAAGGGAACGTGGGCTGTCCAGGCATCATCGTCCCCCTCAGGGTGCACAGGTCCAGGGGTGGCTGGGTCTCTCAGACCGGGGATTATCCAGCGGGTTGAGGTGGATGGCTGGACTCACTGGGGGCAGTGAAGAGGGAAGAGGGCCTGCAACCGGATTGGAAACAGCCGGGTTGGCAAGAACATGGGTCAGCCGCCTGAGTTGGTGCCTGGATCGTCCGAGAGCCTGGGGGCGGCATTGTGTCTGGGAGACACCCTGTTTCAATGACTGCCTCTTGATGCATGCACAGGCATGAACACAAGTGAGTGCCCCAGAGCCCCCATTCTTCACAGGGTTGTTGGTAACTTGTTAGGATCCACGTACTCGGGTGTCGCCTCCGCGTAGTCGGTGATACACAGGTCAACATGGTGCTGCTGCTCCCTGCCTCCAGCCCGGAGACAGCTGGCATCGGCTTCCCACTTATTCTGCTGTTCCCTTTTTTCCTGAAGCGATTCTCACATATTTTTCCATAAGAATTTCTGAATCAGCTCCTCTGGGTCCAAGTATCTCTGGTCGGTCTTTGCCTCTGGCTCCATCTCCCGAGAAGCTCATCCTCAAACGCCCCAGGGTGGCTCGGCCTCAGCGCTGTGGACATGCTGGGCCTTAGAAGTCTTTATTGTGGGCAGTCATTCTGTGCACTGTGGGCTGTGGACCAGTAACCTGGCCTCTATTCACTAGATGCCAGCGGCAAGCCTCCCATCTAAGGCCAAAATCAGCCTCAGGGGAGAACCTCTGACTCACTGTCATCTAGCTGCAAGGCCTCACTAGTCCTACAGCATCCAAAGCGTCTTCTCCCTGCAGGGCCTTTGTACCTAACCTCTCCCTCCCCTTCTTTCACACGTTGTGGAAGCGTGGCCTCTCACCCATGTTAGCATGACAACGCTCCACAGCCACCACTCGCTCCTGACACCCGCACCCTGCCCTCGGCTTGCTCTTCCCTGCGGCGCTTTCTGTCCGGTTGACTGTGCCACGTACCTCTCTGTTTGCCTCCGAAGCCGTAAGCCCCCTGAGGGCGGGGGTGTTTCTGTTTTGCTCACTTCCATATCCCCAGTGTCCAGAACACATCTGGCTCACAGTGGGCGCTCAATAAATACCGGGTGAACGTATGAGTTGGAAGAGATGTGTTGAC
>NW_022105908.1:23471913-23484725 GCF_000313985.2 Echinops telfairi | reverse complement strand
GCTCCAGCGCCCCAGCTCTGAACCTTATCTCTTATGCCCTTTTGTAAGCTTGTCAAGATCCTTAAAAATAAGGATTTTTTGAATGTTTGCTTTGTGATGAACCTTTGCCCAGACTGTTTTATTTGTTTGTTTTCTGTATCAGTGGCCTTGGGGAGCTACACTGCCTGATTCATGGGGGTTGGGGATAGGGTACCACCAGCTGGCCGGACCCTAGTGGCTTCCCTGGCAGGGGTGCTCCCTGGGCCTACGAGGATACCTGGATGGCCCTTGTTGACCCTCTTGTCACCTCGCAGCCCAGAGTCCTTACTCATGGCCTCCCAGGAGGGCCTCTACCTTGACACTTCTCTCTTCTCTCGCTGAGCGAGGGCCAGCCCTAGGAGGCCAGCCAGGAAGGAGCGCCTTGCGCTCACGTATGTACGCCTCTATCTCATTCCTGGGAGGAGGGTAGTGCTTGTCTCTGAGAAGACCCTGGGCTGGCTAAGCCCTCCCTGCTCTGACAGGAGGGGGTGGGCCAGGTGACCCCTTCTGGCCAGTCTGCCCAGCGCAGTGTGAGTGATGGAGAGACCCAGGCTTTCTCCTCGGCAGGCTGGGAGGGGAACGGAGGAGATGGACTGGCCTCTGTGTATGTGAGATCCCTTGCCTGCCAAATAGGCCAAGGATCCTTCCAGCTGGGCACTTAGGTGGAGTGGGGATGCTCTTACCCTTAGGTGAGTCACAGCTGCCCCTCCCCAGTCCCTTTGTCCTTCAGGGCCCACGAGGCTGGCCACCAAGCCCATAGGAGCCCCACACCCACAGTCCTCTACCCCAAAGTGACCCTGTCAGTGCTCAAGGTGTCCCGGGCCAGGAGGACCATTGGACACACTAAACACCAAAAAGGAGTTGTGCTCCACCCTCTCAGGTAAGTCAACAACAGAGACCAGCACCACCGACCTTTGAGCTCAGACGGTGCCTGAGATGCTGTGTCATGCCCGGTCTGACCACCCTCCAATCTGAGGCCTGGCCCTGGCCCTGGGTCTGGGTCCCCCTCCAGCAGCCTCACTCA
The DNA here is from genome assembly GCF_000313985.2 of Echinops telfairi. NCBI lineage: Eukaryota > Metazoa > Chordata > Mammalia > Afrosoricida > Tenrecidae > Echinops > Echinops telfairi. The sequence continues at coordinate 23,483,683 of NW_022105908.1, read as the reverse complement.
GGCCCCAGAGCCTGCGGCTGTCTGGAGGCTTGGCAAGCTGGGCCTGCAGGCTGCAGGAGGCTTGGGGGGCAGGGGGAGTGCTGGGGGCTGGCTCCTGCCCGCTGCTGGGCTGCGGCAGTGTCCTGCGGTTCCCCACTGCACATTTATAGCTACAGTGCTTCTCAATTTACTGTCCCTGCCGCGGGAGGCCGGCTCTCTGGGAGCCGAGCTGTGGTTGCTGAACTGTGAGGGAGGCTCAGAAGTTCTCAGGACAGTGGTGCCCAGCCCACAGCCTCAGGCCTGCTCTGGTCTTTTTCCAGAATCTGGTTGGAGGCTAGAGCAAGCTACCAGCAGTGTGAAGATCTGGGGTCCTCAGGCACCCCTTCCCCCCAACCCCTGTGTTCCATTAGGAGCAGGAAGCCTTATCAGAGATTGAGAGTTGCACCCTTAGGGCCCAGGGGTTTCCTTTGTATAGAGGAGCCCCTCACCCCTTGAGTGGTGAGAATGGAGACAACATCAGGATGGGGCCTCCAGGCCCCTTTGGGTGCGTGGTAATTTACACAGGTCAGCAAGAACCAGGGAATCCTTTAATAAGATGCACTGACCCAATAGCCACTAGCCATCCCAAGGGCATGAAGATGGCACGGGGCTGGCCACGTTTCAGTGTGCAGGGCAAAAGGCCACCATGAGCTGGCGTGGGCACTGTCTTCATGGAGACTAACACCTCACCCCCACCCCTGAAGGGCAGGATCCAAGCCTGATTCTTCTCAGGGACCCCAGCCCTCCGCACCGGGGCCAGGGGGCAGAGCATCGAACAGGGGCCAGTGCTGTTCTTAGACCCCCACCAAGGGGCAGACCCAGCTCTCCTGCTGCCAGGAGCGGGTCCACCCTGAACCAGACCCGAGTGAGTGGAGCTTGGGCTTTGGGGGTTGCGGGGAGCCCAGGAGGCGTGAGGGCGGCGTGTTAGCAAACCAGAAAGCAGGGCTGCACTCAGCTCCAGATCTCGCTCCCTGTCCGATGTCTTGTGCTTGTTGGAAACTAACGCGTGCCTCACAGAGGCAATCAAGTCGTCGCCGGCTTCACCTCTCCGTCTTTTAGACCCACTTTGCCCCGATTGACATCTGTGGTCCCTCTCGCTTTTGAAATCACATTTGTTTCTCCCTCCAACGGGTGGAGCGCGACACAGACAGGCGGAGAGAAACGTGCCACGCACAGCTGCCTGGGCTCATCCCGTCTGAACAGGAGTGGTGTCCAGTCAACCTCCGTGCTGGTGGCCCTTTCTCCTCCTTTTTCTCCCCTTCACCCATCCTCTCCCCCTCTTCCTCCCCGCAACCCCATCTTCAAAGAGTTTTCCTTTGGGATGAAAACCAGTTTCGTGTGTGTTTGGTTTGGCTTCCCCTGGAGAAGACTGTGTCGTGGAATCCGTATCTTTATGCAGCAGACTAACTCTGCTGGACTCATCGTCTTCCGGTCACGTCCATGTCCCGGGGCGTGACAGGCTCGGCATGGCTTTCCACTGGGTGTCTGTGCCGCCGGCCTCCACCAGTCTATCCTTTCCTCCAAAGACCGCCCGTCGTTGGTAGATTTCACAAGCAGCCCCACCCACCGGGCTTCTTGTGTTTTTCCTGCCTTGCAGTGTGGCTCAGCACCCCCCATCCCCACTCCCACCCCCGTGGGGGCAGACCTAGGCGTTGTCTGTTTCACCCGGGGAGGGCAGGGGAGTCTGAGGCTCAGAGGGATTTAGGGAGGTAGGTGAGCTGAGTGCAGGTGGCTGCAGTGGAGCCAGGACAGGGAGTGAGAGGCCACGGCTCGTGCTCTTTTTACCGCACCAGGTCAACCTTAAAGAAAAGAGCTCCAGTGGGCTGCTAAGTGCAAAGTCAGAAGTTCAAAAACCACCAGCTCTTTCCCCTCGGGGAAAGAGGGGGCTTTCCACTCCCACCGAGAGTGACCGTCAGGAACCTCACAGAGACAGTTCTACCCTGTCCTGTCGGTATCTTGCCGGCGTGATGGCGGGGAGTCTGGCTTTAGTTGGGGTGGACTTGGGCTTGGGTTTTGTCAGAACTAGGGAGGAGTGGGTGTGGGGGGCAAGTGGCAGAATCTTCACCTTCCCTGTGGGTTACAGGGGTTCGAGCCCTGGTCAGTGCTCCCCATGCACAGACGCCACCCATGGGTCGGTGGAGGTTTGGGTGTTGCTATGCTGCTGGGCAGGTCTCAGTCCACCTTCCGGACTGATGGACAAGGAAGGACGAGCCGGTGACCTAGTTCTGGACAATCAGCCAGCAGGGACGCTATGGGCCGAGGCTGTCCATCTCCTTGTGCATGGGTTCACCATGAGTTGGGGGCAGACTCTGAGAGAGCTAACAGCATCAGCAGGGAGCAAGGGCCCTGGTGCGCTGACTGCAACCTGGAAGAAGACCCAGAGCCACGGACCCACCCTGCTCTGGGCCCGTTAAGGGGCTAATCCAGTCGGTTACAGCCTGACCCCTGCCCTGCCATGCCCTATAGTCCAGGCATCCCGAATTCTGGCTCTGGTCCTCTCACTAACCTCCTGGGGAGGGGGTGGGTGGCAGGGAGTGGGGAGGGAGTCTGGGGCCAGTCTGAGACAGGGCTCTGGGGCGTCTGGAAGCTCACACCCTGCAATCGAGGGAAACCCTGGGGAGAGTGAGCCGGGAGGGGAGGGTGCAGGTGAGGTCATGATTACCGGGTGGGGAGAGGAAGGGGGCCTGTGGGAGGGCAGGGCTCACCTTGGAGAGGTAAAGCCGGAGCCTGGTTACCTAAAAACAGAGCTGACTTCATATAAATAGAACACTGATGGCCTGTGTTTGCTTTTTAAAGGGACGATTTAGCTCAGATCTAAGTGTTCCCTGCCCCAGCAAACAGCCGTGGGCATGCCAGCCTGTGGTGGTGTCAGCCCAATGACACAGGTCACCCGCTCGCTCAGGTCATGGTGCGCTGGACCTCAGCCTCCAAAGCGGGGTGTGTGTGTGTGTGTGTGTGTGTGTGTAGAGAGCCATTCTGTCTACAGACTTTTACTGACTCCTCTAAGATGCCTTGCCTGTGTTGAGTAAGGAGCTAGGGGGTAGAATCAGACTCGACCTTGCAAGGTACCTGAGTTTAAAACAAAACAATCACTCTCCCGATTTGCAGGTGAGGACGTGCGAACTCTGTATGTGCGCCAGGACACCTTTCCAGGATCCGCTCTGAGCAGAAATTTGCAAGATGAGCAGGAGCTTCTAATCCTTCGCTTCTTCAATAAGCCACGGCAGAGGGTTTTGTATGTGCTAGGGCTCTCACGGGGGCTCCGTTGGGGTATCAGGAGAAAGATGAGTCTCAGAAACTCACAGAGACCATCCTACCTGGGCCTATCAGGCCGCTATGAGAGGGCCTGATTGATTGGGGAGCAGTGAGGTTTTGAGTCTGGGGTTATCGAACGAGGAGCAGGACCTCTGAGAGAGAGGACACGGCCCCCTGTTCTTGAGAGGTCTTGCAGGGGCCATCACGTGAATGGTAACAATACTGGGTCTTGGGTGCTTCTACACTAGGGTGTCCCATGGCCCAAGGAGGTGAGCAAGGACTCATGCAGGAAGGGGGTGGAAAACCTGTCCTGTTGGCTTGGCTCGGGCCAGGGAGCTGTGCAGACCAAGAGAAGAGTTCAGAGACAGGTCCCGGGATGGCGCTTCCCAAACTGCGGGAGCTCAGCAAGTTGACCAGCACGGTGGGACCACTGGAAGAGCCACCCCAGCCCAGCCCAGTGGTGACAGGCTTCAGACGTGAGCTGTGTGGCCTGGGACATCCAAGACTGGGCTCCAGCTCCCACTCCTTCCCTTGAGCTGGGAGATCTTGAGCCACCAGCTCTCATGCTCTGACCCATAGTTCTTCATGTCTGACGTGGAAATCATACCTGTCACACCTAAGGAGACCACAAGGTCAGCAGTTCAAATCCACCAGGTACTCCAGAGGAGAAAGACGAGGCTTTTCACTGCCTCATCTTGGAATCCCATTGGGGCATTTCCGCCCTGTCCTATAGTCAGACTCGACTCAATGGCAGCGAGTGAGTGAATGACCTGTCACACCTACTGGACAAGGGTGACGTGAGAGTGCTCAATATACATTCGATGCAGCGAGAGAAGGGTCTGTGTAGGGCCAGTTCCACTGCCCCTCAGCCAATGGGACCATCTGACTGACCTGTCTTGCCCAAAGCTACTGGGAGGCAAGACCAGGTGTGTGTGTGTGTTTGGGTTGGTGGGTGGGTGGGGGCTCACCTGTAGTACTCCAGGCCACCATCTTGCTATGTCAGGGCATCAGCTTGGGCTGAACTTCTTTGGTAGAGTCCCGAACTAGGGGAGCAGCGAGGGTAACAGGGAGCGGATATCAAGGAGTTCAAGGAAGAAAAGAATGTTTTGAAACGGACTGTGGTAGCAATTGTACAAGACCGCTTGATGTGATTGAACGATGGGATATCTATATTAGCTCCCAATAGAACGGTTTGGGGAACCAAACACACACACACACACACACACACACACACACACACACACACACACATTAGGGGACCAGCTCACAGGCTAGTCCCCAGGGCCCTGTGTCAATCCCGCTTTAATTTTCTTTCTTTTAAAGACAAGATGGCCACACCAAGCAGCCAGGCCTCGGCCTCTAAGTCCTGGGACTGTGGTCTGGGCGGGGAAGAGCAGCACTCAGAGGTGCCCCAGAGGGCAGAGGCTCTGGGGTTGGACCTGCCGGCTCTGAGGCCGGCACTCACCTCCTCTCTCCTCCTCTCTCTAGCCTACCCCCTGCCCCTCCTCACCCTGGCCTGGGTCGGGCACTTGGAGGCCATCAGCGGGACCCGGTGCTGACTTGGCCCTGGAGCAGGCTGCCCTGGGAGGGGCTCGAACAAGCCGGGCCTTGTGAATAGGCGCTCTACCTGCCAGGACTCGACATCCAAAATAGAATCGCAAGGAGCAGCTCAGCCTTTAATTCATGGTGTCCCAGCAGCGGGTCGGTGTGGGGATAACTATGATCGGGCTGGTCCTGAGCTATAATTATGGAGCCAGAATAAAAAATTACAGGCATTGTGTGGGCTTGTTTTAAATATAACGTAATCCATACCGTCCTCTCTCTTATTTGCTGGAGCTGAGGTGGAAGCTGGCGGCTGGCATAGGTTGTGCCTGACGTGTAGCAGACAAAAATGGTGCTGGCCACCAAATGAAGGGACCTCCCGGGCTTCTGGTGTTCCTCACTGCCCACTGCCCACAGCCACGCCACCCTGGGGCCCTCGCAAGTCACGTTATCTGCATGTGCTGTCTCCTGGCTCTCCCATGCCAGCCCGCCAGAGACATGTTTGCTGCATGTGGCCTCTGTGCTGAGAGCCCATTGACATGTAGAAGGTGAAGCCAGATGCCAAGGCCTTGCGGCGTCTCGGAGAATGGAAGCGAAGAGAGAGGACTCTGAGATCCAGCCAGGTGGGACTCAGATTGAGTTCCACCTCTTACTCCCTGAAAGCCCTTACCTGCGTGCTTTCGACAGTGACGGACAGCACCATCGTGAGAGTCCTTGTTGTAGTGGCCCTGGTGGCCCCGTGGGTTAGGCGCTGGGCTGCTAACTGCAAGGTCAGCAGTTTGAGACCACCAGCTGCTGCGTGGGAGAAAGGGGAGGCTTTGTGCTCCTGTGAGGAGTGACAGTTCAGCAACCAAAGGGGCAGTTCTGCCGTGATGGCCGTGAGTGTGGAGTGACTTGGCTGTTGTGAAGCTCAAAGAAGACAGAACACACCCAGAGCAGCCCCTTCCAGGGTGCTTATCATTAAAAGGAGGCAATAAACTCATTAAAAAAACAACATGTTCCCTGGTGTGTGGTGAACTGGTCAAGCATTAGTTCCACCTCGAAAAAGAACTAATAATACACCAGGTTCCAAAACCGATCTCTACCCCACAAGTAGGACAAATAGAACTCGGGCAAGGCTGATGTTTAAAAATACCTATGGTGACATCTTTTTATACCCTCAGACACGTGACGCCCAACATTAAGGGGATAGATTGCATGTAAGAACTATCCACGCAGACTCTCCTGCAGTCATTAAAAGTGTTTATGAAAAAGATCTCATTATCTGGAAACAAAACAAAACAAACTACAATCGAATTTGAAGGGAATCAGGCAGCAGTTTGAAACCATCAGCTGCTCAAGCGGGAGGAAGGCGAGGGCATCTCTTCCCAGGAAGAGTCCCGGTCTCAGAGCCCCCGGGGCAGTTCTGCCCTGTCCTGTAGGCTTACTACAAGTCAGAATTGACACCCGAGCAGTGAGTTACTGTAGTTAGTTAGTTTTTTTTTTTTTAAGCAACCCTGGTGGCATAGTGGGTTATGCATCTGGCTACTAACCACAAGGTCAGCAGTTCAAAACCATCAGCTGTCCCACAGGAGAAAGAGGAGACTTTCTACTCCCGTAAAGAGTTACAGTCTCGGGAACCCACAGGGGCAGGTCTGTTCTGTTCTACCCAAGCCGTTCCGGACCACCAGCCACTCTGTGGGAGAAAGAAAAAAGGCTTTCTACTCTTGCCAAGAATTACCGCCTCAGAAACCCATGCGGAGGGTTCTACTCTGCCTTAGGTCACTCTGTGTTTGGTCCCAGTTGTCTATGGTGTGTGATTTCGGCGATATTAAACATGTGCCACAAAATCCCAGTGCTGTGCCGTTGACGCCAGTCCATCGCAGCCCTGCGGCACAGGGTGGAGCTGCCCCTCTGGGTGTCTGAGATGGTGACTCTTCACAGGTGCAGAGCACCTCGTGTTTCTCCCGTGGAGGCAGCTGGTGGGGTCCAGCCGCTGACCTTGTGGTTAGAGCCTCACTGTGCCACCCAAAACTCAAAACTAAACCCAGCGCTGTCGAGTCAGTACTGACTCATAGCGATCCTCTGTGGGCTTCGGAGACAGTTAACGGTTTAGGGAGTAGAAAGCCCAATCTCTCTTCCTCACAGCAGCTGGTGGTTTTGAACAGCTGATCCTGTGGATCGCAGCCCAAAGCAAAACCACTATACCACCAGGGCTCCTAACCAGGGCTCTGCTAAAATGTGCATGAGCACAGAAAAGATTGAGGTGGCATGTGATAGCAGTTACCTTTGGTGAACGGATAGGGGATTGATCTCTTTTTATTTCTTTCTGTCATCCAGCATGGGCGTGGGAGCCCTGGTGGTGTAGTGGGTAGCTGAGAGGGTGGGGGATCGAGCCTGCCAGCTGCCCTGTTGTGAGAGACATGTGACCATCTGCTTCTGAGAAGATGACAATCTAAAACACTCTCAGGAGCAGTTCCACTCTGGGGGACCCTCGTGGATTGGAATCGCGGGCAGGAGGGTGAGAATGGGTGTGTATTACTTGCAAAATAATTTTTTAAAGGGCTGGATGTTAAATACAATGAGAGGCTAGGATTTAAGTTCTGAGATCCTTTTTGATTTTTAACCACCCCCAAGGTCTGAGAGAGATCCCAGAGTTGCGAGCACTCAAGACGCCCCTGCCTCTGTGACAAGCAGTGGCAGGGCGGCCGAGAACCTGCAACTCACCCCCCTGGGTGCCCTCCACACATCTACACAGGCCACCTTTCCTCAAGGCCAGCTGCCTCTCCTCAATCCTCCTGAAATCTTTCCTCCTGCTGAGGGAAACTTGGATCCCATTGGAAGTGGGGCTGTGGGAGATCTCGCATGCGCTCTCTTTCTCTCTCTCTCTCTCTCTCCCTCTCCTACAACCTGGAGCATCACCGGTCCTTGGCTCTCCCAGGGTGAAAAGGGTCCCTCCCCCCCCACCCTTCTGTCTGCTGCTTCTGACGAGGGCTCCTTGGAGCGGGCAGGCAGGCTGGGTCCCTCTGGGTGTGGTGAGTCTCTGCCAGCCACAGATCAGAGCTTTAGGGACCCTCCCCACTGACTCTTTCAGACCAGGAGTCCCCTGGTCTGTTCCCCCTAAATGCTGGAACATTTAGCTGTTGTCTGGAGAGGTGTCCTGAGGGTGAGGCAGCTGGAGGGGGGGGTCACTGTGGGACAGCCAGGCCATTTCCAGCTGTTCCTCAGTTCCTAGAGCCACCTGGCAGTTCGGCCCAGGAGAGGCCACCTGGAGAGATAAGAGGGGTCCTTCATGAGGTCCTGGTAGAAGGAAGGGCCCATCTGAATTCACAAGGTGATCCCTAGGGAGGGTGTCGGGGTGGTGGTGGTGGTGGTGCTAGTGTCCAGAGAGTTAGTGCCCAGTGTCCAGCCCGCAGGTTGACTAGGGTTGCCCGGACCCTCTGTGAACCAGTCATATGTCTGTCCAGTGAGCACCCAGAGAAAGACAGAAGGCTCAGAAACAGACAGACAGACAGGCTTACTCAGACAGCAAGAAGGACAGAGTCAGACAGAGCCAGACAGCGGCTGAGAAGTGGTGGGAGACGCAGCCCCAGAAGATTACAAAGAGTAAATCAACACCTACCCGTGCTTGTCTCACTATAATCAGGGAGATGCAAATTAGAGTCACCCTGATGTGTCATTTGACACCTACTAAATTAGCAAACATTAGCGAAATTACACTGTCTCCTGCTGTTGAGGCTATGGAAAACCCAGCTTAAACACACAGCCGGCAGCCGAGTAAATTAGCTGAGCCTTTTTGGGAAGAAATTGGGCAATACGGTTCCAAAGCTATTAAAATGTTCATAGTTATTTTTAATGGGGTAATTCCACTCCTGGGAGCATGTTGCAAGGAAATTCTTCACTGGGAAAACCAACGATCTGTACAGAGATTTGATCAGACCAGGGCAGGGCTGTGTGGAGCGTTTCAGCGTGCGATGGGAAGACTGCTCAGAATACCTCTAAAGATAAGGGATCAGAAGACCATATCATAAAGCAGAGAGGATCTTTAGGTTGGGTGAAAGTAATCCAGGACTCACAGCTGCCGAGTTGATCCCCACTTGTGGGGATCATATGGGCCAGGGTCGAGCTGCCCCTGGGGGTTTCTGAGGCTGTCACTCTTGACAGGCATGGAATGCCCTCCTCTTTCTGCCCAAGAGGGGCTCGTGGTTTCAAACTGTTGACCCAGCTGTTGGCAGCCCTGTGCGTCACCCACCACCCCACACCACCAGGGCTCCTGTGAAAGTAAGCAGAATCAAACCCTTGACTGCTAACCAAAAGGGTTGGCAGTGCAAACCCACCGAGAGGCATCTTGGGGGACCGGCCTGGGCATCTGCTTCCGGAAGGTCCCGGTAGGCAGGAACATCCTGCACCCGTGGGTTACCTTACGCTGGGAACTACTCCGCGGCAGCCTCAAAGGGATCCTTATATCTGTATGGAGAAGCATAAAAGGACAACCCACAGCTGTACATGCAAATGAGTAGCTGCATGAAATGACGGAATGGATACTGGGGTACCCCTGCCACCCCCCACCACCACACACACCTTCCTGGCTGGTGGGCAGTGAGCAGTTGCTGGTTCCTGGGCACGGGGTTGGGTGTGTGGGTGTGGGTGTCACCCATCTTCCCACCAGGACCTGCCCTGCCGCTCCCCATGTAGGGTGGTGCCAGCCACGAAGCCTCACCCACAGACCTCAGACGGGTGGGCAGACACAGTCTCAGCCGAGCGTGCCCACCTGGTCAGCTTGCTCGGCTGGCCTGGGCCATCTGAGTGGTCCCCGCTGAGTCACTCCAGTGCCACACCTCGAGAGGAGCATACCAGCAAGGGAGGCCTTGGCATGGTGGCGCTGGGTCCTCACTTCAGAAAAGGGATACAGGGAGTTTGTAGGCTCTGCATCAAAACCAGACTCACAGCCAGCGAGTTGATGCTGACTCAAGGCGACCCTACAGGCCAAGGTAGAACTGCCTCTGCGTTCCTGCGACGGCAACTCTTTACAGGGGTGGAAAGCCCCGTGTCTTTCTCTCTTGCAGGCTCTGAAGGGGCTCCTTGACTCCGACTGAGGTCTGCGGTCCGGGCGACAGATAGGAGGCAGGGCCAGGAGCCCTGGGTAGCCTCACCTCGCCTGCCCCAGCAGCAGGCACGAGGCTGATTCCGAAGGCGAATGATTGATTTTGCATCTTGCCAGCCCCGGTGCCCGGCACAGAAGCTGGTATGGAATGGAAAGGCAGTAAATCTCAGGTGGCCAGACAGGAGAGAGGTTAAAGACCACAGGGTGCGTGAAGGCGCGAGTGTCACCGGACAATTGCGCCTTTATTCAAGGCCCGACGAGTTTCTCGAATGTCCTCTGAATCGTGCTCCGCTTCGGCTCCGGCCCTCGCGCCTGCCCAGGTTACTGCCCGACCTGGGTCGAGGACAGTCCGTGCCCATGCCTGTGCCCAGACAAGCCTAACCTTGTTCATTCCATCTGTGCGTGGTTGCCTGTCACAAAGGGGCTTTGTGATCGTCCCTGTCCCTGGTGTGTTTTCTGTCTCCTGGGAGAGACGGGGGCACACACCGAAGGTAACTCTGGGTGCACTTGAGGCCAGCGCCCAGTGGGCACTGAGTGCACAGAGCAAGCCGGCTCCGGTGGGTGGCAGGCCTGGGCAGGCTCTCCCGGGCAGGTGGGTGCAGAGCTGGGCCTCGAGGGCAGGCAGGGTTTGACGTCGCAGGAGGAACACCAGAGGCGCAGGGACAGAGGTGCGAGACTTTGCCGCTTTTCATCTGTGCACTGGCCATGGACCTTGGCCGGATGCCAGCCAGTCCCTGCCAGGTGGAAGCGGAGGATGCCAGGGCAGTCTCGGGCGGAGTCCAAACTGCTGAAAACCCAAACCAGCTAACCGACTGCTGTCGAGTTCACTGAGACTCACAGTGACCCTATGGGACCGGGTAGACCTGCCCCATAGTTTCCAAGACTGCACAGATTTCTGGGAGCAGACTGCCTCATCTTTGTTTGAACTTTTGACCCAGTGCTTAAGCCCCGACACCACCAGAGTCCCATCCAAGCAGCTGAGGGCCCTGCAATCCAGCTGGCTGCTTTGGATGTTCATTGGTTCATTCCATTTCTACGTCCTGCCTTTCAGGACGTAGTGACCGACGGCAGCAATTATGGAATAAAAATCGAAATGCTCTAGTTCCAAGAAGTGCTATGGAGATCATAAAACAAAGGCGGGGGATGAGGAGGATGGAGATGGGAATGAGGAGAGGGGTGTTTAGGGAAAGCTCCAGCGAGAAGGAACCCTGATGGTGTCTTGGGGTAAGTGTTGGGCCACTAACTGCAAGGTCAGCAGTTCAACTCCACCAGCCGCTCCTTGGGAGAAAGATGAGGCACTCTACTCCCAGAAAGTCTTACAGCCTCAGAAACCCACAGGGGTGGATCTTCCCTGTCCTAAAGGGTCTGAATTGACTTGCTGGCAGTGGGTTTTGCTGGGTTTAGTCAGGAAGCAGGATTTGACTTGAGATCTCAATGAGACAAACCGTGAAGCCCTGAACTAGGGCAGCAGCTATGGACTGGTTTCAAGAGACAGAGCAGATAAGATAAAGCCATTGTGTTGTGACTGAATTGCATTGGCTGATGATCACGGAGGTTTCTAGCACATGACTAGGCAGAGGGTGTGTTACTGGGTCCGAAGAAACAGGGCCTGGTGGTGGGAAGGCGGCCTTGAGGTCGGAGGACAAGATCAAAGGACCACATGTGGCTGCAGTGAGATAAATCCAGCTGAGATCTATCCAGGATCTATCAGAGATATCAGATATCTATCTATCTGAGATTCATCAGAGATATCTGAGATCGATCAGAGATAGATCCATGCAGTCAGATAGATCCATCTCACTGAGGACCCAGCTGATGCACAAGGGCCTTTGGGGATGAGGGGCGTCGGGACAGCAGTTGATACGGTGAGAC
>NW_022105908.1:23462005-23470321 GCF_000313985.2 Echinops telfairi | reverse complement strand
GGTTGGGATGTGTTCTTGATGCACACTTAACCTTTATATAAAATTCTGTCTTATACATGAGTTTCTGTGGATTTGTTTCTTTAAAGTACCCAGACTAACACACACCTCTCCTTTCTTCTCTTCTTTTCTCAAATCCTAGGCTGCCTGGAACCACTCCCCCCACCAACCACCAATCCCCGCCTATTCTCCTGCACCATGCCCAACTTAAATTCCCTCTACAACACTTCTTCCTAAGAATTTGTCCAGCCTCTCCTTGTCCCTGCTCAGAGAGCACACTCCTACAAAGGTAGCAGGCAGGCCGCCCGCCCAGCCTCGTCCGTCAAGGGGCTGCCTCGGCTATCACATCAGAAGTCTGAAGCAGACCTAGCATGGAGCTGAAATTTCAATGAGATGAGCCACGGCTATCGCTTGCTTTCGTCTGTAGATCTAAGAGTTCATAATAAGTGCTTTTTAAAAAGCTGCTTTCTAATGAGCCCAAAGGTCTCTCTCCTTGTCGTTTGTCACGCCTTGGCTCTAGAGTCATCTGGAGGCCAGCTCTGACAAAGACAGCTGAGTGAGCTGGTACACATCTAGCTTTCCTGCCTTGGCCATGGGCATCCCTGCTCATGCCACAGTGGCCCCAGGATTTCATTTCTCCCGCTCTCACTGCATCCCCACTTCCCTGAACACTGGGGTTGAGGCAGGGGACTAGGTTCCTCTTTGCTAGCAAAAGCCAGTGATTGAGAACCTGCCCACAGGAGCCAGCCTGCCTGCCTGCCTGGGTTTGACTTCTGTCTCTGCTTTCCCCCCCACAGGTGATACTGGGTGTGTGACACCCCCTGAGCCCGTACCCCAGTGTCCTGGCTTCCTCATCACAATGCGAAGGCGAGAACTCTAACACGCAGTGCTTAGAGGAGAGCGAGGGAGGGACAGATGGGAGTTCTGGTCCACGGCTCCTCAATCGGAGCGAGGAGGCCGTTCCGAATCAGGGAGACAGGACAGGAGGGTTTCCCAGAACCAACGTGGCCAGGCCGCAGGAAGATGCTTTCATCCCCCAAGATGCACACGGGCGCCCTGCCACGTTGGCATTGTCAGGTGGCCTTGGTTTAAAATGAAAACAAACAGAAGCTGGACATGGGACGCACGGCCGGCCGGGTTCTGCGGAAAGCAGAGGCAAGGATGCCATCTGGAGATACAGAATGGAAATCGGCTGCAGGGCTGCCTCTTGGGCGATGCCACATTGTCTCTTCCTCACAAACGGTCACCCTGCTAACAGCTGTCCCCTCGGGCCTGGCCATGGGCTGCTGCCAGCAAGCAGGCAGACTCCGCTGTGGCGTGGGGCGTCTGCCCCCTGCTGTCCATTGCGTGCTATGACGCACAGTTAATGAGGGCCCTGGGGCACGGACACCTCAGGGGGATATGCAGTTTTCTTCCACTTCATGGACAGGGGCTCCCGGACAGAAATCTCGTTGACACTATTGTACAGTCGCCCTGGGCTTTTCCCTCTTTTCTGTTTTGTTTTCATGAATGAGAAAAATGCTGGTTTCAACCTGCTACATCAAAGTCGTGCCCCGAGGAGTTAGACAAACTGAACTGCGTGGAGAGACTGTGGGTAGTTCTAGACCACCACAATGAGGTGAGTGTCGCCATAAAGTGGGTCAGAGCAGGTTTTTGCTTGCTTCGCAGTGCAGAGAGAACTGTGTCCACTGTGCTGTAGACTGCTCGGGGAGCCCTGGTGGGGTCCTGGATTGTGTGCGGGGCCGCTCACTGCGAGGTCGGCGGTTCAACACATCCAGCAGCCTCCCCCCGATGAAAAGCTACAGCCTTGGGACTCCACAGGGGCGGGTCTACCCCATTCTGTCGGGGCAGTTTGAGTCGCCATCCAACTCCATGGCAGGGAGTTTGGTTTGGTTTTAAACATAAAATGTATGTGTATACTGGGTTGTAGATGATGGAGGAACCCCTGGTGGTGCCATGGTTACTTGCTGGGCTGCTAACAGCAAGGTCAGTGGTTCAAATCCACCAGCCGGTCCTGGGGAGGAAGACGGGGCCTCTACTCCCATAAAAAGTTACAGTCTCAGAAACCCATGGGGGCAGTTCCACCCTGTCCTTCTAGAGCCTAGGGTTGCTATGAGTCAGAATTGACCCACGCGCAGTTATTTGTGTGCACCTGTGAGTAGATCATCCAGGGTGCAGCAGCTTGATGAGAAAGTGGAAATCTTGTGGGAGTGACCACAATGGGACCCTGTGGTAATTATATAATTGTCAATTTGAGAGGATTATGAGTGAAGGGGTGGAGTCTAGTCTGTCCAATGGATCATCGCCAATGAGGCTTCTGTGTGGGCATGGCCTTTTCCTGAAAATTCTGGGAAATCTGGTATTTTCTCCTTGGAGGTGGGAGACTCTCTGCTCACAGCCTGGGAGACACAGCAGCTGACAAGACACATGGACCCACCCTGAGCAGAGACCCCTGCCAACGCTGAGATGTTTCCAATGCCACTGGATCCAAAGACTTTCTACCCACTGGCCTGTGATCTTCTAAGACTGACACAGACCCGGAGACACAAAGCGAGCACATGCTGTTGGAAACAGGGTGCCAATAGACTTGTGCCATGCAGGTTGCCACGAACATGTAATGTGTAAAAACGTGTGAAAAAGACAGGGCTTTCTACTCCCGTAAACAATTACAGTCTCAAAAACTCACAAGGGCAGTTCTATCCTGTCCTATAGAGTTGCTGTGAGTCGGTATCAACTCAATGGCAGTGTTTTTGTATCTTCCAGGTGCAATAAATAAAATGCAACGAGGCGAGGTGTGCCTCTACTCATCTACCCCACTGACTTCCCAACTGCAGTCACTGTGCCCCCATCCAAGGTCAATTATTTATGGTATCGAGGGTTCTTATTTTATTCCTTTAAGTATTTTAGACACCTGCTATGGTCCTGGTGGTGCAGTGGGTTAAGTGTTGGGCTGCTCACCACATGGTGGTGGTTATGTAATCTGGTGTCAACTTGTGGAGAGGTGGGGTCTAGCCTGTCAATTAGGTCACCGCTTGATGACCTCATCTGGAGGCGCCACATAGATAAAATAGCTCACTGGAGGCCAGGTCACTCCCTGCGAGACATTCTTGACGACAAGCCACATGGAGCTACACTGATGCAGCCAGAGCCCTGGAGCTGGAGGAGCTACATGGAGACCCACACCAGCACTGAGATGGTTCCACTGCCACTGGATCCACAAGACTTTCCACCCACTGGCCTGTGATCTTCCTGCATTTGGCATCATTGCATGTGTTGCATGAGTCACAAGAGGAGTTTATAGACTGGTATTGGGCATATGAGCTAATATCAGACTTATGGACTTGATCTGGACTGGACTGGGATGCTTTCTTAATGTACAATTGCTTAATGTACCATAAAGCTCTTTCTTATACACACGAGTATCTAGGACTTTGTTTCTCTAGTCAACCCAGACTAAAGCACACATGGTCTGAGGTCTGAACCTACCAGGCGCTCCCAGGAGAGAGATGTGGTTGGCTACCTGCATCTGTAAAGATTGACCACCTTAGAAACCCTAGGGGAGCAGTTCTACTCTGCTCTGTGGGGTTGCTAGGAGTCAGAATCAATTCAGGGGCAGTAGGTTTTGATTTCATAGGTCAGGGAATCATATTGGTCATGTGACATGTTTGAGGAGTACAGCCCAATCTGTTTTCATAATATACATTGAAATAAATATGTAACTCTTACAACCACAAGTTTTTTCCCATCTCTTTGTTTCCGCATGTCTGAAGGTCATTTACCAGCATAACCAGTATGCTAGATTAGTTCCACCGTGTTGGATTCACTTTTCAGAGGACTTTTTAACACGTTCTTATCTGCTTCGTGGATGAACTTAAGCACGCTTATTTCTCAAGCAGTTGGCGTCTTAGTGTAAAGAACCTTCCCCCCTAAAAAAAAAACACCTCCCCCAGAAGGCAGCAAATCCATACCATCATCACCATCAATAACTTCCCCTTGTTTTCCTCAGAAATTGTCAACGTCTTCCCTGGACCTCCTCCTAGTGGCTCCTTTGGACCACACAGATGGTAAACCTCTGGATGCTCTGCCCCAACAGGGCGCCGCTTTGGGCTCTGAGAAACTCACAGAGACCCATCGCAGAAGAAATGGTGGCTCTCGATGCTATCTGTTTTGGCCTCTGGCCACCAACAGCAGGTCTGCATTTCTGATGATGGGGCTCCCTGATCTCAGGATTAGTCCATGCACCTCAGTTTCAAAGGGGGTGGGGGGAATGGGGCCAGAGAGGGGAATCCACTTCTTGAGGGCCACTCCATGAGCAGGGCAGTCCTGACGTCTTGATGGATGGAGAAAGAGGCGGTCCCGTCACAGGATGCAGGGCTAAGGGGTGGGGCAGAAGCAAAGGAGATTTTGCTCCAGGGCGTCACAGGCCAAATGCTGGGCCAAGTCGTTCATTCTCTCCTTGTCTGCAAAGAAGCCTCATCTGAAAATCTGGGCTTCAGTCCAGCCCTTTGAGCCTTCGGAAGGTGCTTTACACGCCCTCGTTGTGGGAGGTCCTGACTCATATCTTAGGCTAAGAATGACAGCCTCTCTGTACCCTGGGCCTCATGCTTTCCATGAGGTTCAGTGTTTGTGTTCTGGAGCCTGTGGCCTTTCCAGGCAGCATTTGTGGAGGCCACAGGGTGTGTCCCAGAGTGCCGTGGACCTGACCTTGGTGAAGGATTCCGGTGCATGACTACACACGGAAGAGCAGTGTCATGACTTCCGAGGAACTAGTTACCTATGCGCTCGGTGAATGCCCACCTGGGGCGGGACCCAATGGCTTTTAAACTCTCTTTCAACAGGTCTACCATCGTTAGCCAGAACCTTGTTTCCCTGGTGTCCATTGTAACAGGGTTTTCGAACGTAGGGCTGAGCAGGGCTTTCTCAGTCTTGTGCACACGGCTGCCATGAGCCAGAACCAATCAGACGTCACCTAACAACAGCAGCGGGAAAATCTTAGGCCCCGGTTGAACCCACCCAACAAAGCAGCCATGTCACCACCCTTGGCCTCCAAACAAAAATTACCAGGCACGTCCACAAAAGGGACACTGTCACCCATCGTGAGAAGAGAAAAAAAGAAAAAGAAAAAAAAAAGCCAGCAATGGAACGAGAGCTCTTTACCTAGCAAAAATCATTTCAGAAATGAACGTGAAGTAGACTTTATTGGACATACAAGCATTGAGAGAACTCACCCCCAGGAAATCTGTACTCCAAGAAATGAACAACGAAGCACATCTTTTCAGCAGCAGCAAAATGACACCAGATGGGTGTGTGTGTTGTGTGTGTCACGCCAATCAGGAGCATGGCCTTGCCGCTGAGGTTCGACGGGCGGGTGGTGCTGGTCACTGGAGGGGCGGGGGTGGAGGGCTGGGTCGAGCCTATGCCTTGGCTTTTGCCGAATGAGGTGCGTCAGTGCTTGTGAATGCTTTAGGAGGAGACTTTAAAGGAGATGGTACAAGCTCTTCAGCTGCTGATAAAGCTGTTGAAGAAATAAGAAGGAACGGTGGCAAAGCAGTGGCCAACTATGTTGCAGTTGAAGCGGGAGAGAGGATTGTGAAGACACATTGGGTGCTTTTGGAAGAACTGCCATTGTGGTCAACAATGCTGGGATGATCAGGGATCATTCTTTGGCTAGGACAAGTGATGAAGATTGGGATTTAATCCATTGAGTTCATTTGCGGGGCTCCTTCCAAGTGACCTGAGCAGCATGGGACCACATGGAGAAACAGAATTATGGAAGGGTCATCATGACTTCACCAGCTTCAGGAGTGTATGGCAACTTTGGCCAGGCCAATTACAGTGCTGCAAAGCTGGGTCTTCTGGGCTTAGCCAATACTCTTGCAACTGAAGGGCGAAAAAACAACATGCATTTCAACACACTTGCCCCTACTGCAGGATCGAGAATGGCTAAGACTGTTTTGCCAGAAGATGTTCTCAAAGCTCTGAAGCCAGATTGTGTTGCACCTCTGGTCCTTTGGCTTTGCCATGAGAGTTGTGAGGAAAATGGTGGCTTGCTTGAGGTAGGAGCTGGATGGATTGAAAAATTACACTGGGAGAGAACCCTTGGGGCCATTGTAAGGCAGAAGAATCAGCCAATGACTCCTGAGGCAGTGAAAGCTAAATGGGCGCAAATCTGTGACTTTGATAATTCGAGCACCCCTCAGAGTATTCAAGAATCAACTGGCAGTATATTTGGCGTTCTAAGTAAAGTAGAGTTTCAACGAATCATACCAGTCATGCAGCATCACCAACCACATCAGGATTTGCAAGTGCTATTGGCTATCAACTCTCTTCATTTTCTTGTGCTTATACCGAACTGGAAGCTATTATGTATGCTCTTGGAGTGGGTGCGTCCGCTAAGGATCCAAAAGATTTGAAATTCATTTATGAAAGAAGCTCTGATTTCTCCAGTTTGCCTACCTTTGGAGTTATCATTGTGCAGAAATCTGTAATGGGTGGAGGATTAGCAGAGGTTCCTGGCCTTTCAATTAACTTTGCAAAGGTGCTTCATGGGGAGCAATATTTGGAGTTATATAAACCACTTCCCAGATCAGGAAAATTAAGATGTGAATCACATATTGCTGATATCCTAGATAAAGAGTCCGGTTTAGTGGTTCTTATCGATGTCTAGTCATATTCTGAGAAGGAAGTTGTATGTTATAATCAGTTCTCTGTCTTCATTGTTGGCTCTGGAGGGTTTGGTGGAAAACGAATATCAGACAAAGTCAAGATGGCTGTAGCCACACCCAATCGGCCTCCAGATGCTGTACTTACAGATAGCACCTCTTTCAATCAGGCTGCTTTATATCACCTCACTGGAGACTGGAATCCCTTACATATTGATCCTGATTTTGCTAGTTTAGCTGGTTTTGACAAGCCCATGTTACATGGATTATGTACATTTGGATTTTCTGCCAGGCATGTTTAAAAGCAGTTTTCAGATAACAATGTGTCCAGCTTCAAGGCAATTAAGGTGAGTTTTGCAAAACCAGTATATCCAGGTCAAACTGTGCAAACGGAGATGTGGAAGGAAGGAAACAGAATCCATTTTCAAACTAAGATCCGAGAAACTGGAGACATTATCATATCAAATGCATACATAGATTGGGTGCCAACATTTGTTATTTCAGCTAAGACACCCTCTGAGGGTGGAGAGCTTCAGAGTAACCCTTGTGTTTGAGGAAATTGGCCACCGCCTTAAAGATGTTGGGCATGAGGTGGTAAAGACAATAAATGTTGCATTTGAGTGGCATAACACTAAAACTGGAAACGTTGCAGCTAAATGGACTATTGACCTAAGAAGTGGTTCTGGACAGATGTATCAAGGCCCTGCAAAAGGCTCTACTGATATAACCATTGTGATTTCAGACGAAGACTTCAGCAGGTGGTCCTGGGCAAGCTCGACCCTCAGAAGGCTTTCTTCCGTGGACGACTGAAGGCAAAAGGGAACATCATGCTGGCCCAGAAGCTTCAGATGATCCTTAAAGACTACGCCAAGCTTTGAAGAGCACACTGGATTATTAATTAAAATAAAAGAATTAGACTCTTTCTTTACCAAAATATGCTTGATTAGTCAGCAAAAGTGAAACAAACTAAGATATAGTTGAAGCAGCTTAACATTTTCAGATTTCAGATAACTATAGATTTTCATTTTTACTAATTTTTCATGTATCATTTTAAAAATGTAAACTAGAATGTAATTATGCTTTTGTTCTTAAATCTCTATCTTCGTAATAAAACATTTCACCGCAAAAAAAAAAAAATGACGCCAGATGGAAAAATGGGCCTACATACATGAATGTTGCTGTTATTGCTGTTGCTAGGTGCCCTCAAGTAGGTTCCGACCCATCGCGACCCTGTGCACAGAGGAATGAAACACTGCCCGGTCCACACCGTCCCCACAACTGCTCCTGGGCTGGAGCCCATTGCTGCAGCCCTGGCCTCAATGCATCTCCTCGGGGGACTTCCTCTTACTCGCTGCCCTCGACCAAGCTGATGCTCTTCTTCGGGGACTGGTCCCCTGGCAACGTGTCCACAGTATGTATTCTGGACAGATGAATGAAGGGCATCAGGTATTAGTTTGGAAACGATGAAGACCTTGATGTTACTATCTACATGTCTTTAAAAAAGAACCAGGCGGACTGGTCACAGAGAGACTGATGGAACCCTGAGACGACGGCCCTTCGTCATCTTTCGGGTCTGGACCTGAACTCACTCCCAAGGCTCAGTGTTCAGCGAACAACAGACAGGGACACACTACGAGTGAGACGCCCACACCTTAGA
>NW_022105908.1:23458788-23460388 GCF_000313985.2 Echinops telfairi | reverse complement strand
ATTATAAACCTGAATGCAACAACTCAAACAAATCAACAAAAAAGTGCAGTGAGCCAACACAGGGGCACAAAGAGCCTATGGATGAGGGGAGTCTGATTCACTGTGACAGTCTAGGACCGAGTGGAATTGCCCCCAGGGTATCCAGGCTGTCACACTCAGAGAAGCAGACTGCCACATCTTTCTCCCACAGAGAGGCTGGTGGGTTCAAACTGCCAGCAGACCTTTTGATTAGCAAACGAGCACTTCAGCCATGGTGCCACCAGGGCTCCTTAACTAAACCATCTGCCATCAGGCCAATTGTGACTCTTCGCGGCTCTGGAGGGCAGAGTAGAATTGCTCCTTAGGGTGTCTGAGGCTGTAAATCTTTATGGGAAGAGACAGCTTCATTCATCTCTCTCCTGTGAAGTAGCTGGTGGGTTTGAACTGCTGACCTTGAGGTTGGCACTCCAACTTGTCAACCACTAAGCCACCAGGGCTCCTTACAAAGGACATGAAATGGAAAAAACAAAACACAATTAGTCCAACAGAAAAAGGAGCAAAACCCAGAGGGGACAGTAGAAAGCAAATAGAGAGATGGCAGATTTAGGCCCAGCCGTAGCAATAATTAGAGGCCTGGGGTGTAGGGGTGATGCTTTCGGCTCCAAAGTTAGAAACCACCAGCCACTCGGAGGGAGAAAGACGGGGCTTTCTACTCTGGTAAACTCACAGGAGCAGTCACCCCATAGGCTCCCTGTCCTATAGGGTGACTATGAGTCAGCATTGACTCAATGCCGATGAGTTGGGTTTATTAAAAAAATTGCTCTATCAATAACCACATGAATACAGACCAGCTAAACATCCCAGTTAAGGCATAGAACTTGTTAGATTCGATAAGGAAGCACAAACCAATTGCACACTGCCTGCAGGAAGCCTATTCTAAATCTAATGGCATAGACAGATTAGAAGTAAAAGGATGGGAAAAGCATACCAGGGAGGGAGCTGGCCTCTACAGCAAGCTAGAATAGCTTTGCTACTATGGACCCAGATTTCAGAGCCAAGAATATTACCGGGAAGAAAAGTGGTCATTTCACAGTAGTAAAGGGGACTGTTTATTAAGAAATTATGGCAATGCTAAATTCTTTTTGTTGTTGATTTTCCCAGCTTTTATTTCTATTTGGTGTTTCTAAAAGCCTGGAAATTAAGTCTTCTGCTCAGATTCCAAGACCCCCCTGGTGGCGTCATGAAAACTGGTTGGGCTGTTTTCTGAAGGCTCGGCAGTTCCAAACCACCTTTCCCTGCAGGAGAAAGCGAAGGTTTTCTACTCCCATAAACAACTTCAATCTCAGCAACCCACAGGGCGGTTCTCCCCTTTCCTATAGGGTCTGCATTGACTCGATGGCACTCGGTTTGAGTTTGTTTGCTCAAATTCCAAAGTGCAGGTAACTCCTGCTCTCCTATTTCTGGGCAGTGCTAAATTCCTACACACCTAATAACAGAGCTTCAAAGACAGTACTGGGAGATGTTTGGGAGCCTTGGGGGAATGGATAAGTGCTGAGATAGTTAAAGTTTATTGTGCTGACCTGACCGATAAACACATGTGGGAGTAAGTGATGGGCAGAGA
>NW_022105908.1:23455047-23456689 GCF_000313985.2 Echinops telfairi | reverse complement strand
TGACTGCATGGCCTCAAACAACCATTTTTATTGCTGATAAAACTGGGACTTACTGGATTAATTCACTGTTTCTATTTCCATCGAGACAAAATCACTGTGGCCCGACAATCTTCTTAGGCAAGTACCTGCTTTGTGTGGCTTCTGAAGAAGTCTGGTTTCAACGCAGGCTTGGCCCTCTCCTAAGTAACTCTGTCATTTCTGAACCTTTGTGTGCTTAAGGGTTTGTGGGGTCTTCTCAGGGTTGTACCGGGCCACTTAGAAGTCTCTGATGCAAGGACTTTTAATAATAAGAGAAAATCTAGCTGCTCCTAGGAATGCTCTAGGCCAGGGGTCCGCAAACTTTGGAGGTGGAAGAGCCAATCCTGTCCCTCGCAACACTTTAACAATGACTCGAGAGCCATAAATAGGTGTTTGCATCAAATGAACTCAGCAGAATCTGAATACTAGCCTTCACATTTTTCCCATCTTACTCCTGAGCCACATGTAAGTACCGAAAGAGCAGCCCGTGGCTCGTGAGCTGAGGTCTGTCGATGTCCCTTGCTCCAGGCTAGCAGGATCTCACACGGGAGGGGAAGGAGGGTGTTCAGAAGGAATTCTCCATTTCTTTCCACAGAAACATTCTGATTGACACTAGAGGTGGCGTGGCAGTTACATAATCTCCTGTCAACTTGCCAAGGGGTGGAGGCTAGCTTTTCAATTAGGTTGCAGCTTGATGACCTCATTTGGAGGTGAAGCAGAGATAAATAGCTCACGCTGGAGGCAGGACACACAGATTCTCCCTGTGAGACACACAGATTCTTCCTATTGACAAGCTACATGGAGCTACACTGATGCAGCCAAAGCCCTGGAGCTGGAAAGCCACATGGAGACCCCTGCCAGCGCTGAGACGCTTACACGTTCACTGATTCGGCTTTCCCCCTGCAGTCGGCATCATAGTGTGTGTATTGTGAGATGGAGGACTTTGTGGATTGGTGTGGGACATATGGGCTAATGTTGGGCTTAAGGGCTTGGGCAGCACTGGGTTGGGATGTTTTCTTGATGTGCACTTACCCTTTATATAAAACCCTCTCATACATATGTTTCTGTGGATTTGTTTCTCTAAAGTACCCAGACTAACACAGGTGCGGTGTAGAGCGCCATTATAAATGCTACTGCGTTCTTCTCTTTGCTTTGCTTCTTCCCTTCCCCTTTCCCCCACCCCCTTCTTGTATACAGGGGCTTTAAAAGGATTGTGGGAACATTCCATTATCTTCATCCATTTCTGAACTTTCTGAAGCCATCTCAGAGTATCTGGTGGGTGACTTTGGCTTTTCGGCTTTACTCTAAGTCGAACATAAGAACATGCTAGTTGCCTTTCCCGTTTAGCTAAGAGAAGAAGCCATCCCGGGGAGCTGTGAACTGTGGCTGCCAGAACCTCTGGTCTTGGCAATTTCCCTTTGGTTTCTATGGGCTGCAGTGGCCCCATGCCTACCATAGAAATGCACCGTTGGTGGGTGGGAGGCGTGCTAAGCAGCTGAGTTAGTTAATTGTGCCAGCCTGGCCGATAATCACATGTGGTGCTAGTTGAAAGGCGGAGGGATAAATGGGTGGTGAAGCCTCGCCTTTCTAGTTCTCGGGTCTCTTGTTTTGTGATGGTTGTATC
>NW_022105908.1:23452622-23454162 GCF_000313985.2 Echinops telfairi | reverse complement strand
TGACACTAGAGGTGGCGTGGCAGTTACATAATCTCCTGTCAACTTGCCAAGGGGTGGAGGCTAGCTTTTCAATTAGGTTGCAGCTTGATGACCTCATTTGGAGGTGAAGCAGAGATAAATAGCTCACGCTGGAGGCAGGACACACAGATTCTCCCTGTGAGACACACAGATTCTTCCTATTGACAAGCTACATGGAGCTACACTGATGCAGCCAAAGCCCTGGAGCTGGAAAGCCACATGGAGACCCCTGCCAGCCCTGAGATGCTTCCACCGCCAGTGGATCCACAAGACTTTCCACCCACTGGCCTGTGATCTTCTTGCATTCGGCATCATTGCATTTGTTGCGTAAGTCTGAAGAGGACTTTATAGATTGGTATTGGGCATATGGGCTAATATTGGACTATGGACTTGATCTGGACTGGATTGAGATTTCTTAATATACAATTGCTCTTTGATATAAGATTCTGTCTTACATATGAGTGTCAATGAATTTGTTTCTCTAGTCCACCCAGACTAACACAGGTAGCATTTCAGAGCAGAGGATCATGGGGCGGTCTAATCTACACAGCCACTTCAGGAAGGCTGGGAGGTGTGGCTGAACTCACAGGAGTCCTCTTACAAACATTTCTCTACCCTTGAGAGGGTTTAACAAAAGAGACTAAGGTACTCCCTGGGAAAACAAAAGATGGGTTCCAATCCAGCTCGGATGGGGGGTACAAGGTCTGTTCCACAGGACAGAAGTGAGAGAAAGGCCATCGGCAGTGCTTGCTGACTCAGCTCTCAGGGCCTTATTCTGTGCCTTCTCATCACCATGGCACCCAAAATGGAAAGAATGAGGGTACTGCCTGGAGGTCTGAGAGAAGTACTAAAGATCACCTCCTCTCAGGGGAAATGTACTTCGAAGGAAGGTGTGGGAAAATCACTGGACAGGCTCACTCCACACAGATTCCTACCTGACTACCTCCTCCTTCCTTCCTTTCTGCCATGGAGGGGAGAATGTGAAACCCTTCATTCCCCAGCCTCCCTGGCAGTTCCAGGCGGCCTAGCCATGTGACCCAGTTCTGGCCAATGGAATGTCAACAAAAGTTCTTGGGGAATGGTTTCCCTTCTCAGCCACCAAGGCCAACCCTTGATGGGAGAGACAAATATGAACAGGACAGTGTGCTCCTTATCTCTTCTGTCCGCCCAGAATGCAGGTGTGAGAGATGGTAGGACACAAGGTATGGGAAACAGAAGGATTTCTCCCTAGTTGTCTCCCCTAAATATATGCCAAACTTAGCTGCTTGCCAATGACTATACACTTGGAGGTCATCACAAGTAGATCAGTGGTCATTCTCCCTAAGAGCTATCAGCCATCGAGACCAAGCAGACACCACTGTTTATCCCACAAATAGGGTCCACTCCCTTCTGATAAGGATAGTAGTTGTCTGTTTCCTTGTAGGAGACACCCGCCCAAGGATGACCAAGGTTAGGCTGCCATCATGAATCTAGGGTCCGCCCATCTTGTCACATGTATACCCCTAGACCTTCCCATTCCTAT
>NW_022105908.1:23449421-23451621 GCF_000313985.2 Echinops telfairi | reverse complement strand
GGGCGAGCTTTTGCAAGCTCCCCCTGACTTGTACACAAATGAGTGGATTCTGAGGAGAAAGGGAAGCCAAGTCTAACCCCTTCCTTGGAAAGATCGAACTCTTTTAGTTTTTCACACTCGTTTGGTTGGGAACAAGAGGAGCCAAGCCACACCTATTACACAGCACAACACTGCCAAGGCTTATTGGATCAGGCCCTTAAAAGCTGTCTTGGCTGGAATTGGAAAGATAGCATTGCTTGTTGCTTTTTTTATCATCTATCCGCCATGCTCAGCATTATACATCCTGTCGCCCACCCAACAGCATCCTTGTGCCTTTGGAGACTCTAGAAGAAGAGGGTGTGAGCAAGATGACACAGAGGTTAGGTTAACATATGTATAATATGTAGCAAGACATCCACAGCAACGACAGATACAAGCACCTTTAGCATACAGGATCCTTTGAAAAGTGTGGGATCTGATGTGTAACACAATATGTATGACAAACATCTTGAGCTTTTTCTTCACATTGCTGTCTTTTCCCATGCTTTCCGCCTTTTTAGATTTCAGCGTTGAGACAAGACTAAATGAAATTCGGAGGATGAGACCTAGGCAAAAATCTTGTGATGAGACCAGGATCACAAAAAATAAGGAGCTACCGGGATCCTGGGTTCTTCTCCCGGAATAAATCTTCTAGGAGCCAGGTGGTTGGTGTTATCCCAGCAACCATCATGCCAGTCTTCAGGGCTCAACTACGAACAACGTGGATGCAGTTAGTGCCAGGAAGAGGTCTGGAACAATACAGACCGGCCCACTGACGTGAATTGTTTCCCCAGGATGGGAATGGACCAGAAGGAGGACAAATTGTTACACATCTTTGCTTTAATTTGTTATGCAAAGTGCACATCACGTGTGTTATAAAAAAGAACATGAACAAAGAAGAGAAGCAATTACTTGGGTAACTTTTAAAACCAGGGATTACAAGCCTGCTTATATGTCATGTCCACAGTAAGCTTACCAAAGACAAGATATCCAAGGGCTAATTATTAGTTTGTAGCAGAAGTTTTATGAGTCAGAAGCATTAGGTTCGCATGGGGTTTTATAACATTTCTCCTGGCCTGATCCCTTGACAATGGATCCAGAGTACTCCCCTGTAATTAAACAAATAACCTGGGTTATGAATATGAGCCCAAACTTACGCCATCAAGCTGATGATGAATGTCATACTGGCCCTATGGAACAACCCCTGTGGGTCTCCCAGATGGTAACTCTGTATGGGAGCAGAAAGGCCTGTCTGTCTCCTATGGAGCAGGCTGGGGGTTTTGAACTGCTGACCTTGCGGATCACAGCCCAACTCTGAACCACACTATGCCACCAAGGCTCTTTGACTTTTAGCACAGTGCCCAGCAATAGCAAGCACTCTAGCTCACAAGGCTAGATAACACATAGCCTTGTAAACTGGGACCATCTGTCTTCATGTGGTAAATAGCACATAAATTACCGAGTGCTGGAGTGGAAGATCTCCTCAAAGAGCAGCAAGCACATCCCTCTCCTGGGAGCTCCGGAACCCTGCTCATCATGAGAGGGCTCTCGCTGGCTCACATTCCTTGTTCTTAGGAGCAATTCGTGGGTTTTAATGCACAGGATCACTGAGTGGCCAACTCAGAGTTGGAATCGACTCAATGGCTGTGGGTTTGGTTTCTGGCCTCTATTCACTAGTGCCTGCAGCACCCCCACCAGCGGAGGCAAACAGTCATGTCTCCAGATAGTGTCAAATATCTCCCGAGGGACTAAGTCACCCTGGTTGAGAGCCGTCCAGAAGATGGCTGCCCGATATCCAATTCTATACACATAAGTTAGATGTATCATTACAGATGTAATTCCTTAGGGGGCATTGAGTTCATGTTAATGGTGGTGGAACAATTTGGAGAGGGATAATAATAATGGTTGTACAACAAGAAGAGTATCATCAATGGCACTGAATTGTACACGTACAAGTTGTTGAATTGGTGAATGTTTTGTTGTGTATATTTTTGCCATAATTGAAAAAAATACATGAATAACAGTGAGTACGGGGAAAAAGAAAATGTTCTAAAATGGACTATGGTCAAGAATGTACAATCTTCTTAATATGATTGAACTATTAAATTGTATGATAGGTGGATGAAGTCCTAATAAAGTGATTTATATAAATAAATAAAAAAGATGTGTATATATATATATA
>NW_022105908.1:23436828-23448876 GCF_000313985.2 Echinops telfairi | reverse complement strand
CTACCAGGGTCTCCCCTCACTTTCCAAATTCCAGTCACACAGTGTTCTTTCTGCACCTCAAACTTTCCAAGCTTGTCCTCACCCAACTCTTTTTGCTGTTCTCTCAACCAACAATGCATCCTTCCCAGATCTTTGTACATCAGCGTTAGATTATTCAATAAACAAGATAAGTTTAGGCTTACTTGTGCTTATTTACCAATCTTTCCACCATATAAAAGATTCTGCCTCTAGGTACGGTTGGCAGGTGTCTGTCTTGGAACCTACATCACCTCCGTAGAGAATCAAAGCCTCTTTTCAAATTTACAAGCCCTGATAGGGACAGAGTATTGTACTTCGTAATCAAGGTAAACGCCAAACCAAACTCACTGCCCTTGAACTGATGCTAACTCATGGTGAGCCCTAGTGGTTTACATATTGGGCTCCTAAACAGAATTGACAGAAAACCATCAGTCTATCCGAAGGAGAAAGACAAGGCTTTCTACTTCCATAAAAAGGTACAGTCGTGGAAACTCACAGCAGGCAGTTCTACCTTGCCCTAGAGGGTTGCCATGAGTCAGCATCCCCAAGGTAAACACAGGGTTATCTAAAAAGCAAATCTCAGATCAAATGTTTCCTCCACAGCAAGGCTTTGGTCAACCCATCTAAATCACCTTCTTACCCTTGTTTTCTGATTACACGGCTCATCTGTCTCCTTCAGAGTGCTAACCACAATAGGACACTGCCTTGTTGTTTGTTGCCTGACTCTTGGGGTGCAAACTCCATGACCAATGTCTATAGGTTAGTCCCTCCATGGGGGGTTGTCTGTTGGTATCAGGCTGGGAGCTGGGGACACCAGTATTGAAAATACCAGCCATGTCACCTGTGGTAGGCAGGTTTCAGCAGAGCTCTTGCAGCGAAACAGACTATGAAGGAAGGCAGGGTGATGGACCGCAGAGAATTAGCCAGTGAAAACCCTGTGGATCAGCAGTACATTGTCTGACGACACAGCGCTGGACGAGAAGATTGTGAACGGAGATGGCCAAGGATCAGGAAGCAGCTTGTTCCTGGTGCACGGGGGTGCCAGGAGTTGGAGCAGAGAGGATGAAAACTAGCAGAAAGTTCGTGAGAGCAGAGGCCTTGTTACCTGCTACAGCCCAGTGCTTAAAATAGTGCCTGGCACAGAGCAGGGAAGCAAGTCAGGTTTCAAAGCCTCTTCCCACTGCCCTTCTAGGATGCCTATTGATTTTTCCTGCTGGTTCCCTTCAGCTTTTACTACATTTGACCTACTTTTTCAGCTACATTAAAAAGTGTGTGGTCAGGGATGCCATCTATAAGCATTTAGCACAAAGAAAACAATTAGCTTGCTATTTGGAAACGTAAACAAAGGCCCATTAATTAGCTTGTGGATGGACGCCTGTCCCTTGCCTCTCCGGTTCTGAGCAGGTCACCATCCCTTCCAGGTTGGTCCCTGTTCCGTCAGCTTGACGCTGTGAAGGTCTTGCTATCAAATCCAAAACTCACCTGGCTCAGAAGCTCAGTCTCGCTTGTCCATCCAATCCAACTGACACGGCTACATGGGCCTGGAAACGTTTGGGGTTAGTTTCGAGCTAAAACCCTCACTGGATCCAAGATAGGATGGCCCAAGGTGCAATGGTGTGGCCAGGAACCGTTGGCTGAGTCCAGAAAGCCCGAGCTGGGCCCTTCCTTAGATGTGATTTAACGGACTTCTTCCATGAAGCCAAAGACAACCGGGCCACCAGGCAGCTGAGTGGCTAGAAGCTGGAGGAAATTCGTCCCCGGCTGTCCCCCGGCCTCCGGGGAGCATTTCACGGGGCCATTTTCACGTTCTGGCGGCTCGCGGGCTTGTCCCTGCGGCCTGGGCTCTCCGTGCGGTGCAGCGATGTCTCCACGTGCAGAGTCGAGGTCCGCACGTGGCGGGAGGCCGTTTCCGCGCGCTCCGAGGAGGTTTCCACGTGCCGGGAGGTCACCTCGAGGACGCGGGGGAGCCGTTTCCCGGAGGGGGTCACGGAGGGCCCCTCGCTGCGGCGCTGGGAGGTCTCCACTTGCTGCGAAGACGATCGCACCTGCACAGAGGATGTCTCCACGCGGTGAGACGATGTCTCCACGCGGACCGTCGAAGTCTCTTTACAGCGGGTCGTTTCCCCTCGGGGCGAAGAGCACTTTCCCCGACGGGGTGAGGCCATTCTGGAGCGGTGTCGACAGCCAATGAGGCCTCGAGGTGACTTCAGCCACCCTCGATCAGGACTTTGGGTTACGACGCAGGGTCAGGAGTTACGTCATAATGTCCTATTACGTCATCGCAGGCGGACACAGGCGAGCGAGCCAGGACCCCAGGACAAGGGTCATAGAAGGTAACGTGAGGGCTGAAAGCTCCTCCCCTTCAGCGCTCGCCTCCGGCCGCCGCAGCAGGCGGGCTCGGGCTTGGCTCTAGCACCACCCCTCTCCAATCGAGAGCTTGCGAGGGCGGGGCCAGCGCTGGGTGGGCGGGGCTGGGAGTGAGGCTCGGCCCACCCCCGTGCATCCCAGCCTGCACCGGGACGGGAAGGCGAAGCTGTGACTTCCGGAGTCTTCCCAGCCGTTCCTGGCTGTTGGTGGTGGCGTTTCAGTGTCTCGTCCTGGTTATGGCCGCTGCTGTCGCCATGGAGACAGGCAAGTAGCGTTCCGAGCCTCGAATCTTTGCAAACAGCACTCTTCTCGGCCCAGACACCATCTCCTGCTTCCCCTTGGGCTCCTTTCAGGCTTAACATCCGGCCGGTTAGAGTTCGGACCAGGAAGGGGACCCCGGTGGTTCTTGTAGTGTCCGGAAAGGTTCGTTCGTTCTCCAATATTTTCAGCACGCTTGCTACTCCGATAGTGAGCCCGTAGGCTCACCGGCGTAGGTGAGAATAAAGGAGACGAACCGACTCATAATCCGTCTTGATTAGTTTCTGTGTTTTAAATAAACTTGCACAAATTTGAAATAATGACAAATTGTCATTCTCCTATTATTGAAACTAACCACATGTACACTTACTTCATGATCTTTCACACTTTCCTTAGCCTCTTTTTGGGTTTTCTTCTTGAACTAGCACGCACTGAGCATTAATTAAGCCTTAGTTACTAAGGAGTCCTGGTGGCTCCGTTGGGTTGCTCCCCACGAGGTTAGCAGTTCAAATCCACCAGGTGCTACTCAGGAGAAAGATAAGACTGCCTCCTCCTGTGAAGATCTACAGTCTGAAGACCCTAGGGAGCAGTTCTACTCTGTTTTTACACCGCGCTCTGAGTTGGAATCTACTCAAAGGCAGTAGATTTAGTAGGCCTGGTTTTATTGATTATTGATTGATTGGTGGGAGGTATTGCTTTCTAGCTTGATCTAGTCACTTAACAGTTGTTACTGTGCATTAAGATAGGGTTAGGCACAGTTACTTAACCTACTTAGAACCCACTTAAGCGATTACTGCTAAAACTTCCTACACAGTGGCCCCTAGGTGGCAGGTACCCTGTCCTGTGTGTGCCTGTTTTCTTGGACGATTTCTCTTGCACGTAGAAACTCAGGCTCACTTAGCCAAGGGTCGATTCTGATTCTGACTCAAGCTGCCTTCTAGGACAGGGTAGACTGCCCCTGTGGGTTTCTGAGGCTGTAACTCTTTATAGGAATCGAAAGCCTTAGCTTTCTCCAGCTGGTAGTTTCGAACGACTGATTTTGGCAGTAGTTCGAAAAACATAAACCACTTGCCATCGTATCAACTCTGATGGCAATCCCATGTGCTTATCAGTGACCAGTGCTACAGAGGGCTTGCACTGGCCAATTGTTCTGAATAAATGGGCAGGCATTTTATCTGAGGCACTTCTGGGTTTGTAGCCCAACGCGTAACCCACAACACCACCAGGGCTCCTCCTAATCTGCTCCTCTTAATCAGAGCTCCTATTTTACTAGAATCCTAAGGAAGGATTCTCTCTTAAATCCAGAGTAGGGAAATCATAGATACCCATTATACAGACCCATCCGTCAGTGTTCGTCAGGGTTCTTTCTTTGCACTGTCTTTCTGCAAGTCGCTATGAGGATACAGTGACTTTAATTTTAGATGATTTCTTATGTGTTTTGTCCTAGATGATGCTGGAAATCGACTCCGGTTTCAGCTGGAGTTGGAATTTGTGCAGTGTTTAGCCAACCCAAATTACCTTAATTGTAAGTTGTTGAACACCTCCTTAAATTGAGTATGAATAGTAATGAAAAGTGAGTTCTAATATTAATGATCTATGAGAGAATTGCAATTCATAGCATCTTTCTATACATTATAACTCAGTATAATTCGTGCTTTACTGATATTTAACTGAGCTGGCTGGGATTTGTGGGGGCACTTTGGCGCATTGGGTTAAGTGTTGGGACTGCTAACCAAAAGGTCGGGGATTCCAACCTACTAGCCCTTCAGTCAGATGAGGTTACCTGCTCATCTGCTCCTGTAAAGATGACCTGCCTTGGAAACTGCTGAGCCAGTTCTCAGTCCTGTAGGTTCACTACGAGTTGGAATCTGCTGGTAGCAATGGGTTTGGTTTGGGACACTTGTTTTGAATTTAGTGTGTTGGTGATGGGAAAGGTAAAGTGATTAAATTGCTTATATGAGGAGCCACAAACTAATGGCCCAAGGATTGAATTGACCTACAGATTTTTGTTTTGTTTTTGTGCCTTTCAGTTCTTGCCCAAAGAGGTTACTTCAAAGACAAAGCTTTTGTTAATTATCTTAAATACTTACTTTACTGGAAAGAACCAGAATATGCCAAGTATCTAAAGTAAGTTTTATATTTACAATCCTAAATTCATGCACATACTATATTATCCTCCCAAAACACTTACATTTACTAGAGTTCTTAGTTTCACATTAGGGGGTGGGGAGGATACATTGTTTGATTGTCTTTAAAGTTGCCATCACCTTAAGACGGTGTGCCCCCATCTCCAACTGGGATTGTAACAGTCTGTTTTTCCCCTGGCTAACTCTGCTTCCACTCAGTTGCCTTCCCTACCCCAAAACCAACAAAGCAAAACTTTCCTATACAGCAACGGACTTGATCTCTGAAAAAAAAAACCAAGTAAACCAGAATCCGTCACTTTCTTGCTAGCATCTTTCAATGGCATTCCATTATATACAGAATGGGCTAGGTCTGTGTATGATCTGCCCTCATGTTCTCTGACCTCGTTTTGACTCGAAGCAACCCCTCGTCTTTAATACAGCCATCGACTGAGAACGAAATAACACAGGAAGGGAAGGGTACTTGTAGAGGAGGGGCTTGCACAGGATAACCTAAGTCTTACTACTGCTATCTTTTTCTGCTTTAAAAAAACTTTCATACCCATAGACTGTATTTACATAAGTAATTTATTGGTTATCCAGGTTGAACAGTGGACACTTGTTTGAACCACAAGAAGCATATTAGCACAAAATAAACCTTGAACTCATACCTCTGCTTTGCCTAAACCAAGTAGCCAAAAAAAAGCAGTAGTCAAACTTTGTCATTTTTGTTTAAAACCACAAATTTGAGAGGAAAATGGCTCAGTCATTCTTTAATAAGCGAATCATGTTTTTTCATCTCTTATCCACTAACCACTAATTCACATAGCCTGTATCCTCAGGGTACTTGTGACACTTTGCATTCTTATTGATTCGTTATAGCTAATTAACCATTTATTAATTAAAAGAAAACTTTTTAAAAAAAGAAAGTTATTTGAATGGAACCTGTATGTATGCAGACTTAGTTGTGGGAGAAGACATAGGTACCCTCGAGTTCAGTCGCACGTGCAGCAGTGCTGAAGAATGCTCATTTACACTGGTTAGAGGTATCCAGCGAGCAGATGGCACATCACCTCATTCAGGGACAGCCGATTCTATTGTTAGTCAGATGGCATACTTAGGAAGCTCTTCCTTATATTGTGATAAAATAGACCACCATGTAGCTTCAACCTGTTAATTCCAAGTTTCGTCTCTAGATTGTAGGTTCCCAAATGTATTTGACCTACCCCTTTTCAGGAAAAAATTACCACCTCCCTGGCACTTTAAAACCTTTTGTGCTATAGTCCCTAGTCCAGGATAAAGTATAGGCATCTGCTGTTGCAGCCCCCATGGATTTTTTTCCAGCTGCCTCCAGGGGTGGTACTGCCAATTTTGGGAAACACTGATCTACAACAGTGTTTTTCTTAACTACCTGCAGCCATTTCTCAAGTGCCGAGGCTTCCAGACTCCTTTGGGTCCATTTGGTGGATGACACTTGTGCCACGTATTATCCTTGACCCAGTTTTTCTGACAGTTAACATCCTCTGTAACCACAGTAGAATTATCAAAGTCACTAACATTGACACAGTACTATCACCGAATCTACAGATGTAATTCATGTCCTGTCAGGTGTCCCGCTAGTGCCCTAAATCAAACACAATATTGGGCCCCAGGTGCTTTTTACATTTCGTTGTCATGGCTCTGTAGTCCCCTTAAAGGCGGTCCTCCGTGTCTTGTCTTTCAAGATGCTGACATAGTAATGAAGTTCCTCTGTCTGTTCCTGGTCTATCACCAGTCACGTGAAGTTTGACTCCTTACTGTGGTGATGTGACCTTTGATCACTTACAGTACTGGTTGTCGATTTCTGCACTGTCAACTTACTGGTTTTCCTTTTTATTTAATAAGTTAGGGAGTGCCTACTAATGTTAGCCTCTTTTGGGGATTCCTGCCCTAAGCCTGTGGTTCTTTTCTAATGGCTTCATTCCTCTCACCTGTATCAGCCCGGGTTCTTTTATAGGGAAGAGCATTCCACTGTCCCTGATTTGTTTATTCATGTAATGGATTTTTATGGCCTCTTGGGCTCATATCTTACAGCTTCTGATTATGCATTTTCTTAATTGCTCACTGTAGCAGTGTCATTGCTTCTATCCTCCTTGGCACACAAAATGAGGAAATAGAGGGACACGGATGGACACACACCACCACCACCCTTGTATTTCCCGCTGTAGATATTAGCAGCCATGCGTTCATACTGATTTTATTCATTCCAGCCCAATGACAAAAGATTTAGTCTAGCCTTTCAAAACCCTTTCCTGATGTCTCGTTTCTGTTCTCACAGTCTAGCCCTTTATCCACAGGACGCTTCCTTGCTCAGCCCTAGAGTATACATGTCAGATGTGCTCCATCCCTGTGGGAAACTTGAGTGTAACCTTTGTACATAGCCATAGCTCTTGGGAATTGATTCACTTTAAAATTAGAAGTTCTCTTTTTATTACCACTGGTGAAAACCCAATACTTAGCAATTAACACATACTTGCTAAAGTAAAGGAGCCCTAGTGGCACATTGAGTTGCTGACAGGTCAGCAGTTTTGAACCCATCAGCTGCTTCGTGGGAGAAAGATGAGGCTGTTACTGCTACTCTGATGAGTCACAGAAACCCACAGGCATGCTCCTCCGTCCTATGGGGTCGCTGTGATTGGGAATCTGCTGATGGCAGTAGGGTGCAAAATTAAAAACATTCACGTTCCTCACTTTGGAAACCGTTAGAATATGATTTGGCCCCAAACGTTCACTCTGTTCATGGTATTATGTGGACTTGGGTAAGTTATTTGCTCTCTGTGGATATACATTGTATCACTTTTGAAACTTCTGCTTAATTTGGACGTTTTAATGGCTAGCTTCATAAGGGGGAGTGGGGCTGGGCGGTGCAGTGCTGGAACTAGTGCCAAGTTAATGTTAATAGAAGTGGTAGGCCACAATTTAAGGCCATCATCTTAAGTGAGTGAGAGGCTGGCGTTACTGACTTGCGTTGTACTGTCATTAACTTGTAAACTTAAACCCAGGTATCCTCAGTGTTTGCACATGCTGGAACTGCTCCAGTATGAACACTTCCGTAAGGAGCTGGTGAATGCGCAGTGTGCGAAATTTATTGACGAGCAGCAGATTCTGCACTGGCAGCACTACTCCCGGAAGCGGATGCGTCTGCAGCAAGCCCTGGCAGAGCAGCAACAGCAAAATAATGCATCTGGAAAATGAGCTGCGGACAGAGAGCAGGCTCTTCAGACATGTACATCATGTGTTTCTTTGTACAGTGAAGGCAGACAGACTCTCTCTCTTCACCATTATTGTTGTGGCCCCCGACTCCTTTAGTGTGCTATTTATATTTAAATCCAACTGACTTTTTGTTAATAAGATGTTTTGTGCAACCACAGTAGTTCCACCTTGTTCCCTGTCATTGTTACGTTTTCACTAACTTTAACAGTCAATTGAGAACGGAAACCTTAGATGCATTTTAACGGTGGCACTGGTCAGTCTCCTGGGAGCCTTGTATCTACGATGACTGGAAGGGTGCTGTCAGCGACCTCTTAAAATTGTCCAGCAGGAACTGTGTACAAATCTTACTGTTTATACAGTGACACAGCTATATTACCACTTACTTTGCAAGGTAGCTTGAAGGAAGAGCCACTGGCATACTGCTGACCTAGCGGTAGCAGGGAGAAGTCTACTAAATGGACTTTTGACCTTGGCCTAGAACAGAGACGTGGAGCCTCAATCAAGTCTGTGTGCTCATTCGGGAAGCTAACGTTTGTTTGGCAGTTGCCACAGACCAGGCATTAAATGCTGCCTTAGGTGCTTCCTTTTGAACTTACAGATGGGTGGCATAGTGGTGATGCATTAGGCTAACTGCAAGGTAGCAGTTTATAACCACCAGCTGCTGCTCTGGAGACAGACCAGGCTTTCTATTTCAGTAAAGGTAGTCATGGGAACCCACTGGGGCAGTTCGAACCTGTCCTATAGGGTCACTATGAGAATTGATTCGATGGCAGTGCGTTTGCTTTGGATTTTTTGGGTTCCTAATCTCAGAATGATCCTACTTTATAGAAGGGAAATGGAGGTTAGTAAGTCACTTGTCGCAGGGTACACAACTGGTAAGTGGTAGAATTCTTGTGGCTGACTTACATTGGGTCAGTCTCTGCAAGGTCCCTCTGCTGGCACCTCACGCAAGCATGGTCAGACAAGCAAAGCAGACTGCCCACATTCAGCAGAGGCTGCTTCAGAAGTCCTGTCTTCCTTCAGCGACTAAATCCCATTCAAAAGCCAAAGAAGGGGGTTTGGTATTGAATATCAGTTGATTTGCAAATTCATGGAATTGGAGGAAGAGACCCGAGTTTCTTCAGACAGGACGCTGCCTGCTTTGTGGTATTTAGGGCTTTTAGGTGGTGGTCTCACTTCGAGTACTAGGTTCAACCCCTGAAGACTTAACTTTATTCATATCTTAAAGACACCCATGTATTGCAGATGGAGGGTGATATGAGCATTTTATTTTTCATTTCTGCATCTTAGTTTTTCAACAATTTTATTGGCACATAATTTATATATTACACAATAGTTGTATTGTTCAATCTTATCAAGGGGCATTGGACAGTTATTACCACATCAATATTAGAGTATGCGGTGTGCAATCACTATCTGTTCTAGTGCTCCTTCCTCCTCCCACCTTCATCATTTACACCCGAAATCCCCTTCCCTCTCTATCCCCCACCCCCTACCTCATGAGCATTTTAGTAGTACACTTTTGTTTAGACATACACCAACTTTCTTTAACATGTTATTTACTTAAGAAACAAGCACCCCATTTCTAAAGCAAAGTTAAAAATCAAGATCCAATTTCTCAAATCTATTCTTCAGAGAATATCATCTCCACGAGGCTGGCCTGAAGACACTCAGATTCTACCAGTTTTTGAGGCTGTAAGAGAAGAACAGTTAAATCTCAATGCACTGCGAACTGTGGAGAGTGAATTGCATTCTTCTGTAAGTGACACACATCTCTGAGCACAAAATTGCCATTCACAAACTACTGACTGGTTGCAACAAGTCTTAGGAAATGTTTAAAATACTCACCTCAAGGTGAATCATTAAAATACTTGGCTCAACTTGAACCTAAGATACCAGGCTGCTCCACACAAAACAAGACACAACGTGTCCAGTGCCAGTCCCTTCTCCTCAACTCTCAAGAACTCCAGGGCATGACTGAACTTTACTTTCCATCAGAATATGCAGGAAATGAAAATCTGATGCTAATGATTGAAGGGCTTATGAGTTCATCGATTTCTGTGCAGACTACAATTCTGCTGTTTTTAAGGATGGCATTTTAGAAAAGAAAAGGAAACGTCCTCGTCCTCCTATTTACTGGGATTGGCTATCGGGATGGACAGCAAAGGAGGGAGGTTGTGAGGTCCGAGTGCACACAGGGCAGCAGAATGTCTTTGGGCTGGAAAAGTACCCAACAGTTATGACGGGCTTTTGATAGTGATACAAACAATTACAGCACCCACACATATACAGAAATATACTCACTTTTCCATACTTAAGTAGTGTTGGCACTGCAGTTACTTTCAACTGTTTTCTGAAGTCATTATTTGGATCTTTCCAACTATTCCAAAAAGAAAATGATGAAAAACATTTCGTTGGTTTGTTTGCTGGATTTAGTCTCGTAATAACCACTGTTCTTGTTGTAAACATTTAAAAAACCTTGGGGACTAGATAATTTATGCCCTGCAAAGTTTTCATTAAAGTGGAACAGAGATAAAAAATAAATGCAAAGAAAACTAAGTTCTGAACTTGGCACCAGGTCCCATAAATTACCTGAAAGTTTGCATTCATAATTTGGATTTTAATAACTCCTTGTCTCCCGTTAAATGACTACACAATCCCTAACCTGATTTTAGAGCCCCCCTCAGGCTTCATGTCTGTGAAGTGTACTAATAGCCACTTACTAAGGTCTTTCTCCTACTTGGCAGTAGATGAACACACATCCTTCACCAATATGCTTCAGGCCATCTAGAACAACTGGTTCAGCTTTAAAAAAGAAAAAAAAAAAAGATTACACATCAACTAGAGATAGGCACTCCCTCCTCCCAATCTCGGTAGGGACTCAAACTGTAACCGGAAGTGTGAAGGTCAGCCTAAATCAGGGACTCTCTTCTGGTCTTAAACTAAGTGAATAAGGACCGAGTCCGGGGCCCAAACACGTGCTGACCTGTTACAAGAGGGCCGACTTACATCTATCTCCCACAAGACACTAATCATGGGGGAACTGAAAAAAGGCTTGGGACTAGATTCCGAGTCCGAGCTGGAGTGAATGGTTGAGTGGTTAAAAAGCAGAAGTTCCTGGAGGGGCGGCGGGGAAGAGCTCCACAGGAGGCATGAAGGAAAGACGGTGGAGATGCTGGTTCAGATCCCTCCCGTGGATCTCTGGGACCACGATTCCCCAGCTTTCTAGACCTGACTCGGCGGTTGTGGCTACAGTCTACCAGCCCTTAGACTAGCGGCAACCCCCCCAATCCCAGCCTCACCCAGCTCGCAGTCCGGGCACCAGCTTTTCCCTTCGGCGTCCTTAGATCCCGTAAAGTAGG
This sequence comes from Echinops telfairi, assembly GCF_000313985.2. Taxonomy (NCBI): domain Eukaryota; kingdom Metazoa; phylum Chordata; class Mammalia; order Afrosoricida; family Tenrecidae; genus Echinops; species Echinops telfairi. Next base: position 23,437,496 of record NW_022105908.1, on the reverse strand, counting down.
CGAAAATGGTCTTGCCCTTGTGCTGCTCTACAGCCTGGTTGAATTCTTGGAAACCAGACACACGCACGTCCACGTAGCGGGCCATCGGGAGAAAGCGCAGCGGGCTGCCAGAGCGCCCTCCGGCTGGCCGACGCGGGGCGGGGCCCACGCGGGGCGGGGCGGGGCGAGGGTGTTTCCGGATAGGCTGGGAGGACGGCAGGGCGGCTACGGGAGCCCCTGGAGGCCATAACTCATCCGCATCTTTCTGCTCTCGCTTCAAGGAGCCCTCGGTGCCGGTTCCACTCCCAGTCTTTCGCTTTCTCTAAACCCAGGCTGCCCTAGCTTCGTCTCGGCTCTGGCCCCATGTGCACTGGCTGCAACACCTGCTGCCTGACAAACACCTGGACCCTTGGGTGGCTCAGGAACCTTATCAACTCCCAAGCCGCCCTGCGCCTGTTGCTATAGCGACTGGGCGAGCGGCCGGAAGCTAGGCCTAGTAGGGGGCTCCTACCCGCCTCCCGGTAGCCGCGCCTCACCCCCTGCCAGGTGGGCTCGGGCCAGAGCTGGGGGGATTCTGGGAAGCTGCGTTAGGAGTCACGGACTTGGGGGAGACCTTGATCCGGGGCGGACCTTGCCGCTTCACGTCCCACAACTCCTTTTCGCCCTGCTTCGTGTTCTGGGGGCCTGGG
>NW_022105908.1:23429299-23436376 GCF_000313985.2 Echinops telfairi | reverse complement strand
GTGTGAGTCGAGAGAGACGACTGGCGGGTGGGCGACCCTGGGGCAGGCGACCAGCAGCGGAGGCCCCAGAGGCAGGCGGGGTGAATGAGACCGTGGGGACGCCGAGGACTGCAGGGTCGACGGAGGCGGCAAGAGACCCAGAGGTCGTGTGGGTAAACGGGGCGGTGGGGGAACCCCAGGTGATAGGGCCCACGGGGTCCGTGTGGGTGACTCGCAGCGGGGATGAGGCGGGGACAGAGGGCACGAGCCCGCGGGGCTGCGAGAGGAAAGGTCGCCCTGGCTCTCTGGGCCACGGGAGCATTCTGGAACTGTGGTTGAAGGTGCAGGCTATGAGGGCCGCCTCGGGATGTGGGGAAGAAGGCAGAGTGGAGCTCCTTCCCGTGCCTGCGGGGGAGGGACCCCTTGAAAAGGGTGCCCCTGGCCGGCCTTCGTGGGTGGAGACGAGTCGCGGTGGTCTCACAGGACCGTGGGTGCTAGGCCAGGCCAGGGCAGACCTTGGGGCCACAGGAGTACCTCCAGCGAAGGGGTTAGTGGCAGGCAGTGAGAGGGCATCGGGTCGAGCCGTAAGGGTGCCTGGTGCTATTGGCTGGACTGCCGGGGTTGTCTCCTGCATGAGGGGACCCTCGGTGGGAGAGGAGATGGGCAGTGGAGTTGCCCGAGGCTCTTGGGAAACAGGGCAGAGTAAGGGAGCATTGGGGGCCGCGGCCTGGTCCGAAGCCGCAGGCGTTCCCAGAACTGTGGAAGAAGACATGGGTTACCGGGGTGCCCCGCGTCCAGGTCGGTGGGGTAGAGGGCAGGCCCCACAGATGCCTGGTCCTCTGGGAGGAGAGCCTGCTTGCAGCCATACCCCTGGCTGGTGGGGGAGGGGAGAGGCTATGGAGGTGCCTGTTTTGGGCGAGGAGACTAGACCGCAGGCCCCCGGCATGTGGCAGAGGAGACCAGATGTGGAGCATATAGGCTCTGCGGGGCTCCCTGGCCTGTGGGGCACAGGACACCTTATAAGGGTGCCTTTTGCTGTTGAAGAGGAAGCCAGATATGGGGGTGACCCAGTGTTCCAGGAAAGGGGACAAGCTGTGGGGGTAGAGCCTGGCTCCAGAGGTGACCCAGGGTCACAGAGAGCGCCTCAGATTGTAGGGGTACCTGGTCCCCATGAGGAAGAGGCAGGTTCTGGGGGTGCCCCAGGCTTGTGGGGAATAGGACAGGCTATGGAAGTACCCAAGACTTGGGGGGAGGAATCAGTCTGTGGGAGGATCCACAGCCGATGGGGATCTGACCAGCCAGTGGTGGTCCCGCGGGCCACAGATGAAGAGACAGGCCATGGTGGTACCCCAGGCCTGTGGACTAGGCAGCAGGTTCTTGGGGTACTTCCAGCTGAGAGGGTTCCTGGAGTAGTTGGGGAGGAGGCTTGCTGTGGGAGGGTTCTGAGCCACTGGGAAAGGGGGCAAGCGGAGGTGGAGCCACAGGCTCGGGGTCCTGCTGCTTTAGAGGTGCCTGGGCCTGCGGGCCACGATACTGGCTGTGGGGAGGTTTCCTGTCCATGCAGGTGGAGACAGGCCATGGGGCTGTCTGAGGTGGTGGGCCTGCCCGAGGCAGCGGGTGTGCCCAAGCACAGGTGTATTCCACTCGGGGTCCCCACAGCTGCGGATGTGCCCGGGTCTGAGAGGGTGGCTGCTGGCAGGTGGGTGTCGGGCTCTCTGGGGCAGGAGTTTAGCCCTAGAGATGTCTCAACCCTGTGGGAAAGGCTTCGTGCAACTCGAATGCCCTTGGCTTCCACGATGCCCCGGGCTGCTGAGGAGCTGTGGTCTGTCAGAGAAGATACTGGTTCCGGCACTTTCCCAGGATCATGGGAAAGGAGGCAGGCTGTTGGGGTTCCCCTGGCTACCAGGGTTCCTGTGGATTCAGAGGAACCTAGGCCTCTAGGGGATGAGCCTGGCTCTGGGGGTGTCCCAAGATGGTGGGGTAGGAGGCAGGATGCCAGGGTTCCTATGGCTGCGGAAGTGCCCACCCCTTATAGAGTACCTGGTCCTTCGGGCATGGAGTCTGGCTGTGGAGGGCTCTCATGCTTGTTGGGAAGGAGCCTCACTGCCCAGGCCCCTGTGGCGGGCGGGATGCCCCTGGTGCCCCAATGGCCCAGGCTTGTGCGGGAGGAGACTGCCTCTGGGCAGGAGGGAGTGGTGTGGAGAAGGAGGGAGACTGTGGAAGTACCTGCAGATGCCAGGTGTCCTGACACCAGGCTGCCCACATCTGTCAGGGTGCCTGACTCCATGGGAGAAAGGTCTGGCTCGGCGGGGTTCTCAGGTTTATCAGGAGGGATACTGACTGCAGGGGATCCTGTGGCTTTGGGATTGCCTGGGCTTGGCGGGGAGGAGACACATTCTGGGGAACCCTTGTGCTTGGGAAGAAGACAGATGGCTGGGGTACCTGGGACTGCTAGGGTTCCCTTGGCTGTTGGAGCACCCATGGCTCCTGGGGTCCCTGGGTCTCTGACGAGGGATGCCGGCTCCCCTGACGATTCAGGCATTTGGGGGAGGAGACGGGTTACTGAAGGGCCCGTTGCTCTCAGTGTCCCTGGCCCTGTGGAAAGGGAGACTGGTTCTGAAGGCTTCGCAGGCCTGTGGAGGAGACCGTCTAGAACAGCTCCTGAGGTGGTTCAGGGGCCTCAGGCTCTGGGGGTGCTTGCAGCTGTGGGGTTACCGATGCCTGGGCGGGCACCTGCTGCAGTCTGGGTGACAGGCTCCATGGGAGAAGAAATGGATGAAGGTACCTTGAGCTTGGCTGCCATGAGTAGAGAATCCACAGTAGGGCGTGAGGCTTCTGGGCAGGAGACAAGGAGTGGCAGCTTCTTGGGGCTGACGGAGCAGAGGCGAACTCAGGGGGCCTTACCCACATGTGGGGCTGGGTCCGGGTTACGGGGCTGTACCCGGCCAGTGGGAGAAGAAACGGTCTGTGGTCATGTTTCAGGAGTGTTAGGAGCAAGAATGACTCGGGAGGTGCCCGAAGTGTTGGGGATGCCTCTCGTTCCAAGGGAGGGAACGGGCTTTGGCCTTCTCAGGGGCCACCCTCAGCAGCAGGGGAGGAGACGGGCCGCAGGGCTCCTTGGAGCCAGAGTGAGGGGAGACCGTTTGGAAGAAAATGATTTGGAGGAGGACAGACTGAGAGAGGCGTCTCAGTAGTTTGTGTAGGGAGCAGGTTTAGGGCTGGGTCTTGGGGCTCTGTGGGAGGGAACAGTTTGGGGGGAGGCTTGACCTGGGTTGTGGCTAAAGGCGTAGGCAGTGGTGTCTGAACAGAGGAGGGAGACTTCAAAGTGGGAGACGTTGGGAGGGTTCCTGGAACAACAGGGAAGGGACAGGCTGTGAGGTGAGGGGTGTCCCAAGACTTTGTATAGGGGGACAGCCAAGGGTGTCCCTGGACATTGTGAATCTGTGTGTTGTATTGTGTGTGTGTGTGTGTGTGTGTGTGTGACTTGAGGCATTCCTGGAGCTGCGGATCATAGTCTTTTCCCAGTGGAGAAAGGATTCTGAGGCCTTAGGTGCATGGACTCAGCTGAGGGGATGTGTTTATCACCTCGAGGATGCAGACACCCTGTCCTGGCCGCGCTCCTGCAAATTGCAGCGCCCGGCCTGGGACGGCGCCAAGCCATTCGGAACCGCCTCCTTCCTGTGCCGCCACCTGTGCCGTCTGCTGTGCTTGTGTCTCAACAGCCTTAGAAATACGGACTTTTGGACAGCTGCCTCGACTCCTGCAGACGTGTTGGTCTTTAAGCAAATCTAGTCGTCAAACCTTGGATTTTTTCAAAAGCTTCATTTAGAGATTTGTAGGATTTTTGTTTTGTTTTTAGCCTTTCCCAAATGACTTGGTATAGGATTCCGTGAGAGAACACATTTCCCAGTGCACTTAAAAGGAGTCAGTTGACAGAGATTCAGCATAGCCCAACATGTGTTTGCCTACCATGCTCAAAGCACTGTGTTGTGGGAACTAGAAGAGCAAGACAAGGCCCTTCCCCTCGAGGAACCTTGTCTAGCTGGGAAGATGAGCCCTATGCCTGTGAAATAGGTAAATAGCAATGAGAGCCAACACAGCCTGTTTGAGCCCCGGGGTGAGTGGCAGTGGGGGCAGGGTGTCTGTTAGGCATGTTCAGAACAGGGAGGGACGATGATGTGGGCATCGCATTTGACAGTTTACAAAATGCTTTCAATCTGTTACCTCATGTATGGAATGGGACAGTGGGAAGATGGGAAATGGAATCTTGAGAGCAGGCGTCCTGCAAGTTCATGGCAGATCCTGATTAAAATCCAGATAACCCTGTGGTCCTGTAAGTTTATGAGGTCCATGTGGACTGCCCAGTTGTGGGAGGCACGTTGCTCTTTTGACTCGAGTACTAATGTAGGCTCTCTTGCCACAGACCTGCCCTGCTGGAAAGTGCTAGCTGATCTTGGCAAAGCTGATTTTTGGGAGTAATGTCCCACTTCAGATCTTCAAGATTTGGAACTTGTGCAAGAGATTGTCATTAAAAAGAGTGTCCCCTATTTTAGAAATGGGAATTCCCAAAATGTGGTTCCTTTTTGTACATGGGAGAATCTATCATAGTCTTAGACACTCACTCTGGCCTGAGCTCCTTATGTCCTGGGCTACTTCTAGAATACTATTACATGTGCATGACCTTGCATGTTCTTTGTTCCTCTTGATTTAAAGACTGTCGATCTGAAAGTAACTTGCTTTCATTTCAGGCGATGGTTTCAGGGGCAGTCTGTTGGCTGGTGACTAGGATTCCACTCTTGTTCTACACCATCCAACACGATGGGACCAGGCAGACCTGTTCCACCCTGTGTTCATCTTACATCTGACGTCCAGCTAGATGGAAGCTGTGATTCCAGGAAGTATCACACTCAGGTAGTGTTTTCTTCAGCTTTTATTATGAGACATTTCAAGTGTACGGAAAAGCTCAACGAAACGCCTTTGCATGAGATCCACCTCTGCCATTCAACCACTGTTAACATTTCGCCCTATGAAAGGTTTCTGATGAACCATTTCAAAGGACATTGCAGATCTATGACACTTTTAAGTATTTTAGAACTCCAAAATAAACTCTGTTACTTAATGTCATTGTCACAGCTAAGAAAATTGGCCCCCAAAAGATTAATTTCCTAATAATAGCAAATAAGGAACCATAGTGGTGTGGTGGGGTTAACACTAGGCTGTTATCAACAAGATTAGCAGTTCACAGCCCACCAAGCCACTCCTCAGGTGACTACTCTTCAGGTTGTCTACTCCCCTTAAGATTTACAGTCCTGGAAACACAGGGGGGAGGGTGGGGGGCCCCGCAATGAGTCAGAGTTGACGTGATGTGCAGTGGATTTGGTTTGGGATTTTGGTTATGATACCTAATAAACCCATTGACATCCAGTTAATTCCAATTAAAGACCCTTTGTAGGGTTTCTAAGATTATAAATCTTTATAGAAGCAGGCGGCCTCATTTTTCTCCTAAGGAGAAGCTGGTGGATTTTGAACCACCAACTTTTATTCAGTTCTATCCAGTGGCTCTCACGTGTCTTAAAAGTTGAAAGAAATGTGTCGTGACTACCGAAAGTATTGTTTTACTTTGTTCATTTTATCACCTGTCTGTTTCTTCATCCCACCCCGCTAGAGATCCTTTGGGAGCCCTGTGGCATAGTGATTACCCATTGGACTGCAGTTTGAAACCACGAATTGCTCCACAGGAAAATGATGAGGCTTTCTACTCCTGTGAGCAGTTACAGTTTCAGAAACCCTCGGGGGCAGCTCTACCCTGCCCCGGGATGGTTGCTGTGAGTGGAATTGACTGGATGGCAGTGACTTTGTTTTGGAGAGATCCATCCATCTGTCTATCCACCCTATTTTGGATACATGTCAAAGCATATGGCTAATCACCAGCTTAATGCCTAACCCATAGTGCCACCAGGGTAGAAGGACATAGCTGAGGAGTGGGACAACTTAACTGGTTACTGCTTGAAGCTTTTTTTTTTCTTTTTCTTTTCTCTGGATCTTATGGTTTGTTGAAAATAAATAAAAGCTTGTCTTCAATGGATGGATACGGGTTGTAGAAGTTTTTTTGGGGTAATATAACAAACTTGGCACTGAATAGGTATAACTTCTGTTGGCTTTCAGTAGTGTTGAAGCTTTTTATTTTTTGATTGACAGTTTTAGAAGCTGATCTCAGTATGATATTTGTAGACAATACACTCCGACCTATCAGTACAACAGAAAAACCCTTCTTAGCATAAATAATCTTGTGGGTGAAATGACGGAAACTTGGTATTCATCATACACCAGCTATGCAACATGTCATATGTCTAATGTGTGCTTGTGTGTTGTTTGTTTGTGAAAACACCAGCTGCAGTTTAATCGGGATGTTCCTACCCATCCAAGCAACTTGGCGATCAGATACTCTTGTCCACACGCAATTAGAATTGAAAAACTGAAGCACTCCTACAATGAATCATACTACTGTAAAGGACCGGATTTGAGAAGTGGGCCTGACTTGAGCAGTTCTGTGTCCTTTTCTGTCATATCCCAAGAGAAACTCAGCTACGCCGTCCACCTAGCCAAACGGGATGTGAAACGAAGACACTTTGAGGAGCACGTGAGGGAACATCATCTCCGAAGTGAGCCCCAAATCTCGCAGAGATGTGTGCACACGAAGTCGAAAATAACTGAGCCCAGGGTAGAAAAGAAGGAGTCAAGAAGCCAGGAAGGCCGGCAGTGCGGCCACCGGCAATCCAAAGTCAAAATTTCCAGCTCCGGAGCCAAAGTGTACCTGTACACATCGCAGCCAGGACAAGCAGACCTTACTGTGCCAACGTCGCCGCCCACCCAGGATCTAGGACTTCACCTGCATCGTGAACACAGAAGCCTGTTAGAAGTTCAGCGGCTCCAGAAGGAATTGAGCAGTTGTATCCACAGAATTGAAGAAGTGGCTAAAAAAGGTGAGAAGTTAACAAGCCCAGGGACAAGGGGTACAAATCGGTGGTGAGGAGGGTGTAGGACGCCTGGTAGGGCGTGATCAAGGGTAATGTAACCAAGAGGAATTACTGAAACCCA
>NW_022105908.1:23425630-23428011 GCF_000313985.2 Echinops telfairi | reverse complement strand
CACCCCAACAGGCGGAGCTGTATGAAAGGGGCCGGGCGTTAGGCAGGTTGGGAAGCCGTGGCCTAGAGGGTAGGATGGTTTAGACGTCTTCTTTTGGACCTCCCCTGACCTCCTCTGCTTCCTGTCAGGTGGCTCGCTTGAGGGTGAGCGCGCAGGACAAGGTAGTCAGACTGCATTAGAGCAGTGTCTTTCGCTCTGAGGATTTACCCTGTCGTCCCTTGTTCTAAGGAGCCCTGTGCTAACCACAGAGTCAGCAGTTCAGATCCACCAGCCTCAGCCTGTGCTGTAAAGAGCTGAATCTCAGAAACCCCGTGGAGCAGTTCCACCCTGTCCTGTGGGGTCACTATGGCTAGGAATCAACTTGATGTATTTTTTTTCTGTTAAACAACGTGTATATTTGTGGTAACCATGTGGTAAGAGGATTTGGTTAAATCCCAGTTTCCATGAAGCAGCCCCTTCCCTGCGGCTGTTCTTGGTGAGGGGACGACGGCTTCCCGTCTGGCGGGCAGCATGTCTTGTAATGTCCTCCTTTGTCCAGAAGTGCTTCTGGGAAGATGATTTTTCATTTTCTCAAAGGGCGCGAACAAAAAAAGCCTCATATATACATACTGTAGATAAAACCAAGTCTAACTTCCGAGCACTTAGTTGAGTGATCTCAACTGATAGCAACCCAAGATAGGGCTTATGAGACTGTAAATCTTTCTTGGGGAATACAGCCTCATCTTTCTTCCGAGGAGCAGCTGGTGGATTTGAACACTGACCTTGAGGGTAGTAGTCCAATATGATCACATAATCATCAAACACTCGCAGGTCTATAATTCTTCAACATTCAGTGTCTTCAGTGCCCACTGTACTAGAGGACGGATTCCTGGTAGAGAATTGGGCATTAGCATAGTTGACAACACAGGATCAAGCCCGGTTTTCATGTCCATTTTTTATCCATCCACTCATTCCTGCTGTCCTTGAATGATAGTTGTTTCTGTTATAGAAATAGAGATTTTAAAATATATTATCTATTCTGAATAATCAAAGTGTTGGTATGCTTTTAATGTATGGTTTATTATTGACTCTTGGGGAAAATTATCTTTGCAGGTAGAACCGAGGATGCTTTGGACCCAGATGAAGAGCGGCGAGTTCAAATCAGGAGGCAGGAGCAAGCTGTGCGTTCGGCCCGGGTGCTCTACGTCCTCCAGCAGCAGGTGGGAGCCCAGCAGGGGAGGACAGCCCACTGGGTGGCCTGCATGGCTCGGGCTCACAAATATTAGCACCAGCATATCCTTCATAGCTCCTCCGAGCTAGACATGAATTTGTTCTCTGAGAAAGATGTAGTCTCCGAAACGCACAGGCAGTTCTGCACTGTTCTGTAGGATCGCTGTGCGTTGGAATCAACTCAGTGGCCGTGAGCTTGATTTGCTTTTTGGTACCCTTCATGGATGCGTTTGAGTTTGTGAGGCCAGATGTCTTCAACCTGTAGGCTCATGTTTCTCAAGGTGGGCAGTACTGTCCACTGAGGGGCACTGGATCAGAGGGTCAGGGGTAAGCTAGGGGTACGGGTGGGCGGCCTTGCAAAAGTAGATAATCAGGGATCATGGGCTATAGTAAAAAAGTTTTTAGTGGCCTGGGGTAGGGGTGGGGCGGGGTGCAGAGTCATGATCCAAAAAGGGGGTAGTAAGCCAAATAATTTGGAAACCTATGTTATAGACACATCATTCTTTTCTTTCTTTCTCCCTCCCTGTCCTTGGCCACTATGTGTGTGTGTATATTAGGTGTAATTGGCTAAGATCATAAGAATGTGGCTCTCAACTCTGAGAGAGCCATAGATCCTTTCCTGGGCTTTTCTCCAGAAAAAGCATGTTTCTACATTGTTCACACATTTTTGTATTTAAAGCCAGGTGGCTCCATTACCTGGAAATCCCTAGTCCCATTATTGAGCCCTACTTCATAAAGAGTTAGTCTCGGGAACTCACATGGGCATTTATACGTTGTCTCCTCTAGGGACCCTATGAGTTGACTCAAAGGCATTGAGATTGATCATTTTTTTCTTGTTTGATTGTAAAGGAGCCGTGGTGGCATAGTGAGCTGCACGTTGGGCTGTTAACCACAGAATCAGCAGTTCAAATCCACTAGCCACTTTGTGGGAGAAACATGAGGCTATCTGTAAGAGTTACTGTTGGAAACTCACAGGGCAGTTCTGGCCCGTCCTGTAAGGTTGCTGAGTCGGTCTTGACTCAGTGGCCATGAGTTTGGGTGTTTGGAGAGCCCTAGAGGAAAGTTTTTTCCATCTGTCCTACTGGCTGTGATCCAGGAGGAACTTCATAGATAACTTGATTATTCCTTTAGTGCATTTGCATGCTGATAGTAGGGAAAGAATAAGACCGTGT
>NW_022105908.1:23421819-23423310 GCF_000313985.2 Echinops telfairi | reverse complement strand
TAACACGTTTATTTTAAAGTTCTTCGTGCCTTACACTTTAGCCTTTAACTCATTTCTAGTCACGGGAGTCTCGCTTTGGCCTGAATGCTTGAACCACACACCTATTTCACTTAAAAGGCAATGCCTGGATTAGGCTTTGTTCTTTTGTTCTTCATGAATTTTATTGCAGTGTTTAATTTGCTGCCATAGAAGTTGTTTTCAAACACGAATCCGCCAGTGTCCGGTCTCTGCTTAAAAAACTGCAGTGGCCTCATGTAACTTACAGGATGAAGGCTACATTCTTTGGCATGGCACTTGAAATGTCACAATCTGGCCCTCCTGCCTTTCCAGGGTCACCTCCACCTTTGCTGTGATAAATTCTTAGGACATGGGAGATCAAGGGATGGGAGGGGAGCCTCTCAAAGGGCTACTGTTATGCACAGTAGGATGGTATTGAAGGGAATCCTGGTCACAATTACACACAAGTGAATCCTATTAGTATCTTCTCCCACCTTCTAGAGCCAGACCCATGCAGGGAAAGGTGGTTCATAGGAGTTACATTGAGTATCAAATAACATATAACCCCTCACCCCCAAATAAGAATCTGTTCTTCACCCCTGGACTCTGTCTTATTTCCTATGACCCAGGGCCTCTTGTGGGATGTTTGCAGTAGGCGTTGGCCTCCTGCTGACCTTAATTAGCTAGGCGTTTTTCCAGACCACTGCAGAGGCAGCTCTCCTCTCAGCTGTAGCGTATAGTTCTTCACCCCATTACAAGTAGCACAACGACAGCCATTCAAGTGTGGTCCGATGCATACTCTATGAAAGCCAGATCTTAATCTCATCCTATTCCTCTTCATTAGCAGATTAAAACCCCAAAATTCATGCCATCGAGTCAATGCCAAATCAGAGCAAACCTATTGGACAGGGTTGAACTGCTTCTGTGTGTTCCAAGACTAACTCTTCACAGGAGTAGAGAACCCTGTCTTTGTCCCTCTGGGCTGTTGGTGGTTTTGAACAGCTGACCTTGTGGATTGTAGCCCATCACATAATCACTGCCGCACCAGGGCTGCATCGTTAGCAGTTAATGCCTTCCAAAATTGGCACTAGAGCCATAGGTGTATGAAATCCAGAATTACATCACAAGAGATCCTGGCAGGAAGGACCATATTAATTGAGTATCATCCCATATTTTGCAAAACATGATATGGAAAGATTTGACGATTCTCATTTTTCCCCCTTTATAACACAGGTCAAAGAAATCCAGGAAGAATTGGATAAATTGAGTCCACATAAAATTAAGCACACTAAGAAGGTACGTAAGTTCTGATTGGAACTTTTTACGGGTTTCGTGCCCGATGTTGGTGTTCTTTGTGGGTTTTTTGCATTCTTACTCTTTTTTTTTTTTAATCATTTTATGGGGGGCTCATACAACTCATCACAATCCATACATACATCAATTGTGTAAAGCACATTTGTACATTCATTGCCCTCATCATTCTCAAAACATTTA
>NW_022105908.1:23407870-23420931 GCF_000313985.2 Echinops telfairi | reverse complement strand
ACCCAGTTTACGGACCGAGGTGAACACCCACTTCCTGCTCGGTGCCGGGAACTAGGCAGCCTCATCCGCCAGCTTTCCCTCTGCTCTGCCAAGCTCGACTCCGACCCTTCGGTCCCCGACGTGGTTATAGACATCCTGCAGCAAATCGAGGTAAGGGGTTGACCCCGTTGCTCCCGGATGCACAGTGTGTCAGAGCGGGGTTCGTGGTGTCGGTCAGACGCAGCTGCTCCCCAGTAAGTTAGAGCTTTACAGTGGGATGGAAGGGCTCTCCGTTTTGTGTTAAGGGCTTTTAACCATCAAGTCTGTATTGCTCTGTTTTACTTCTTTGGGAACGGGGGACATAGAACAACTCTTTACCAGGTCCATCAGTTAAGCTGAAGCGTCTATCCCTGGCCATGCCCGTTAGTAAAGACTCTCGCAGCTCAACAAAGGACTGGATGAGTGCGGCGATCAGAGTATCAGTGTTTCATCTGGCAGGATCTTCGAAGACAGCCCCACATCCTGTGGTACACGGCCAGAGAGTTCTGGGAATCCCACCGGCAGACACTGCGCGTCAGGAGCGGATGATGTTCGCAGGTCTCATCTGTGACTCAGACTGTCGTGACACGGTTCCCTGGCATCTCTGCAGTTGCTATCACATGATCACACCGTTTGATCCTTGTCCCACTCCATTGTGATTTGCTTTTATTGCTCTGAGTAGGTTTTATTGCTTTTTATAGAAACTCGAAGGTCAGAGAGATGACACAGTTACTTCTCTTGAGTTTAGAGATCAAATTTCTATCTCCCGATTCCCATCCTGTTGTTATTTCCACCATGCCATACTCAGAAATATAAAGATCTCTGTTGGTGTAGCTTAGGAAGAACTCTCCGTTGCAGACACTGTGTCAGCCCGCCTGGTCAAAGTCAAGGGTCTTTTGAGCCGATCCTTTACCAGGGCACATGGTGTCCTTCTCCAGGGGCTGGCCTCTCCTGGTGTGTCCGAAGTCTGCCCACTTCTCAAGAGCCTTCTGGCTGCACTTCTGGGAGACAGACTTGCTGGTTCTCCTGGCAGCCCATGCTGCTCAGTATTCTTCGCCATAGTTCAGCCACGCCACTCTCTGGTCATCGTCCTTATTCCTCGTCGTCCGACTTTGCATGTGAGGAGATTGACACCACTGTGGCGTGGTTCAGATGCACCTTAGTCCTCAGAGGGACATCTTTGCTCTTGAACGCGTTAAACGAGTCCTGTGCAGCAGAAGCATGGTCAAATTATTTCATGTTTTAAATCTCTTTTTATTAAATCATTTTATTGGGGGCTCCCACAACTCTTAGCACACTCCATCCATCCATCTGTTGCGTCAAGCACCTTTTATAATCTTAGAAAGTCTCTTCAGATGGTCTAGTAGCTCTTCCAAATTTCGAGCAAGAGTACCCTTGGATAAATTTCCCTAACGTGATGTTTCTCCTACTGAATGCAAACGGTGGAAGAAGTGTATGATCCTTGTTGCTGATGTGCCATCCCATTTCCTAGCTGCTGCTCTGTGGAGCACTGTACTGGTGGTGGATGAACCCCCAGCGCCCACTCACCCTCACATTATATGGGTTTTCACTCCTGAGAATGAGTTTGGGGTTACCTGTTAGAAGCTATGCCTCTGTTGTTTTTTCCTTTCTTCCTTTTAAACTTTTTATTATGAACTAGGGGGAGGTTGACAGAGCGGGTCGTTAGTGTAGCCTTTGAGGGTATGCGTTTTCTCAGAAGGGGGCGACTCAGGTCTCCTGCCAGTGTTGTCAGTGAGTGAGCAAAGCCACTGGTCCTGTTGCGTTCCCATTCGTTTATGAACTGTGTGCTCACTTCCAAGGCTACAAGTTGGTGAGGGTTACATTGCGAATTGCAATGCCTTCATGTTTTTATTTTATTTTATTACTTTGGGCTTTTTTTAGTTTTGCAATGCTTTTAAAGCATAGAGGATTGCATTTTGAAGACTATAGTTCATTTCTAAAAGCTTGGTCCTAAATTTTGGGTTTGGTCCTTAAAAGTAGTCATTCGTTAGCTCTTTGCTATTGCTCTTAGTGAACTGCATGGGTTAAGAAACAAAAAGAGAAATTCCTCTTACCTCATTAACATCCTAAATGATGAAAGTTTTACAATCGAATGAAACAGCATTTGGTGTTGACCTTTAGCGATAGCAGTATACTAACACATTATTTTCAATTTGGCGATGAAAAAAGCTAGTTTTGTGATAGAAGCTAAGAGAATAATCGACTGTTTCATGGCAGGCCTTGGAGTCCCTCCTGGAGAAGAGCTTGTCGCCCAGAAAGGTGAAGAAGTGTTTCTCTGAGGCTCGGAGCAGATTTCCGGTTGGTAGCCAACGGGTCTTAGAGAAGTGGCCAAGCCCATCGTCTAAGAGCGAGAGGCGGCTCTTGGGAGTAAAGGAGGTGTTCCCACAGGAAACAAGACCGCCTCCAGTAGTGAAGAAGCTTCTTGCTGGTATGTGTCTCTGGGTCTTCCATGGCAAGATACTGTCATCTCTGGAATATCACAGTTATGGCATGAGGACAAAATCAGGACTTACTTAGAGCCTAGTCCACGACAGGTGCATTTGAGTAGGGTTAAGGCACTTGCTTCGACTGGAGGCTAGAATAGTCTCTTAATAACCAGGGTTAAAACCAGCATCTCGTGGCTCTCATCAGATTCCAGCTCGGAGATGTGAGGTTCGCTGCTCGGGCTGTCAGCCAGCAGGGAACTGCCAGCTCCAGACCTGTGTGGTTTGTTAGGGTCCGGAGACAAGCCCTCTAGCTGGCGTGCACACACCCACGCTTGCACACAGCAGCAAAGAGTCTTGCCCCTGTCTGATTAAAGCATAGAGTCACTGCGGAAGTATTGACGCGAGTTCCTCTCACAAGGTAAGAAAGGACACCTTAGGCATAGATAGACATGCTTTGGAAGCAAAGCAGCTCCCTCCTTCAGTTGCAAAAGGGGACATTGTCTAGGGCAGTGCTTCTAGTTTTTTAAATGGCCCTTTCAAAGGAGAAGAGGGAGTTGTCTCTGTAGATGGTCAAGCAACTTTGTAATCAGTCGTTCTATTTGTCCTTGGGTCTCATACATCATTTCTTTCAAATTTATCTGAGCTGCAGCTCTGGGCCACCATGTCTGGGAATTATCTTCGAGTACAGTCCTGCGTCTGTGGTTTTCACTAGAGCCTGGCTACAAGGTTAAGGTATTTGCCAAGTCAGTTCTCACAGCGTTCTTTGTTCATGACTTGTTTCACAGGGTCCTTTGTTCATTCCCCTGCAGGCAGATCAGAAGCCCCTGTTCTGTCCCTGTCAGTGGCATCCCTGTAGGACCGAGTAGAACTGCCCCAGAGCGTTTCCAAGCCTGTAAGTCTTTACAGAAGCCAACTGCCACGGCCCACTCCCAAGGGGGAACAGCTGGTGGGTTCCAACTGCCAACTCTCTGGCTCCCAGGGGAGCTCTGAATTACTTTGCCGCCAGGCCTCTGCCGGAGGAGCATAAAGTACAGTTCTCTGTCCTGAGAGCAGAGCCTTCAGGCACCCGGTGTAGATTTCTACAGAGCTAGACACTGGGACGCCCCACCTTCTTGTTAGAGTTTGTATGTGTGCATTTTAATGTACACACACATACGTTATAGTGAGATGAGTTATTTCCGGTAGGCTTTTGCCACGGGCTTTTGGAAGTTCTGCTTTGAGAGAGATTTTCCCAGAACCCCGAGGAATTCTCTTTACCCTCTTGTTTTACCCCATGGGGCTCGTTACATTTATCCCCGTTGGGTGACACTTCTGGTCCGGGCTGCAGCCTGCCCTGTGATTGGTATGTGTACCTCGTGGGAATTGGTCCCTAGTCTAGGCAAATGAAGGGTCGGTTGAAAGCCCCCTGCTGGGAAGGGCCGTGTCTTGAAATTGACCAGACGTTGTCATGTGTTTTGCTGATAGTTCCATTTCAAATGGACAATTGTGGCATAGTGGATTGTGGGTGGGGTTGCGAACTACAGGTCAGCATTTCGAAACCACCAGGTGCTCCATGGGAGAAAGCTGAGTCTTTGCAGGAGTCACAGTCTGGGAACGCAGCCCTTCTGTCCAGTGCTGTTGTGGGTCAGTATGAATGGGTATCTGCTCGACAGAAGTGAATTTGTGTTTTGTGTTGTGTTGTGTTGTTTGCATCGAGCAAATCTACTGGCACCATTTTCCCAACAGCATGTGCTCACTTGGTCTTTTGCTTACGGCTTTATATGAGTTTTTTAATTGAACTGTAATGCTTTTTTTGGTTTAAATATATCGTACCGTATGTACTCGAGGACAAGCCAAGTTTTTCAGCACATTTATAGTGCAGTGGCTGTGGAAAAATTAGGAGCCTCAGCCGATATTCGGGTCGGCTTATACTCGAGTATATAGGTTCATATTTTCTCTTATGTAGTCGCTTGTAGACTTCATTGTTTATGAAGTCCTTTTTTTGGTATAGGTTTTCTTTTAAAAATAGTTTTATTGTCTTTTTTTTTTGGTGAGCAGCCAGTTTTATTGTCTTATAATTCATACATCACACATACGAGTTAATAGTTTGGTCAGAAGAGTTGTGCAATTAGTACCACAACCAATTTCGGAGCATTTTCTTCTTCCTCGGACAACACAACTTTTCCTCCTTGAAGCACAACATGAGTTCAGCCAATTATCAGAAGACACATGTCTGTATAACCATCATCCCAGTTAAGAACTGGAATATCACCAGTCTGCCCTCTCTCCCACTCTGTGTTTCCTCTCACCTCCCCTGAGTTCGCTACTGTCCTGATCTCTGGTGGCATGCCTTAGCTTTGCCTGATCTGGGACCTTCTAAAACTGAAAACTGTACAATAGATATTCTTTGAGACTGGCGTTTTTTGTATGCAATGCTTTCTAAGAGCCCTCTCCTCGGCGTAGTTGTTTGTGGAGTTTTGTCTACTCTCAGTGTTGAGACGTCTGTTTCATGTTCTGACCACACCAGTTGATGTGCATGTTGTGTTGTGTGAGTCACTGGGTTGCTTGCAGTCTTTGGCCGTTATAAAGGAAAGGGTGCTGGTTCTTGAGAGAACTGGTTACCTGGGTGCATGCATTTCTCTTGGGTGTAGTCACAGGAGTACAGTGGCTGGGCCATAGGGTAGTGTTCGCTCAACTATGAAAAAGAGCTCTGTTCATTTATTTATTTAGGTTGAGGGAGAACATGGATGAAATCTTAAAAGAGACAAAGACTCAGACACGTCACCTGGATGAGGGGACCATTAGCACCGATGAAACTGGCATCCCTCTATTTTGTTTCTTTTATTTTTTAAGCAGTTGTATTTTAACTCCCACCAGCAATGTAGGGGAGCACGTCCCTGCCACCAGGCCGGTGTGCCGAGGGCGTCCTGGTGGCCACAGGAGCATTTCTGTAGGCCTCCTGGGTGAGTGCGCTTTTTCATCTGTTCCTCGGCCATTTGGACGTCTGCTCTTGTGAATCGTCAGGTCAAGTCTGGGGCTCACTATTTGCGTTCTCTCTTTCACGCTCTACTTGGCTCTTCTTTCTGATTAGGAGGAGCTTGTCACGTACAAGGGTAAACTCCAAAAGTGCTGCTGTTGGGAAGGAAAAAGTGCTGTTACCAGGATACCAGTTCATACGGGCAGGGATGTATCCCAAACCTAATGTGTTCAAACATAGCTCTGTGATCAGTGGATGGCTGCAGACAAATTCGCTCAGTAATACACTTGTCTTAGTCTTGTTAGGGTGCCTTTCAAAAAATCAATTTTAATCAAAACCTTGACTTCTGAGGGGATCAGCTGGGCCAGTTAAATTCAAAGCATTGTGATCAGTTGAGAAGGTGATGGTGACCATTTGGGGTGGCTTCAAAAAGGGTTATCTCGAGAGAGTTTTTGAAGGACACAGAAGGATAATGGAGCTTATAATGAGGAAGTTTTAAGAATATGGCAAACTGCTGCATGGTGAGGAAGAGGCCAGGAAAGTTGTGCTCAGACGTTATTTTCCGCCCTAGCAATGCACTCGTGCTTGGAGGGTAGCGAGGGATGTCTGACAAGTTTATTGGGAAACCTTAACTCTGCCTACCCTCCAGCCCCAATCTTGCCCCGCAGGTTTCCTTTTGTTCATGTGGGGCCCTCACAGCTCTTAAATAACAATCCTTGTATCAGTTGTATCAAGCACATTTATACATATGTTGCCATCATCAATTTCAAAATAGTTTCTTTCTATTCAAGCCCTTGGTATCAGCTCCTCTTTTTCCCCCTTCTTCCCATGCCCTCCTACCTTTGTGAACCCCTGATAAATGATAAATTATGATTCTTTTCATGTCTTACACCAACCGCAGTCTCCTTTCGTCTTTGTTACTGTTGCTTGTACCCCCTCCCAGGGGGGTGGGGAAGTTGTACGTCATTATACTCAGTTCCCCATTTCTCCTCCTTCCCCAATATTCTCAGCATTTCAAAGGAACATTATTTGAGGCCCTTGAAGATGCCAAAACTGCTGTTCTGATATGGAACAAATCAAAGAGCATGACGTTATTTAGGGAGGGATTAGAGATGGAAACACCCCTATCAGAAGAGAATATAGACCTAGGTTGGAGCCTGAGCGGCGTAGTGGTTACAAGGTGGGCTGTGGTCCACATGGTTGGTAGTTCAAAACCAACAGCATCTCCTGGGAGAAAGACTGGGCCTTTCTCTCAGTTACAGTCTCAGGAACCACAGGGGTCACACTATAAGTGGGCATTGACCTGATGCAGTGAGAGTTTGCTCCGTATTCTCCTTCATAGTTAGGGTTTGGGCTTTTTGGGGTTATTTTTGGTATCCTAAGAAACTTTTCCCTATGCCAAGGTTAAGAAGATATTTACCTAGTTTTTTTTCCCTAGATCAAATTTCACTTTCTTCCATAGGGATAGCTAGTGGACCTCGCACTGTTTTTTGAAAACGTTATTCTGTTTTCAGTGCTATCTGTGTTGTAGGTCATGTGTCTGCACGTGTGCGGGCCTTCTGTTCTCTTCTACTGATGTCACTGCCCGCCTTTGGGCCGACCCCATGAAAACCCAAGCCACGCCCACTGCCATCGACTCCCTTTTGACACATAGCAACCCTTTGCAGGGCTTCCAGGGATGTAAACCAGCACTGCAGCAGAGAGCCTCCACTTTCTCCCAAGGAGCACTTTGCGGGTGTGAACTGCCAACCTTGCAGCGAGCAGTCCAATACTTACCCAGTTTTAGTATCCATATGTCCAATTGAACAGGTTTTCCCGTTTATTCTTCTTCTAGAATGTCTTAATTAATAGTGATCTTTTTTTAAAAGCAACTTTCTTGAGCGATCATCCGCGTTTCCTGCAGTTCACCTACTTACAGTGTGCGCATTTCGATGGGTTTCAGTCGTTTATGATTAGATTTTTGCGACTGTCACCATGGTCCCTTTGTGAACATTTTTAGCCGCCTCAGAAAGAAGCCTGCACCCTTAGCTATCACCGTTCTCATGTCGTTCCCCCACCAGCCCTGCGCAAACACGGGTCTTTAACTGTAGGTTTTTTCCATCCTGGACATTTTCCTTTGAATGGGCCATGTCACGTGTGGTGTTTTGCGGCGGACTTTTCCCCTTTGCATAGGTTTTTGGGTTGTGGCACGTATCACTCCTTCATTTATAAAAATTATCCAAGTATATCCCATTGTATGTATGTACTCTATGTGTGTCTATACCCATTTATTAGTTAATGTATAACTGGATTCTTTCTGTCTTTGGGTTTATTATGAATAATTCTATAAACTTTTCCATGGGTGTGTCTGCAGACATGACTAGGCATGGATTTGGAGGGTAAGGTGATAATTCTGAAGAAGGCCTGGTCAGAGTGGTGGTAAAGCACTCAGCTGTTAACTGCAAGGTCGGCGCTTGGAATGGTCGAGCCGCTCTGCAGGAGAGAGATGTGGTGGTCTGCCTCTGTGGGCAGACAGCCTTGGAAACCTGGTGGGGCAGTTCGACTCCGACCTCCAGGCTCGCTCTGAGCAAGAATGGACTTGACAGCAGCGGGCTATGTCGAGTCCCTTAAGAAATGTTAGACCAAAGTCCACAGCGGCTGCACCCAAAAGCTTCCCACTACCACCAGCAGTCCGGGCATGGGGAGTCCCACTGCTCCGCATCCTTGACAGCACTGGTCATGCCCAGACTTCTTCATGTAGCCAGCCTTGAGGGTGGATGTGTTATCACTCATTGTGGTTTGGGCTAAGGTGAAGGAGTCCTTCATGGAAAAATTCCAGTATCCTTTGATTCTCTTTGCCCAAGAAATTTTTGAAGCTGCCTTTGTTGTGTGGTAACCGGCCATTTGCATATCTTTAGAGATATGCCTAGCCTTTTTCCATTAATCTGTTCTTCTTTTTTTTAATTATTAAGGCGTGAGCGTTCTTATGTATTCTGAATGTAAGTCCCTCTCAGATCATCAGATTTTCAAATATTTTTCCCATTCTGTGAGCTGTGTTTGCATTCCCGTGATGGGATCATTTGAAGCACCAAAGTCCAGTTTATCAATCTTTGCTTTTGGTGTCATGTTAAGAATCCTTTGCCAAATCCAAGGTCATTCAAGGCACTCTGGTGGTGCTGTGGCATATGGGTTAGACGACTGACCACCCAGAGGGCTGTTCAAAACCACCAGCTGCTCCAAGGGAGAAAGATGAGGCTGACTGCTCACAAAGATTTACAGTCCGGGGAAACTCCTAGGGTCATTATGCGTTAGTATTGACTCGATGGAATTTGTGTGATAGTTCTAAAAATTCATCTTTGCTCTTATGGCCTCTGTTCATTTTGAGTTAAATCTCATGTGATTTAAATCTCATATTGTTATGTATGTGGCTATCCAGTTGTCCAACACCATGAGCTAGAAATACTGTCTTTTCTCCTATGGGGAGTGTTGGTCTCCTTGTTAGATATCATTTGGCCATAGCTGTGTGGATTTACTTCTGGACTCTCACCTCTATCCCTTTAACATGGATGTCCAGCCGTGTGCCATTACCACAGTGGCTTGCTCTCCATTCCTGTAGTGTCTGAAACTGGGAAATGCGAGTCCTCCATATTTGTTCTTCCTTTTTAGGATTGTCGCCTACAATGGGTCTCTTGTAATTCCCATGGATTTTAGATCAGCTGTCGGTGTCCACGAAGAAGCTAAGATTCTGATGGAGATTGTGGTTTGAACCTGTAGGTCAGTTTGGGGAGTATTTGCCATCTGAGCAGTGTGAAAGTCCTCTGATCCATGAACAGAGCATATTGTTTCAATTAGCTCTTTTCACAGTGGTTTCTATTTTTCAGAGAGTAAGGTTTGCACTTTTGTTAGATTTCTTCCCAAGTGTTGTATTCTTTTTGATTGGAATGTGTTCTTGATTTCGTTTTTGGGTTGTTAACTACAAATATATAGAAATACGATTTAATTTTTTTTATATTGATCTTGTTTCCTGCAACCTTGCTGGATTCCTTTATAAACTCTAGTGATTTGGCGATGTGATTCCTCAAGGTTCTGGATATAGAAAATCATCATTCTGTATATTTGCAAATCATTTGCAAATAACGTTTTGTTTTGTTTTTTCTCCCCTTTCAAATCTGGGTGCTGTTTATTTCTTTTTTCGTTCTTAGATGTTCTGGCAATGCGCCCTGGTGGTGCAGTGGTTAAGCATTTGACTACTAACCCAAAGAGTCAGTGGTTCAAATCTACCAGCGACTCTTTGGGAGACCCATGTAGTAGTCTACTTCTATAAAGACTGCAGCCTTGGAGCCCCTATGGAACAGTCCTGTCTATCCTGTAGGGTTCTGATGAGTTGGAATCTATCAGACAGCCATGGGTTTTACAGGTTTAGTTTCCCCTGCCAGAACCTCTAGTTCAGTGTTGAATAGAAGTAGTAAGAGCCGATATCCTTGTCTTGTACCTAATCATAGGGGGAATCATTCAGTCTTTGATCATCAAATATGACGTTAGCTGTGAGATGTGTAGCGTTCCTTTA
This sequence comes from Echinops telfairi, assembly GCF_000313985.2. Taxonomy (NCBI): domain Eukaryota; kingdom Metazoa; phylum Chordata; class Mammalia; order Afrosoricida; family Tenrecidae; genus Echinops; species Echinops telfairi. Next base: position 23,410,964 of record NW_022105908.1, on the reverse strand, counting down.
TTAGGTTCAGGAAGTTTCTGTGCTTACCCTGTTGAGTGTCATACAAGGGGCTTTGTCAGGTGTTTCTCTGTATATTGAGGTGATCATTTGGTCATGCTTTTTCCCAATCATATGATATATTGCATTGACTTGGGGATGATGAACAAACATCATATGAACAAAACAGGAAGACAGATAGAAAATAAACTTAGACCCAGAAGACCTAGCTCCTAATCACAAGTCTGCTCATTTGTGACCCTGGGTTGATGACACAATCTTTCTGGACCTTAATTATTTCCTCTGTGAAGTGGAATAAATGTCCTTGCCCTGTGTAGCTGATGCATATTTTTTAAGCAGTGGAGATGTTAGATCACATTGCCAAGTTCTTAAAAAATATAAGATGTTTTCCGTTCATAGTAATGACCTAGGTTTTTAAAGAACAGTTTTGATTCTATGAGGCATATTCTAGCAAAGCCCAAGTCATTGAGGTTAGCCTAAAATGAGTTCCATCCCTTTAAAAATGAAGACGCGCTTCTCCAGAGGGAGAAGCAAGCACTGCGTTCTGGATAATGCTATTTTGTGGGGCATCTCCCTAGTCCCTGACAAGGCGGAACGAATGGGCCCTTGCCCTGGGCTGGAAGTCACAAGACAGACCTTGGCTACTTGTCTTCTTGTGACCGTGAGTGAAAATGTCATGGTGAGGCTCACATGAGGTGATGAATGGGAATTATAAATTGCCCAAGTGTTCTGCAGTAACAGATGTTAATAACGATCACCATATTTTCTCACAAATAACACCTGCTTCTCCATTTGTTTGCCAGTTGCTCTCCCCCCTGGGGAAGTATTTTCTTCAGCAACACACACTGTGCCATTTACCAAAATTGCATAATGCTGTTTTAGAAACAATAGCATAGTGTGCTTATAAAAATACCTACTTTGGAGTTGGGGAGGGGGTAGGATTTAGGAAGCACCTTATGTGGGTAAAAATACAAATTGAGGAGTAGTTACATCTAACTACTTTGTAAGTTTAATACTTTTGCTTATGGGGAAGAACATGGGATTTCTTTGATTGATAATTTCTTTTGTCTTTCTGAATTGGATTTTGGAAGGTCACCCTTTTCTCTCTTGAGTTTTAGATTAGTCTTTTTGTAAAAGTCACTCTGTCTACTTAATTTTTCCTTTCTGGTTTCCTAAAATCGCAACCACCTCTGTCACCACTACCACCCCATCAAACAAAAGAAAAAAAGATCATAGGTACTCACTTGAGTGGAATCACTCTTCAGTTGGGAAGTATGAGTATGTGAGTTGATTTGAGTGGGAGAGCAGTTGTCTTCTGACTTCCATAATTGTTAGAGGCTGGTACAGTTCTCTAGCAACTTCTAAAATGTTCCTGCAATGATTGAATAACTGGTGTGCTGCCAGGTGAGCTTTGGACTGCTAACCACAAGGTGGTTGGTCCAGAACCCACCAACTGCTTCTCAGGAGAAAGGTGAAGCTGTATAGAGTTGCTGTGAGTTGGAATCGAGTCAGTGGTAGTGGGTGGGTTAGATACACAGATGATGGCTCCCTTCTCAACACCAGCCTAAACACCTGTAACCAAACCCGCTGCCATAGAGTCTGCTCCGATCTGTGGCAACCTGGTCAAGAACGTCAGAGAACTGCTCCATAGAGTTTCCAAGAGGGCAAATCTTTGGGGAGCAGCTAGCCTCATCTTTTTACCTCAGGTTCACTGTGGGTTTGTGCTACCGACCTTGAGGTTCGAAGCCCACAGCACCGCCAGAGCACCACCAACTGTATCTTCAAACTCAATTACAAGTACGTTCAAAATTTGTAGTACATTTGGGTATTGATTTATAAAAGGCATCAGGATATGTAGAGTTCAGATTTGAATTGCCTCCCTGGATGTAAATTTGAGGGCTAGTTAATAAATTGCAGGCTCGGTGTTAACTTCCTTTCCTCCTGATTTATAAGGCTAAGCCAAAAAGCACTTGTCACAGGAATCTCTATGCATTGTCATAGGAATCTTTATGAGAAAAGTCAAAATGGGGAGCTGTTACCGACTCACACCGACCCTATAGGACAGGCTAGAACTGCCTCTTTGAGTTTTCGTGACTGTAACTCTTCACTGGAGTAGAAAGCCCCATCATTTTCCCAGGACGAAGGTAAGACCAAGATACATGGTCCTGATGATGCAGACCATGAGCACAAGGCCATAACGGTGTCCAAGGGTTCACAGCAAGTGGCCACTTGAATAGGCATGGAGAGCAAAGAGAATGGTTGCAGTCATGATTGGCAGCAGATTGATTCGTCGCAGTTACAGGTGGGACAAGTGAGAAAGGGACCATTGTGGGATAGGTGCACTGTTTGCAGATTACAAAAGCCTGTACAATTGGTTCAGGGTACAACTCAGGGCTATTCACCCCCTAGCACCCCATTCCTACCTAGTCAAGATCCTGAAAGCGTGGCTACCCCTCTCTAGGCTGGCTAGGGGGTTGGTAGGAATCCACTTTCACACACACTCGGCTCTGAGGGCTAAGCTTTAATCTCCTGCCAGTGGTCAGGACTCAAGGGAGACGATACAGAAACTGAAACAGCTTTTCAGCTGAAGGTTTCCAGTAGTTCATTACAATCTCAGTCCTGAAATGAAACCAGCCCATTGTTGTCAAATGGATCTTGTCCCAGGGATTTCAATTACAACTTCTAGAAACCCTAAACCAATTACAATAGTTTGTAGGGGGAAAATACTACGAAAATACCTCTCTTCCTGTTCTAGATTTCCAGAATGATTTTAGTTACTTAGGTCAGCCATTCTGTACTGGCTGCTTTTATTCCCACAGCTCATCATCTTCATAGTTTCTCTGAAGCATAACAAGTTTTTATCTTACTGTAGAATCCCAGTTTTTCCCCTTTTAAATCATTTTATTGGGCGCTTGTAAAACTCTTATCACAATCTATACGTCAATTGAACCTGACATGGTTTATATATGTTGCCTTCATTCTTTTCTAGACATTTACTTTTTGTCTTTAGTCATTTTATTAGGGGCTCATACAACTCTTATCACAATCCATACATACATCAATTGTGTAAAGCACATGTGTACATTCATTGCCCTCA
>NW_022105908.1:23393471-23405666 GCF_000313985.2 Echinops telfairi | reverse complement strand
GCTTTACACAATTGATGTGTGTATGGATTGCGATAACAGTTGTATGAGCCCTTTTACTTTTCTTTCTTAAACATCTCTGTACGTAATGTGTTAGATTTATTCTTTGATGCCTTACAGTTGTTGTTAATTGATGACTCTTTTTCCTTCTACATTTTCTGATTATTGGTGTGTGGGCATGATACAGATATTTGCATGCTTCTGTTACCTAGAAGCCTTGCTGAACTCTTTTTGTGATTCTAATAATACGTAGATTCTCTTCAGTTTCTTTTTTTATAGACCACTGTCTTATCTTCAAATAAAGACAGCCTTGTCCTTTCTGATTGCAGGTTGAATGTCATGTGTGGAGTTCAGACTTTATATCAAATTAGGTGGTATTGGAAATTTCATGGAAATTTCAAAATTCATATTGGAATTTCAAATATATATATATTTAGAAGTAAAAAGGAAAAGTGACAGCCAGGTTGAAGGGGAATGATCAACATTAAATAAGGGACCTGTTAGGAGGGACTATCATTTTGGTCACAAGATATTGCAAGTTTGCCCTGGGGGAATGGAGGCGATAAGGCAGGATGGAGACTCAGGCGAGAGTTGTTTGGACAGATCAAAGGAGCCTGGTCCTAGAGTAAGTGCGGAAGGTGAGGCTCAGGGAGTCAGCCTGGAATACTGCCTAGCATCTGGAGTGAGGTTGCTAGCACTTAACCATGCTAAGGTAGGAATTTGGAACTCATCTGCCTATAGATCGTCATTCTCACGGACTTGATCTCAGGAACGTTTCCCTTTGTCCTTCTGAATCCCTCCATGTAGATCAGCAGCCACCTGGCACACAGCTGCCCGGGACCACGAGGTTAGAGGATGAGCTTGATGTCTTGGCTATGGATCTCCTTCAGGATGAAATTCCACCTGTTTTAGACCAAAATGGCAGCTTCAGAGACAAATCCAGACCAGCGAAAAAGAAACCCATGACTGGGAACATGCCTTTTCGGAAGAAAGACGCTCTACCATCTGCCAGCCTGCAGCAAGTATGACACCACTGCTGTCTTTTGTCCAAGGTCACACCAGTGAGCGGTGGAGCCAGGGTTGAAGCTCTCAGACCCTGGGTCCAGCTGTCTAAGGTCAGCTGACTCCAGGTGGTTGCTGTTTTAACAGTAATTCCACCATCCCTCCCTGCAAATAAACAATTTCTAGTATTACTATTACTAGGATAGGGCATAGGTTCATTAAGATCTTAATTTGAGGTTAAGGTCCTCAGTGGACAGACTGTTTTAATTAAAATTTAGGTCTGTTATTTTATTGATTTATTCATTCTGTTTCTGGTTTATAAGCGTGAGATGGAGACTTGGCTCCTGCTCAGGGTAAATCTTGGTCACTTAACACTAAAAGGCATTCTTGGGTCAGTACTTTCTAATTGGGCTTTGGGAGCTAGCTGAGTAGTTGAAACTTGCTTTGAAACGCAATCATATTTTCTATTTAAAACAATCCTATCTTCTATTTAAAACTAACTGAAAGCCCTCCAAGTGGAAAACTCGGCAGAAGCCGCCTCCTGGGCTGACTACTACTCACTGTCATGAATGCACGTGATGGCGCGGTCTAGAGCCGCCTGTAGAACACCCTGGCCAGCGTCAGGTGGGCCCAGGAAAAGGTATTTGGCAGTAATTGCCAGGCTCTGACAGATCTTGGATTTGGATGGAGGCCTTACTCCTTTCCCGTGAAACTAGTATGAGGGTAATTGGGAAGTCAGGCCTGACCCGGTAGGAACTTGGCATGGTGCTCTTCCCTTTGGAAAGAGCCATCTTCCAACTGGGTCAGTGGCATCTGCTTTCTACCTTTGCTGATATCACACTCCCCACTGGATCTTGCAGCATGTGAATTAATTATCTCCATTTTACAGATGAGAAACCTAAAGCTCATAAAGATTCCGTGTTCTTTGGGGGAGGGGGCCAAAAGACCAAACCCACTGCCAGGGGCTCACTTCCATCTTAGAGTGTCCTTGTATAGGGTTGCTGAGACGGTAAATCTTTATGGGAGCTGACAGCCTGCTGGTGGATTTGAACCCTGGACGTTGCAGGTTAGCAGTATCACGGGCTTTTTTTGGGGGGGGGTACCAAGTTATTTATTCTCATTGTGGTAAAATGCACACAGCATAAAAGTAGCCATTTTGGTAACTTTCAAGTGTCACTTTCTGGCAGCATTCATCCTGTCCCACTCGCTTTGTTTCTAAGCTTCTCCATCGCCCTACATTGGAACTGCAACCCTAGCTGCTCATTTCTCCCGTACCCTTGGCCTGACCTAACCCCTGACCTGCTCTCTGTCTTTGTATTTGCCTATTCTGTTGTATGTAAAGGGACTCATACAAGACTTGTTGTTTGGTGTCGGCTTATTTCACTTAGCTTGGTTTTCAGTGATCACCACTTGTAGCGTGTAGCAGGCCTCATTCCTCTCTGTGACTGAGTAATGCTCTCGTACAGCTGTACCAAATTTTCCCACCCATTCATCTGTTGATGAACATTTGAGCTTTCCACCTTTGGGCTGTTGTGCCTACTGCTGCGATGAACATTGGGGTACAGGAATCTATTTGAATCCCTGCTGTTAGTTCTTTTGTGTGTGTTTGTGGGGTGGACTTGCGGGGTCCTGCGATAGTTCTGTGTTTACCTCGGAGGAACTGCCCACCTGGTTTCCATAGCAGCAACACCAGTGTGCATGCCCCGCAGCAGTGGACAGGGGCTCCAGTACTCCAGGGTCTCATCCACCGCGTTATTATCTGCTTTGTCTGTTTTGTGGTTGTGTACTTTTTTATGATTAGCCATCCTAGGAGGTGTGAAGCGGCTTTGATTTGCATTTCTCAAATGATTGATGACATTGAAGGCTTAATTCACGTTCTCTTTGGACAGCTGTGTGTCTTCTGTGGAGAAATGTCTACCCAAGTCTTTTGCCCATTTCCTGATTGAATTGTATGTTTTTCTGATGTTGAGGTGTAGTTCTCTATATATTATGAATATTAAACAAGATTAAATATTTTAGCCTAGACAGTTTTATAGCTAACCTCTAACTAATGTAGATTCACTTAAAAAAAAACTTAATTAGGAAAAATGGATCGCTATATGAAGGTGAGAGGGCCAAGGCTCTATTTGATCCCCATGCCCCGTGCCCCTCCCCGAGGGGTGTTGCAGTGTTGTGTGTGCCTGCCTTCCCTGACTGCCTTCCCAGTAGGTTTTTGCTGCCTTGGATGGATGATGGTGCAGGGACCCTTGGAGCTTCAGTATGCCAAAGACTGAAACCAGAGTTTCTTTGATACTCATTTGGCTTCATGTATTTCCCGTTTATCACTTGCAGGGGCTTCATAGAGTTGAAAAAAGTCGAGCAACCCAGCCTCACACCAAAAGCAGGTTGCACCAGACAACAGTCTCATCCAGATTAAAAATGAACCAACAGCCTGTGAAAGACCAAAGGGCGCCATGGATACCTCCAAACCCCACGTCCCCGCCGGCCTCCCCTAAATGGTATGTAAACTCTCAAGGGACCGTGGGAGTGTGAGGTTGCAAATATCAAAGGTTACTTGGGGCTTAGCACAAATGAAGCGGCAGCCTTTGTTCCCATTTAGGTGAAGGCTTCTGTGGGTGAGTGAGTGAGTGAGACATGAGATGGTTTTCTCCAGCGCCTTTTGGGTCTGTTTCTCACGTGCCCGTGGTATGAGTTTGCCTGTGGGCCTGGTGTTAATAAGGAGGCTCACAGGCTTCTGGTCCCTTGTCTCCTTTCACAATAGACTCTAATTAGTTGAGGCAAGGACTGCGCCCTTTCTCACACCTCTGCGTCCCATGCCTAGCTTAGTGTCTGGCATTTAGGAGGCATTTGGTACATCTTTGCCAAGTGAATGAATGTTTAAGGAAATTCAGTTCCAAGAGCATTACGAAATATAAAACCCCACGAGTCTCGAAGAAGCTGTCCCAAATGCAGAGGACATGACCATCTTCTCACCCTCATCCGTAGCACATGGAGCCTGAGGAGCCGCCGTTCCAAAGGACTTCCCAATAGAGGAGATTGTGTCCTTGAGGGGAGCCAGAGCCCAGCTCGTTAGGTGGAAGCAGTCTGCTGGAGGGGGTTAACCGTTGTCGGGTCCATCTGAGTCTGCAGTGACTCTCTGGCAGTGAGGTGTCTGCCTTTGTTTATCCGGTGCAAAGGATCAGGAGGTTGAAGAGCAGAAGGAAGGAAGCGGAACTGAGCAATGTAGGGACGAGAGTGAGTGGGAGGGTCGTCAACCTAAGTGCCTACCTTTTGGTGGCCGTCAGGAGCCAGGGTGAGAAGCTGCTGGAGTGGATCCACCTGACCATTCTGGATGATGCCGACTGCTTGGCTGCATTTACCCATCAACTCCCACCTTATTGCTGGAGCAACAGTGTCATGCCTTGTTCAAGACTACTCTTCTGATTTCATAATGTGCTTTTCCCTCTTTCTTACTCCACTCAGAGTTCTGGTTTTAGATGAACGCTAAAACAGATGTGAATAAGGCATGCAGGCCTCTAACCAGCATCCATTATTTGAGGCAGACCAGATAGCTGGTGGTGTTGTCTAGAGCGCGCATGGGTAGGGCAGGGGAGGGGCGTGGATGAGGCATCTAGGCTTGTAGTGCCATGCTAGGCTATACCGTTCCTTTGTAATAGGAGTGTAACTCATGACCCAAAGTGTACGGATCAGTCACATCAGGGTTTGACCAAGGTTCACCTGTTCTGTAGTTGATGGTTAGTTCTGTTTAAAATTGTGACTGTATTTCTGAAGCAAAGGGGTCTGTGCCTGAGTCCGGGTGACTCACTCCTGTTCACACTCAGCTTCTGCCTTAGGGGGGCCATGCTACCGGGATGACTAACGTGAGGTGTTCGTTTCTTCTGACTCCCTTTGAGGAGCCTTTGGACATGGGTGCTTTTCTGCTTTGCTCTGCAGTGCTATGTGGTCAAAGGTGAAATGTAGCCCCAAAGAAGCCAGCAAAGAGCAGGCTCTCCCACAAGAAGACGCTCAAGAGAAAGATCACCTGCCGAGTGCCGTCGAACAGGAAGCAGTCAGGTTTGTGTGGCATGCGCGCTCCTTGAAGGTAGATGACAGGGCTCCTTTCAGTAGTTACAGAAGCCCTGGTGGCATTGTCGGGTAAGTGTTGGACTGCCAGTCACAAGGTTCCAGCTCACCAGCCGCTCCTCAGGAGAAAGTTGAGGCTAACTGCACAATGGCAGTTGGTGGGTAAAATAAACCCCATCTTCTCTTTCCTATGTACAAAGGTGAGTACCTTCCCAAACTTACTTGGCCTATTGCCTCCTTTAAAGAAAAAACGACTCAGCAGCCACCTGCCCTCTCCCTTAAAGAATGGTGGGCGTTCAGGGCTCTGACAGGACAGGCCGTGCGGAGGGAGGGAGGCAGGCCCCCACAGCAGTCCACCAGCAGCAGCGGTGCTCAGGCCTGCCCTGGGGACACTGGCTGCCAGCCCCTCTGATGGTGACTTGGGCAGTCACATGGTGCTTGCCAGGCAGCCACAAGCAGCTTCTCTGCAGGCCCCTAAAGCCCCCCTTTTCCTGGCAAAGTGAAGAGACTTCGAGCAAGGCAGCCTTTTCTGCCCCTCTCGAGTCCCTCTGCCCTTGGTGCTCTGCATTTGTGTGGCTGAAAGTGCTCCCTCTTCCCGTGGCACACAGCCGATGAGGGAGGACCAGCTCCCCGATGGAGCACTGTTCCAAATAGGGCACTCTGAGGCAGCCCTTGGTCAGAGTGGGCGTTGTCCTCTGTGCCTTTACATAACCTTACACCTACCTGACTCTCCGGGAGTGCACTGCTCTGTCTAAACCCAAGGAGACGGCGGGGCTGTGTTTTCCAGTCTGAGAAGAAAGCCCGTGCACAGTGCAGGCCAGTGCTCTGGAGGACACTTGTGGGCACCTGCTCGTCGTCGTCGTTCTTTACACTAGCTACCAGTGGTTTTGCACAGGGGTGCATTTTCCTGGGAAGCCTTGGGGGTGTGGGTGGGTGGGCAGAGAGATCATGTGATCTACCAAGGTCTTAATGGAGATGGGAGGCGGGGGTCCCCAGGGGATCCTGACCCCTGCTCTGGTTCTGGGGTAAAGACACTGCAGCTTTGAGGCCAAATGGATTGACTCTTTTCTGTACTGCCTGCTAGGCTCGCTTGGCTTGATGCTGAGACTTCCCAAAGACTGCAGGAACTAGAAGAACTGAAAGCCAAAGAAATGGACAGGACGCAAAAACAGCGGTAAGTATCAGCCCCTCCGGGAGAGCCTGGTAGGCAGGCCTCCTCTGGATGGTCCAGTTGTTTGAGCAGCGAATCCAGATTGGGTTGGGGCTTACTGGCTGAGTGCCTGTGTCAAAGACTGCGGGTCACCTGAGGGGCCTGCTGTCGTAGCCAAGACTGGCACCATGGCAGTTGAGACCCTCGGTGATGAAACCTGGCCTGCTCTCAACAGAGTCCATGTGACTGTTTGTGCTGTTTGCTAGGCTTGATTGGCTTGATGCAGAAACTTCCAGAAGAACAAAGGAGCTGAATGAACTCAAAACTGAGGAAATGGAGAGACTACAAAAACTGAGGTAGGTGTTTGCGTCTGAGGAAGTGATACAGGATGCTTGCCTTTCTGCTTGATCTGAGATGTCTTAGCATAAGGTGACCAGACGTCCCGCTTATTAACAATTTTTCCCATGTCCCGCGGCGTTTTAAAAAAGTCCCAATATTTGGAAAGACTGTACGACAAGCTAGGGTATACGGATTTCGGCTGCCATGTGGCTATTTTGCCAGGATATGAGTTTTATCAATGGTGCCCCGCTTTACCAATGTTAAAATCTGGTCACCTTACTTAGCAGCCAGTCAGTCTGCATGCCACCTGCAAGAGCGCGTGGGCGAGTGAATGAGTGGATACCCGCGTGTCCTGTATGTGGTGCCTGGGCTGGGAGGTGTTCCATTGTGTCGAGGTTGGAAGGCGAGCTGCGGTTCGGGGGAGTCCCGGCTTGTCTGTGTGCTGCCCGCCCTTAAGGGGAGAAGGGTGGGGGGCGGGCCGTGTTTGTTTATGGAGCTGGTGCTTCACATGACTTGAAGGCAACCAAAGGTTTTCCAGCGAAGTTGCCTTTTTCCATATGCGCTCCCTGACCCAATCGGATGCACAAGGAACTTGTTGACAGACGTCAGATGGTCTGCTGCTGCCCCAGGGTCAGTTTTTTCAGCTCTGATAGTCACCCTGAAGTCAGACCCACAGAGCACGCCCTGAAACAGGTGTGTGGCTATCTCCTGACCTGGTTAAAGGGGCTGGGGCTCTGTCATCGGTTGTGTTTGGCCAGTAGTTGAGATTTTGAGTTCTACAATTCCAGGAATTCAGCACTGGAAGGATCTTTGCCCACACAGGAACCTCCCATCCTCTCTGTAGTGTCTCCACAAGTGTCCCTGCGTCCTGTTCCCGCACACCCCTGGGATAGCAGCACATCAGTGTTCTTCAGGTGTGCTGAAAGTTTAGCCACTGGTCCTCGGGGCTTCCATTTGTCTCCTTACTCGTTAAAGAAAAGGTCCCCTGCTTGCTGCGCAGATATAACATGAGCCCCCTGCACCACCACACCAAGCCAGGCGGATGTGAGCGCCTCCCCAGTTACCACCCCACCCTTTGCCCCCCAGAGGCCGCCACTGCCCTGGGTTTTGTGTTAATCTTTTATTTTTTACTCTTTGTCTTATTTATTTATTTATTTATATTAATTGGGAGTTAATACATATATCATCCATAGTTCAGTCATGTCCAGCAGAATTGTACCATTGCTACCACAGTCAGTTTCCGAACATTCTTTTTCTTCCTGAGCTCCTTGACATCGCCTCCCTTTTATCCCCCTCCCCAGCTCCCACCACCACTTTACCCCTTGACCCTGGAACCCTTATTCTGCTTGCTGTCCTTATGGGTTCATCAGTCCCGAGTTTCACATACCGCAAAAAACAGAAAAACATAATACAACTTCCAGAGGGTGACCTCCGATGACATACCACCTCTGAGAGACACCCTAGTCTGAACGAACAAAACACAAATACAGAAAATGTGGACAACCGGACCAGGTCCAGCACGCATCAGAGAGGGGATCCACTGGCCAAGTGTTCACTGTTCAAGTCAGATTCATGCCTTAGATCCTCTGTACTCATCTCGCCCATGCTCTCTGTTTAGTAACCCTTTCCTCCCGTCCCTGAATTGTGGGTCGAGGGAGCTCTCCGGAGGCTTGTTTCCCATGTAGGTCCCACACGCTTCATCTTTTCATCACCCTTCCTTACCCAGCTGTCACTTATGTATGTATTACCTTGCTGCACCAAGAGAGGGCGATGTTGCCGGGATTCTATGGAGACTTCTGGGGGAAATATTGAACTGTCTGTATCAGAATCTCACCTAAGTGCCCCTGAGAGCCCCTGCCCACAAAGTCCATAGGCAAGGCCATAGGGAATCCATAGAAACGCTGCGGGGTTTCCTATGGACGAGGTGTCTGCAGGGGCTGTTAGGACTCTGATGGCACATGGGTTAAGCACTCAGCTGCTGAGCGTTTGGCAGTTCAGACCAACCCAGGCGGTGGCTCCTTGGGCTCAAAGACCTTGCCATCTGCTTTTGCAGCGATTATAGGGTAGGAAGCCCGTGGGGCGCTCTTTGCCGTCGGGCGGGGTCTGTGAGGGCGCACAGCAACGACAGGCTGGGCCTCCCAGGTTCACTGGGCCTCTGCGAGGAACGGGGAGCAGCACTTCTCTGATTGTAGTTTCACCTGTTCTTTAATCTGATGATGACGAAACATCCATATCTATTTCTGTGTGTGTGTGGTTTGTTTTTAGAGGGATTTTTTTGTTGTTGTTTTGCTTAAAAGTTGTTGTATGCCCCCAAATAAAATGATCTTTAAAAATAAAATTGTTGTGAGATTCACCCTTGCTGTGCACTTACCAGAAGAGTTTGCTGCATTTTCTTGCCGAGTAGTGTTGCCTCATGTGGAAGCCCGCACTGTTTGTCCGTTCCTCTGTAGGTGACCTCTGAGTGGATTCCGGTTTGTGGTTAGTTCGAATAAAGCTGCTGTGAACATTCCCGCAAAAGGCTTTGGGGAACCTGTGCCTTCGTTTCTCCTGGGCAAACAGCTAGGTGGGGGATTTACAGGGGTATCGCATCAGTAAATGTTTAACTTGCTCAAACCTGCCCTACAAGTTTCTCAAAGTGGTTGGGCCATTTAATAGGCCTACCAGCTATGCAAGGGAATTCCTCTCTCGTTTCATAGCCTCGCTATAAATCTGTTCTTGTCACTCTTGTTAATTATAGACATTTCTTGTGACAGTGTCCTCAGATGACATTGTGGTCTAGTTTGTATTTCCTTGCAGACTAATGAAGTGAACACCTTCATTAGTGCTTATTCTGAATGAAATGTCTGGTGAAGTGTTTTTTCATCCTTTTTAATTGGGCTATTTTGTTTTTTTGTTTTGTCTTGTAAGAGTTCTCTATTTTCCAAATATGAGTCCCTTGTCAGGTACAGATACAACAAATATTTTCCCCCAGGTCTATGGTTTGCCTATAATATACCTTCTTTTTCATGAGTCTTTTCATGGCTAGCAGTTTTGATTATGACTAATTTATCAATCTTTTTCTTTGATGGATAGGTTTTTATGCACGAGAGAACTCAGAAATCCATGCCTATGCCAAGGCCCCAGCAGTAGTCTCCGTTGTTTCCTTGCAAATGCCGGATAGTTCTAGCTTTTACTTTCAGGTCTACGGCCCACTTGGAATTATGTTTCTGTGTGCAATGAGCTAGACTGTTTCTTGAGACTCACTGGTAATTTCAGCACTGTCTGTGAAAGGACCCTTGAAATGGAGCTCCATTGACTCGGGGGTGATCTGGGTGGGCTGTTTATTGAGGACCTCCATGCTGGGCCTCAGGGCTTCCCTTTGGGGCTGGTCAGGTTGCCCAGAGAAGAGTCTTTATCTCCTTCCTGGAATGGGAAGGAAGGGCTTGGATGCCAGTGCTCTGGGTACTGAGTTGGGAGGAGAACTGTGAGGCTTACCGTTCAACATTCAAGATGCATATGTGACTCCTCCTTACTGTCTACCCACTGCCTCCGCTGTGATTGGTGTTTTGCCCTGTCCAAAGAATAAACAAGCAAACTTAATCTCTGGGAGCCAAAGGGAGGTGATTGCCTAATTGTGTGGACTGGGAAAAGGGATTTAGGGACCACCAGCAAAGTCCAAGGGAGAAAGACGGGCTTTCTACTGTAAAGAGTTGAGTCTCAGAAGCCCACAAGGGCAGGGCAGATTGTTGAGTGGGAATTGACTCGATGGCAGTGAGGTATGAGGGTCTGTATTTAAGCCTCTTCCTTCCCAGGTTACACTCAAGTCTAGAAATACCTGGTACTTGATGCCGGTCCTGGGCCTACTGAGGTCAGCAGTACACATTGTGTTGGTTCTTAGTTTTTTCCTTCTTTATTGTTGTTGTGTGCCGTGAAGTTAATTCTAACCTAACAGCAATCAGCTAAACTAGTTATCATGGTATCCATCTGTTTTCCAGCATCAGTTTTTTTGTCTCTCCATCTCTCCCAGTCTCTAGACATATTTTAGTGGAGTCCTGGGGCGAGCAGAATTCATTTCCTTTATTTCGTATCCTTCCTCTCTAACCCAGCCAGAGGGGTCCCCTCGTTAGCTATTTAAAGGCAGCCATGGTTCTTTTAGAGTGCACTCAGAACCCAGCATCCTTCTTGAGATGCGGCCTGAACGCTTGTGCTTGCTGGCAGGGAGCGTGTTGGAAGTGCAGAGGCTCAGACCTCGGCCAGTCCAGCCAGATCTGCCCTTTAGCGGAGCTCCCAGATGATCTCTGTCATCCTTAAAGCTGGAAGAAAAACACAGGTTTTTAGACTCATGTGCTTTTTCCCTCACCTAGACCAGTAAATAAATATGTACCACTAGGAAATGTTTTCGAGCCTGGTTTTGATTTTCCACTCTGTTTCCAAATAGTGTTTCTGCCACTGAGCTAGCAGACCAGGTAGAGCAAGCAGTACTGGAGCGTCTGAAGCCTCTCCTGGATAAGGCCCAGGTAACCTTACCCTTCCTTCTCATGTGCTTGCCTTTGGGGGAAGTGCTAGAGTCAGAAAGAGTCCTGCTGATGGGACCCTGCTCCTTTCTAGGGCTGGAGGGCACGGTGCTGATCTGGGGTGTGCTACTGCTGGGCAGGGTCCGTCTCCAACATCCCCAAACAACCACAGCTGTGTGTCCTCAGCTGTGGGTAAGAGAGAGATTCCCACTGCCAAGAAAAGTGAGGTTGTAGTTTGGACAGAGTTTAGATCGCAGCTTCTATTCCTACTCGAATAGATCTATTGGTGGAGGTAGGGTTCACTTAACTCCTTCCATTCTGCTGCATGCTGTGTGACCTGAGTGGTTTGGAATGACTGGCTCCTTTTCTCCAGAGGTGGGAGAGGTTAGGGCAGCTCTGCGCACAGACCGATCGATGCTCTACCTACAGCATCTCCAACAGAGTAAGCAGCAAACTGGGTCCCTGCCGGACCCTGCAGCTCATCCTCTCCATAGAAGCTCTTTTCTTTGTGTGAGTAGCTAGGGGTGTCAGAAAATTATTATAATCTTAAATGGAAATAATGGTGTCTGGGTCCCAGAGCAGGCCACCAAACTTTGGTATGTTTAGTTGAGCAGAAAAACAAAGCCAAGCCACTGCTGTCCATTCACGGTGGACCCCAGAGCAACCCTCTAGGATAGAGTAGGGCGGCTTCTTAGTGGTTCCCATAGTGTCAGTCTCTACAGGGGCAGACAGCCTCATCTTTCTCCCAAGGAGCAGCTGGTGGGATTGCCCGACTGACTAGGGGTTAGCAATCCAGTGGTTAACCTGCCTGCTTTTCATCGAACTGCTGGGAAATGACTGAGTCCATGGAGACCTCTGGAGTATAGAACTAGGGTGGTTCTTAGAGATGGAACACAACAGCTCTTCGTTTTATCTGTGAGAAAACTGGGGAGCAGAAAAGTTGAGTGACTTAGGTGAAAACACAAGCTATCCTGACGAAGAAAAGGAGCAGAATCAGTTATCAGGCATCAAAGAACAAAAAATCATATCATTGTGTGCTCACCTCCCCAATATGAACGCTGAAGACAAATGGGTGCATAAGCAAATGTGGTGAAGAAAGCTGATGGTGCCCGGCTATCAAAAGATATAGCATCTGGGGTCTTAAAGGCTTGA
>NW_022105908.1:23375690-23392726 GCF_000313985.2 Echinops telfairi | reverse complement strand
TGATTGAAAAGAAAAAAGCCAAAGTCGGCATGTGGTATTCATGTGTCTCCAGACGAACAGAGTGTTTGGCTTTGCTGCAAACAGCCCAGCGTAGCTGATGCTGATGACTGCTTCCACACTGATGTTATTCTGGTTGCCAGATTCATTTGTATGTTTTTATCACCCATTAACATATTGGTCTGTCTTAACAGAGAGTCCGTTCTTCTCTGGACACAAACACCCATTTTGAGAACCGTCCGTCAGGAAGTACGGCAGCCGGCCAGCCTGCAGAGGAGGTGTGTGTGCAGTGGGATTTTATTTATTTGTCAGTCCTCTGGGTTGGCATGTTATCGTTACAGGCTCTGTCTTCAGTCAGATGCAGATAGCGTCTCAGGATGTTCCTGCTCCCGGGTGGGAATTCTGTTGCATTTCCGACATTCTCACAGTGTGCAGGCACTATGAGGACTTGGAGCCACAGGTTTGTGTCAGCATCTCTGTTTGTCTCCGTGTGACACCGAGGGCACGCGGGCAGCCAGGGAAGAGGAACAGCAGCCCCGTCTGGCAGCTTGTTCAGGGCCTAGTTTCCTTTCTGCTTTGAGCCGTGTAGTTCTCGCGAGGCAAGCTGGTCTCCAGGGCCTGAGAGCATGACTGGTAGGTGGCCCAGCAGAGAGGAAGAAAAAGGGAACCATTTGAGAATGAGGAAGCCACCCATTGTTGTCCATCCTCTTGCTCTTCCCCTGGTGGCCTGCTTGTCAGCGGGTGGGGGCACAGTTCCTGGCCAGTTGGCCACTGGCCCTTCCCGCCCAGTGACAGGAAGAATGTCGACGTCAAGATGTTATTCTCATCTTAAGCAGTCAGTGGTACTCAGCTGCAGCTCAGTCTCATGATCTTGGGGATGGTCAGAAGCTCATGTGAGGGGAGGCGCTGAAGACTGATCACTGCGAACCTACAGTTCATTCAAGTGTGCTGTGGCTTGCTGTTGCATACAGCACACCACAAACCAGGGGTCATAGTTTCCCTCCAAGCAAAAGAGCAGGCCCGCCGTCTCACCTCGGGAGGCCGTGCCTCGGTGCCCTTGAATATGAGAGAAACGAGTGACCACAGATGCTGCCCTTGGAGTAGATGGTTTTGAAGGCTCAGCTTTTTATGTAAGAATTATTCAGCAGGCATTAAAACAGGCTTTCATGTCTTTTACAATCATGTGTCGAGTATTAGAATTCTGGGATGCTGTAATAATGCGCAAACCGTTGAAAAGAGTTTCCCAGGCAGCACCATCAAAGGTCACACCCCTGTTTACATCTGGGTCAGACGGCATAATGTGGTCCTTTGGGCCAGTACAGCGAGGGTCGGAAAAGCCTACGAATGGCCATCTCAGCTGCTGCGCTCTTGCCGCTGCTCCTGGCCGTAAACAGGCCTGCACAAGAAACGTTTTTCAAAATGTTCGAGTTTCTTAACATTGTGAGGTTATGCATGTACATGGCCAGAACATTGAGGAAAGGGATGAGGCGGAAATGGGGCCCATACACTATTCTGGATCCGACTTTTTCCTTTATCATGTATTTTGGCAACCTTCCCAAAGTTCCTGTGGAGTCATTTCCAACTCATGATGGCCCCGCATCTGCCAGGCTGTGACCTTGGGAGCAGGTCACTGGGCCTGCTTCTGTGGAACTTCCCTCTGGATGTGCTCGAACCACCAGCTTTGGAGCTGATAGCTGAACACTTAGCCGTGTGTGCCACCGAGGCACTCTCTATTACTAGCACATTAGTACAAATCGGCACCAAACCCACCCCTGTCGAGTGGGTTCTGGTCCACAGCAAGCCTACATAGGGTTTCAAGGCCGCACACATCTTTATGGGAGTCGACAGCCTCACCTGTTTCCTGAGGAGTGGCTGGTGGGCCTGAACCGCCAACCTGTGGCGTATAGTCCAATGCTCGCCTTACAGTGCCTCCAGGGCTCCCTAAGCACATTAGATATTCTTTAGTCTTTTTTTAATGATGCATAATATATTATTGGTATTCCATGCTACATAACTGGAAAGTAGTATACACAGAGACTCCTCATAATTAACTAGATTTGTATTCTCTGTCGCCTCTAGATTTTTTTTGTAATTGTGTTGGGTTTTTAAATTTTTTGACTTGGACTAAGGCTGAGCCTCTTTTTCATCTTTTTGTTGGCCATTAATATATTTGACTCTGTGAACAGTTAAAATATTTTTTTAAATTGCTGTAGAAGTGACCATTCATCAAGTCTCTGATTTCATGTTAAACACTGTATTAAGTACCTTGTAGTATGCTAGCTCCCGTGTAATCCTTGCATCTCTGACATGTAAGGTGGTCATTTCTATATTACAGATGAGAAGCTTGAGGTCCAGAGAGGTTAAGTAACCAGACCTGAGGTTGCAGGCACATCAGTAGGCAGGGCCAAGCTTTCATCCCTGCAGTGTCTCATTCCATAGCCTGAGATGATCATTTCCCAGCAGGCCTTTGCGAACACCTTCAGAGCACATGAAGACATGTAGTAGAGTCAGGAGAAAGATCCGGCATGTGAGCATGCTTTGCAAGCTGTAAGGTACTCTGGGGAGGTCAAGGACACAAGGTGGAAGTAGGCTGCTGCAACATGCTCAGGTGATAGGTAGGAAGTTTCAAAAGGATTGTGACATAGGTGGTGTTATGGACAGAAGTTGCTGGTTTGTTTTAAATCATTTCATTGACTCTGTGGACAGATGTTTTAACGAAAGCAGTGACCCAGGAGAGAATGCGTAGGTACTCTGCAGTATGTGGCATGTGTACTGTCGGACATTCCCTGTGTGCAGCCATAGGAACCCTGCTCTCCCAGCTGGAAAAACATGTAGAGGTGATTATTGAACCCTGACAGTGCTGATTTGGGAAGCACTTTTACATAGGAAGAATCATTCAACTCTCAGAGCCGCTAGTATTACGACTGCCTCCATTGGGCACCAAGGAAAATGGCCCAAGTCACACCATGTTCCATTTACCTGACTGTTGTAGAAGGTGCACTCGTGTCCATTGCTTTGGCTAGCTGGTGATTTAGGAGAGGTTTGTTTCAGTGTAACAGTTCTGCCAGTCGAACCACCACACGGTTGGTTCACGGTGCCCAGCAGTGATCACTCAGTGTGTCTGTTTTCTTTGTCCCACCCCCACCCTTGTTTTGTAGCCTTTGCCTCTTGGCTCTGATTCCAGCCATGTGCGTCTGCTGGATGGTTCTCCGGAAGACTCCACTCATAAGTTGTGGGCTGGGACCCTCACGAAGATCTCGGAGGACAGCAAGGACACTCCAACGCTAGAGACCATGATGCTCCGAATGCAAGAGATGGAAGTAAGGCTTGTGCCGAGTCCTGCTTCTCCTCATGCGTCCCTGGAGCTCAGCCGTCAGTCTCAGTCTCGGCTTCGAGCCCAGCTCCACTGCCAGCTAGGTGCCCAACCTCGGTAAAGTCGCTGTCTTTAAGGAGAAAGTGGGATAGAAAGTGTTAAGACGACTGAGACATAATTCTGTAGATGGTAATGATTATTATTCTCCCTTGTTACCATCGAAGAGGAGCCCAGCTATGGACCAAGACCTGGCCCCACAAAAGGCACTGTAGGCAGTTCACCGGCTGGTTTGCAAGTTACCACTACTTCTCTGGGAGTGTACCTTTTAAAGCACTTTCTCTTGTGAGTGGGGGGAAGGCTTATAGAGCACATCGAAGATGCACGCATTTTGTTTGCATGCCTGCCTGGGAACCCCTTGTCTCCTCTCCCCCTTTCCTGCCTGCTGGGCTTCGTCCTTCAGCGCATACTGCCCTTGTGACCCCGAGCGGTTGACAGTTCTAAGGAGGGCTCCCTTCCCGGCGGTCGCCATCCTCCTCCGAGCCCTTGTGTGGGGGCCACCGGCCTGAAGGGTGGGGAAGGGCCATAGCCATGAGAGTTCTGTCCTCTTTTTTATGAGTTTAGGTTTTACTCCACATTTTCTCCTCTTCGATCCAGGAGCTTCTAATGTAATTCCCTTCAGAGTGGTCACGGAGGCTGCAGTCCATGTGTCCCCTTAGTCCATACATCTTCAATTCTCATCTCTCTTTGCTGCGGACAAGGATAGAGTACACTTTTTAAAAAATCACAGAGAATTCTACCTTGTCTAATATATGAGGGGTATCCCCCCAAAAAACCCGCATCTCCCCCCCGCCGCCACCCCACCCCGAACCTATGTATTTAACTTGTTTTACAAAATAACTTTATCACCTTTAAAGTACTCTCCATTACACTTAATACATTTGTCAGATCTTCGATTCCATTCTTGGAAACATTTTTCAAACTCATTTCTTTGTATGGCTGACAGCACCTCCCTTGTTTTTTTTCTTCATCTCTTCTGTCTTCAAATCGCTGTCCTTTCATATCCCTCTTCATTCATGGAAACAAAAATAAGTGGCACGGAGCGAGGTCAGGTGAGTAAGTGTTTGGGGCAAGAGAGGCATGCTGTTTTTTTGCCAAAAACTGGCGCACTGAGATGGCCATGTGAGCAGGTGCATTGTCGTGGCAGAACCAGTTCCCCCGTCTGCCTTCAATCAGTCCCTTTTTGTCGCACACGGTCACACAATCTTTTCAGAACCTCTAAATAGAAAGCTTGATTTATAGTCTCAGACCTGGTGGAACAAATTCCCAATGCACGGGGAGTTGACATTTTCATCCTTTCAGGAAGTTGACAGACGTCCAGAATGAGGCTTGTCATCAGTCGACATTTCACCTTTTTAAAATGAGAAGCCCCTCGTACACTTGGGTTTTTCCCATAGTGCTGTCCTTGTAACCTGTGTTCAACATCACAGTAGTTTCTGCAGCATTTTTCTCAAGCAGGAAACACAATTTCACAGCCGCACGCTGTTCTCTTAAATCAGCCATCACAAAAGACATCAAGCGGAGCTGCTTTTAGAAAAAACTCACTGTGGCCAGCGAGAACCTTCCCACTGGGTGCACTAACTCGGAGCGAGTTGCTTAGCACTCGCCTAGAGGAAAAATGCGTCCTATAAAAACTTGGCTCCACCCAGCACAATCCCGGGTTTTTTTGGAAGGGGTACCCCCTCATTATGTGCTACTGCTTTTAGAATGCTTCTTTCTTTTAATTTTATACCTTAGATCATATGTCCTGTCTACCCCTGGATTATTTAAAGCAGGAACGTGAGGCACAAGTAGGGAATGAAGGACCGTAAAAGGATTCCTAGCAGAATTGGGTTAAGAATCAAGATTTCCAGACACCCAATTCAGCATTTTCTTGATAACTAACTGCACCATATAATTAAAGTATACCATCCTTGCAGTGAGCTAGCAACATCAAGGACAATTTTTTGTTTTTGTTAGATTTTGACAATTTAAAGCTGCGCAGCTCGTTCTAGGTTTGTAACAGATTTCCCTTCCTTAGGAATATCTGTCTAGATGCTACTATCCTAAAATAGCTGCTACTAGTCATCTTTAAAGGACCCTGATGGCACTGCAGGTTAGGTGTTGGGTTGTTGCTAATGGTAGAGTCGGTGGTTCAAACCCACCAGCCACTCTCAGGAGAGAGATGAGGCGTCCTGCTCCCCCAGCCTCAGAGAACCTATAGAGCACTGTTCTAAGTTTAGGAACTTGTACTATTTAGGGGTGATGAGTCCAAATCAACTCAATGACAGTGAGTTTGGCTTTGGGCACCAAGAACCCTGGTGAGGCTCAGGGTCAGTGGTTCAAACTCACCAGCTGCTGCTCTGGAGAAAGATGAGGCTAACTGCCCCCATAGCAATATAGAGTTGATGTGAATTGGATTGACTCAATGGCAATAGGTAGTCATTTGTGGCTATTTAAATATAATTAAAATTACATTTAATTCCGCAAATACAGTCTCCCTGTTTTAGTGGTCAGGAGTTAGTTACTATTGTATCGGACCCACTACCATCGGGCAGGTGGTTGTGCTGTGGTCGCTTGTTTGGTGCTGTGATATTGGAAGCTGTGCCGATAGTGCTTTAAGTACCAGAGACTCACTCTTGGTGGGCAGACAAGGAAGGCCTACCAATCACCCTTAAAGATAAGCCAGTGCGAATCCTGCAGCTCACTACAGAAGACCCTCTGAACCCCTGGGTAAGAAGCCAGAGGCATCCAGGTGAGACAGGGCTGGGCAGCCTTTTGTGGAGGAAGTGCATGGGTTGCAGTTGGCTTGAAGGCAGTCAGCAGCAACCTGCAGGATAGGGAAGATAGAGGACGTTTCTGTGATCTCAGCAAGTTCCAGTGGTCAGAGCCAATCTGGATGACCGCTTTATCTCATGAACCAATCATTTCCTGTCCTGGCATTGGCCTGCTTCTATAACCATTCCTTGACTCTATTGAAATAACCTGCTAAAATTCTTAAATCCTTGAGTGTTCTAGTTTGTAATGAAACCTGTTGGTTTTTTGTTCTTAAGAAATACCAGGAGACAGTTCGCCAAAGATACAATACAATTGTATATTCGGATCCTCGTTTTTTGATGCAGGAAGAAAAAGGTGAGTGTTTCTCCTGTGTGAACCCCTAATTTTGTTATGATACATTTCAAACCTACAGAAAGATTGAAACCACTCTGTGGTGGACACCCAGACACCCACTTTTGACATCTGACAGTGAGCATTTTGCTCACTTTGCCTCGTTGTGTGCTTCCCTCTCTTGTCCGCCCACGAATGCACCTGACTTCTGGATGCATCTCAGAGATGTCATCCAAAAGCACCGCAGCGTGTACATCGGGACTTAGAGTTTAATATTTACTAAGGGTTCTTATTCTTTGGAGATTAATTTACATAACAAATGGCCCAAATCTGAACTGCTGTCATTCTGTGGATTTTGACAAATGCATACACCTTTATTAACTCAACCCCCTACCAGGATACAGAACATCAGAGAGTTGCCTCATGCCACTCTCTAGAGCAGAAAATCAAATACACGTGGTGGGACAAAGGTGGACGACCTGGTTTGTTCCACTATATATTGCTTTTTCTATTTTAGAATTGCATTTAAATGCAGTCGTATGAATGTACTTCTTTGTCTAAGGCCTCTTTCATTCAGCGTACTATCTTACAGCCTTTGTGTTATATTCTAAGGAGCCCTTGCGGCACGGTGGGTTAAACATTAGTCTCCTATCCGCAAGGTCGGCAGTTCTAACCCACCAACTGCTCCATGAAGAAAGCTGAGTCTCACTGCTCCCGTGAAGGTTTACAGTCTGAGAAACCCTCAGGGCAGCTCTGCCCGGTCGTGCAGGCTTTCTCGGAGTGAGAACTGGCTGTGTGGCAGTGGGTCTGGTTTGATTCTCATATGTCTGTACTGTGTTCTAGTTGTATCTGCATGTGCTCCTCGTCGTATTAGGTTCCTGTTGCTGTAGAGAATTACCACAAATTGATTGACTTAAAACAACAGCTGTAACAGCTCTGAGGTGAGAAGTCTGAAGTGAACCGTACCAGAACTACAGTCGCGCACTGGTAGGGCTGGTTCCTCCTGGGACCTCCAGAGGTGGCTTTGCTTCTTCTGTCTTCCAGCTTCACCAGCTGGTGGCATTCCTTGGCTGTGACGGCATTGCTCAGACCCCCACTTCCATTTTCACACGTCTTTTTCTGAAGTCAAATCTCCCTCTGCCTGCTTGCTGTAAGGGTGCTGGTGATCCCACTTAGAGGGCCCACGGGATAACAGGACCCTTTCCCCACCTTGAAATCCATACCCTCCTTGGGGTAACAATCCAGGCTCTGGCGATGAGGACGAGGACCCCTTGAGGGGCACCATTATTCCGCCTCCCCCACTCCAGTCAGCCGTTCGTGCCTCCATTTACCGCGGAGCAGTTTTCCCTCGAGGGATCTGCCACAGCGAGTTTGCCCATTCGCCTGTGGTGGGCACACATTCGGTTATTTCTAGCTTGGGGCTGTTATGGATATATTCAAGTGTGGACATTTGTTCTTCTCCTCTTGATCAAGTACCGAACAGTAGTCTTTCCCAGTCACCGGGTACATGGAACGTGTCCCTGTCCAAGAAGCGGTCGTGCTCTTTGCTGATGGGGCGGCCCGTGTTGGCGTCTGGAGAGCCCCAGTGGCCGGGTCTGCGCAGCGTCGGGGGGGCAGCTCTTCATGGAGCCTCTCGGGGGCTGGGAGAGTGTCGTGCCGTGGGCTCCCTTCGGGTCCTGGGTCCCTGGCAGTGCTCAGAACCTGCGGGATGGTGCTGTTGGGTTTCATGAATTCTTTGTGGTCTGAGGGTGAGCCCGTTGGGTGATATAAGTGTGGTGCTGTTTATTTTAATAATAGTCTATTGATAGGTAATTCATATGTCAGGGAATTCACCCTTTTAAACTACACGATTCAGTGATTTTTAGTTTATTCTCAGAGTTGTGCAACCAGTACTGCTGTGATTCCAGAACATTTTCATCACCCCAACAAAAGCCCCTACATCCATCCCCCCAGCCCCTGGCAATCACTCATCTAGTCAGATAGATGTCTTGTAAGTACTTCCCCCATCTGTGGCTCACCTATTTAATTTTCTCAAAGACGTCTTAAGTAGACATTTGAAATTATTTTGTAGTTATCAGTGTATTGTGTGATCTTTGTTCTCTGTGATCTTAGAAACCTTTCCTTGCCCCAAGTTGAGCAGACACGTTCCTCTGTGGTTTTAGCGTCTAGGCTTGTCTGTGATCTGTGTAGGATTTAAGGTGTACGGTTAAGGCGGTGGTTGGGGTCTTTTACTTTTTTCCCCCTACTGGAAAAAACGGCACCACAAAGTTGAAAACGCCTTCCTTTTTCTTTCCTCCTTAAAAAAAAAAAAAAAATCATGCATATGTATTGACTGCAGTTGCTACGCTACTATCACCATTTTGACGGGAAGTGTTGGACAGACATGCTTATCAGTTAGGTGCTCCCTTGTTCAGTAAAAGGCTGTTAAGTGCTGTCGCGTGGCCTCTGACTCCTGGAGACCCCTGCGCAGGACAGAGGAGCCGCGGCTGGCGGTGCGCTGTCTTTGCCGTCACTGCTGTTTGACCCCTGCGCCGGCATCCCATCTTGCTGAGGGTCCTCTCTTTGAGACATGGCCACACGTCCAGGGTGCATCAGATAAAGTCTCACCTTTGAGCAACTCTTCACGTACGTACATACAGGTTCTGCACACGCACAATGAAATGTTCTGGAGTTCCCGTTCCTCACAGTGGTATCCAGAGTTTGTTACCATCTGCGCAGTTGAATGCCTCTGAGAGTTGAGAGATACAGGTAAACATCGTTCTGGGCTTCTCTGATTTCAGCCACAATCACCCTTAATTTCATGCCCTCTTCTGAACCTGGCTTGAATTTCTAGCAGTTCCTGGTCAGTGCTGTACTGGAACAATTTCTGGCATAACCTTGGAAAAACTTGACTTGTGTGTATGTGATATCTATCTAGTGTATTATATATATAGTGTAATACATATGTATATACAAATAATTAGTTTCTATGGATAATTTCTACATTCCCTGGCCTCACCTTTCTTTGGAATAGGCATAACGTGGGTCTCTTCAGTGGGTTGGGCAGGGACTCTCTTTCTCTCCTACGTGCTCGGCGTAGACAAGCGTGCACATCCAGCATTATACCCCTTTGTTGAAACATCTCCATTGTAATTCTGCCAAATTCCAGAGCTTGGTTTTCACCAGTGCCTGCGGCACAGCCTGGTGTCTTCCTTCGATACCGGTCGTTGGTCTTGATTGAATGCGGTCTCCTGAAATGGTGCGATGCTGACGAGTTCTCTTTGGTCCAGTGACTATATTCTTTCCATCTCCTTTTGATGCTTCCTGCACCGCTGACTGCTTTGACCATAGACTCCTTCCATGTTGGAAGTCCAGCTTTAGTGCCTCTCCCTTTCTCCCAGCTGGGGAAATGCTCAGGACATTCTCCCTGTTAATTAGCTCTAGGCTTTGCACATTTCTGTATAATGCTTTGTTTTCTTGAACTTCCGAAACCTTTGCTCAGCTCTTTGACTTGATCATTTCTTCACTTTGCTTTAGCTACTCTACATTTAAGAGCAAATTTCTACATTCAAGAGTATAAAAATGACATGGGGGTAAAAGAGACACGATGCCAAGGAGTCCATGTAGAAAAAGAATATTTGGAAACTGATTGTGGTAGCAATTATATGTTCTACTTGATGTGATTGAAATATGGAATGATGATAGATGTATTAGATCTCAACTAATTAAAAACAAAAAACCCCAAAAAACCAGCCCTTCACCAAACCAAATGGGGGAGGGGGGCACCATCTGACCCCTGACTTCACAAGGATAATGGAGAATTAAAATGAACATCTAAGGCTGATTCCCATAACCCAGAGGTCAGAAATCCCTGCATCTCTCCACCCATCCTGACACCAACCATCGCTCCCATGGCACTCCGTACTTGGGTTCTGGGTTCAGTAATTCCTTGCAGTGGCCACAAAGGACTCATAGATAATATTCATGATTAGAGTTGATTAGGGAATTAGTTGATTATAATTCAAGATCAGGAACTCTCAGGATACAGTTCTTTAATTAGGACAGTCTCTTCTCATCAGTGCTCACAAGCAAGCCTCTTTCTCTGGCCCTTAGCCCCACAGCCTGACTACTGTCTTGAGAAAGTATTACAAAGTTTGTTTTAGCTCTGCCAATTAAGTGTTCACTAAGTTTCGACCCAAAGGCTCTAGCTCTGGGGATCAGCCATCCTAACTCTCCCCCAACAAGCGGACTTTTTCCGCAAGCAGGTTGCCAGCCCTCTGTTGTCATCTGGAGGCTTTGCTGAAGCCTGTCCACCAGGGGTAGCCCTGCTGGTATTTAAAGTGCCCTCACCACCGCTTCCAGCCTCACAGAGCACCACGTCACCACATACTGGCAGTTGAGCAGTGACGAGCAGTGGTGATGGTGCTGAACAGAGCGTTGCCAATTCAGGTGCCATGCTCTCGGTTGTTCTGCTTGGGCCCATTGTTGCAGCCGCGTGGCACACCATCTCACTCCGAGTGCTCTTCTTCACGGACTCCCTGCTGTCCCACGCAGAGAGAGGAAAAGCGGGTTGAATTCTAATGGAATGCAAGTATTGTGAATACCAGAGTTACAAAAGGGTGGAAGGGAGATTGTGAGGTTCCAAGGACACGTGCTTTCATTTGAAAATGTGTGTCTGGGTATCATCTTCTAGAAAGAGTGGTGCGTTTTGACAGAATGATGCGTCATCTGAACCGTGATACTGACATGCCCCCTTTATGTCATTTCCACATCCTGTCTTTCGTTTTTGTTGTCCTCTCTTGCCACCCCGCCCCCCCCCAATGCTACCCTGATGCCCGTTTTCATTGTCACCTGAAGATCAGACCATTTCCCGCCTCACGATGCTCCTTGCGACAAGCTTTTCCTCGACCCCTAAGGGCGCTTACCTCTCTCTTCTTGTGTGTAAACACGCCCAGCCCTCTGGGGCATGCTCCGCTGTGGGGTGTGGCGATGCCTTGTCTCCCCCAGCCAGGCTGAGGTGCAGGCCCCTCGAGAGTCTTTCATACCCGCTCTGTGTGCCATCTCACCCCCCACTGGGTGGGCTCTTCTCATTACTGTGAGTGAAGCAGTGCCCGTTTCAGCATGCCTTTGGTGGGCATTCATTTTATAGTGAGGGTGAAGAGAACTGGTGGTCTGGCCCTTGGCCCCAGGGTTCCGTTCGAGGACGCCAGAAGACAGGCTCTCGGCACTCACTGCCCCTGGTTCCCTCAGGACAAGTTCGGTTACTGCTCACCATGTGCAGCTGTGCCTAGCATAGCTGTGCACGTCAAAGGAACCCGTCTGAGCATGAAGTGCTGAAATGGGTTTCTGGTGAATCCTGGTGGGTATAGGCTCGATGGCATCACAAAGCCAGATGTCCAGGGAGCCCTTGCTGGGGCCTTCCTGCCCGCTGTCATCTCCTCTCTGTCCCCTGCTGCCCCGGACACTTGGATAGTGTGCACAGGCCGATATTTTGACAAAAACGACTTCATCCCTCCTTTCTGTTGGATGGTAAGAAATCAGAAGGCTTGTAAGTGTAAGGCAGGAAAAGGTGCTGGGCTGATGAGTGCTCTTTGCCTTACAGAGAAGGACAAAGCTCCCGCTACACTGGCCTTACTTTCAAAAGACTCTATGACCCAGGGCTCAGCCATGTTGTCGAGCTGGCACAGTGGAGTAAATAAATTAATGTTTTGACGGTCCGCATGCAGGTTTTCCCAGCACCGCCCACAGGCAAATTCAATCAGCTAATTAGGTGCACAGGTGGGGGTGGTTTGCTCCAGCGCCATCAGCAAACTGTTCAAAGGTTATAAACCTGCTCAGCTGCTTGAGTCGGTGTTGGCTGGGGCTTAGCAGAACCCCGGAGGGCAGCAGGGTCCGCACCGGCCCCTTCACAGCCAGCAGAGGCAACCGAGGGGCGGGCAGGTATTTCTTAGCAGCGAGTCTCCTTTATTTTATTCATGTGTAACTTTTTACTGCAGCTTTTTCTGTAAGACAAGAGCATTTCTGGCCCTCGATCCACTCACTAGCTAACTGCTCAGAAATCCGTATGTTCATTTTCTTGGCAGTTTCTGGCCGCTAGAACATCATCAAACCCAAGCCCACTGCCGCTGTCTCTCCTGACTCAGCGACCCTACATAGTTCTTCTGACAGCCACAGCCTCATCCTTTTCTCCCTAGTGGGTTTGAACCCACTCATAGCTCAATGCCTAAACCACAGCACCACCGGGCATTAATTCCAAAATAAAAACTCAGTTCCATCAAGTCAATTCCAACTTCAGCCTCCTTATAGAACAGGGTAGAACTGCCCCCTGTGGGTTTCCAAGAATGTAATTCTTTCTGGGAGTGGGCAGTGTCTTTTTTTTTTTTGGTCTCGTGGAGTGTCTAGCGGTTTTGAACCACTGACTTTGAGGTTAGCAGCCCCATGGGCTCCTGGGCTTTAATTAGAGTTAACTAGTCAGTGCGGGGGCGTTTCTTTCTGTGCAATCATTGTTTGCCTCTCCTTTTCTAGACCAGAATGCCCCAGCAGTCAATGAGCGGCCCCTGCCGCCTCATCCGATCAGGATCACTAAGACAGCGGCCCGCAGAGACCCCGAGGTGAACATTGTGCTTGAGAGGCCTTGGAATGGCAAGTAAGTGGCCGTGGGGCTGGCTTCCCTGGCTCGTTGAATTCCTTCAGTTCGCACAAGGCATGGGGGAATTGTCTTGAGCCAGGATCTCACCAAACTCCAGGTGCGTCAACTAAATCAGATGCATCTAAACTCGAGTATTTATAAAATGGGCATCGAGTAAGCCGCATCTTCAGCTGGTCGGTTTTCCATAACCCTTAGTCGGTATTGAAAGCATCGCATTGTGGGCTTGACGGATAATAGCCACCAGGTTGGCTTTGGGGAGCATGTGGAGGGAAACGGTAAGTGGCTGGAGGAGGCTGAGCTTTGTTCTGGGGGAGCCGGTTCAAGCCCCCAGGTGAGTAAACAGCCGGCCTTGGCTGACAGAGTGTTGTGACTGCTGCCATCGCTTCTCTGTGCTCCCAGTTCCCTGGATGACAGTGTGAGCACGGAGGAGAGCGGGAAGAAAAGGGAGGTGTCCCTCCTCTCCCTTCCAGGAGACGCGCAGCCCAGCGAGGGCCGGGCTCACCTCTTCATCCCCCCGGCCATGCTGCACAGCATCGGCGACTACTGCAGTCGCTTTGAGCGCTACCTCCGGCTGATCTCTCATGACGCTGTCGGCTCCTTCAACCCGTGGCTGATCGCTGAAAGGTCAGGAGAAGGTTATGTCATTGCCTCTGCTTTGTCTGTCCAGAAAGCCAGTACAAAATTGTCTGCATACGGGGAAGCTGGAGGCAGCACTAGCCATGGTCTCATACCGTGTTTGACAAGGTGGCCCCTATGTGTCAGTAAAGCTGCATTCCATAGGGCTGTCAGGGGGTGGTTTTCTGGAAGGGAATTGCCAGGCCTTTCTCCCAAGGTGCCTCCAGGTGGGGTCGAACTGCCAACCTTTCGGTCCACAGCCCAGCACTTCACCAATGGTGCCGCCCAGGGACTGCTGTGTCATGTTTTCGGGCCCTGGAATGCAAAGGTTTGCTCTGAGGTTGGTGGCTCGGCTTTCTCTGCCAAGTTTTCTTCAGATGCAAGAGACTAGTCTTCAACACCTGCGTGGGGAGACCTCGGCCACCTCCCCTCTTGGCATCCAGTCAGGGCGGCTTTCCTGTTGCTGCTAGTGAGAGCTGTGTCCCATCAGGGACGCACAGGCCTGAGGGCAGCCCGCAGTCCCGATCCCTCAGTCATCAGGGATGGGGTGGCCTTGCATCTCGGAGCAGCGGGTCTCCTCCCAGGGCCCCCTCCCCTGGGAAAGGTAGAAGTGAGGAGTTCCCAAACCATATCCTGTGCTGTGAGCACAGCCTCCTCTTGTGCAGGAGACACTCAGAAGAGTGGCTTGTATCTTTTCATGCTTGTACAGTAGAGCCCACTGGGGCTTCCTTGGGGGTCACTGTTTAGGGCTGTGTGTGTGCTGACCCTTCTGTAATGACAAAGGATCCTGGGAAGAGGAAGGAGGCTCAGGCGGGAGCAGGAAGCATTAGGCTCGAATGGCCAGTTCCTCACCTTTTGAAGTCCTGGTTGTCTCCTCCAGGGAAAGGGGTCACTGGAGAGCTGGGGCTGTGGGAAGTCCGGAGGGGATAGTGTGCATGGTCACACGAGACCCACACTGCTCCTGCACACACACATCTGTGGTGGGCTCAGGCCCCAGCCAAGGGTCTGCAACCGTTACTTACGCATTTTTCATCTACTTAGAAATAAAAAAAGCCCATTAAAACTGAATGTTTATCGAGATCCACAGGCAGATGATTTCTCAAAGGTCACGTAGTTGTAAACATGAGTTTCTCTCTCAGGGCTGCAGTGCCTAGCATGTTCCACAGGGGCCGCCACGCTCCATTCCCTCCCCTGCTGCTGTTACTTACCTTTCTGTTTACATTTGAAGCATGAGACTCTGAATTCCTCTCTCTCTCTCTCTCTCTATCACACACACACACACACACACACACACACACACCATTGTCTTACTTTTCCCCATTCCCATCAGCCAAATATGGCTATATTCTAATTTTAGATAAATCCGGATTCAGAGGGTAGTACAAATATGCAGATTTTTCCATTGAGCCAAGTTTTAGAAATTTTCCAGGACGCCGTGATCTCTTCCCAAGATTAGAGGAAGACTCACAGCCTATGACATGCAGGGACACGATCTCACTTGCTTAAAGGGCAGGCGGACTGACTGGAGAGTACGACTTCAGTATGGATTATACCTCAGCGTCACCATGGCAGACAGAGAGAGATTGACGTTGTCGAGAAGTTCATTTTATTTGGATGACAATCAATACCCACAGGAACCGCAGTCACCAAATCGAACGATGCATTGCATTGGGAAAATCTACATGGGACCTGTTAAAATTGTTAAATAGCAATGATGTCACATTGAGTGCTTGACCCAAGCCTCCTGGGTCAGTTACCTTGTATGCATGCAAGTCCTGGCCGTGAGTAAAGAAGACAGAGCATAGCTGATGCATTGGTGAACGATGGTGTTGATAACGAATCTTGATAGGCGTGGACTGCCAGAAGAACAAACAAATAGGTCTTGGAAAAAGTCCAGCCAGAATCGAATGCTCTTTAAAAGTGAGGCTGGCAGGACTTCCTCTCACATACTTTGGACATGTGACCGGAGAGACCAGTCCCCGGAGAAGGACGTTATGCTTTGAAAAGCAGAGCGGGTCATTGAAAGAAGACGACCCTCCCTGAGTTAATTGAAAACGTGGCTGCATAAACAGGCTCGAGGACAGTGCTGGTTACAGGGCTGGCTCAGGGCCAGACGTGTTTTGTGCGGTTGTCCGTGGGATCAGTGAGTCAGAACCGACACAGTGACTCCAACAGGAACAACGCCACCTCCTCCACCCTCCATCGCTCCCAGGACCCCAGTTCCCTGAGTCATGCAGACGTTGTGTGAGACAAATCCACTTGTTTTCCTTTGGCATCGTCTTCTCTGGGCTCTTAGGTTCCTGCTCCCTCTATCCATCGTCCTCTGTACTGCCAAATCAGTCACGATTCTGCCATCTACTGTCCTCTTCTGACGGTTTGGATATATCTCATATACTTGTGTCCTTTTTGCCTTCCCTTATAGGTTTGTATATTTGTTTCTCTCCCTTATTTTAGTGGGCAGGAGCAGAGATAGTCAATTCTATTCATCCCTCATCTTAAACCAGAAGTCTGGAGACGAGCCTTTAACGTACCCATTGCCGTCACGTCATCCCAACGCATAGCAACCCTACAGGGCAGAGGAGACGTGTCCTTGATCTCTGCGGCAGCAGACTAGCCTCGTCTTTCTCCTGTGGAGCAGCTGGTGGTTTTGAACTGCCAACCTGTGCGTTGGCAGCCCAGTGCTTAGCCCACTTCACCAGCAGAATCCTTTCTTCAAGGTCAATGAGACGGCTCAGAGGCCCATTCGTCTCCACTTGGGCTTGGAAGGACTGTGGCTGTGGACGAGATAGGGAACGTTGGGTTACTCCTGTGGAGTAAGGGCATACACCCTCCTGAGCCCTCAGCTGGCTAATTGGCTAGGTCCATCAGCATATTGCACTACCTAAAGGCAGCCCAAGGAAGGCGGGCTTTTCCTTCTATTTCGTCAACCACTCGTTAAGCGACACATTTTGTTGGTGTAGGGGGGGAACCTCTCTCAGCCTGCAAGGAATATTAGAAAAAAAATCTAGAGGGCAAAGCTATTACAGCGTGCCTAGATTAAAAAAAAAAAGTTCACTGCCAGTGACATCCTTTGGCCCCAAGTGATAGTGCATTGAAATAGTTTAGCTTTCTCTCTTCAAAATAGCTTCCATGCTTGCTCCTTCTCCAAACGTCCAAAGACGAGCATGGTATTGAAGAGACCCTGAGAAAAGTAGCCAGAGACGGTTGGTCCTATCTCTCACAGTGTCTTGGGGAGGGAGAAGCTAGTTAGTTAAGTCTGCTCGTTCTCTTCATGTCTCTGCTCTTCCTTACACCTGAAAGAGAAGACAAACAAATGGACAAAAACTCACTGTCCAGCGA
>NW_022105908.1:23373780-23375179 GCF_000313985.2 Echinops telfairi | reverse complement strand
GGGGGGGGGGGTAGCAGCATGCTCAGCCTTGAATTTAGCAGGCAGCTGAGGGAGCAGACCGCGGGCGAAAACTGGGAACGACAAGGCAGGCTCTTAGAGCAGATGGAAAGCTCGCTGAGGAAGCAGAGATGATCCGGGCAGTCAGTTAAACATCTACATGTTTTGCGTTTTTTAAATTAATTTTTTAGAGAATTAAGCAAAGCTTTTATACCATGAAATAAGAACAGGGTGCTATTAAAAAAAAAACCCCAAAGACTTTCAAAGAATTATAAAAAGAAAATGTTCCTAGAACATTCACTGGGAGGTAAGTTCACTAGAAGAATCCAAAAGAAAAAGGCTAATCTCTCAGAAAGTAGAAAAACAGAACAAAAAAAATCATGGAGGAGAAGATATTTAATAATTGGGAGATTGCTCCAGGAAGCGCCTACCTACATCTGAACAATAGGAGCTCTAGCCTGTGAGACTAGAAGGTGGACGGTGGGCAATGGAAGAACTTCCCAGAGGCTGTTCGTTAGTGACTGGAAAGGGAGGGCCCGTCAGTCACCCGCTGAGCGGATAGACCCTGCACATCAGGAGACTGAACTGTGGGTCTCTCAGCGATGCACAAATGACAGACACCTCTGTTGACAGAGAAAAAGAAGAACTCTTAAAATGAGCTGGGAGAGCAGAAGCCAGGGAAGCTGGACTGCTGGACTCAGGGAAAAGACATTTCAAAACGGAAAGTGAAAAGAGAAATTATACACAAAGCTGAGGAATATTTTTTACCAACAAATAACTCACCGCCATTGACTTTATTCTGACTTATAGGGCAAGGTAGAAACCTCTGGGTTTCCGAGACTGTAACTGTTTACGGGAGTAAAAAGCCTCGTCTTTGAATTCTTTGGGCAGAAAGACAGGGCAAAGGTCAGAAATATCGGCTGGCATTGGAGGAGGGAGAGTGGTCAATGCAGGGCGCCTTAAAGAGTTTGTGGAAAAGTGGAATTAAAAGGGAATGGAGTTTTTTAAGCCCCTATATATAAGTCAATGAATATTATATTGTCTCATACTACTGGTCATGTGTGTATGTGTATGCGCGCACACATGCATGTAAGTGAAAACACATGGTAGCAATAGTATATAAGTCAGGAAAAAGTAAATGGAATTAGTGTTCTAAAGTGCTTACATTGTCTGAGATGGTGGAAAGAGTGTCATCTGATGTTAGAAGTTAAGTCAAGGTTGCCTCTTGGCATCTAAGATTTGCACTCAAGGGCTGGTAGGAGCATCTAAGTCCGTAGCAATAGGAAGGGGGGTGGTGTGAAGGAAGAGAGAGCAAATAAACAAGAACTTCCTCATAATGCTCATAAAATTATATCCAATCTATCAGTAAAACTAAAAAGGACTATACGGCTGGGGGGGGGGG
>NW_022105908.1:23362899-23371590 GCF_000313985.2 Echinops telfairi | reverse complement strand
ACATTTGAGTAAGTTCCGTAGATAAGATGAGATAATTGTACTGTGTTGGATGTTTTCTCATTGTACCATGACTGTTTTTAGGAGAATGTCCCTTCTTTCTTTTTTCCATTTCTTTAGGAAGTACACACTGAAGTATTTAAGGGCTATCAAGTCTGTAATTTATTTCTCAAGCTGTTCAGAGGGTGACAAAAAAAGTCATGTGAGGAGCCAGTGGGGCACTGATTGGAGCCCCACTCCCACAGCAGGCACACCCCCTACCCTCCTCTGCCAGGCTGTCCACAGCAGGTCTAGGTTGGGATTGCCCTGGTTTCAGGTGCCCTGGTCTCAAAGGTCTGGAGGGTGAGGACCGTCCTAGGCCTACGTCTGCCCCTCAGCCAGGACTCGGCCTCTAGGAGCGCAAGTCTGCCCACCTTGCTGTTCTCCTGCAGAACGCGCTGGCTATCTTGGGCCTCTTGGCTCTCCGTTGAGAGTGTGTCAGGACCGACTGGCTGTTAAGGCCCCAGCTGCGGCCGAGCGGCCCCCTCCCTTAGCTGTGCTGTTTGCCTTCCAGCTTTTCGGACGAGCTGGTCGACGAAGCGCTGGGCCGCGTGGCTGCTGAACTTCAGGATGTGTGTGAAGACTACGCAGAAGCTGTGTTCACCTCAGAATTTTTAGAGGCTGCTGCTTGAAGGCTCCCCAAGGTGGAAGGGGGGGGACCCTCATCTCACACTGGAGAAGGGCGCCACCACCCTCTGGTTCAGCCCACAGGAAGTCTTTCGCCTTAGCTGCCTGCCCAGGCCCAGAAGGTGCAGCCCGCTGAAAGGACGCGGGAGTGCCAGTGATGGTGCCCTTGCGCTGCGTCTACTGGCAGCAGTGGCGTGGGTGGTTTATGACTGAATCGGTTACACTTATCAGGGCCGGGGAAACATTGTGAATCGGTTATGACAATATAACATTTTCTGAATGTATCCAATTCCTACTGAAACATTATGTTCAGGCCTCTGGTGAAGATAAGCAATTAACCTGAAATAAACGTAAGCTTCAGACTGGGTGGGATTCAGGTTGCTGGTGAACCTGCAGGCGGCATCCAGGCCAGCGGAAGCGCCATCCCAGCAGCGGGCTTGGGTCTCGGTCTGTCGGCAAGTCCCGTCAGGACACCCGTCTCCATCTCCTGGGTTACCGACTCGTGCGGGGCCCAGGGTCTGACTGAACTGCCACAGCCCTGCTCTCTCCCCGCTCGTGAAAATAAATAGAAACCCACTGTACCCATCCATGCCCACCGCCCACGCCCAGGGTGGTCTGGGACACGGTCAGTCCCCTGGTCTTTAGCTGTCCTGACAACTGTGAATTCAGAGCAAGCCTGGGGGCTCTGGAGAGGACCAGGCCTCCCTGCTTCCCTGTTTCCTCACCACAAACGGTGGTGTGAGCAGGGAGGACAGATGGGCATCGCATGGTGACTCCAGGTCTCCTCAGAGAAGGGAAGAAACGTAGCCATGGTAGCCCGGCCCTTGAACTTCGCGTATTCCTATTTGACCAGAGATAGATCGCCTTAGTGTTTTCAGAAAGCCGGGATGCAGAAGACGGCAATGCGCATCCCCACGCGAGCAGTCCCCTCGAGACAGGAGACGTGGAGAGTTGCGACCCGTGTGGCACTCGTGTCCACGCCGGAGGAGCTCTCCGAGGAACGTGCACTTCCGGGGATCGTTTAAGCTGCTTGATCAGGCGTACTTGTGCAAAATTGATTTTTTTATGTTAATATTTTCCTGCTTAATTTTATATAGCCTCAATTTTCATTTTTTTAAGCATCAAGGGAAATTAAAAGTCTTTGATGGGGATTCAATATGTACACTGAAATTGATAGGCATGCCCGTCATTGGTAGTAATTTTGTGTGGCAGTTCTTACTATGTTGATGTGGTTTTTTTCTTTTTAAAATAAACTCAGTATTTTAAAGTATAAGTATGCCTATTTGGAATAATTGACCACATCCCCCAACACCCACACAGGTAAAGTGAAGTGTGAGCTCTGGAATCCCGGAGAATAGTTTTGAAGTGAGCTACCACTCCTGTGGGGGCGGGCGCAGGGGTGGTAAAAGAGCTAACATTTACTGAGTATGTACAGTGGCCCAGGTCTCCACGACTTCCTGAACCCTCCTCTCCCATGGGCGGGTCCTCTTACTCTCACCTTGCAGAGCTGAGTAAAGCGAGGCCTTGGGGACAAACCTGTACTGCAGCGAGGTCCGACTCAGGGGTCACCGCCAGCAGCATTGCCCACTGCGCAGCCCGGCCCAGGCTGCCCCTCCCACTACCTGGCCTCCAGGGCTGGGGGTTCACCTATGTGGTCCCCAGCTACAGTGAGCCACCTCCCGGACACAGGTGAACTGCCAGAAATGAAAACATCTGTGTGACAGTGGCAGCCCAGTCTGCTAGACAGACAGCATGCCAGCCATCACTGGGCCCTCCGCTTTCTCCCCCCTGCATCTGTCAGTCCCCAAGGCTGACGCCACCCCCTAACTCCTAGAGGGCCCTGAGTTCTCCAGTGCTCCATCTCCCCAGAACCCTCTGTGGACCAGGTCGGCTGTCTCGCACCATCATTCCCCTCCCTCCCCCCAACTGGCTCTGAACTTCCATCCAGTCACGACCATCCTTTTCCACTCTGGCAGGTGTGCCCCAGGACAGCCTCTGGAAAACCGAGACACCTCCACCTTCTCCCCTGCCCCGAGCCCGGCTCCCCACAAGGCCCTCCATCTTGCTGTAGAGCCAGGAGATGGCACCTGTGTCTCCTTGCTGTCACGTCTTTTGCCTGCGACCCCTGCTGCATGCGCATCCCAGGGTGGCATTGCCCCTGGCACCCAAACTCTCCATCCCACTCTACCCCAGTTCCCAAACCTTGGCCTTCTCCTCGGAGAACCTTACCAAGTCTGGCCCACCCATTCCTGGAGCACCTTGACACCATCTCAGCACCCCACCGAAGACCCCTCCAGAGAGCGAGCCTGTCCTTGCGGAGACACCGCCCACCTCCAAGTCCTCACCACGCCTCTCCGTCCCGGCCACTGTTAGCGCTTGCCTGCCGTTGCACCCCACCCCACCCTGGGCCATTGGTGTCGCACAGCCATCTCCTGTGAACCGAGACACAAGCCTCTGCTCGCCTTGGCTCCCTAACGCCTCCTCCTGCCGTCTTCCCTGTGTCTTCTCATCAGGTCCTGGTGCCGGGTTAGCCCAGGCCCTCC
Organism: Echinops telfairi; assembly: GCF_000313985.2. Classification (NCBI taxonomy): domain Eukaryota; kingdom Metazoa; phylum Chordata; class Mammalia; order Afrosoricida; family Tenrecidae; genus Echinops; species Echinops telfairi. The sequence continues at coordinate 23,368,384 of NW_022105908.1, read as the reverse complement.
ACTCGTGGGCTGCAGAGCCCCACCGAGGGTGCCAAGCCCAGGAGCCCACTGCCTGCTCTGCCCCTGCTGGAGCGGGGCACACAGCACCCCGAGCCGCTCTGCCCATGCTCAGCCACCTGCATGAAGATGGGCCAAGTCCAGGGAGTGGTCAGCTCAGAAATGCTGTGGCCAGGCGCCATGCTGAGGGCCGGGGCCCTCAGATCCCAGAGGTATGGGCTCTGCCCTCTACCCCACAATCCCAGAGTTCCCGGGGTCTGGGCTTAATTAGGGCCTCAGAAGATGTGCAGACACCGATTCCTTTGAGCATGTGGATGGCTGGGTCGTAGAGGGCCCTCCAGATAAAAGTGGCCACCAGGACATGTACAGCCACCATACCTCGAGGACCCTAAAGACCACCCTCCACACGAGACGTGGTTCTCCCTCACCATAACCACACAAACCGCCACTCTTAGAGGTGCCTAGAAACCTAACCAAAACACTCCCTGCCATCCAGTTGATGTCAACTCATGGTACCTCTTAGCAGAGGGTAGCACGGCCCCTGTGGATTTCTGAGGTGAACTCTTGAGAGTCGAAGCCTCATCTGTCTCATGAGGAGCAGCTTGTGGTTTCAAACTGCTGACCTCATGGTTAGCAGCCCAACACATAACCCACTCGTTCTATTAACTTTTTGGATTTCACAGCTGTGTTAGGGTAGACAAGAAATGAGTCCGGGGAGACTCGTGTGTATAAGACAGAGCTTTATAGACGAGAGCAGTTGAATGTTGAAAAAACATCCCAGCCCAGGCCAGATCAAGTCCACAAGTCCAACATTTGCCCATATGTCCAATACCCATCTATAAAGCCTTCTTCAGACTCACGAAACAAATGCAATGATGCCGAATGCAGGAAGATCACAGGCCAGTGGGTGGGAAGTCTCGTGGGTCCAGTGGCGGTAGAAGCATCTCAGCACTGGCAAGGGTTTCCATGTGGCTTCTCCAGTTCCCAGGGCATAGGGTCTATCAGTGTAGTGGCATGGGTCTTGTCAGTAGAACGTCTCTCAGGGGAGTGAGTCTTGTCAGTAGAGTCTTCAAGGGAGTGAGCAGAGAGAGAGGTGTCTCCCGCCTCCAAGGAGGAAAATACAGGAATTCTCAGGAGAAGGCCATGCCCGCTCCGAGGCCTCATTGGCTATGACCCGATTGACAGACTAGACGCCACCCCATCACCCTTAATCCTCTCAAGTCCCAAATGGACTCCAGATTATGTAACTACCACAACAGCATGAAATGTTTAGCCAAAAACCTGCATCCGTCGATGTTCATGGAAGCAGCAGTCATGGGATGAAAGGACCCAGGGCTGTGGGTAAATCTGCTGCACAGACCTCTTTAAAGTGCTGACGTGTAAGGGTGTGACTTTGAGGACGCGGGGTGTGCCTGTCTCAAGCCATGGTATTTTCAGTCGCCGCCTAGGCCCGTGAATGTTGGGCAATGAATTAAGAGCACTGAGCAGAGACGAGTGGCTGCATTTGCGTCATGCTGGCGAAGAACAGGGGAAGTACCCCGACCTGCCCAAAGCACAGACCCGCCTCCACGAGCAGCACAGCAGGGCGCTCCTTCCAGGCCAGGATGGGAGGTTTCGTCTCACGTACCTCAGGCGTGGCAGGAGAGTCCTGTCTCTGGAGAAGGACATCATGCTTGGCTCAATAGAGGGGCAGCAAAAGAGAGGAAGACCTGGACAAGATGGTCTGACTCTGGGGCTGCGACGATGGGCTCAAACATAAGCACAACTGTGAGGGTGGCGTAGGACCGGGTGGTGTCTCCTGTTAGAGGTGGGGTCGCTGTGTGTTGGAACTGACTCGACCGACCGGCACCTACGAACATCGAACATCTAGCCAGTACCTGGAAGTTGACAGAATACCTGTGAATACATTCTCTCCCTCTCGGCTCTGTCTGCCAATCATTTTGAGGTGGTTACCATTGGAGCCAGGGCTGGTCGGCTCCAGTGAACATCCTGAGTGATCCTCTCCGTGTGCTAATCTGAGAAATGGGATAAAAATAGTAACCCAGCCAGGTGATTGTGAAGATTAAAAGAAGCCACCCATGAGGACACCTGGCACCCAGTAAGTGCTCACTTAGGTTTCGCACTGAGAACCCTGTGGCAGAAACCTCGCAGCAGGTGGTCCCAGGTCTAGTGCTGAGCGGCCAGCCGTGCCTCCGTCCTCCCATTGCTTTCGGTGGTCCCTGCACCAGCCCTAAGCCTGTGCTTGCCTTGGCCTTCTGTGTTCAGCCTCAGACAACACTCTCTACTTTTGCAGCGACCGAGTTCAATGGTTCACTGCAACAGCACGCAGAACTCACAGACAGCATTCACCATTAAAAGGATATAGGAAGGAAGTTAGCAGGTTGCAATGTTCAGGATGCAGATGTTCCGTTCCTTCAGGGCTGCTGATAAATGCCTAAAGGGCACGTCACACTTCAACCTGAAGACATTCAGCTGAAGCTCTGTGGGTCAGCATGCCCCAGCTCCTCCAATTCAGTGCTCCGAGGAGTCCCACTCCACAAGCCAGCCTCCTGCCCCAAAGCACTCAGCTTGACTTGCTCTGTGGGATGGGAAGGCCACCCCTCTGTCTCACTCTGGCTCCTGGTTTTGCTGCTGCTCCTCTGATGTCACAGCTGTCTTCTGGAGCCAGGAGGTTCAACTGCACAGGGATCTCAGGGTCCAGAGGGCATGCTCTATTCCTGGCTCTGGCTGGTCGTGAAATCCAGCCCCCTGCTTCTCAGAGGGCTCATTTTATACCTGTGTAGTCCAGGTAGACTAAAGAAACAAATTCATAGACACTCATGTGTCTAAGAAAGAGCTTTATTTCAGGTTTTGTACCCAAAAAAGAAAGAAAGAGCTTTATATCCAAGAATAATTGAATATTGAGAAAACATCCTAGCCTAGTCCAGATTAAGTCCTTAAGTCCAATATTAGCCCATATGTCTGATACCTATATAAGACAGTATTTATCAGTCTCATAAATTCCTCTTCAGACTCACACAACACAAGCAATGACACCGAATACAGGAAGATCACAGGCCACTGTGTGGAAAGTCTTGTGGATCCAGTGGTGGTGGAAGCGTCTCAGCACTGGCGTGGGTCTCCATGTGGCTCCTCCAGCTCCAGGACTCTGGCTCTATCAGTGTAGCTCCATGTGGCTTGTCAACAGGAATGTCTCGCACAAAGAGAGAGAGAGTGTGTCTGGCCCCCATTAAGCCATTTATCCCCCTAGCACCTCCAAATGAGGTTATCAAGCTGCAACATGATTGACAGGTTAGACTCCACCCTTTCACTCTTAATAGTTTCAAGTTGACACCAGGTTATGTAATTAACACAATACCCAACAGAATGGCACTCCAATGAATCTTGCTAACAATTCCTCACAGGTGAATCCAATCAGGGTCCTCCCCCTGCCCCCTTCTTACCCCAGACCCATGCAGGAAAAAGTTGTTTGGTGGGAGCTCACTGCCATAGAGTCAAGGCTGATTCATAGCGACCCCCTGAGGGTTTCCAAGACCATAACTGATGAGATGGGAGTAGAAAGCCCAGTCTCTCTGCCAAGGAGCTGTGGGTGGTTTTGAACTGCCGACCCTGTGGGTCCCAGCCCAGCAGGTAACCATTGCACCAGTGGGGCTCCATGTTTGATGGGAAGAGCCACATTAAATGATTCGAAGACTCGCCCCTTCAAACATTACACTTAGCAGTAGTCTTCCCAGACATGCTTCTGGTTGACCTGAACACATGGCTGGGGCCCGGCTGCAGCTGGGTGGCTTGGGCTACCTCCAGTAAGGGACCTTTCTGGCTCACACAGCCCAGGCCTGAGCTGCACCCACAGCTGCTGCACACCACCACCACCCCCGCCCCTGATGCACCCAGCACGTTTGCACTGGGTCTTGCGCAGGCAGTGCCTTCTCTCCGAACTGGACAACACCTTTATGGAGTGGACCGGCAAAGTATTGACCCGATTTGCAGATGAAGAGAGGCCTACAGAAATCTAGGGACTTGCTCGCTCCCCACAGACATGCCGCGGCAAACCCCGAATCCCCTCTGGCTCTCTATCAAGTCTAGTACCGCGTTCGGTTCTGTCACACGGCTGTGCTTCTCTCCAAGGGGATGATTCCCGGGAAGTCTAGGAAATGCAGCGGCTGCCAAGGCCAAGTGCAGTTTCTTCAAACCAGCAAGTCTTTACCGAGGCTCTGTCCTGTGCTCAGGACTGACCATACCACAAGGAGTGCCACACGACTGACCGAGTGGCTGGCCGAGAGGCCATGCTGCTGCCTCCATTCCCACCCACCTCATCACCTCCCTCTCAACCCTACAGGCCTCCCAGAAAAGACGACAGCACCCACTGCCAGTAAGTCCATTCTGATTCAGTGACCTCTGTATAGGGGAGATGCGGTGTTTCAGCGGCTGCGAATCTGCATGAGAGCGGACAGCTTCGTCTTTCGTCCTCAGAGAGACTGGTTGGTTTGAGCAGCAGGCCTCGCCATCAGCAGGCCACTGCTTCCCTGACAGCGCCACCAGGGCGGCCAGCATAGCCCCACTGTCGGAGGCAGACGGTGCAGGCGTGCTTTGTGCACGTTCATGAATGCTCACAGAAGCACCGCGGGGCATGATGAACCCTCTTACAGGTGAAGCTGAAACTGAATGAGACGGAGGGTTTTCCCGACCAGAAAGCGAGGCTCGCCATGTTGCTGATGACACCTGGGCTCTTCCCAAGGTACCGCGGCACTGTGCCTCACAGGGCCCCCGGTCCGCCGCCTCCCCAGAGCAAGGAGGAAGACGTATGTGAGGATTGTGAATGCAGGAGGGGACAGTGCTGGAGTCACAGCCACTGCAAGAGAAGGGAGTGCAGGCCACCGGGCTTCTGTGCCTGCATGCATTCCTTCAACTCAATGCCATTACGTGGATGCTGACTCAGAGCCACCCTGTAAGGCAGGGTAGAAAGCCCCTGTGGGGTTCCGATTGTAACTCTCTACAGGAGTACCAAGCCCCTTCTTTCTCCCAAGGAGGTGGTTTTGAACTTTGCAGTTAGCAGCCCCACGCTAAGCGCCCACACCAATGGGGTGCCTGGCTTCCTTGTTCTTGGTTATGCATCTTGTAGCTGCTCAGCAAGACAAGCCAGGCTGGTCTGAAAGATCTGCAGGACCCCCGATGAGAATCTTCCAGGAAAAGCCTCTGGCCTTCATCAGATGCATGACTGACTCTCCAAACCAGGTTGACTTTCATATCCAAAAGACGTCCTGACTGGTCTCCCCCAACCACCACAGGGCCACGGAGGCTCTCAAACCAACCAGGGAGATCTCTCCCAGGTCGCTCTGAGGAATGCCAGCCCCTTGCACCAATGCTCCCCCCTCCCACCAATGCTCCCCCCTCCCACCTCCCCCGATGCCAGCTCAGTTACAAGCAGCCCCTACAGGACATGGGGAGAAATGGCAGGCAAGCTGGAGGACGACACTCAGCCTGAAGA
>NW_022105908.1:23359845-23362675 GCF_000313985.2 Echinops telfairi | reverse complement strand
GACAAGACCTGAACCCTTGGGATCCCAATTAAACCAGGGAGAGAGAAGGAGTTCTCACAGAGAGGGATGGGAAAAGAAACGGACAAGCAAGTTGTACGGATGAAAACACCAAATACTAGGGGGAAGAGTAAGTTAATGCCATCAGAAATTCCGGTGTCCCAACAAAAAATGACCAGACACAGAAAGCACAGAGAAACAATGGCCCGTGCAAATGGGCATGACAAAGGGGTGAATGCATATCTAGGGCTGAGCAAACCATGGAAGCCAAGTCATTGCCATTAAGTGGATTCTGGCTTGCTCTGATGCTCCCTGCAAGGTTTCCAAGACTGTAACTCTTTATGGGAGTAGAAAGCCTCTTCTTTCTCCCAAGCAGTGGCTGGTGGTTTTGAACTGCTGACCCTGTGGTTAGTAGCGCAACACTTAACCCACTACACCGCCAGGTCTCTTAAATGACAGAAAGGAAGCATATAATACAACCACATTAAACATAACTAAAGAACTAAGGGAAAAGACAAAGAGCACAAAGAAGCAGGTAAAACAATACTAGAACCAAATGGTGATCTAAAGAAATACTGCAAATGGAAGAGAGTAGCGGAACGGAGAAGCCCAATCGAGGGACTGAGCAACAGATCTGATGAGGCTGTCCCTACGAAACTATTAAAGAGGGATGGGAAAAGAGGATATAAAGTCATTCAAAGCTATATACAAAAATAAAGACGCATAGTAAAAGGAAATGCATAGACAAGTATAAGTGTAGCAATGAAGTATTTATGCTTGATCTTTATGTCTTTTTTGGTTCTTCATACTTTCAGTAACATATTTAAGGAGCAAGGATAAAACTCGATTACAAGGCACACAAAATATAAAGATGTAATCAGTGATCATAACAAGGAGTGGGGCAAGAATGGTGTAGACATTGAATTTCTTGCATGTTAGTGATGCTAAGTTGGTACCAACTTCTCCTAGAATGTTATCAGTACAAGGTCTTAGGTAGTCATAGTTAGAAACTACTAAGAAAATATGGGGAAAGGCACACGAAAGGAAAGGAGAACCAAAAAGGCTCACTCCAACAAACCAACAAACACAAGAGCAAGCAGTACTAAAGACCAAAAAAAAAAAAGACTTAAAATACACACAAAAACAAAGAGATGTCAGAAGTAAGTCACTTCTTGTCCGCAATTTCACTGAATGTCGGTGAACTCCCATCAAACCACAGAGAGTGACAAGATGGATTTTTGAAAAATGATCCAGCTATATTCTGCTTACAAAGGATACAACTTAAACCCCAGGATACAAATGGAAATTGAAAGGATAGGAAAACATGTTTCATCAAAAGAGAGGTGGCAATTTTTCAAATCAGACAAAGTAGACGTTAAGACAAAATATGTCAGAAAAAAGTAGACATTAAGACAAAATATGTCAGAAGAGCTCATGCATTATGCAGTGGTCAATCCACCAAGATTTCACAATCATAAATACCACACACTCAGCATTACTCACAAAACGCACTGCCATCATTCTGTGATGCTCACCTTCCTGACATGATCGCTGAAGACAAAGCGGGTGCATAAGAAAATGTGGTGAAGAAAGCGGATGGTGCCCGGCTATCAAAGATATAGCATCTGGGGTCTTAAAGGCCTGGAGATAAACAAGCGGCCATCTAGCTGAGAAATAACAAAGCCCACACGGTAGAAGCACACCAGCCTGTGTGATCACGAGGTGTCGATGGGATCAGGTATCAGGTATCAAAAACCCGGAATTTAAAATCCTATCAATGGGAATGGGGGTGGTGGTGGTGCGGAGTGGAGATCCCAAAGCCCATCTGTAGACAATTTGGATATCAGCTTACAGAAGGATCACAAGGAGGAAATGAGCAAGTCAGGGTGCAGTGTAGCACCGAAGAAACATACAACTTTCTTCTAGTTCTCGAATGCTTCCCCTCTGCTACTATCATGACCCAAATTCTACCTTGTAAATATGACTAGGCCAGAGCCTGCACACAGGTACAGATAAGGGCTGGAAACACCGGGAATCCAGGACAGAGAAACTCCTCAGGACCAATAATGAGAGTAGCAATACCAGGAGGGTCAGGGGAAAGTGAGGGGGAAAAAGGGGGAACCAATCACAATGATCTACATAGAACCCCTTCTTAGGGGGATAGACAACAGAAAAGTAGGTAAAGGGAGACAGTGGTCAGTATAAGACATGGGGGAACATTATAAATCATCAGGGGTTCCTGAGGGAGGAAGGTGAGGGGAGGGGAAAATGAGCTGATACTAAGGGCTCAAGTAGAAAGAAAATGTTTTTGGTTTTTTTTTTAAGTTATTTTATTGGGGGCTCATACAACTCATCACAATCCATACATCAATTGTATAAAGCACATTTGTACATTTGTTACCCTCATTATTATTTTTTTAAATTATTTTATTGAGGACTCATACAATTCTTATCACAGCCCATACATACATCCATTGAGTCAAGCACAGATGTACACTTGTTGCCCTCATCAATCTCAAAACATTTGCCCTCTACTTTAGCCCTCAATATAAAGGATGATGGCAACAAATGTACAAATGTGCTTGACACAATGGATGGATTGTGATACGAGCTGTACGGGCCCCCAATAAAACGAATTAACAAAGCAAACTCCCTGCTATTGAGTCCACTCCAACTCATGGCGATGCTATAGAGCAGGAGACAAGGGCTTCCCTGGGCTTTCCAGACTTGCTCCTTCCAGGAATAGAAAGCCTCGTCTTTCCTCCATGGCACAGCTGGTGGTTTCAAGCTGCCAACCTTGTAGGTGGCAGCCAAACTCGTAATCACTGTGCTG
>NW_022105908.1:23349012-23359235 GCF_000313985.2 Echinops telfairi | reverse complement strand
TCTTTTAATAAAACAATAAACAATAAATGTGTACCATATTCTTCTTCATGGAAAAATAAGACATCCCCCAAAATAAGACCTAGTGCATCTTTGGGAGCAAAAATTACTATAAGACACTGTCTTATTTTCAGAGAAACAGGGTAGCACTGCAGTCATAGCTAGAGGTGTCAGTACCACTTTCAGTACTGGACAGGGCATCTGAAAGAGGGTCAGAACGGAAACAGAGGCTGCGTGACAATACCACCCTTGCAGGCGTCGACCCAGAGCATCCTACCTGCAACAGCACACCATACCATCTAATGCCCAGCAATCATTCTCTGGGAGAGACCAGATTTTAGGGCATAAAGCAAGTCTTGATAAATTTTGAAAGATTGAGATCTTACAAAGTAGTATGTTCTCTGTCCAGACAGATCGAAGCTCGAAACCAATAACAGAAGAAGGGAAACATGGGAATTAATTAACCCCCACGCTCCTGCGCTGTAGGGGTCCAAGGAAGAGAACCCCGGGAAGTCATACATTCCTTAGAGCCGAATGAAAAGGAAAGTCCAACGCGCATGGATGTCCTGGAAGTAGCCCTCGGAGGAAAGTTTGTAGCAACACATGCCTACATTAAAGAAAGAAGAAACAGGGAGACAGAAACTTAACGCTTAACGTGAAAACTCCAGGAGCCAGGACGAGAAGAACACACTCAGCCGAAGCCTCTCAAGATAAAGGACATCACAAAGATCAGAGCAGCAACAAACAAATTGAAAACAGGGCAGCAATAGAATCAATACAACCAGAAGTTGGTGCTTTGAAGAGAGCAATGAACGTGACAAACCATTAGCTAGTCTGACAAAGAATAGAAAAGATGTCAATAACCAAAATTTTACAAATGAAAGAGGAAACATGACAGCTGACCTGATAGAAATAAAGACAATTATGACAGAGTATTATCAGTAACTGTTCAGCAACAAATGATAACCCAGCTTAAAAGTGGGGGGAGTCTTAGAAGCATAGATCTATCCAAACGGACTCTAGAGGAAATAGAAACCGTCCACAGACCCATAGCCAGCAGATAGGTAGAACCAGTGATCGGAAGCACCCCACGAACAACAAAAAGTCCTGGACCGTACAGTTTCACTGAGGAGATCTACCAAACATTTAGAGGTGGGTTGATGCCATTACTGTTTAGATTCTTCCAAACACAGAGAAAAAGGAATACTCCCTACGTCAAACAACACCGATACCTAAACCAGATAAAGACACCCCAAGAAAACAATCTTTGCTGTCAAATGCTCTTGATAAGAGTTGTCCGAGCCCCCAATAAAATGATTTTTTAAGTAAATAAAAAAATATCTTTGCAGAAATCCTCAACAAAATACCAGCGAACAGAATTCAATATCATATTAAAAGACTCATACACCGTGACCAAGTGAGATTTTTTTCTAGGAATGTCGGGATAGCTCAATAGAAAAAGTAATCGATGTAATACACAACCTCGATAGAACAAGGAAACAGAAGCACAACATCATCTCTCTGGATATAGAAAAAGCATTTGAAAAAACCCAACAGCCTTTTCCTGAGGAAAACCCTAATGAAGCGGGACTAGGAGGAAATTTCTCAGTAGGAGTTAAACTTTATATGATCAGCTTGGCAGCCAACATTAAACGTGGAGAAGAAAGATGGAGCGCTCTTGGAATGGGGAACATGGCAAGCATACCTGTGTTCACCACAGGAAGTCTCTCCTCCTCCTGCACTTCCCATGTGCACCAGGCGTGAAGACAAGTCGGCCCAGTGCACTGACGTCACCCCTGGAGGCAGGGCTGAAGGTGGTGCCAGAGGGAGTCCAGGCCCCATCCCTGGTGGGAGCCCAGAAGGAGGAGCCAGGCAGGTGAGGGAGCAGTGTGAGGGGCACCGAGGGCAGCACTCGCTAGCAGGGTGGGTCTGAACAGCCGGGGGGTGGGGGGGGGGGGGGTAAGTGAATATGCTGGGCTCTTCAGGTTAGGAGGACTGAGGTGGCTCTCTCTACCAGAGCATGCACAGGCCTGGTCAGTGCTGCCCCATAGAGAGGAGCAAGGCAAGGTGGGGCCTGTCTTCCAGGAAGAAGGTGGGGCGCAGGAGTCACTACTAGGAGCTCAGCCTGGGAAGAGCTGAATGGAGAAGACTGGAAGCCACAGGAGTTCGCTGTGAGCTAACTTGTGGTATAGACGGAGGACAGGAACACCACTGCCCACTGTCACACTTGCTAGGGGCTGCTGAGTGGGTGTTCCCTCCTAGTGACCCACACAGGCCAGAACACTGTCGCGCTGTGCACCATCCTCATCCCTGTGGCGATGTTGGAGCTGTAGCTGCAGTGTCAATCCATCTTGCCCAGGGCCTTCCTCTTTCCCAATGACAGCCTACCCCGCCAAGCATGAGGTCATTTTCCAGGGACCAGCCCCTCCTGATCCGTGAGCGTCGGTACAGGAGGACCCGGGCCAGTCTTGCCGTCCTTGCCTCGAAGGAGCATTCGGGCTGTGCTTCTGTCAAGACAGGTGTAGTTAGGGTTCGGACTGTCCATGGTGCCCGCAATCTTCACAGGCTTCCAATCTTGTCTGGTCTTCCTGACTCAAGGAGCACCAGGAAAGGGGAGGTAGCTACAGGACGCAGGGGTAGAAAGGAGGTCAAGGGCAGGGGCCGTGCCCCTGGGGTGCAGGAGTCAGGGAGGGGAGTTCAGGCACGGCGCTGCAGCAGCTGCTGAAGTCGGGTAGTTCTTGGGATTCGTGAGCAGCTGCCAGGGCTCCTCCCAGGAGCGGCCCCTATGTACTGGGAGAAGCTTCAGCTTGTAGGGAGGGCTCAGCCTGTTATGGGGCTGGGGGGTGGCACTAGGAGCCTGAGGAAGAGGTCCCTGAGAGTAAAAATAATAATAATGTACAAATTATCAAGGGTTCCTGAAGGAGGAAGGGGGGAAATAAGAAGCTGATACCAAGGGCTCAAGTAGAAAGCAAATGTTTTGAGAACGATGATGGCAACAAATGTACAAGTGTGCTTGACACAATGGATGGATGAATGGGTTGTGATAAGAGTTGTACGAGTCCCCAATAAAATGACTGGGAGAAAAAGAGAGAATTCAGGAAGGACAGATGGCTCAGGCTGTCCACGCAACATTCCTGGAGGTGCAGGGGTCCTCGGGAAGAGAGGCGGGTACATAGTGGCACGCCTGCAGACTCTCTTGGACCACGTCCACCTAGTCATCTTCAAAAACTGCGTCTATAGGATGGCCGCACAAGGCAGCAGGTAAGGAAGTTTTGTCAATTTTGCACCATGATCCGGTGAGTGAGTCAGTTTATTGTGCCAACCTGACCAATAAACACATGTGGGGTTAATTGAAGGACGGAGGGAGAAATAGCCCAATAAGCCTTACCTTTCTAGTTCTCGGGTTGGACCAGGGTGCAGCTGCCTTAGTCAGGTCCCTACTTCAGCTGGCAAGGCTCACTTCCTGCAAGACATCCCCAAGGAGAAGCTGCATGGACCTACCCTGATACAGCCCTGGGTGCTGGAGCAGCGGTGTGGCAGCGCTGAGATGCTTACACATTCACTGATTCGGCTTTCTTATTGTGTGAGTTTTGTGAGATGGAGGAGGACTTTGTGGGTTGGTGTCCGACATATGGGCTGATATTGGACTTGTGGGCTTGGGCAGCATTGGTTTGGGATGTTTTCTTGATGTACACTTACCCTTTATATAAAACTCTGTCTTATACATCTGAATTTCTATGGATTTGTTTCTCTAAAGTACCCAGAGTAATACACCCGGCCTTTGGAACCCAGCTCTGTCATAAGTGAGGAGTGGGTGTATTCAATGTTACGTTAGATTCCTTAGCCAGAGCAACATGCAAGAAAAAGACATAACAAGTACCCAGATTGGAAAATAAGAAGTAATATTTTCTCTCTATGTGCTAAGATGATCCAATATACAGACAACCCTAAAGAGTCCATAGCAAATGTCTAGAATTACGAGAGAGTACAAGAGGTGCTGGTGACATCATCTGCTGTCAATTGGAGACTTAAGAGTGAAGGGGTGGAGTTTGGCCTGTCAATCAGGTTGCAGTTCCATGACCTCATTTGGAAGCGCTAAGGAGATAGTTAGCTCACTGGAGGTGGGACACAAACTCACTCCCTGTGAGATATTCCTGCGGAAAAGACACATGGGACTACAATAGAGAGAGCCCTGGAGCTGAAGAAGCCACATGGAGACCCCTGCCAGCCCTAAGATGCTTACACCACCACTGGACCCATGAGACTTCCCACCCACTGGCCTGTGATCTTCCTGCATTCGGCATCATTGCATGTGTTTCGTGAGTCTGAAGAGGAATTTGCAGCTTGGTATCGGACATATGGGCTAATCTCGGATTTATGGACTTAATCTGGATTGGGCTGGAATGTTTTCTCAATATTCAATTGCTCTTGTATATAAGCTTTTTCTTATACACATATGCGTGTTTATGAATTTGTTTCTCTAGTCTACCCAGACTAACTCACAAGGTCAACAAATAAAATTCAATTGAGAAATTTGAAAGGAATTAGGGAAATAATTCTATTTATAATAACATCCAAGAGAATAAAATACATAGGAATAACTAACCAGGGACATAAAGGACGTCTACAAGGGAAATGGCAGAGCACTACTGAAAGGGATTTGAAGAAAACTTAAGTAAATGGAGACGTAGCACATTCATGGATTGGAAGATGGATATTGTTAACATGTCAATATTACTTAAGGCAGCCTATAGATACAGTGAAATCCCCACCAGAATCCCAGTGGCCCTGTCTACAGAAATGGAAAAACACATACTCAGCTCTATATGGAATGGCAGCAGGCCCCAATAGATAAAGCAAAATTGAGAGAGAAGAGCAATGTAGGAGCCTCACAGTTCTTGATTTTAGAGCATACACTGTGGCGACAGTAATCCAAACAGCCTGGCACGGGTATAACAATAGACACATAAGCCAATGGAAAAGAACTGAGAGTCCAGAAATAAACCCACACATATGGTCAACGGATTTTTGGCAAGGGTGCTAAGTTCATTCAGTGAAGAGAATCTTTTCAATAAAAAGCTCTGGGGACCATTTATTGGATGACAGAAGGCTGCTGGGGCTGAGGGAGGGGAATGGGGACCCCGTCTTGGTTCTGCTAGAGCTTTTAATTAACCCAGATAATTGGTCCTAGCTTTAGACCAGTGGTTCTCAACCTTCCTAATGCCACGACCCTTTAATATGGTTCCTCATGTTGTGGTGACCCCCCAACCATAAAATTATTTTCGTTGCTACTCCATAACTATAATTGTGCTACTGTTATGAATCGGGCGACCCCTGAGAAAGGGTCGTTTGACCCCTAAAGGGGTCGCGACCCACAGGTTGAGAACTGCTGCAGATACAAACAAGCCCCCCGACTCACACACTCTCTGAGGGGCCTCTTTCCCATCTGAGCAAAGGGCTTTGCTAAAATAGAACCTGTTGCTAATCTGAAGGCTCAAGACCTCTTTAAACATCTGAGAGAGAGAGAACAGCTGTAAAGTTTTCTTTAATCAACACCCCAATACACACCAGACACACGCACACGCACGCTCTTCGTTTCCCATTCAATTCCAGGGGGCTTACAGTTCTACAGTCAGGCAATCCTGGACCCCAGGTTAGGAGCCTTCGATTTCTGGAATGATGTAATTCTCTCTGCAGGTGTCTTTCTATGGATCAACGGACCCATCACAGCATTTTTTTGGATCTTTTATTCCTAGAGAGACAGAGAATGGCATGTGAGAGTCGGACACTGAGCAAGGAAGACGGAGAAGAGTGGGTGCATTGGAAGGACGGGGCTGGCGAAGACGATTCAAAGTGCCGTGGACTGCCAAAAGAACAAACAAACCCGCCTTGGCAAAAGTACAGCCCAGAATGCTCCACGAAGCAAGAACGATGAGACTTCATCGCACACACTTTGGACACGTCAGGAGAGACCAGTCCCTGGAGAAGTACAGGGGCAGTGCAACAGAGGGAGGCCCCTCAGTGGATGGACACCGTGGCTGCAGCAATGAGCTCAAAGACTAGAGCAATTCTGAGGCTGGCACAGGACTGGGCAGTGTTTCCTTGTGTGGTACACAGGGTCGCTGTGAGTCACAAACCACTTGACGGCATCCAAGACATCTAAGAAGACAGACGGAGCATGCATGACCCACTTTTCCGCAGACGGAGTCACTGGGTGGTGCAACCACACCCAGCTGCTCACCAGCAGGTTGGAAGCTCAAGTCTACCCAGAGGTGCCTCAGAAGAAAGGCCTGGTGATCTGCTTCCTAACAAGCCACTCTTGAAACCCCTCTGGGCTCTGCTCCACGCCCACCATGAGTCAGAGTCCACTCACTGCAAATGGAGGACAAAGCTCAGCGTGGGGACTGGTCCCACAGGAAATCAGTAGGACACTGGGCCTAAAGGTCTCCCAGTTCCCAGTTTGGTCCTCATTTGGCCAGTTTACTGTTAATTCTCTAACCTTTTAGCCCACACTCTCCTTTCTGGTGCACACACACAGCCCTCACTTCCCTTCCTCCCTACCCCAGGAATTTCTAGTAGTAACTTTTTCCACTGGGGGGAGGGGGCGGTCAGAACAGAAATCTGCATCCCCATGTAGAGGGGCATTGTATCTTGTGCCAAGAAGGCTGTTGCTAAGTTTTACTTTCTGTGGTTGGATTGAGAACCTGAATTCTGAAAACCGTACTTGTTCTTATTCCCCAACTATGAAATCTTGCAAGGAGGAGACTGCTGGAACCATTCAGGCTGCTCCAAATCCAGCTCCCACTCCAGCGAGGCGGTAGGACAAGATGTCCCTCCATTGGAAGCACAACTGATCTGGGAGTGTCCTGCCGGAGGATGAACCAGGACCCCTGGGCGTGGAAGAGCACTGTGTTAGGTCAGGTCGACTAGAGAAACAAATCCAGCAACACTCCTAGATGTGTGAGAGAGCTTTATATCAAGAAGTAATTTTATATCAAACAAACATCCCAGCCTGGGCCAGATCACGTCCATGAGTCCGGTACTAGTCCGTAAGTCCCGTTCAGACTCAGGCAGCACATGCAACGATGCAGAATGCAGGGCGATCACAGGCTGGAGGGTGCAAGGCCATGTGGAACCAGTGGCCATGGCCGCATCCCCAGGGTCTGCCAGCAGGAAGGGGAAGGCAGAGAGAGAGGAGAGGTTCCCAGCACCCTCCTTGTGAGGAGGCCACGCCCACAAGGAGGCACCATCAGGCTGTGACCTGATTGACAGGCTAAACTCCACCCCTACACTTTCATATAACCGCAAGTTGACATTCAAATTATCTAACTACCACAAGTACCAATCTCCAAATGCCTTCAGGTCAACTCAGACCCCTGGCGACCCCTGTGTGCCAGAAGACATGGCAATGTAGGGTTTAATCTTGGATGAATAAATATTCAGGCTTATCATCATGTACTTATGTGATTTACTGCAAGGTAGCTGTGGCAAAGCACAGAAGTTAGGACCCCACAACACTCATTTAGAACTGGAGGACCAGAATGTATTACAACTGCAATGGTAGCTCAAGGTTGGGGTCCACATCTGTAGACTGGAGGCGTTTGCCTTTAGCTTACAGCAACATCTGTCCAAGGCTGGCAGCAGCAGGACGAGTCTCAGTGGAGAGAATAAGACCCTGGAGCAGCGGTTCTCAACCTGTGGGCTGCGACCCCTTTGGGGGTCGAATGACCCTTTCACAGGGGTCTCCTAAGACCATTGGAAAACAAATATTTCACAATATACAATTACATATTGTTTTGTGATTAATCACTATGTTTTACTTATATTTACTTATGTTCAATTTGTAGCAATGAAAATATATCCTGTATATCAGATATTTACATTATGATTCATAACAGTAGCAAAATGACCGTTATGAACTAGCAACGAAAATAATTTTATGGTTGGGGTCCCCGCCACATGAGGAACTGTATTAACGGGTCGTGAGAACCACTGCCCTAGAGGAAGGTGCCTGGCCTCTGCTTGAGCAGGTAAGAGGAGACTCAGGTGAAGGTCTCACCTTGGCTTCACACAGTAAAGGCCAGGGTATACTGGATACTAATCTGCTGTCCTGTCTGGGATTAGAGTTGAGCCAAATGTCACATTTTTCCTTCAAGGTTAGAGATTCAGGAGGTTCTCTAGATGAATGGCTCAAGGCTAGTTTACAAAGATTAACTGTTACATTGTTGCTGTTGTTGTTTTTTGGCATAGCACACAGGGTTAACGAGGCCTTGAAGGTAATTTACCTTTTATCACATACTCCCACTTGTTTCTAAGTAGCCCTGGTGTACGCCCTGGGCTGTGATTCCCAAGATCAGCAGTTAGAAACCACTAGTTGCTCTCCGAGGGAGAAAGACCAGGCTTTCTGTTCTCATCAAGAGTTGCGGTCTGGGAAAGCCACAGGCCCGTGGTAGCGGGTTGCTCTGAGTCCAGGTGGACTCTGGGGCAATAGGGTTTGCTGATGATCTAGGGAGAGAGGTCCTGCCAAGTCTGCCAGCCTCTGAGTCCAACCTACCCTTCTAGCCACTCTCCGGCCCAGGACACAAAGAGAAGCTTGCTGTTGTGTTGATGATTCCAACTCTCAGAGATCCATGAGTTTCAGACAGAAACTGAACTCAGAAGGGTTTCCAATGGCTCGGCTCTTTTGGAAGCTCACCTACTGAGGTAGTTAGTTTATTGTGCCAACCTGGCCCATAAACACATGTGGGGTTAATTGAAGGGCAGAGAGATAAATGGCTCGGTGAGCCTCGCCTTTCTAGTTCTCGGGTCTCTTGCTTTCTGATGTTTGGACCAGGGTGCAGCTGCCTTAGCCAGTTCCCTCCTTCAGCTGGAAAGGCTCACTTCCTGCAAGACATCCCTGAGGAGATGCTGCATGGACCTACCCCGATGCAGCCCTGGGTGCTGGAGCAAGCGTGTGGAGACCCCTGCCAGCGCTTAGATGCTTCCACACTCACTGATTCAGCTTTCCCCTTGCAGTCAGCATCATTGCGACTGCTTTGTGAGATGGAGGAGGACTTTGTGGATTGGTGCCGACATATGGGTTAATGTTGGACTTGGCTTGGGCACCACTGGGTTGGGATGTTTTCCTGATGTGCACTTACCTTTACATAAAACTCTCTCTTATACATGAGTTTCTGTGGATTTGTTTCTCTAATGTACCCAGACTAACACACCTACTAGCCTAAATGGTGGCAGTTTGAACCCACCCAGTGGCACTGAGAGGAGCGCTGGTGGCACAGTGGGTATGCATTGGGCTGCTAACGTCAAGGTTGGCAGTTCAACTCTATCACCTGCTCCTCAGGACAAAGATGGGGCTCTCTACTCCTGTAAAGAGTTACGGTCTCTGAAATTCACAGAGGCAGTTCCACCCTGTCCTATAGCGTCGCTCTACGTCAGAACCGACTGGATCGATGGCAGTGGATTTGGTTTTTGCGAACAGCACTGAGGAGAGCAGCCTGGTGAATGATTCCAGCCACGTGGAGCTCTGAGGAGCAGCTGTACCTCACACAGCGTGGGGAACCATCTTTCTGCCCAAGGCCATTAGGATGTTTGTAACATCATTCGAGGGCCATACAAATATTATCCACTTTAAAAACCAGCCTGCTATATTTGCTCAAGGTTCTCTACTCCCATCGAGTTACAGTCTCGGCCCCACGGGGGCAGTGTGCTCTGTCCTTTAGCTCGCTGTGGGTGGGGATCCACTCGGTGCCAGCGGGAATGTTGGGGCTGGGACTGTTGCTCTTTGGTGAGGCCCGTGAGGATCGCTGAGAGCTAAGGTTCTTGGGTCTCATCTGGCCCGTGGGCCACACATCCCCACCTCTGCTCTAACCCGTAAATCATTATGGAGTGGTATGAATTTGTTCTGCTTTGTTTTGATCCTTCGGGAGATTGCCAGGTTTTCCTTTCAGGGCGTCTCTGAGGGAATCAGAGGCTCAGCTCTTTCTGTAGCAGCCCCGCACCATAATCCTTAGCTCATCCGGGGACTCTTTCACTTAGAATTTGAGTTAGTTAAAGTTTATTGTGCCAACCTGGCCCATAAACACATGTGGGGGTAATGGAAGGGCGGAGGGATAAATGACTCAATGAACCTCGCCTTTCAAGTTCTGGAGTCGTTTGCTCTCTGACAGTCAGACCAGGGCGCAGCTGCCTTAGCAAGTTCCCTGCTTCAGTTGGAAAGGCTCACTTCC
>NW_022105908.1:23346535-23348202 GCF_000313985.2 Echinops telfairi | reverse complement strand
TGTTCTCTGAGCCTTCAGGAACAGATTTGCATATAATCACCCGAGGGGATTTCTCCAACTGCCTCTTTATTCATCAGCAGCCGGCCTGGGCCACGAGCCTTCGCCAGGACAGACGCGGGGCTGAGCCGCTGCTAATGTAATTGGCATCTGCTCAGAGGAAAGTCTCCCCACTGTGGTTTACCGGGAGCGGCTCGGCCAAGGGCAGCCGGGCCCTGGGATCTCCGGAGCATCCTTTCAGTCGGCGTGTAATCTAGTCTATCTTTAATAAGTGGAGTCAATTCACTTTCAAAACCCTTGTAAAATCCAGCCTTTTAGGCGTTCTTACCAGATGCATTCAAATTCCAATGTGAACCTCAGGCAGAAGTGCCCGGGAGATTGCCCCTGGGGATGGGTTGGCAGCAGCCTGGAGAGTAGTGCTGATCGATTGCCCCGGGAGGCTCTGACTCAGGCCTGCCCAGGCACCTCCCTTGTGGGGTTTGGGATGGGGAGAGGGGACTCCACTGGATCAGAGCCCTACTGGAAAGGCTCAGGGGTAGCTTTCCGAGTCTGGTGGGCTCTTGGGTAGAGAAGGCCACACGGAGACAGGGTGGGGTGGCCATTTGTCTGAAGGTGGCCTCTGAGTTAGTGATGGAGCCTCCTGGTTTTTGTGTCTTGTTGTTGTCTTAAGTTTTTGTTTTTTCCTTAAGACCGTACGGGACAGAGAAGCAACACCCCTGTGAGTTTCCGAGACTGTAACTCTTGCCAGGAGCAGAAAGCCCTGTCTTTCTCCTGCAGAGGGCTGGTGGCTTTGAACTGCTGACCTTGCAGTCAGCAACCCACTAAGTAATCACTACGCCACCAAGCCAAACTTGCTGCCATCCAGTCAATTCTGATCTGTGACATAGTTTGGGTTGGTGTCACGGTGATTATGTGTTGGGCTGCTAACTGCAAGGTCACCAGTTTGAAACCACCAGCTGCTCCTGGGGAGAAAGACAAGGCTTTCTGAAGGCAGGGCTTCCGTTTCTAACCCTTCCCCGAAAAGTTCTGCTTTCTTGGATTTATACCACATCAAAAAGGCAGTTTGGACATCGATCAGGGACTCACGTGGTATTCCTTTGAAATGTTCTTTTGAGCAAGGAGAAGCCTGGAGAGGCAAGATCAGGGCCAGAGGGTGCGTGGGGTAAGGTTTCCCGAGGCAGTTCTCGTAGGACAGCCTTGCGACCCTCGAAGAAGGATGAGCAGGTAAAATTGTGATGGGAGAATTTCTCATGGCAACTCTCCCGTCCTTCCCACCCCCCACCCCCCCACCAGTGCAGTTTTCAAGTTTCTTAGGCCTTCTTCTGCAAAGGGCCCCCTGCTGGCGCTGTCAGAGCGCCTCGGGGCTGCTAGTCATGAGGTCAGCAGTAGGTACCAGCCAGCCACTTGTGGGAGAAGGGTGATTCAGTCTCCTAAACCCACAAGGATGGTTCTCCTCCGACCTTTGCGGTCACCATGAGTCAGAATCAACTCGATGACAGCAAGCTTGGATTTGGGTTTGGGGGCACTGTCTCAATGCCAGGGGGGTGGTTCCAACCTGCCTGCTCCTCTGTGGGAGAAAGATGGGGGGCTAGCTGCTCCTGCACAGAGGCACCGCCTGGGAAACCGCGCGCGCGGGGTGGCTCTGAATCAGACTGCAGGAGCTTGCTAAC
>NW_022105908.1:23340515-23345009 GCF_000313985.2 Echinops telfairi | reverse complement strand
GCCGAACGAGGCTGGCAGGGCCTTGTATCTGCCCTGCCTGGCTCAGGGGCATCGTGAGCCCCAAGGCCAGGGCATGGGGGTCCTGAGTGGGCAGAACCCTAGATCAGAGGTTAGAACCCTTAGGTCCTGTGCCATCCTCACCCCCATTGTTAGGTTAGAGCCCGTTAGTGCGGCCACTGTGCCCATCCCTCGTATGGAGGGCCTTCCTCGTTGGCACTGCCCCTTCGCTTCACCAAGAACGATCTCCTTCCACAGGGCCAGGTCTCTCCTAACACCATGCCCAAAGTACGTGAGACGAAATCTCACCATCCTCGCCTCTAAGGAGCCCTCTGATGGCACGTCTTCCAAGACAGGCCAGTTTGTCCTTTTGGCAGTCCGTGGTACTTTCGATCTCTTTGGACAGAACCCCGGCTCAAACGCAGCGATTCTCTTTCGGTTTCTCTCCTTTGATGTCCAGGTTTCACATGCGCCTGAGCCCCTTGGCCTCTTCACAGGAAGAACCCCTTCCGAGCAGTGGGGAGGTGGTCTTGTTGTTGGCATCAGGTGCCGTCTCGCAGCGACCCCGTGCACAACAGAGCGAAACACGGACGTTGTGAGGTTTGCGTCCATTCCCAAAGTCCCTGTGTCAACCAGCTTGTTGACTGTCTTTTTTTCCTTCCCAGCTCTGCTTGACTAAGTACCATGTCGTCTCTAATGACCAACCACCCCAATCCTGTGTACGTACCCCAGAGATCCCTCCCTGCGGACTGGACAAAGCCAGGAAGCTGTGTGTTACAGCATCTCTTGCGACTGCTCGTGGGTATGAAACTCACATACGGTGGGCACGTGGGCCGGAGGCGCCCGTCCCTGGGAAGGGACGTCGTGCTTGGTCAAGTAGAAGGTCAGCCCCAAAGAAAGGAAGCCCCGCGGGCAGAGGGATGGGCACACCGACGGCAACCGCAGGCTCCGGCACAGGGCGATTGTGAGGCTGGCGCAGGACCGAGCAGCGTTGGGTCTGGTGTCTGTTGGATCTCCTGAGTCGAGTCGGGGCCAACCGGACAGCATCCCACAACAACGGGAGAAGGAAGCCTTCCCCCGACAGCACCGACGAGAAGGGACGAGCACAGCCTACAGATGTCTCCATGCGCAGGGAAGTCAGAGATATTATTCATCCAGGGGCTGGGGGTGGAATGGGAAGTGATCGTTAAGGGGTACTGAGTTTCTGTTGGAGGTTGATGAGGCATTTTCAAAATGATAAATGGTGTGGGCTGAACTGTCTTTGCAACTGGAATGAATGGATTTGAATCGCACACTGAAAAAAAATGGGCCCGAAGGCAAGAACCCATTGGCACCAAGTGGTTTTCGACTGACAGTGACCCTGAGGATAGAGTGGAAGTTCCCCGCGGGGTTTCTGGGGTTATACTCCAGACAGGCGCCCTCGTGGTGAGGTGGTGACACAAGGCCAACAGTTCGAAACCACCAGCCGCTTCTCAGGAGAAGGACAACACCGTCAAGGGTGACCGGCTCCGAAACCCTCAGGGGCAGGTCTACCCTGTCCTCCAGGGTTACTATGAGTTGGAATCGACTCAATGACAATGAG
This sequence comes from Echinops telfairi, assembly GCF_000313985.2. Lineage (NCBI taxonomy): Eukaryota > Metazoa > Chordata > Mammalia > Afrosoricida > Tenrecidae > Echinops > Echinops telfairi. Next base: position 23,343,430 of record NW_022105908.1, on the reverse strand, counting down.
TTTGTATTATTTTTGGTTTTTTAAATCTTTACGAAGCAGACTGCCTCATCTTTCTCCTGTGGAGTGACTGGTGGGTTTGAACTGCTGATCTTTTGGGGTCCTTCTAAAATGACAATATACAATTATATATACGTGTGTGGGGGTATCCACTAGAAATAGGAAACTGAGGGGGGCAAGAAGCAGAACCCGCTACCCAATACAGTACCATTTCTGCAATGCCTTCTGGTTTGGAGGAAACACAATGCATACACATGTATAAGGAAAGCCTCTAAAGCGAGACGGGGTGCGCATGCAACGAAACTGGAGTGGAGCTAGGATAGAGGTGAGGGACAAAAGAGAGACCAAAAATGGGCTTGTGCCCAGATGGGTGGGAGATGCAATGGGCTGAGAAGTAGGCCAACGGCAACCCTATTATGTGCATCTCAGGTGCAAACGGACACAGAGGGTTCAAGCCCAGATGATCCGACAGGATCTATCCAACACTGTCATTCCACGGAGGAGCAGCATGGCGTCCCCTCAGAGGAGAGACGGACCTATGACGAAGGGTATAGAGTCACCACTGAACAGGCAGGCGGATAAAGGATGGAGAGAAAGCCACCTGCATCATCCTTTCACATCATCCGATTGCCGTCCCCTGCCCAGCCGGGTGAGTCTTGCGGTCTCATTAGGAACTCATTCGCCCACCCATCCATTGCCTGCTTCTTTAGTGCCTCACCATCTACAGCTGCAGCATCCCGTGTGTGAAGTTCTGGAATCTATCAGAAACAGACCACCCTGTGTGAGGGGCTGGGGCAGGGAACCCCCAAAGTCAGAGTGCAAGAACTTGCTTGCTTGAGCAGCTGACTCTGCTGGGTGTTTGCAACTCCATGGACAGGGTAGCTGCATGTTTCAGGGGTTTCCCTACGTGCTGGCTCCTGAACCTCATGCACGGCCGCCACTTGACTGCGAGTGGACACTTGCCTGTTGCCAGGAAGCTGAACTGCTTCCTGGGAGCATCTAGACTCAGACGGACTAGGAAGAAAGCCTTGGTGATGTACTTCTAAAAATCAGCCAAGGAAACCCGGTGGGTCACAATGATGGGATGGTGTAGGAGCAGGCAGAGTTGTGTTCCATTCCGTTTCGGGGTGTGTGTGTGTGTATGTGTGTGTGTGTGTGTTTGGGTGTGAGGGGGGGAGGTCACCATAAGTCAGCAGCTAAGGACCACAAAATGTTTGTTAGTCCTGGTCGACTAGAGAAACAAATACAGAGACACTCATATGTCTATACAAAAGAGTTTCATATGAAAGAGTAACTGTATATTAAGACAACATCCCAGCCCAGTCCAGTTCAAGTCCATAAGTCCGACATTAGTCCATATGTCCAATATCAGTCTATAGACTCCTCTTCAGACTCACGCAACACATGCAATGATGCCAAATGCAGGAAGATCACGGGCCAGTGGATGGAAAGTCTTATGGATCCAGTGGTGGTAGAAGCATCTCATTGTTGGCATGTGTCTCCACGTGGCTCCTTCAGCTCCAGGGCTCTGGTTGCCATTGGCATAGCTCCATGTGGCTTGTCAATAGGAATGTCAAGGAGAGAGCATGTGCCTGGCCTCCAGTGAGCTATTTATCTCCTTCACACTTCGAAATGAGTTATCAAGGTGCGACCTGATTGACAGGCTAGACTCTACCCCTTCCTCCATGTGATAGTAGATGATGTGACTGCCACAAAGGGCAACCCAAAAACCTCCAGACAACAATCTTCACCTCAACCAAATCAAGACCATAACTCCAGCTGCAAATGGATGGTAACTCAACCGGTTCTTGTTGGGTGTCCTCCAACCCTGGTGGTCCCTGGGTGTCAGAGTAGAGAGTGCTGCGCTCCACTGAGGCTTTTCCAACCGTGATGGGTTTTCAGAAGCAGACTGGCCAGCCTTTCGTGGTCTGGCCACCTGGAGTTGCTGGCGTTTGCACGGGGAGGGGCCTCAAGGTGACTCAGTGGGGTTTGTTCCTACAGAGGTGTCTCTGCATGTATTTAAACTAACCAATGGGCAGCAGCTGCCGAGCATTTAAGTCACCCACCTACCATTTATCATAACATCCCTGTTCCTCCAACGGGGAGCCTTGGTGATGTCGTAATTAGGCATTGGGCTGTGATCCACAAGGCCAGCAGTTTGAAACCACCAGCTGCTTTTTGGGAGAAGGATGAGGCTTTCTACTCCTGAACAGCGTCATCTAGGAAACCCACAGAAGCAGTTCTGCTCTGTCTTGTAGTCGCTCTGAGTCAGCATTGACTCGACGGCGATGAGTTTGGTTTGGGGCTCGTACGTGTAGTGGAGCAGGGGAGTCCCACAGAGCCCATCCCCTGGTCCCCTTAATCAACTCTTTGGCTCAGTCTTCTCCGTTAAGCAATTGCCACATCTCCCTCACCTCCACCCAGCTACCCCTTTTCTTGAAAGGCCTTCCCCTCTGCCCCTCCAGGCCAGCTTTATTCTCCAGACCCTTTCTTCAAAATTTCATCCACCAGCAAGACAAGGTGAGCTGACCAGCAACTGTTAAGATAAAATACAGACCCGAGTCTCCATGCATCTTGCCACCCACGCAAAAGTCTGCCGCAATCCAGTATAACTGATTCTGCCGCGTCTCCTCAAATATCATTTGAACGCGCTGTCTCGATCTCTCAGGTCCCCCAAGTGGAACCATACCCTCAAGTAGAGGAGGAACCCTGGGCTGGGTCTCCCGGGTGGGGGTCTGTCTTGGTGGAGGACCTTAGACATAGGGGGGTGGGGAGGCTAGGGGCACTTCAGCGCTGTTTGTTGATCTAACAGGAAACTTCATGGCCTCTGCAGAAATGATAAAGGAAGCTCAGTGCCCCAGCATCTGCCTTGAGGGTTAGGTTTGGTTTGCCAACATAACTGCCAAGGAGTGACCGGG
>NW_022105908.1:23338087-23339561 GCF_000313985.2 Echinops telfairi | reverse complement strand
CCGTGTCCCTGCAGCCCCAGTCCTGAGGCAAGACTGCATGGTGTCCTGGCTTCTCCTTATTCTGGGTTGTCACACTCGCCTGGGCCCAGGAGCAGCTGGCCATTGCAGAGGCAAGCAGAATGGCCTGGAGTCCGAAGAAATGGGCTGCGCGCCCGGACGCAGAGCAAGGGCTGAGGCCAGAACTCTGACATCTCCACCCTTATCAGGCAGGGAAAGCTGGGTGGTCCAGGAGGCATGGGCAGGGAGGGGAGGGGGCTCCTACATCTCTCTCCTGTAGGCAGCCGAGGTCAGCGGATCTAAATTGCTAGTTATTCTTTCCTTCAATTAAGGACAATTCTTCTGACGCAGGAAGTTCACTCCCACCAGTTAATCCAATGGCTCTGAGTCCTGATGTGTCTGCCCTGTCTGCCAGCCAGCTTTAATTGTCAGCCAGTGTCAGCAGTAGTTTGGGACCAGCCTGGGGATGGAGGGGGTGGGGGTGGGGAGGATCTCTGTGGGCCTCCAGATCCAGCCAATGGGGCTGTGCTCCCTACAGGGGCAGGGGCTGTCGTTAGGGCTTACACGGAGATGCTGTCAGCACATCCGAAACAGCGCAATGGGATGCTTGAGAGCCAGGATCTTGAAATCAGACAGACTTGGCTGCAAACCCAACTGAGCTTGGTGGCTTAGTGCTGTGTGAACATCAGATGAGTGAATGAATCTCTGAGTTTCCTCCCTGCCCCGTTCCTTCCCCTTGTCAGAATACAGGGGGTCATCACCTTGACTCTCCAGGTTACCAGGTCCGCGGAGAAGGACATGATGCTTGGTCAAGTAGAGGGACAGTTACAAAGAGGAGACCCTGACAAGCTGGGTTGACGCTGTGGAGGTATCAGTGGGCTCTAACAGAGCAACCCCTCTAAGCACGGCACAGCACCGGGCGGTCTTTCCTGCTGTTGTCTGGCGGGTTGCAGTCAGAACCGACTGGGCAGCACCTAACAAGTCACTGTCACTATCCAATGAGATCATGTGCCTAGAAACCAAATAAAAACAAACAAACACACAAACACTAGTTGCCACGGAATTGATGCAGGCTCAGCGTCAATGGCCTCTTGCGTCCACCGCGCGCGCGCTCTTCTCTCTGGGTGTTGGAGTCAGACTGTGTCCCATTGGGTTTTCCATGGAGACTTCTTGCAAAAGCAGATCAGCTAGGCTTGTCTTCCAAAGCACCTCTGAGTGTCCTTGACTTGAACCTCCAACCTTTCGGTCAGGAGCTCTGGTGGCACAGCAGGTGAAGCACCGGGACCCGTACCATCATCATGATCATTGTTATGTTTTCCTGTTTTTTTAAAATAATTTTATTGGGGGCTCATACAGCTCTTATCACAATCCACCCATACATCCATTGTGTCGAGCACATTTGTACATTTGTTGCCATCATCATTCTCAAAACATTTGCTTTCTACTTGAGCCCTTGGTATCAGCTCCTCATTTTCCC
>NW_022105908.1:23327433-23335570 GCF_000313985.2 Echinops telfairi | reverse complement strand
CAGACCCGGGCGCGGGGACCGAACGGGATGTCCCGCGGCCGCTGCTCCACCCCACGCCCCCCAACAGAAGCCAGGACGCGCCCCCTTATCCCGGGGCTCGCTCTATTCAGGACGCGACCTTCCTCCCCCAGCCCCCACGCCCAGCTCAGTCAGGAGACCCAGATTTCTCCTTGGGAAGGAGGGGTGCTTGGCGCCGCGCCGCACGGGTTAGTGGACCGTCCCGCCCCCTCCCCCACCGAGATCCGGGAGGCAGAGCCTCAGGTGGGGCCGGATCCCAAGGTGGGGCCTCTTCTGGGCTCCTGGGCGCTCTCAAGCGGTGGAGCCCGCGGTTTGAGGGAGTGGGTGTTAGTCATTCCTTCGTTCATTCATCCAGACTCTGGTTTCATTCAATAACACCTGCTCAGTGCCAGGCCCTGAGCTAGGCGCGGGGGAACCTAGAGGTGGGTCAGCCCTAGCCCTAGGGTACCCTGACAGGCCGGGAAGGGTGCCATGGTGCCTGGGAAGGATGGGTGGAGGGAAGCAGTGTCCCCAGCGGCGGCAGCAAGGGCTCTCAGCAGTGCTGGCGGGTGCGGGTCTACCACAAACGAACACCCAACTTGTGATGTTGGCAGGTTTGATGACATCTCCCGCTGGCGTGAACTCCATCCCTCCACACCCTGTGCACACACTCAGCATGAAGACCATTAGGCTGCTTGCAAAGCCACCCCCAACTCCCCTACCAGTGCTCTGTGACCCTGGGCTGGGGACACTCTGTCTGTCCCCACACTGGGGTGTGCGATTTAGGAGCCTGAGAACATACTCTCACTTCATCCCAAGCAGTCCTGCCTGGGTGGGGCTGTGTGTGTGTGTGTGTGAGAGACAGCCAGCAGGGAGAAATCTAAACACCTCGTTCTCACTTCCCTCCCTTTCAAACGCCCCCCTTACATGTTGGGTAGCTAACCTCAAGGTCAGTGGCTTGAAGCCACAAGTCGCTCCTCGGGAGAAAGAGGAGGCTTTCTACTCCTGTGAAGAGTGACAGTCTCGGAAACCCCAGTGTCGAACAATTGCCGCTTCTACTACGTACCAGAAATGTGACTGCAGAAGCCTCTTAAGGAGGCACACACGTTACCTTCCCCATATGTAAGCTTGTTGGAAGACGCTGGTACATCGAGAGTGCTCACTCCAGAGTGAGCAGATCCTGGATTCAAGGCAAGGTTCAACTTGGATCCTACGGCTATTTCCTCACTTAAGTCTGGAGTCCTCAGGTGGGCGTTTCTCCCAAAAGTTGAGGATTCGCTCCTATCCAGAGGTGCCCAGGCAAACAGGCCTGGTGACATGCTTGAAAAAGCCCAATTGAGGGCGTCTCCTCCGCACGCCAGGGGTTGGCATCGACTCCAGGGCAACCAACAACCTCAATGACAGTGAGCCCGTGATGCTGCGTCACCCCCTTCCTGAGTGGGTTGTCCGTCCCAGCGCCTCTGTCTTATCCTGGGGTCCTTCTAGCCGCAGGCTGAACATGGGTGGGAATGTGTAGCCGAGACTCGTGGAAACAAGCAGCTCTGTCCAAAGATCAGCGCCTCCCTCTGGCTGCTCTAATATTTTGGCCTGTCTGCTGCAATTCCATCCGTGGCATTGCCCCTCAGGGCAACACACAGCCCCCTCCTCCAAGGATCCAACTGCCCACACTTAGCAGCCATTGCAAGGGGCTTTGGGGGACTTACCCTTGGGCTAGATTTAGGCTGTTGAAAATGTTGCAAATGCCCCCTTCCTTCCTTTCGTCCTCAACATAGTAGATTGAAACAGGCACAGGAACGTGGGTCTGGGGAATCACTCAGCCCGTTCTGGCAAAGTCTGCCCAGAAGAGGCTGGTGATCTTCAGATGGAAGAGAACCTGTGGGAATCAGAGCCCAGGGGACAGAGAAACTGAAACCCCAGGAGGGGAGGGGGCACAGAGGATGGGCACTCTTTGGGGGTGACCCAAGAGTAAAGGGAAATTGACAGTCAGCAGTGGAGGATGTGGGGACCCAATGTAAATTAGGACTCTGTTTTGTGGGGCACCCCTTCTGAGAACTGGTCAAGAGACTAACCGGTCAGGGAACCAGAGAGCAATATGGGCCCAGGTACAGACAGGACTTCTGAGCTCCCTGGAATTGTGCTGCGTACCAGCTGAACAAATCAGCCATAGCAGCCGCTGAGTCAGACAGGAGGAGGCAGTCAAAGAACTTGTACGTTGCCCAGAGAATCCAGGTCCAAGAGCAAATGTAATGTCATTGGGTTCCAGAAAAGGATAACAGCTACAAGTGCATCCCCAGTGGGCTCTGACCAGCCCTCAGTCCCTGGGGAGATTTCAATCCCGCAGACCGGAATGGCTTGGGGGAAGGGCCAAAGGAGGGGTGCCCATGGTTTTGTTCTGTGGGGAGTTCTTAGTCTGGGGGACCAAAGAAGAGGGAATCAGGCCTTGGGGGTGAAATGAAAGAGGAAGGAGGCGTTCAGAAACTTGATTTAACCCTGGTGGCGTAGTGGTTACACATTGGGTTTAGATCTGTAAGGTCAGCAGTTTGAAACCACCAGCTGCTCTTTAGGGGGAAAAGATGGGGCGTTCTACTCTCGTAAAGAGTTCCGGTCTCTGGAACCCACAGGGGCAGTTCTACCCTGTCCTACAGGGTGAAGAGGAGTCAGCATCCACTTGATGGTACTGAGGGGCTTTATTGTTGCTAAAAATTTACAGCAGAGGTTCTCAGGGGGCACCATAACTTGCACTTGACTGGTCTGCTAAGCTAACGGCTGGCTGTTCAAACCTCCCCAGTAGCACACTTCCAAAGGAAGGTCTAGCAACCTGCTTCGGTAAAGATTACACCAAACCGAACCAGAATGAAACCCAAATGGAAACCCGATGGAGCCAGTGTGAGTCAGCATGGACTTGACCTAATGGCAGTGGGTGTGTCTGGGGGCAACTTGTATTTCTTTAGGCTTACAGTCGAGAACTGGCTATGGCCCCACGTGCTGTGTGGCTTGGCCAGTGAACAGGGAAGGCTAGGATTCTCTAGGAGATGGGCCTAGAAAACTAAGAGGGTTTGGAGAGAACCCGGGCCAGGGGCAGGCTCATGGGGCCAGGGGCAGGCTCATGGGTGGGTAGCAATGGCTTGAACAAAGGCTGGGAGATGGCCATGGGACAGGTGTGTAGGAGCATGCAGGGTTGGGGGTGGGGGTGAAGAGTAGATTGATCTCTCTGCTAGGGTAGAGGGCTAGCAAGAACTCCCAAGACTGGAGGGCTGTGATCAAATCTGGGTGTTTTGGCATATCCCTCTGGCTACTTGCTGGTTCCTGCAAGGGTGGTGAGAGGCCAGCCTGGCTGAGCTGCCTCAGGAAGGGTTTGTTCTGGTTCCTGCCAGCCACACTCACTGCCTCTCCCTTCCTCCTTGCCTCCCTGGGACCCGCCCTCTGCAGCCCCAGCAGGTTGGCAGGGTGTCTGCCAGCCCCAGGGCAGTGCCAGGAGGAGGCTCCAGGTCCCCAGGCTTGGGCAGGAAGAGCATACCGCTAGCCAAGAGGGTTTGCAACTGCTCAGGCTGGGGCAAGAAGATGTCTGTAGAGACTGGATGGGGCCACAGGGCTGGGCTGCACCTTGGAGGCTAGAGGAACCAGTTTATTCTGCTCTCGTAGGTGTTGGCCTCTGCTCCTGGAGGAGGAGCTGACGGCTGGAGTGCATTAAACCCAGACAGACACCATAGCCAGTCAAATCCCGTGTCAGAGCTGGAGGGATGCTTCGCGTTGCGTCCATTCAAGTCCCTGGCTAACGGGGTCAGAGCAAACACATTCTGTTTGTGCAAGGTCACAGAAAGAGGTGTGGCAGGGTGTGAGCCCTGGAGCCCTGATGGCAGAATGGGTTATACATTGGGCTACTAACCAAGAGGTCAGCAGTTCGAAGCCATCAGGCACTCCACCAGAGAAAGATGAGGCTTTCTACTGCTGTCAATAGTTACAGTCTCGGAAACCCCTGGGGACGCTTCTACCCTGTCACTCTTCTCAACAATGATGAGTCGGAATCGGCTTGATGGTGGTGGGTTTGGTTTGGGAGGAAGTCCAGGCTCTGTGAGAGGAGACCTCCCTGCACAAAAGTGGTCGGGGGATCAGCCAGTTCAGGGGAGAGAGAGAGGGATTTGGGCCCCAAGGGCAGCCTTGGGGTTTGACTCCAGTGAAAGGTGCCCCCCTGGGGTTGTGCAGTATACAGTATGGGCAGCCCCCATCAGGCCCTGTGCCACCTGTATCAGACAGGACCTGAGTGTTCAGTGTCAACATCTGGATGCTGCTCTGCTGAGAGGCCCCTGGAGGCGGTGGTCTGTGTCCTGTCATCCCAAGGTTAGACCTCCTGGTCTTGCACCTATGACCCCCTTGGGTCCCTCTCTGAGGAGTGAGCATTTGGAAGCTTGGGAAAGGGGCTGAAAAAAATCAAGAGACGCCAGATTCACTGCCGTTGAGTCCGTTCAGACGCAGGACGACCCTGTGGGGCAGGGTGGAGCGGCTTCTGTGGCTTCTGAGACTGTAACGCCTTAGAGGAGCAGAAAGCCTCATCTTTTCCCCTGGAAGCAGCGGGTGGTTTAAGACTGCCGGTCTTGCAGTTAGCAGCTCAACGCGTAACCACTCTGCCACTAGGGCTCCTTGGGGAGGGACCAGCTCTGGGGTTCTCAGGACGTTGCCCAGGAGCCTGGGGCTTTGAGATACAGCTTAGAGGAACTCCCAGACCTCGGGTGCCAGGATCACTGAGCTAGGTGTGTATTGGGAAGGACATTCAGGTTCTATAAGGAGAATGCGAAATCACCTATTTAGGTTCCCAAAGGAAAGGCTAGAGCCCCATCACACTAGTGTCCAGACACAAGACTATCCTAAATCTGTGCTTCCAGGGAGCTTCCTGGAGGTCTCTGCCATGGGGTGGAAGGCTGGAGCGTAGGCCAGTCTGACGTTCCTAGTGGAGGTACCTGTGGTTACCTGCCCACACCAGAAGCCTGGCAGGTCCCAGCAAACCACATATTGGGAGCCTTTGTTGTCTTCCAGCTCGGGTTGTGGTGTCCTGGCATGAGCTGGGGACAGTGCAGCTCAAGCAGGGTTGCCCACCTGATGCATGTGACCAGAGCCCCCGCTTGCCCACCACAGGATTGGTCACTTGGCCTCAGTTTAGGACACACGACAGGAGGACGTGGCTAGAACCCGCTTGCCAGGACCGCCGCATCTGGGTCAGATTGGCTGGGTCAGAAGATGTGGCTGGAGGAGGCTTGGAGCTCTTCCATTCCAACCTGTTAATTATGCAGGTTGGGAAATTGAGGCTAGAAAGGTAAAGGGACATTCCTGGGTCCTTCTCTACTGTCCCTTGTCATTTCCAGAAGCGCATGAGGTGATTGGGAGTGGAGACTTCCTGGTAGGACCCAACTGCCTACCAGGAATTCTCTGGACTTCCAGGCTTGGGAGATGGAAGGACAGGGTAAGAGTTTATCATCCTGGGAGATTTGGTTTATTGGGAACTATCTGGCTCTATAACACACACACACACACACACACACACACACACACACACACACACAGCATTTATGTAGTAGTCTGCAAAAGCCTTTCCTACTTTGAGCATTCGATCGTATCTCTTTGAGGCAGGGCGACTCTTATTTTCATTTTATGGCTGAGAGGTGAGGCCCAAAAGGTATCGTATGCCTGGCTTTCTCTCCTTAAAGTTTGGCTAGAGAAAGTTAGAGGCAGAGCTGGGAGATTAGAGGCCTCCTACTCTTGGCTTCAGCATCCTATGATCTCCGGGCATCTCAGCAGACTTGTCTTGGAAAGCAGAGTGTCCCACACCAGGCTCTGTTCTATGCAGTTCCCTGGGGCAACCTACCAACTCTCTCGGGGCCTCAGTGTCCTCATGTGTGAAAGGGGAGGGGGAGAGTTGAGAGGTCAGACTCTCTGCCATTAAGTCAATTCTGACTCATTGCAGCCCTACGGACAGGGGTAGAACTGCCCCTGGGGGTTTCAGAGACCAACAAACCCTTTATGGGAGTAGAAAGCCTCATCTTTCTCCCAGTGAGTGGCTGGTGATGGCTGGTGTATTGGAACTGTTGAACTCGAGATTAGTAGCCCTATGCATAACCACTACACCACCAGGGCTACCCAACCCAACCCAACTCAACCCAACCCAAGCCCACTGCCATGGAGTCGAAGCTGATTCATGGCGGATCTATAGGACTAGAAAAATTTGCCTCTGTGAGTTTGAGACTGTAACTCTTTACAGGAGTTAAGAGAAGGGGCTGGCAGTTTTTTAACTGTTGACCTTGTGGTTCGGAGCCCAATGCGTAACCACCATGCCACCAGGGCTCCGTCTGGGGCTCCCAAGTAGCATTAAGTTCTTCTCCAGTAGGGACTGTGTTCTTGGTTCTTTTTCAGCTTTACTGCAACGGGGAGGGGGGGGTGGTCTCACCTCCTCACACCTGCCTTTACATACCCATCCTCCCCAAGGATGGCTCAGGGCTGGGGATGATGGGGAACTGAGGACCCAGATCTGGAGAGGACTCCTGGGGGTCCTGAGCCCCTGCCTGTCACTCATTCTGCACCAGGAGCCCCAAGGGAAGGTGTCGTGGAGAGGACCTGGGCACCCTGGCTAGCAGCCTGTCCCCAGGGAAAAGGGCTGGAGGTGGGGCGGGGGAGGAGAGAACGCATAACAAACGAGTTTGGAAATCAAATGAGATCTGTACTCCCCACCCACTCCCTCAAATCTCTCTGTACACCCTCTTTTTAAGTCCTTGTTTTCTAAAGAGAAAGAAAATGCTAATTTGCACCCCCTTTCCGCAAACGTATGGGAGCCTCTGTGAGTCACTCCGGAGGTAATGCCACCTCCAGGGCCCAAGTCTGCCTGCGGAGGCTTGCACAGCTGTGTGGTCCCCGCCTTCCCCTTCTGGGGGTACATGTGTATTTGTATGTGAAGGGTGGGCCTGCCTGAGGGTCCATGTCCCGACAGGGCCCAGGCTGTCCTGCAGGCTCCCACGGTGGCTGCCCCTGGCTGGGGCCAGCCCCCTAGCGGCTGTCGTTAGGGCTTGGGCTGAGGCTGGGGTTAGGGGCAGTGTGTAATGTGCTGGGGCTTGGCCAGCGTGGGCACAGTGGGTGAATTCAGGGCTCAGCATGTGGCTGGAACTCGGGACAAGTCTTGGTCAGGGTGCCGAGAAGCCAGTGTGTGGGGCTGTGCAGGCTGGGGTTTCATACCTGTTCTCAGTAGACCCTGACTTCTTGCGTGGCAAGCTATGGTCTCCAGACATTTCCACAAAGCTCTCCTTCAGGGCCAGGGGCTGGTGACCTGTGAGCAGAAGGCACCTGTGGGCCCCCAAGGCCTCGGCTTTCTTCTCAGAGGGTCAGACGAGTGTAGACAAAGCTGGACAGGCGAGGTGGGCGAGGAGGTGCCCCCTCCAGGCGCTGGCCTCTGCCGGCAGGGAAGTAGCAGTCTGTTAGCTTGGGGATGCCAAGCCAGGTTGAAGGCAAAAATAGCACTGCTCTGGGCTCTGGCTGGGAGGGGCTGGATTCTGGTGGATCTGTGAGGCTTCTGCTCTCTGTAGGCCATCTCTGCCGACACTGTGTTTGCTCAGCTGGGGTGTTTGCTGAGCTCCTCACGTCCTATACCCCTGACCTCCTGGGGAAGTGCCTAGGTGTGTGCCACTGGGGCCCGCGAGCTTCAGGGCTGGCAGTGTGGACGGTGGGTTCTTGGGCCAGGGGTCTGTCTCCCTGAGCATCTGCCAGTGCATGGCCCCTCGTCACACGGGCACCTTTGGCCTTCGCTGGAGGCTGCCTGCTTGGCGTGCTCAGTACCCTCCTCGGTCAGCCCTCCATCCCTACCCCCTCACCCCCCACCCTCCACAAGGCCAGTACCAGCTGAGCTGTCTGGAGTCATCCCTGGTGGTAAAAAGAGCTATTTTCAGCCTTTGTATTACTGCCCAGTGGGGAGGGGGGGTGTTTATCTCCTGCTGCCCTGTTGTTTCCTCTTGTTCCATGTCATCTAGAACAGCCAGGGGGGCAAGACCCAGTCCGGCCTCTGGCATCCTGGCTGGTCATTCCTGGCTCCTGTACTAAGCCAGAGCCTGGGGCAGAGGCAGCCTTGAGCTCGGCCCTGGCTCTGTCGCTATCCTGGAGTGGCAGG
>NW_022105908.1:23322678-23327151 GCF_000313985.2 Echinops telfairi | reverse complement strand
GGGGGGGGGGTCCCAGGATGACCAGAGGTGGCCTTGACATCCTGCGGGTACGGCCCCACTGCCCTCCCCCAGCCCCTGCTGTCTTCCTGGGCACCTGCAGGGGGCAGACTCATCCGTGGTACAGCTGCAAGGGTTGTGGGAACGTCCTTGCAGGGAGGGGAAAACCCTGCCCCCTCCATATGGACTGGGAGTCTGGTGGGACAGAGGGGGGACATCTGGGCCTTGGGAGAATTATTCCAAATAACGCAGAATCGTGGGGCGGCTAATTGGCAGAGCAAAAGAAAGTACAATAGATAGCCACGGCTTTTCATCACTAATTAGCTCCTCAATCAGGTAATTAACGGGTATTGAAATGGTGTATTTAGGAGAGAGCAGCAGGTCTTCAAAAAGCACATCTACCCTGGAAGCAACTGGCTTGACCAGCTGTGTCCTACTTGGGGACCCAGCCTCTACTCTCAGTCCCCTGAAAGCCAGGCAGGGTGGCGATAGGCCTGTCGGTTTTCTCATCTGGGAACAGGGCCCATCAGCCCTCTTGGCTGACCCAACGGGGCCGTGGTGAAGATGGTCAGCATGAAGGCGGAGCCAGTCCCGGTAATGGTGTGGAGTCCTGGTTACAGTTTGCACATCGTTCGCTACAGCCCCTTGATTTCCTGAGTACATCGTGGTCAAGGTGAGGGTCAGGCCGTTGCTTGGTCTGTTGCAGAAGGTGGGGTGTGGCCCAGGGCTGGGCCAAGGCTTAGTTTGGGCTGGGCCTGTGCTCAGAGTCACGGCTTGGTTTGAGGCCTGAATGGCTCGGCTTTGGGTCTGGGTTGTGGATGAGGTTCAGGTGTGGACCGTGGCTGGTCTCAGACCCGAGCTGTCCTCAGGATCATTGTGCAGCTTGATGTTTCCCTTTCCGTCTTTGAGTTTTGGCTCATGGTCTAATGGACCTACCTGGCTGCCCCTAGAAGCTCGACAATACCCTAGGTCCACAGATGGGTCCCCCAACAGACAGGCCATTCCAGGCTCCCAGCAAGTCCCCTGAAACAGCCCAGCACACTACCTCATCAGTGGCGCAAACAGCAGTTTGGGAGATAGTTAGGACAGGTTTCCATAGCAACCAACCCCCAACCAGCACTGGTTTCCTTCAGCGATGTCTTTTTCTAGAAGCAGCTTCTCCTGGCCTCTCAGCCCGCCCCGAGTCACCCTACAGACCCCCCAAGGCTGAGTATGTGCCGGGTCGGCTGGATTTGTTGGGTGTCCCGACACATCCTGACGCAGAGGGACCCTCCTGAGGTCTACTGAGCTGGACCACGCTAAGCGCAAGAGCTTTTTCAGTGCCCAGGCTTGAGCTGGGTGAGGGAGAGTCCTGAGAGGAATCTGACTGAGTCAGGCCTGGGCATCTGCAGCCCAGCTGGGGAGGCAGGCCTGGCCCTAGTCCATGAAGAGATGATCTGATGGACGCAGACACGTGGCTTTGTGGGGTTTCAGGAGAGGTGGGGGCCGGACCAGCCCAGCGGCAGGGCCCAAGGAAGGCTTCCAGCTGGTTCAGAAAGCATGAATGGGGATTGAGGGAGGGCTGGGCATGGGGGACTTGCAGGAGCAAGGGACTGTGGGCCCTGTCTCCCAGATTGGGGGAGGGGGAGCTGGTCAGGCCACCAGTAGCTCAGAGTTTGGTGGGAACAAGAGAAGTTTGGCGGAGTTGTGCTGCGGCTCTGGAGACAGGACCACCACGCCGGCCTTGCCGGGGGGTGGAGAGGGTCTCCGTTCTGTCTTCTGGGCGCCCATTCTGGGGGCCTGAGGAGGAAAAGGAAGAGCAGGGTCCTATCTAACTGTCACCGATACAAAGCCCCCAGGAACGAGGACTGATTTATTTCCGTGAACAAGCCCGAGTGCTGAGTGCCAGACATGTGGTGCCGGGGCTTTCTCAGACGTTCATTCACAGGGATAAATTCGCATCACGGGGAAGTTGTCTCGGCACTCAGTGGGCCCCCGGTTTCACAGGACAGGAGCCGGAGGAGGCTCACAGTGCCTTAGAGATGTTTCTGGAGATGGCTGGTTAGCAAGTGGCCACCAGGTTTCTTCAAACCCAACTTCTGTGAGGAAAGAGGGAGGCTTTGCTGGGGAGGGAGCCAGACCTGCCGAGTTACCCTGCCTGGCTTGAGACACCTTGCCTGGGCACCCAGGGTCTCCTCGCTCTGCACTCTGCATCTGGACCCTCTGTCTGGGAGCCCAGGCCTGAGCGGAGGGGCAGTGAAGGGGGGCCTGTGTGTGAGAGAGGCTATGTCTGCACCCGAGGTCCTGCCCCAGCGTTCACGGGGCCTCCCCACCCTTGGGAAGATCAGTGGCCTGATGATTTCACATGAAGGGTCAGAAGTGATGCTGGACTCTGTGTGTGTGTGTGTGTGAGAGACAGAGACAGAGAGAGACAGAGACAGAGAGATGGATAAAGGGATGATGTAGTCGATTTCTTTTCTCTCTTGCTGCTTCCATCCCCTCCTGCTCTCCCTCTCCCCTTTCCTCCCCTCTAACCCCCCCCGAACCTTCTCTCTCCTCCTCTGTCACATCTCTTGCATTACCAAGCCCTGGTTACAGATAGCGCCCCAAGGCAGGGCTGGACCCAGAAGCTGTGGCCACACTTAGAGGGACTTGTTACCCTCTGGTGTCTGGGAGTTACATGTGACTGATGAACCCCCACAGGGCCATGCCAGCCCAGCACCCCCATGGTTCCCCTCCCACTCCCCAGGAGAAGGAGGGAAGTGCTGGTGCCAGACTCAGCTTCTCCGGGAAGTCCTTTGACAGCATTGGCCCTTGTCTCCCCTGCTTCCCCCTCTGCCCCTCTCCTAGCCTCAGCACCTTGCTCAGCCTTCCTCCCCAAGGAAAGCCCTTTAGCTGGAAGGTGGCTCTGCTCTGGGAGGCACAGGACACACCTGGGTGGGTCACACCTGCCAGGCCGACCTAGAACCCAGATTCCTGGTGGGCTTGAGCTTGGGCTGCCCACTGCTGCTCCTCTGTCATTGGCGTGCTCAGCGTTCTGTGGGCAGTGCTGGGCTGTGCCCAGGGCAGGGACAGTTCCAATTCAGCTCTGTCCCCACACCTTCTTCCCAGGCACCATCTGGCCCAAGGTCTGGCCCAGGAGAGCGGCCAGTCCCTGTGTTCCTGCTTTGATGGGGCCAGGGCTTCCCTCCTGTGGCTGTCACTCAGCCTCAGGGGCTTTCTGAATTCAGGGTGGGAAGGGGGGTCCTCCACAGTGGGGATTTTCACTCCCTGCAGAGAGGGGCTGCCCTGAGGTCCTGTCTGTCTGTCTGTCTGTCTGTCTCCATGACCCTGGGAGCCAGGGCTGAGGTGGGGGAGGTAGGGAGGTGGAACCCCTGACCCGAGCCAGGACTCGCTAGCTGCACCCATCTGTGGAGACCACAGTGGGCCTCTGAGCCTCTGTCTACAGGGGGCACCTTGGCCAAGAGAGAGTGGACTTGGCAGCTGGCAGCCTCCTGGGAGATGGGCATCCCGTGTGAAGATCAATTCTCTCTGATTGCGGAGGGAGGCCTGGGGTCTCCTGTTTTTCCTTTTGTTCTGACAGCGGGTTTTTCATAACAGAAGCATAAGGTGGGGCAGAAGGAGGATCTGGGAAGGAAGGAGGCCAGGCCCTGGGGCCAGAGGGGCTCTGAGACTTAGGGAGGGGCCCAGACAGCTGCTTCAAAGCCCCTAGGTGGGCAAGGGGTGGCCAGAGCTCGGCCTCAGGTCCTGACCCTGCAGGGGACACAAGGCCATCATTTCCTGAGGGCCAGGGCTAGGCCGGATGTTTGGCCCGTGATCTTGCTTCAGTGGGCTGGTGGTGCCCCTTTGCGTCGGGCGGGCAGAGCGAGGCTCAGCTCACAGATGAGGGTGTGGCAGCCCTCAGTGCCCTAACCTCTCGGCTGAAATGTCACCCAAGGCTGGGAGCTGATTTATGGGAGTGGGGGGTGGGGGAGTCCCTGAGCTCTGCACACAGGCGATGGTGCTGGGCTGCTAGCCAAAGTGTGGGCATCCATCTAGGGGCCTAGGAAGAAAGGCCTGGCAACCTACATTCAAAAAATCAGCCATGGACAGCCTGTGTAGCAGAGCTTTATGGTGATGCACACACCTCCCTACATGCACCCCTCCCCAGAAACCTATTCACACGCGCGCACACGCATAGCACATACCTAACACCCCACATACACACACAGCTCCCTCTTCCCACGGGCACACACACCTTACAACCCCCCACAGCACACATACACCATAGACACCCCCCCCCACACACAGCACTCACCACACACCATACAGTCTTCACTCTCTTGCATCCACCCGCATAGTCACACACATACCTCACCCAGAATACCCTTCCTATGGGCACGTGCACCTCACAACCCCACATATGACGCAGACACACACCTCGGACACCTACCAGCAAACCGCCCCCCCCCCTACTACTCACTACACCCACATCCACACCTCCTGCATTTACCCACA
>NW_022105908.1:23318563-23322455 GCF_000313985.2 Echinops telfairi | reverse complement strand
CTACACTGTCTGAGTCTCACTTATCTCCATCTTTACAGAAAGGGCCTCCCCTCAGAGGCTGACCCCTCTGGACAGCCTTTCTCTGTCCCTGGACCCTTTCTCTGTTTCAAGTGTGACCTTTGTCGTAAGAGGGCATATGGTAGGGGAGGGGTCTGGGGTGGGGAGAGAGGTGAGGGAGCATCCCCCACCAGGTGACTGCTGACTGCTGCCCCACCCTTCTTGCCCCACCTCTTCTATGTCTGCACCACTCTGAGCCCTGCGGCTGTATATGGAGATATGCCTTCCCCTTCCCCCCCTCCCCCCACATCTTCCCAGAAGTTGTCCTGGGCAGCTCTGGTCTGAGGAGACAGAAGGCTTTGCCAGGCATTTAAACAAACAAATGTCAAGTGCAGCTTTAGGAAGCAGCGCAGCATCCATCTGAAAGCACGTGTGTGTGTGTGTGTGTGTGTGTGTGTGTGCAGTCAACAAGGCCCAATATGCATTTGAAAAGAAATCCAGTCTCTACTTTGACAATAGGCAGAGAGCCACAACACGAGGTGAAGGATCCTTCTGAAAGGAGAGCCAGTCCCGCTCTCCAAGCCCTGTGATGACAGGCGGCTGATGGCCCTGGCCCTTCTCCCTGTCTCTGTACCACCCACGGGGCCAGACCTGTCTACTCACAATTGGTGGCAAGACACTCTCCAGGAAGGCGGACCTGGGGGGTGGGGGCGTGATGGGGAGAGGCTTCCTTCTCTTTGTAGCCCTTTGTTGAAGTGTTTCTTGCTGTTTTACTTGGTCCAGATTTCCCCTCCTCCTCCCCTTGTAGACGCGAAGCACTGAGACCCTCCCAAACCCCCTCTCTCACCACAGTACCCCTAGCTCCGCTCGCTCGTGATGCCGGGGACCTCAGCAGAGTGAGGGTTTCTGGGGGACAGGAAGCTAGCTCCCTTTGGTGCCCCGTGGCTTCTGACTTCTCTGCCCCATGGCCTCAGGCTGGGAGAACATTCTACTCCCAAACAGGGCTAGAAGTCCACAGTCTTCCTCTCTGACTCTGGTTATGGCCCCTCCCCCCCCACCCCCCCAATGAAGATCACCTGTCACAGATGTTAGCAGAGTGCGGCAGGAACCTGGGACCACGGCAGCCTGAATCTCGTAGACATGGTGAGAGGGGGATGGTGAGTGAGGGACAACTTCTAGACGAATCCTAGAACTTTTTTTTTGGTTTGTTTTTACTTGGGGTTGCTGGGTGGTACAGATGTTGAAACATTCAGCGAACACCCTAGGGTGCCTTGGAAGAAAGGCCTGGCGATCCACTTCCTGACTATCTGCCACTGAAGACCCTGTGGAGTGTAGTTCTAATCTGCAGCACATGGGGTCGCCAGGAGTCAGGACTGGTGTGCGCTGGCTTCTCTTGACCTCAGGGTCCAGCACACATCATTTGCAAGTGGAAGTTGACAGAACTGCCCATGCCTTTGCTCGTCGGTGCGGTGCCGTGTGCACTGAGCACGTCTGATCCCCAAACACCAAACTCACTGCCCTCGAGTCCTTTCTGACGTTGAACAACCCTGTCAGACAGGGCAGAACTGCCCCCGGTAGCTTTCCCAGACGAACTCTTTATGAGAGTAGAAAGCCTTATCTTTCTCCCATGGAGCGACAACGGGCGGGGGGGTTTGAACTGCTGACCTTGTGGCTAGCAGCCCAACCTGTCGTCCACTACATCACCAGAAGAGACCCCCACTGAACCCTCACTGTGCAAACTCAGGAGCCAGGTGGACTCAGGTACATCTTCAGACGAAACTCCCACTCCCCCAAACCCAGGCACCCAAAGAATGAGAATGTCTCGGCTTTTCTTGCTTCTTCCTTCCCCAAATCTTGCTCCATTTAGGATGCCCATTAAGGTCCTATGGGTGATGGTTTGATGTCTTTAGTATCTGCTGATTGAGGAAACACAAAGTTAATGTAAATTCAGGAAGCATTGTGTATATCTATCTATCTATCTATCTATCTATCTATCTATCTATCTATCTATCTATCTATCTATCTATCTAGCATTCCTATACAAGCAGATCATACTTTTAATCACGGAAGTTGCCGCGTGCATTTTATTTATACCTAAGTACTTTTTTCCTTTGGGGGCAAAGCTCAAAACCAAAACCAAACAAGAATTCACTGTCATGGAGTTGCTTCCAATCCATGGAGACCCTACAGGACAGGGTAGAACGGCCTCAGTGGGCTTCCGAGGCTGTAACTCTTTACAGGAGTAGAAAGCCTCATCTTTCTCCTTCAGAGAGGCAAGTGGTTTAGAACTGCTGCACTTATAGATCACAGCCCAACGTGTAACCATTACACCAGCAGGGTTCCCTCGTGGGGCAGCGGGGGTGTTACTACAAATGGTAGTTATCTCTGGGTGGCCTCTAGCCTTTGGTTCATTTAAAGCAGTGGTTCTCAGCCGGTGGGTCTCAACCCCTTTGGGGGTGGAATGACCCTTTCCCAGGGGTTGCCCGATTCATAAAAGTAACAAAATGACAGTGATGAAGTAGCAATGAAAATAATTTTATGGTTGGGGGGAGTCACCACCACATGAGGAACTGTATGAAAGGGTTGCAGCATTAGGAAGGTTGAGAACCACTGGTTTAAAGACAGGTAGAGGCACTTTGGAAAAGAGACCTAGCGGTGTGCATCTGAAAACTCACTAAAAAAACCCCAACTCCCTGTCCTCGAGTTGAAGCTGACTCATAGGGACCCTGTACAGTCATTGACACCCCCCGCCCCCCACCAGGGGCACAGTTCTGACACACATGGTCACTGCGAGGCAGGATCTACTTGACAGGAATGTTGTTTTTTAAATACTTGTATTGGCATATAATTCACGTATCGTATGATTTAGCCATTTAACCACAGTAAGAAGAGTGGTGTGTCATCATCACCACCATCGATTCCAGGATCTTTTTCTTCTCATCCTCATTGTTGGTAGCTCCCCATTGCACCCCAACCTCCCCTGCCATGCCCCCAGGGAAGCATTGATCCAGTTACTGTCTGTCTAGATCCCTTCTCCTGGGTTTCATATGCAGAAATGTACACAAACACAGCCAGACGAAACCCTGACAGCACTTGACTTTGTTGGCCATTGCCAAGGGTGGCGTTTCTTCGGATCCAATTCTGCGCCGATGGTCTTTGGGAATGGCAAGAGCCTTTGTCCCTTGACCTCACATCCCATTTCCTTGCTATAATTGCTAATTGGAGTTTTGCTCTGTATCTTGGTGGAGGTGGTAGACTTTCTGCTTTGTACAAAGACAGCCACACCGTCTGAGAATCAGGATACCCCGCTGGACTTCTCCGTCTTTTTCTTGCCTTATTGCACCAGCGCCTTGGAAAGACAGGGGCGTATCAATGTCAGAAATAGTTGGGGGACCATCTGCATTCTCAGGGCCCTTGGCAGTAAACCCAGGGCCCGTAGGCTGGAAGTTATTGAATCAGCTCCACCAGGCCGCCCACACTGGTCGGTGCAGATCAGAGCCTCAGGGGTTCCCACGGGAGGTGGGGGGCGGGCCCCGACTTGCACCTTGGGGTGACTCCTGCCTCCTTTGAGGCTCAGGATGGAGCTCTCCTGTGACTTCATGTCCTGGCGCAGGAGCTGGGCTTGTGTTTGGGGGCGTGTTGGGCCCGGCAGGAACACAGTTTGGAGCAAGGCTGTGCTTGGCCCTGGGCTGGGCTGACTTCTTTCTGCCTTCAGGTGGCGTTTCTGCTCTGGGCACTGGGCTCCAGGGTGGAGGAACGCCCACATCCTGTGGGGTGTGGCCGTGGTGAGCCACTCCTGCAGCAGGTTCTCCCAGGGGTGCAGCCTAGGTGTACACTGGGTGTGGCTGGGAGAGTGCCTGCCCTTCACTTGTTTATGGAGATGAACTTTTTTTTT
>NW_022105908.1:23316252-23317840 GCF_000313985.2 Echinops telfairi | reverse complement strand
CCGCTATCTCCCTTTCCCCTGTTGCTCTCCCCCCTGGAGGGTATGTGTGGGGGGTTATGTGTCGATCGTTGCAATGGGTAACCCCCTTCCTCCACCCCTCTCCCCACCTTCCCCCTACCCTTCTGGTGTAGTAGGCCCCGAGCTAGGCTGCTGCCCTGTGAAAGAAAGAGGAGGCTTTCCACCCCCATAAAGATTCACAGCCTCAGACACCCACAGGGGTCAATCTGTTGCAATGAACTCGATGATGGGGAGGAATTGTTAAGATTAGTATGATTTTAATGTGTTAGGGAAGGAGCCCTGGCAGTGCTGTTGGCTGAATGTTGGGCTGTGAACCAAAAGGTTCGTGGTTCAAATCCCTCAGGTGTCCTGAAGGAGAAAGGTGAGGCTGTCTGCTCCGGTAAAGATTGGCAAAGCGTCCAAAAGCCTATTTGAGTTGTCACAAGTTGAACTCTGTGGCATTGGGTTGTTTTATTATGAATGTGCTAGTGGGGGACATTGGTAGTTCAAACAGTAGACTCCCCACTGTCCACACAGGAGACTTAGTGGCAAAGTGGGTAGGCATCGGGCTGCTAACCACAGGCCCAAAGTTCAAACCCACCAGCTGCTCCTCAGGAGGATGAAGCTTCTAAGAAGCCCCCCAGGGGCCGTTCTAACTCGCGGGTGGCTAGGAGTCAGCTCAAGGGCAGTGTTTGGTTAGGATGCACTGCACACACAGCCACCAGCCGCCTGTCCCTGGAGGCTTGTGTGACAAGTGATGACGTGTGCAGACAAAGACCTGGTGGGAGTCCACACCTGGAAAATACCAGAATCCCCTGTGGATTGCCATTGCTTGAGTCCATCCCCGTTGGGCACAGGGTCCTCATGAGTTGGGGCTGGCTTGGCAGCAGGCAACAACCGTAACTGTGGGCTAGACGAGAGTCCCAGGGGACCCCCAGCAGTCCTGTGCTCCCCTCCAAACCGCGGAAAGTTTGGCACCTCTGAAGAAAGGCCTGGCAACCTGCCACTGAAAAATCAGCCCCGCAGTTCTACTCGATGCAGAGGGTCACCGCAGGGATGCATGGGGTCACCGCAGGGATGCATGGGGTCACCGCAGGGATGCAGAGGGTCACCGCAGGGATGCACAGGGTCACCGCAGGGATGCACAGGGTCACCGCAGGGCGCAGCCCACTCAGCGGCAACTGCCTTTACGTGCAGACCAGCTGCGACAGCACCATTGAGCCTTGGCGGGCCCTAGGGGAAGTCTCACTGAACAGGTGGGGAAAGCAAGGCAGGCCCTTGCTGGCACACTAGCCCAGGTCTCCTGGTGTCCAGCCCGGCCTCTTGGGGGACAGGCCTTGCACATCTGTTAGCCAAGTCAACGCTTTTGGCCTGGTTACTCGTGTCTCCAGAACGTGAGCCTTTTGGGCTGGAGACAGGGACCCCAGGAAGGTCATGCTCTGCTCCCCGGGGGAGTTCCTGAATTTTATAGAAACTGTCTTAGACATCGGTCAGTGTAAGACATGAAAACATAATTTAAGATTATCAAGGGTTCATGCGGGAGGGAGGAAAATAAAGTGAGGAGCTGATACCAAAGGCTCAAGTAGAAAGA
>NW_022105908.1:23311489-23313704 GCF_000313985.2 Echinops telfairi | reverse complement strand
AAAGAGTTATAGTCTTGGAAACCCACAGGGGCGGTTTTACCCTGTCCTAAAGCGTCGCCATGAGTCGGAATGACCTGGGAGTCTTATAACCTAGGGTGCAGTTGGTTGTAACAGCTACGCTACTTTAGAGACCCCCGAAGAAGACTAGGCCATGCCACCTAAACCCTGCTCGGTCATCATGTAAGACACACCCCACGTTTCCAGACTGGGAAGTGTAACGGAAAGAAGCCCCGCCCACCATGTGTGAGGGAGGAAGAACCCACTGTTTCCGGCACCTGAGAGATGCCGTAGACTGGTTCTCTCAGTCCCGTAAGCAGCAGGACTCACCTGTGCTGGCGGAAGCTCAGTGTCACCTCGGCAAAATCCCTTCACTTCCACCTCCAGCCCCGGCTTTAGTACACACACAATGGGCACGCTAGCTCCTGCCCCCCAAAACTGTGGAGCTGGACAGGGGGGGGCGAGGAGGCGGTGCTAGGAAGGAAGGCCTGGTGATCTCTTTCTTAAAACGAGCCCATGAAAAACTAAGGATCCTCAGAGAACATCGTTCGATGTAGAACTAGAAGGTGAGCCCCTACACAGGAAGGACACGGACTGACCCTTAGTCCAGGGTGGCCTGGGCTCACCCTCCTGAGGGTGGGACCTGGTCTCAGGCTTGGCTGACAGGTATGTTTCCTCTGGCAGGTGTTCCTTCTCCGGGCGGCGGTGCCCCCTGGCACCTGCGCAATGTGTTCAGTGACTCCGTGGAGAGCTCGGATGACGAATTCTTCGATGCTCGAGGTTAGTGAAGCCCATCTCAGCACGACTTCCCCACCCCCAAGAGCTCCTATTGCTCCCTCCCCCACGGGCCGTTCTTTGCAGCCTCACACCCCACATGTGCCCGCCAGGGTAAGGACTCAGCGTGTGTGCGTGCCTTCATGCTCAGCAGTATTTTCTGAGCTCCTGTGGGGGCGGGGGGCTGGGCCAGCTGCTGGAAATACTCCTGTGAACCAGACAGGCGGGCTCACGGCCCTCATACAGCTTACAGTCTAGTGCAGCATTTCCCCACGTGGGCGATGCTGCCCCCTCAGGGGCACTGGGACAATCCTGGGGGCCGCAAAAGCAGATGCCTACACTTTATCAGGGGTCACGGGCTGTCGTACAAAAGGCTTTCCCTGCAGAGGGGCACTGAGTAATTTTTTATTTTTGAAAAGGAGGCAGTAGGCCAAAATCAGTTAGGGACCCTCGTGGGAGAAGCCAGGATTCAACAGTTACCCAGAGGCAGTACCATCACAGCGGCGGCCTTGTGTGCTCCGGAGCAGAATGCTGCGATGTTCTGAGAGGATGATTGTGGGGCACCTCATTTAGTTTGGGAGCCCCGGTGGTGGAGAGACGTATGCTTTGGCTGCTACCCAAAAGGTCAGCAATTCGGACTCACCAGCGGCTCCACAGGGAGAAAGAGGAGGCTATTTGCTTCCATTCAGAGGGAAACTGACAGCCTTGGGAACCCACAGGGGTAGCTCTACTCCGTCCTGCCAGGTCGCTGTGAGATGGAATCGGTGGATGGCAGCGAGACTTGAATGGATTCAGTTGGGGGATGGAGTCTGTTCACACCTCTGGAGAGCTGAGGAGGAGGTGTTGGCTAGGTGAGTGCAGAGGAGAGAACCTTCTAGACAGAGGAAGCCCCGCCTGTCTGTCAGTTTCCCCACTGTGGTGGTATGTGTCGCTATGATGCTGGAGGCTATGTGATTCGTCCTACCAGTGGGCCATCAGTGGTGGTCCCGTGTCAGTGGGGTTTCTACATGGAGACAGACTAGGAAGAAAGGTTTGGTGATCTCCTTCTAAAAGTGAGCCGGGGGAACCCTAAGGATCCCCAAAGAACTCTGTTGGATGTAGAGCTAGAAGGTGAACCCCCATATTGGAAGACACTCCACATTGGCAGTGGCCGCCGCAGTGGCTGTCGGGATGATGCAGGACAGGGCAGTGTTTAATGCAGCATGGAGCTGCCATGAACAGGCCGATGGGAGCCTCTGACATCACCACGCTGGAGGCGGAAGGGTTGGGGGATGTTCCGGGCATGGCAGGGAGGCCCAGGGCGCAGCAAGGAGGAAGCCAAGAGGCAGCAGTACTGGTGGTGTCCTGGGTTACGAGGTGGGCCTTTCACCTCAAGGCCCACTGTTTGAAACCACCCGCTGCTCCTGGGGAGAAGGGTTGGGGGATGTTCCGGGCATGGCAGGGA
>NW_022105908.1:23307763-23311265 GCF_000313985.2 Echinops telfairi | reverse complement strand
GGGGCCTCCCGGCTAGGTGTCCAGTCCCGGGCTCAGTTGGGCTGTGTGGGAGTGGGTGAGAAGCACTAATAATGATCGTCCCTATCTGCACCCCCAGCCCCCACTGCCCAGTCTACTTGGCTCCACTCTGGGAATTCATGATGCACATTGTGAAGGTGTCGGTTCGCTCCTGAGATGGGGCCAGCTTTGAAACGCCTGCCCAGCTGGGTCTGGAAAGAGAACCAGGCTGCGTGTTGCAGGGGGTACATCTCAACCAGGCAGAACGCCAGGGACATGACTTCAGCCAGCATCAAGGCAACGTGCTGTGCGACCTGAAGCAGGTCTTCCGCCTTCTCTGGGACTCAGTTCCCCAATCAGCTCCGTACCTTCCAAGGGGGCTCTGTCTGTGGGGACCGTTTCCAGGGATGTCTGGCTGGCAGGTGGGAAGCTGCCCCATCAAGCCTCCTGACCTTTCTGGGCTCTGGGCAGAGAGCAGCCCCCACCACCACCCATGCCAGCCCTGAACCAGCCCCGTCAGGCCCAGCTCTCTCCTCCCATTGGCATCTGATTGGAGTGACGGTAAGGCTGTGCTTCTCCATAGCAACGAACCCACAGTGTGACAGGAAGACCTTCAATATTTTGATGCTCCAGAGACTTTTTATTTAAAGTATGTTTGCATTTTGCTGGGGTTCTGTTTCCCATGGAGGGTGGCGTGCTGTGGGAGGGCCTGTGGGTGGCAGGTGAGCCAGCTGCGTCCCTCCAGTTCTGCTTGCCCCCGCTCCCAGCACTCTGACACTCCCCGCTCCCCCTGCAGGAGAACCCCTCACTCTTCTCAGTGACTAGTGGTCCCACCATCTTTTCTCTCCTCCCCCTTCTTCTTATCGCCTCCTTATTGCTTTCCCTCCTGTACCCCAGGGTCTCGGGCTCTCCCTCGTCCTGCCTTCCACCTCTCTGCACTCCCTGCAGGGCCTCCTGCACCTCTGTTCTCCTCCCCCATCTCTGCTCCCTCACGTCTGCCCCCGGCCCCCCCGTATCTGCTCTCCTCCCCTTCATCCCTGCTCCCCAATCTCTGTTCCCCCAGCTCTGCTCTCACCCCTCCATCTCTGCTCCCCCATTTCTGCTCCTCTCTCTTCTCTCCCCATATCTGTTCTTCTCCCCTCCATCTCTGCTCCCCCATCTCTGTTCCCCCATCTTTGCTCCCCTCCATCTCTACTCCCCCATATCGTCTCTCCTCCCCCTCCATCTCTGCTCCCCTGTATCTGCTCTCCTCCATCTCTGCTCTCCCCCCTCCATCTCTGCTCCCCAATCTCTGTTCCCCCAGCTCTGCTCACCCCTCTCCATCTCAGCTCCCCAATCTCTGCTCTCCCCCCTTCATCTCTGCTCCCTAATCTGTGTTTCCCTATCTCTGCTCTCCCATATCTTCTCTCCTCTCCTCCATCTCTGCTCTCCCCCTCCATCTCTGCTCCCCAATCTCTGTTTCCCCATCTCTGCTCCCCCATATCTTCTCTGCTCCCCAATCTCTGTTTCCCCATCTCTGCTCCCCCATATCTTCTCTCCTCCCCTCCATCTCTGTTCCCCCATCTCTTCTCCCTTCCACCTCTGCTGTCTCCCTGCTCCTCTCCTTCCACCCTTCATCTCTGCTCTCTCTTCTGCATCTCTGCTCTCTCTTTCCCCACTTCTCTTCTCCAGAACATGCTCATTTCCAGGACCCCTCCTCTACCAGGCTGCTGGAGACCCTCTCTAGTTCTGATTGGCCAGCTCCCAGCCCTCCTGGACCAAGACCTCTGTGTGTTTCCTTGACATAAGGTTGTAAGGGGTGATGCACTTCACTCCTTACTCCTAGGAACCTGGTGTAGGTCAAATCCAGCCAGCTGCCTGTGCACAGGCCAGTCTGTCTCGATCTAGGGCCTGTCTGGGATGGGGGCCTCTCTGTAGGCTGTCCTCTGGCCCAGCCTGAGTCCTGGCCCTGGTTCTGAGTGGGAGCCTGCTTCTTGTAGCCCCACCCCCCCGCCCCGCAGTGCCAGCTCCCACCGTCCTGGAGCCAGTTCTGCTGGCCTTGCAGCCCAGTGTAGAACCCACCATGCCACCTTGGCTTGAGTGTCCACTCCCCGGTACCCTTGTGTCAAGCTGATCATGGCTCATGGTGCCTCCACGTGTGTTGGAGTGACTCTGTGCTTCATAGGATTTCAGTGGCTGGTTTTCCCTGGAGTAGATGGCCAGGCCTTTCTTCCCAAGTGCCTTTGGGTGGCCTTGAGCCTCCAGTCTCTCGATGAGCCAACGAATGTGCTGGCGTCTGAACCTTCTAGGGACTCTCAATGTCAGCAGTGCCTTGGTCATGCTGTTAAAAACAGTGCAGCCCACCAGCCACGCAGCCCACAAAATACGGCAGATGGGAATGTGAGAAATGACCGGGGGGGCTCACCCTCCCCCCAGAGGTGGCCCTTTTGCTGACAGCTGGGTAATGAAGAATGAGCTGCCTGCATGTCTGGGGAAGCGTGCTCCAGGCAGAAGGAACAGCAGGTGCCAAGTCCTTCTGGCAAGAATGAGTTTGGTAAGCAAGGGGATGCGGAAAGGCTGCGATGCGCCAAGGGGACCTTGCCCACCAGCAGGGAAAGGGAGGGCAGACGTGACCAGAAGACAGCCGATGTCTTTCTGATGTGACTTCCACCAGGCTCTGTGATGATCCTGGTAGCCCTGCCCTCACCCACGGGAGGCCAGAGGCTCAGAGCACAGAAGGTCACGTGCAGGCTGGGCATGCAGAATGGAGACCTGCCTGGGCGCTGAGTGGAAGAGCTTCTTTGATACCAGTGGATGATGGGTAAAGATCACTAGGTGCCAGGGGATCTGGTCAGCACCCCTGGATGAGCCCGAGGCGAAGTGTGACCGGCTAGGGCACCCATATCCCATAGGGGTCCTGGTAATGCTGTGCTAAGTTCTGTGCTAAACCACCAGCATGGGGCCCTGGTGGTTTAGTGGTTACACGTTGGGTCTCGATGGGCATGGTTGGCAGTTTGAAACCAGGAGGCTTGAGGCCCAACGTGGAGAGACTGGATGCTCAAGATCACCCAAAGGCACTTTGGGAGAAAGGCCTGGTCATCTGCCCCAGGGACAACGTTTGAGATCTGCATTCCTAGAAGGGACAAGGAGGCCCACTGCCACCGTGCTAATGCCAACCCATAGTGACCCTACAGGACAGAGGAGAGCAGCCCCGGGTTTCCATGGCTGTCAATCTCTCTCTCTCTTTTTAAAATCATTTTATTGGGGGCTCTTAGAGCTCTTATCACAATCCATCCATCCTTCCATTGTGTCAAGCACATGTGGACATAGGTTGCCATCATCTTTTTCAAAACCCTTTCTTTCTACTTGAGCCCTTGATAGCAGCTCCTCTTTCCCCCCCTTTCTCTCCCACCCTCCTACCCTCGTTAACCCTTGATAAATGATAAATGATTATTATTTTCCTATTTTACACTGTCTGCTGTCCCCCTCCCCCCATGCTTCTGTTGTTTGTTCCCCTTGGGGAGGG
>NW_022105908.1:23302800-23306616 GCF_000313985.2 Echinops telfairi | reverse complement strand
AGAGGATGGTTGTATGTTTCATCGTTGCTACACTGCACTTCCTCCCTGCGACCCTTCCGTAAGGGGATGTCCAGTTGCTTACAGATGGGCTTTGGGTCCCCACTCCACACTCCCCCTCATTCACAATGATATGATATTTTGTTCTTTGATGCCTGAGTATAAACATTTTTAATGGCGAGGGGGTTGCTGAGTAAATTTTTTTTTTCTAAAATGGGAACAGTAGGTCAAATACATTTGGGGACCTATGTTAGGCCAGGTTGTCTAGAGAAGCAAATTCAGTGACACACATAAATATATAAGAAAGAGAAGGCATCCCAGCCCAGGCCGACTCACATCCCTAAGTCTGATACTAGTCCACAAGTCCCTCTTCAGACACATGCCCGTGCTGCAGGATGATCAGCTGGGGGACAGGAAGATCACGGACCATGGGGTGCAGAGCTGTGTGGACCCAGTCGGTGGAAACAAGGCAGGGTGCCGGCGGCTCTCCATGTCGGTGGCAGAGTCCCAGCAGGCAGGAAGGCAATGTGGCAGAGCGAGGAGGAGCAGCAGGCAGGAAGGCAATGTGGCAGAGCGAGGAGGAGCAGCAGGCAGGAGGGCAATGTGGCAGAGCGAGGAGGAGCAGCAGGCAGGAGGGCAATGTGGCAGAGCGAGGAGGAGCTTCTCCACGTCCTCAGGTTCTCAGAGGGCCCCTGATGGACAAGGTTAGATTCCCTTCCTACACTCACGTACATCTTCATGTGGACATGAGATCATCTAACTACCACAGAACCTACGGGCTAGAGTAGCTCAGATGAGGTTAGCTGGAGTCGGCTTGGGTATTTCCAGCATGGGTCAGTCCATGGCGTGTTTCTATAGCAAAACTCTTTTTTTTTTCATTCAGAAAATATCACCTACATCCTTATGCTTAATCGTCTAGTCAGATGCCACAACTACTGGAATTAGAGGAGTCCTAAAGGCCACAAACATCTAGGCACAAATTAAAGGCCCTTACTGTAGACTTGACGTAGTGCCCAGAGCTGCCTAACCACAGGTTTGAACCCCCAGCCCCGCCGAGGGAGAAAGATGAGGTTGTCTGCTCCTCAAAAGATTACAAGCTGTGGCAACTTAATGGCACCGTTCTCCATTGTCCTATATGGTCGCTGTGCATTGGAACCAACCTGTGGGCAGGGAGTTTGGCACCTGACTTGGGCAGAATTCTGCTTGGTAGAATTCTTGCCTTCTGAGCTGGACATCGAGCATGCCTTCCATGCACAGCCACCACCCATCTGTGGCTCTCATGCCAAACAGGTTTCAAAGGACCTTTCAGACTGAGATGCACTAGGAAGAAAGGCCTGGCCATCTCCTCCCGATGGTCAAGCCAGTGGAAACCTTAGGGCTCACAGCGGTCTCATCTGCAGCCAGCCAAGCAAGGGGAGGGCCCCAGACCAGGCAGTGTTTTGTTGTGTTTTGCATGAGTCTTTGTAATAGCCACCCCCATGAACTTACCTGCTAGACACTGGTCTTCATGGGGGCCTGCCTGGAACTAGCAGGCAGGAGATCTGAATCCGGGCCCCAGCCTTTCCCATGGGCTGTGTGCCACTGGGCCAGCCAGGCAATTACAGAACAAGGGTGTTGGGGTTTACCTCTGCCACTCTTCTCAGCTCCGCTGGTTCCAGGAGGTTCCCCAAAATGGCCTTGGGAAAGCCCCATTGGTCCCAGAGCCCAGCCCCAGCCCCTCTCTTTGGGAGGGAATACTTGTTTGCTTTGGACTCCCTCTACACTGCCTCCCCTCACCCCTCCCCGCCACTTCTTCCCCGAGTCCAGCATCTTAACAGAAACACCCTATAGATGTGCACAAGGAAGCCAGGCCCTGAGAGTTGTAAGAAGCCCTTGGCGGCCAGGACCTGAGGGTGGGTTGGGGGTGGGGGTGGGTGGGAAGCAGAGTTTGTTCTCAGGGTTAATCAGATCCTGGGTGGTTTGCCTGGGAGCCCAGCAGGGCCTACCCCTCTGGGCCAGGGGTGGAGATTCTGGTGGGCCGCAGAAAGTCTCTGCCTTGCTGCCTTTGGCCCTGTCTTCTGTGCCCTCTGTTCCCTGGCCCTCTTGGTGCCCAGCCTTGGTGGTGTAGTGGTTACCTGTTGGGCTGCTAACTGCAAGGTCAGCAGTTCAAAACCACCAGCCACTTTCAGGGAGAGAAATGGGTCACTGTGAGTCGGGGCTGACTTGATGGCAGGGAGTTGAGAGCGTGGACTGATGCCTCCCCCCTCACTGTCCCCCCCACTTCCTCCCCACCCCCTGCCGCTCCAAGGTACCTAATAGGAAGCCAGGGTCTTGGGAGCTGGACTTCCCTGCAGAGACTCAGCTTGCTGTTCTGAGCTCCTGGTTTCCCATAGCAACCAGGAGAGGGAGACAGGGCAGGGATAAGTAATCCCATTTTAGGGACAAGAGCACCAGGACACAGAGGGTCATCTCCCAGGCTGTCTCTTTCTGGATGCAGGCTTTGCTGTAATTGCTCAGCCTCCTGGGTGCGTTCAAACCCCAAGGAAATGTGAGGAGCAGATGGTCCAGAGAGCCAGGGCTCTCATTAGGGCTAAGCCCCAATGGGCTGCTGCCTGCTCTCCTGCGTCCACCAGACCAGAACACCAAACTAGTCTATTCTGACTGCTAATGACCCAATAAGACGGGGTAGAACTGCCCCTGTGCGTCCCCGAGACTAAAACTTTTTATGGGAGTAGAAAGCTTTCTCTTTCTCCTAAAGAATGGCTGGTGGTTTAGAACCGCTGACCTTGCAGTTCAAAGCCCAACTCATAAGCACTACACCAACAGCAGGGGTGGGCTGGAATGATGCAGGGGTGGGAAGGTGGTTGGTGTGTTTTGGCAAAGGAGTCCTCTGGCAACCAATCGCTCCCCCACGGGGGAGGGGAAACAGAGGAGATCAGGCTAGGGCGCTTGCCCCAAAGCCTTCTGGACAGGAGGATGAGTGAGGATGATGTGAGGAAGAGGTGGTGAAAATAGCAGTCCTGGATCCCAGAGACCCCAAGGCCATGCACATATAGGTCTCTGGAAAGATCTACCTTGTAAGCCTGTTGCAAGGATGATAGATGGTTCCGGGCAGGCCATCTGGACAAATGGACCAAGCCCTGGCTTCCTGTAAGTCCAGGACAGAGAGGCTTCATACCTCAGGGTCCTGTGGGTCCCGCCCAGGGAAGGGAGCAACGTTGTCCCCGATGAGCCCTAGGGGAATTGGCAGAGAAAGCTAGACAGTGGTGGTAGTCCGGGCTGGGTCTGTGGCCAGAGCCACAGTGGCCCTGGCTCTGGGTGACCACTGCTGAGGATGGGGGTGCTCAGGGGGCGGGGAGGTGATGCCAAAAGGATGTCCTCACTGGCCGTTGCCAGGGGATGAGCATCAGCATGCAGGGAAGAGTCCCCAAGAGAAGCGGGGCAAAATCAATAACCAGGACATTCATCCAGATGAGCCCTTTGAGACCTCCGGGGCCCCTGATGGGCCTCATGCGCCCCAACGGGGGTGGGGTGGGGGGGGAGCGGGGGGAGTAGAGCAGAGAAGCAGAGACTCTCTGAGAGAGGAGCCGTTCCCCCACTCCTGTGTGCGTGCATGTGTGTGTGTGTGTGTGTGTGTTCCCACTGCTACCCAGGGGACAAGCTCATTGTTGCCAGAGTGGGAGATCTGAAGACTGTCTTTGGAGAGGAGGGAGAGGGAGGGAGCGGGAGGGAGGGAGAGGGAGAGAGAGGGAGGGGAGCCATTAATGGAGAGACAGGGCACCCATACAAAGTATGAGAAGCAGAGAGGGCGAAAAGGAGCAAGGGGTGCTCAGTCAGGGT
>NW_022105908.1:23296304-23302531 GCF_000313985.2 Echinops telfairi | reverse complement strand
TGGAGAGAGGCACCTCCGCCCTGAGAGAGGGAGCCCTGAGAGAGGAGAGCACTGGTACTGAGGGACAGCAGGGGAACAGGAAGGAGGCCTGTCCTGGGAGACAGACGGACAGGCGACTGGAGGGATGGGGCAGGGAGCCACTGAGGGAGAGAGGAAGATCAGATCTGTGAGGAGGACAGGGCAGAGGGAGCCGGAACACCACGGACTGTCTTGCCTTCCGGGGCTGGTTGGGGTCCCGCCGTTGACCGATGGCTCTCTTAGCAGAGCGTGGTCAAGTTTTCTTTCCACCTCACACAGGTTCCGGCTTCTGCTGGTGTCACCAGGTACGAAAGACAGACGAAAGACCCTGAGGGGAGGACGGGGGAAGGGTGACCACATCATCAGGCAGAGAGAGAAAGAGACGAGGGCTCCCTAGAAGTATGGTGCTCAGAGCTCCCCAGCCCTGGGGGCAGCTTTTCAAGGTTCCGACAGCCGCTTGTACCTCTCTGGGACAGGGCAGATGGACAAAGCAGGAGCACATCTGCAGCTGCCCGGTGTCCTTCGGCATGTTTCAGCGTTATCGTATACCGGTGCTTGTGAGGGTGCCTCTAGCGTCTATTGGTCCAGGACTCCTGGCTGGTTTTTGTTTTGTCATTTCGGAATTTGAGTTTTGTTCTGTATTTTTCTCGTATTTCATCCGGGGGCTTCAATGGTGTTGCTGGTCAGAATGGTCGATAGTATAGCCGGGCACCCTGTAGGTCTTCTGGTTCATGCGGGTTATTAGTTGTACGGACCAGTTTGCTGCTCTGAGCTTTTGATGCCCCCCCCCCCATTCTCATTTGCTCCGAACGAGTCAAGCGCAGTGGTTGTATCTTGGAGGGCTGCTCGCTGGAACTTAAGATGTAACTCCTTAAAGCAGGATGTCAAACATTCTCTTTGAGAGATACTTATGTCCACAGCCTCAGTTTTCCCCACGACGATGGGCCCCAGTCTTTTAACTCCTTAAGCCAATCCTGCGAGGCGGTTGGAAGCCTCCATAACCCCGTCTTCTGTGGTTTTTTATCTATGTGGATCTGCATGTAGGACACACCAACGGGTATACCATACGTCACTCAGCACGATGTCTTCCAGAGGCGTTCGTTCATGTCATACGATGGTTCACAGACTCCTCCCTGTTCTTGATAGGTCTGCAGTATTCCACTGTATGGAGGTATGTGCCCCAATCTGGTGATCCATTCCTCCGTGGATGGGGCTGAGGTTGCTATTGTGAGCAGTGCTGCAATGAACGTGGGTGTGCGTATGTGTGGGGTACCAGCCCCGACAGTCGAATGGGTCCAAGGGGCGGTTGTGTAATTGAGGGGTAAGTTTAAAGAGACGTCAGACAAGATTAAGCTTACAAGTGCTCACCTTCACAGTCATGACCTCAGGAGCCAGGTACGCGCAGAGAGAGCCAATATATTTCCGACCAAGGCTTATAGACACTTGGGGTGTGTGTGTGCAAGTCCCCCTAGTTACAGGTAACCACATAGTTAACAAAGTGGACTGTACCTTAACCCTAGCGGTCCCTGAGGACATTGGAGACTAACCTAACACCAGTGCCAGGGGCAGGTAAGGGGGAGTGGTTGTACGCAGAGCCTAGAGAGCAATAGCAGGTACTATAGATAAAGCTTCCGGCTACACAGCAATCAGCCATGTGCTTGTACGAGGTAACTTTGAGGTAGCCCTATGATGGGAGGATATAGTGGGGGCAATATTAATTCTGAGAATGTGATCGGGACTCCCCTCCAACGCACACGGGTGAAGGCCTCCCTCCACCCCAGAAACGCAGCCTGCCAGGCTTCTTAATGTAAGAGACTAAAGGACGCATCCGTGTCCACTCTCTTCCCGTTCCCTGCTCCCCACATGTATCCATGTATCCAGAATTCACACCGAAGCCCGTTTTGTAATCCTGGTGGGTTTCTATGAAGGACGGGAGAAGTTCCAGGTTTTACAGTCTCAAAGGGGTATACACGATTTCAGGGCAGCGTGCCAAGCCGTGGGTTCACAACTGGACAGGAGCACCCTTGTGGAGCAGGGCATCCACGCGTGCAGAACCGGGGGAGGGAGAGGCTGTGGCACAGCGGGGACCAGAGAGCAAGAGGGGTGAGAGAGAGTGGGGCACGAGAGAGAGCGAAGGGGCGAGAGAGGCTGTGGCCTCAATAGGTCCACACGGGGGAGGGACACCTCACCCTCAGACCTGCCACTGACCAGGAGCAGGGGAAAAGAGAACAGGCTTCCTACAGCCGGGCTATTTCAAACCTCTGGCTGGGGAGGTGTGGTTGCTGGTGTTGACCCCATTGGCTGGGTTGAGCCCACCTGGGTGATATCACAAGCCTGGGCCTAGTTTGGACCATCCAGGTGTACCTGGCTGGGGGGTCTCCATAGGTGTCTAATTTCTTCCCAACCTCCTTTATGGGGTCCTTTGCAGGCATGGCAGGGACAATCCCCTGTCCCTATTCTGGCGACCTAACAGATTCCCTTTGATTTGCTCAGGGCACACACTCTTCACTAGGAGGCTCAAGGATGGGAGAAGGAGAGAGAGCCAAGGGGTCCCTGAGGTCCTGCCCCTTTTTAGGACCAGAGACAGCGCCAGCTGTTTGTGGATGGTGGGTGTGTGGGACCCAGAGCCCTGTGTCCAGTGTAGTTTGGAAAGATGGCCCCCACGGACTCCATCCGGAGTCATCACTGAGCTCAGACAGGAGAGGACCAGGGTGGACACAGGTGGAGGGGAGGAGCCAATCACAGAGCTCCAGGATCTCTGGTTCCTTCTGAGCAGTGCCTGCTCACCTGAACCCTCATCCGCCCGAATCCCGATGGCGCCTGACTTTTCCTGTGAAAAAGAAGCACTCGGCTGTGCCCGCTGTCCATGGGCACGTCCTCTGCCTGGCAGTCTGGGATCCGTGACCCGATGTCACCCTCAACAGCTCCTGGAGCTGGACCTTGGGAGTCCCATTTTGCTGGTGAAAACCTGAGCCTCAGAACACTCAAGTCATGCCCCCAGAGGAACACGACTGCTAACGGCAACACGTGGCTCTTGCTTCCCAAACACGCCGTCTTTCAAAGAAGCACTGCTCCCCAAGCCAGGAATGAGGCCCCTCTGGTAACTGCTCCTTTGTTAGTTTCTTTTGTTGAAATCCCGAGGCTCGGTAGGCAAGTCTTTGTCTTGGTTTGGATCCTTAGAGTAGGGGTCTCAAACAATGTTTGTCCGTTTGTGATGGACACATACCACTGGGCATAATGTTCTCTAGGTCCATCCGTGTCATGAGGTGCTTCGTGGTTTTAGCTTTTCTTATTTTTTTAAGCGATGCATCGAATTCCATTGTGTGTGTGTGTGTGTGTGTAAAAGCTTCTTTATCCATTCTTTTACTGTTGGGCATTTGGGCTGTTTCCAACTTCTTGCTACTGGCAATAGTGCAGCGATGAACACGGGAGTTGGGTTGGTCCAGGTAGACTAGAGAAACACATTCGTTGATATTCATATAAGTGTAAGAGACACCTTTATATCAAAGAGCAATTGTCTATTGATAAAACACTCCAGGTCAATCCAGATCAAGTCCATAAGTCTGATATTAGCCCATATGTCCGATACCTCTTCAGACTCACCCAACATATGCAAGGATGCCGAATGCAGGAAGATCACAGACCACTGGGTAGAAAGTCTGTGGATCCAGTGGCAGTGGAAACATTTCAGCACTGGCATGGGTCTCCACGTGGCTCCTCCAGCTCCAAAGCTCTGGCTGCCATGTGGCTTGTCAGCAGGAAGACAAAACAGAGAGAATGTGGGTCCTGCCTCCAGGGAAGAAGACAGGAATTCCCAGAATCCTCAGGAGAAGGCCAT
The DNA here is from genome assembly GCF_000313985.2 of Echinops telfairi. NCBI lineage: Eukaryota > Metazoa > Chordata > Mammalia > Afrosoricida > Tenrecidae > Echinops > Echinops telfairi. Next base: position 23,298,675 of record NW_022105908.1, on the reverse strand, counting down.
GCCCATACAGAAGCATGATTGGCTATGACCTGATTGACAGGCTAGACTCTACCCCTTCGCTCAAGTTGACAGGCGATTATGTAACTTCCGCAGGAGTACATATGCCTGTTTGTGTCATGGCTCTAATTTCTTTAGGGCTTTGTGTTAGTCTGGGTACTTTAGAGAAACAAATCCACAGAAACTCATGTATAAGAGAGAGTTTTATATAAAGGTTAAGTGTGCATCACAAAAACATCCCAACCCAGTGCTGCCCAAGCCCACAAGTCCAACATTAATCCATTAACCCATATGTCCAACACCAATCCACAAAGTCCTCCTCTATCTCACAAAACAGGTGCAATGATGCTGAATGCAGGAGGAAAGCCGAATCAGTGAATGTGTAAACATTTCAGCAAGGCAGGGTTCTCCACACGGGTGCTCCAGCACCCAGGGCTGCATTGGGGTAGGTCCATATGGCTTCTCCTCAGGGATGTCTTACAAGAAGTGAACCTTGCAAGCTGAAGCAGGGAACTGGCTAAGGCAGCTGCACCCTGGTCTGACCATCAGAAAGCAAGAGACCTGAGAACTAGAAAGGCGAGGATCACCGAGCCATTTATCCCTCTGCCCTTCAATTAACCCCACCTGTGTTTATCGGCCAGGTTGGCACAATAAACGAACTACCTCAGGCATGTACCTAGCAGAAGGATTGCTGGATCATAGGGAACATCTGTTCTCAGGTGTTTGCGGTTCTGTTGTATTGCTTTCTATAATGGTTGTACAGCTATAGCTGCAGACACTTTAATAGTTGAAATGGGCTCAACTCAAGAGGGGCCAATAAACACTCGCTCTGACACAGCTCTGCTTGCTCACCCCCACTTCTGATCTTCCCACAGAGGACATGGCGGAAGGCAAGAATGCCCTCCTCATTGGGATGAGCCAGTGGAATTCCAATGACCTGGTGGAGCAGATTGAGACCATGGGCAAACTGGAGGAGCATCAAGGTGAGCGTCTTCTCTTTGTTGAGCTTGGTGTGGACACATGTGCGTCTGAGGGTGCGATGAAATGCTGGCCTTTTGAGCCTGGGACTTGGCTGTCAATGAGGAGTCACTGCTCTGGGAGCGTCCCCTCTTAGTATATACGAATTCTGTGATTTGGAGGAAGGCTTATGGGTACTCCTGTGGGGTCATCCGTGGGTAAAGAGTCACACGATATTTTTAAAAAGAGCAATGAGCTTCCCTTGTGCATGCAAGAAGGTCCCCAGTCTCAGGGGCATTCAAAGAGAAATGGCGGTTCAGTCGTATCATTTTTTGCCTTCTACGTGGGAAGCCTGCATTCACTTCTTGACCAGTGGCACCTCATGCAGGGCCACTCCTGACCTGGCTGGAGGCTGGAGTGTTGTTACAATGCTGAACAGGCTGTCATGGAGCTTCTGAACTACGAGGGGCTAGGAAGAAAGGCCTGGTGACCGATGTCTGAAAACCAATGACTGAAAAATCCTATGGATCACAGCGGTCGGCTTCCTAACCCACCAAGGGCAGGATGAAGCAGTAGACAGCGCTTTGTGCCTTTGTGCACCGGGTCCCTGAGTTGGGGTCACTTGACAGCAGCCAACAACAACAGCAGCAGCAGCAGCAGTGGCAGCAGCAGTGGCAGTGGTGCAGGGAGTCGGGGAAAGGCGGCCTGGGCACAAGCTTGTGCGACTGGATAGGGTGGAGTGGCAACTGGAGGAACCTTTGAGAAGGGCAGGAGCTGAGGTCTGGGGGAACGGGGCAGCCGAGGGAGGGACGGCTACATCCACTGGCTATGGAAGAAGGAATATGCGGCTGGGCATTAATCCAGCTTTCTTTGTATCCTCGTGTTATTTGTTATAGTGGGTCAAAACTACACACAACAAAGCATTCTCCAATGCCACAACTTCTACATGTATAATTTAGTGCAAATGATTAGACTCTGTGTTGTACAACCATTATTGCTATCCTTTTTCAAGTTATTTCTGCCACCATTAACATAAACTCCGTGTCCCCTAAGCAAAAATGCTTCCTAATACACCCATGTTAACCATTGGTCAAGTTTGGGTTCTTCTCTTTTTAGTAGTTTTGATATAATATTCTCATATCATGCACTTCCATAGTTACATCGCCCTTAAAAAGAGTTGTATATACATCATCACAGTCAGTTCTTTTTTGTTGTTTTGTTTTGTTTTTGTTTGTTTGTTTTTTAATCATTTTATTACGGGCTCATACAACTCTTATCACAATCCATACATACATCAATTGTGTAAAGCGCATTTGTACATTCATTGCCCTCCTCATTCTCAAAACATTTCCTCTCCACTTAAGCCCCCGCATTAGGTCCTCAATTTTCCCCTCCCTCTCCGCTCCCCCCTCCCTCA
>NW_022105908.1:23293030-23295059 GCF_000313985.2 Echinops telfairi | reverse complement strand
GGGGATCTGCCAGCGGCTTAATCTGACTAGATCCTCTGTGGATGGATTTGAGGGGCCCACTGTACTCCGTAGTCTTCTACAGATTGGGTGTTCACACTTTAAGCTCTGATACTTTTCTTTCATCATCTTTGTAATCCAGTTTTCTTGTGGCCGGACCTTGGTCAGTAGATAAAGCAGGTTCTTCTTGTTCTTCTTTATGAATGTATGCATCTGCCTGGCTGACCATCACAGGAGGCACCCAAGGTGATTCCCTGAACCCCTTGTGATGTGGGACCCGGTGTCCTTCAGCATCTCAGGGATCAGGCTCAAGCTCAGTGCTGTTAGGGCTGACGCAGAGGCAGGGCTTTTAGAAGGAGGTGGGAGAAGGGACCAGGAGGGACCACGTGGTCCTGGGACCAGTCTCTGAAAGGCAGACAGAGGATGTGTGTGAGGACATGTAACACCTGAGAGGATGTGCGGGGAAACTGAGGCTTAGAGAGGGGCTGTGCTGGATTACATTCACTTTTCAGTGAGGAACAGAGCCAGGGATGGACTCCTCTGTGCCTGGTCTCCTGAGGCCAGTATTTGTCTACCGTCCTTCCCTCTTCCTGATTCCTTCATCTCTTTGACTCCTTCCTCTCCGGGCCTCAGTCATGTCTGAAGCAGAGTGAGTGATCCGGAAAGGCCCTTCTGTCAGTGTGCGTGTGCGTGTGTGTGTGTGTGTGTGTGTGTGTGTGTTTGGTTAGATTGGCCTGGCCCAACTCAAGAGAATGACCATCTGGGTGCTCTTGGTGGCAGGAGACCCTGAGTGGCGCCAATGATTATGTGCTTGACTATCAGCTGAAAGGTTGGTGGTTCTAACCCACCCTTGGCAGGAAGGCCTGGGGATTGGCTTGTGAAAGTGAAAAGCTCACTGGTGCTATTGAGTCATGGCACCTTAGAGGTCATTCCTTAGAGGTCATTGTAGCAGTGGCCCCAGGGTTCCGAGGCTGGGACTCTTCACAGAAGCTGGTTGTCTCAGTTTTCTCCTACTGAACGGCTGTGGGTTTGAACTCGGGAACTCTTGGATAGCAGCCCCAAGCTTAACCCACTGGGCCATGAGGGCATCTTTTCTGAAAGGCGATAGCCTCGAAAACCCTATGGGGCCCTGCCCGCTCCGCTCCCCCTCATCCCCAGAGCAGCTGTGTGGGTGTGGTAGATATACAATTATTTGTCAATTTGAGGATTAAGAGTGGAGGGGTGGAGTCTAGCTTGTCAATCAGATCACAGCCAATGAGGCCTCTGTGTGGGCACGGCCTTCTCCTGAGAATTCTGGGAATTCCTGTCTTCCTCCTTGGAGGTGGGAGACACCTCCCTCTCTGACACTCCCTGGGAGACATAGCAGCTGACAAGACACATGGAGCCACCCTGATGCAGCCCGGTATGCAGAGAGCCATGCAGAGACCCCTGCCAGCGCTGAGACGTTTCCAATGCCACTGGATCCAAAGACTTTCTACCCACTGGCCTGTGATCTTCTACATTTGGCATCATTGCATGTGTTTTGTGAATCTGAAGAGGAATTTATAGATTGGTGTTAGACATATGGGCTAATATTGGACTTACGGACTTGATCTGGACTGGGCTGGGAAGTTTTCTCAATGTTCAATTGCTCTTGTATCTAAATCTCTTTCTTATACACATGTGTGTGTCTCTGGATTTGTTTCTCTTGTCCATCCAGACGGACACAGTGGGAATCAACGTGCAAGCGGCTGTTTCTGGGTTTCGTTTTGGTCTTGGTCATGGCTGCCCCTCCTCTGCTCTCCCGGCTCTGCCCCCTCAGTGCCAAGACCCCCATCCAGGGAATGTGGCAGGTCTGCAGTAGTGTTGGGGTTGACATTAGGCTATGGTTTCTCGCCTCCTGAATCCCAAATGCAGTGTTGTCGCCTGCCCCCTCTCTTCTTCCAGCCAGTGGAGTGAGGCCAAGCTAGGGCACTCAGTCTTTAAGGACAGGCCTCTGGCCACCCCAGCATCCACAGGGAGGGCTGGGCTCTGAGTCCAGGGACTGTCTCCC
>NW_022105908.1:23290935-23292613 GCF_000313985.2 Echinops telfairi | reverse complement strand
CGGTGTGGCTCAGGACCTGCATGCTGTCTCTCTGAGCCTGTCTCTCTTCATCTGAAGACCGGAGCTGGTAAAAAGGCTGTTAGGATTACAGGAGGTCATATTTGCAAAGTGCTCATATAACAGGTAGATATTAGAGTGACAGTGGGGGGCGGGGGCCGGGGGGGAAGCCGTGGTTCAGCAGCAGAATTCCTGCCATCCCTATAGGAGACCTGGGTTCAGTTCCTGGCCAGCACGCCCTGTGTGCGACCATGCCCGTGTGTCAGTGGAGGCTTGTGTGTTGCTAAGATGCTGATGGAACTTCCAGACTGATGGGTTTGGAAGGAAGACCTCATCAAGGAAGACCTTGCCGTGTCTGAAAACCAGGCAAGGAAAAGCCCTTGGGGCAAGAGCGGGTGTCCGTTGTCAGCTGCCGTTGAGTTGGCTCCGACTCATAGCGCCCGCGTGTGCAGCGGTCCTGCACCCTCCTGCACCGGTTCTCATGCGCGAGCCCGTTGTGGCAGCCACGGTGCCAGTCCATCTCGTGAGGGTCTTCCCCTCTTCCGCTGCCCCTCTACTTTATCAAGCACGATGGCCTTCTCCAGGGATTGGTCTCTGGTGACCATATGTCCCAAGTAGGTGAGACAAAGTTCACCATCTTGCCTCTCTGGAGCATTCTGGCCGTACTTCTTCCAAGACAGATTGGTTTCTTATTCCGGCAGTCCAATGGTATATCCAAGACCCCAATTCCAGTGCATCCGTTCCTCCTCTGTGTTCCTTATTCACTGCCCACCTTTCACATGCAGATCAGGCCATCGACAGTGGACAATGGTGTGGGGATGGGGAATTTGGCAGTGATCACATGGCTTGGTTCATGTAAAGAAGGCCGCTGACCCATGCGCCTGAGAAATGTTGAATTGGAAGGTGCGGTGCTGTGCATATATTTGACAACCACGCCAGGAGAAAAGGGTCACAGGGCAGTGATCTGCAGCCCCTCACAGGACTGATGCAGGCTGGTTCAGGCGGCACTTGGTCTCATGGCTCATGGGGCTGACTCAATGGCGACCCAAACCACTATCATCATCATCTGCGGATTGAATGGGGAGGGAAGACTGAGAAACCGTGCACCGCAGGAGGGAGAGAGGAGAGGGGGGCAGCAGAGGAAGAGGAAACCAGTTTCATGTCTAGCTCCTTCTGAGCCTCCCTCCACCCCCCAGTCCTCTCACCCTCCGGCCATGGGTTCCTAAGGTGAATCGCTACCACCTCACTTATTTCAACGACCTGCCAGGGAGCCATCATTGGGGACCAGCCCGTGCTAGCTATGGGAAGATAAAGCAGAGAAGGAGGAAGGGAGGCAGCAGAGCCAAGGTGACAGATCACAGCCACGGGCTACTACGCTGCGAGACAAGCTGGGTAGGGGGCCTGAGGACTGAGGCTCTGGGGAACCGTTTTCCAGAAAAGGACTCACAGAATACTTTCTGGAAAAGGCTGCCATCCAAATGGGTGGTGTCGACAGAGCTTACCCTCCTGTCACCTTCCTGGGACCTGTCCTTCAATGCAGGGCTCACCCCAGAGACCCTCCCCCCTTTCATGGTCCACACCCTAGTCAATCACTTCCTCTGTGGGGGCTTCAGCTGAAACGCACGCAAACCTGTCTCCATGAAACTTCTCATCATTCCTGGGTTCCTTCTCCTTGCTACCC
>NW_022105908.1:23289645-23290835 GCF_000313985.2 Echinops telfairi | reverse complement strand
TCTTCCTTATGCCATGTCCACATTTCACATGCATCGGCTTTCAGACGCATAGGAGGTGATGGAAAACACCAAGACTTGGGTCAGAGGCACCTTGGTCCTTGAAGCAGCCTCTTTGCTTTTTAACCCTTCAAGAGGTCTCTTGGAGTAGACGTGTCCGGTGCAATGTGTGCCCCGCCCTGGGTCGTGAAGAGCCCTTATACACGGTGATGTGGTGCCCGTTTCTGTGGAGCCTGAGTGTTTCATGTACATGCTCAACGATCTGATGCTGTGTTGTCTTTTGCCTCCTCTTTTTTTCCAGCCAGTGGAGTGAGGCCAAGCTAGGGCACTCAGTCTTTAAGGACAGGCCTCTGGCCACCCCAGCATCCACAGGGAGGGCTGGGCTCTGAGTCCAGGGACTGTCTCCCGGTCTGCAGAGTCACAGGCGGAAAGACGGGCCTTTGCTGCCCCTTTCTTCCTCGTGAGTCACCTCAGAGGGGCCCAGGATGGGTCATGGCATTGTGGGCTTGTCCCAGAACTATGCTTGGCATACAGAGGCAACACCAAACCAGTAATCACCACCTATCTGGCCACCCCCTCCCTCCTCCTCCCCCACTTGCCTGCCCAAGAACGAATGAGTCAGCCCCTGCGTGAGCTAAGTGCGGGGAGAGTTGGAGTGAGCTGGGAGGGGTGGGAGCTGCCACAGGAGGGCAGGGACGAAGGAAGCAGGGCGAGGCCAGTAGTAGAACCAGCATCTGTGGTCCTGCAGCCTGAGAGGTCGAGGTCTGAACCTTGGTGCTGTACCTGTGGGCACGGTGTGGCTCAGGACCTGCATGCTGTCTCTCTGAGCCTGTCTCTCTTCATCTGAAGACCCAGCTTTCTTCACCACATTTGCTAATTCACCCGCTTTGTCTTCAGCGGTTGTGTCGGGAAGGTGAGCAGCACAGAATGCCAATTTAATAGAAGAAAGTACTCTTGCATTGAGGGAGTACTTGAGTGGAGCCCCAATGTCCTTCATCACAGTCAGTTCTAATGCTTTTTTCCCCCTCCTGCATTTATAGTGTGCTCCCCAAATCTTCTCACCCTCCTCCCCACCCCATCTCACACACATCACCAATAAACCATTCCATCAGTTATTGTCTCTATGCATGTACTCCTCCTGTGCTTCACAAACTGGGAAACCCAACAGAAAACTTAAAAACAAAACCCAAACC
>NW_022105908.1:23286788-23289104 GCF_000313985.2 Echinops telfairi | reverse complement strand
CTGGGCATGAGTGAGCTGAACCGGACTGGTAGTAAATGGTTTGAATCAGACCATCTTATCTTCTATTATGGCAAAAATGACATTTCCTGCATTCTTTGGTTCGTTCATGTTGGGGGTTTATCTCAGATGTGTTATGTCGTTGGGGGCCCCCCTCCTCAATTTTTGTTATATGCTTCTCAGGATATGAAACCCAGGATGGGTGAACCTATAGAGCAGCAAGTAGAATAAGTGTGTCTGGGGGTACAGATGGGGGACAGAGTAAAAGGGAGTTGATGTCAAGGAGTTCAAGAAGGACAAGGGTGTTTTTGAAACTGACTGTGCTAGCAATTGTACAAGACTGCTCGATGTGATTGAACTATGGAATGATATGCTATCTGTATTAACTCACAATAAAATGGTTTTGAAGAAAAAAGAAAAAACATTTCAAGATCTATCCTGAAAACAATGTTGTCAGTGACCGGATGCTATCCACACACTTACAGGAAGACCAGTGATGACAGCTGTGATTCCGGTTTCTGCCAAAGATGGAGAAACCGAAGATATTTACCAACCTCTGCAGTCTGAAATGGATCAAGCACGCAATCAAGATGCATTGAGAATTATCGGCGATTGGAATGTGAGAATTGGAAACAAAGAAGAATCGGTAGTTAGAAAATATGGCCCTGGATATAGAAATGACGCCGGTGATCACACTAAAGAATTTTGGAAGACCAATGTCATATTCATTAGAAATACCTATATACTCGAGTATAAGCCGGCCTGAATATCAGCCGAGGCACCTAATGTTACCACAAAACTACATTAAAAACGGGCTGAAAAACCTGGCTTATACACGAGTGTATCTGGTACTATGTTCAGCAACATAAATGATGATTGTACATACACACACACCTCACCAGATAGGCTATCCAGTAATCAAATAAACTAATTACATCTCTGAAAAGAGATGATGGAGAAGTTTGATATGATTAATCAGAACATTTGATCAAGAACAGGGATACCGAAGGGAGAAGTCCAAGCTTCACTGAGACCTCCAGGAATGATGGGGTACCAACCGAGGTCTTTCAAGGTATGGATGCCATCCTGGGAGTGCTCACTCCTCTCTGCCAAAGGATTTGGAGGACAGCTACCTGCCTGCCTGATTAGAAGAAGATCCATATTTGTGCCTATTCTAAAGGAAGGTAAAGGAATGTGGAGCGCATTGAACACTATTATTAATATCACATGAAAGTGTAAGGTTGCTGGAGTTAAAACAAGGACAACATCAAAATGCTTGCGGCGGTGCCCTGAAAGGGCACTGCCCGTGACTCCAGGTGCAGACGGAGAGGATGTGGAAGAAGGGATGCTCTTGCTGATGTCAGGTGGTTCCAGGCTGAGAGCAGAGAGCACCCAGCGGAGGTGTGCGCTTGCATTCCGTTGACGATGCACAGGCTCTCAGTCGTGTGGACCCTAACGATGGCGGTTCGTATTGTGAAGAATGAGCATCGAAGGGCTTCAAGTCCTCATCATGTTCAGCCAGCAGGGTTGTCTCACCTGGACATCACAGGTGGTTCCTGAGTGAGCCTTTCAAAGTTATGCCTGCTTTCTCACTCCCCTCGCTCCTGTTCTTATTCCTCCTCCTCCTCCTCCTCTTCCTCCTGCCCTCTTCCTTTCTCTAGCTGGCTCTTAATATATTCTGCCAAAGTTGGCTATTTTGGTTTTTGCAGAGAACCAGCCCTTCGTTTGCCTGATCAACGCTAAGGTTAACACTTTCATTTGCATACATTATGTGACTTTTATTTTTGTCTCTTTTTTCCTCATTCCTTTATGAGTTTCTTTATTCTTTACTTGATTCTAGAGAGACATCTTTTGAATCTTTCATGAGATGTTCGATGTGAGTTTTGAGAGATGCGTTAAGTCTGTGTATGTGTATGTTGTAATATACTGCATTCCAACGTATCTACCAATCATCTTCTATCTACCGACCTGCCTCTTGTGGTGAGGTGACATGGGCTCGATCCTGAACCACCGCGACCCTGTGCACCATAGAAGGAAACCCTGCCCGGTCCTGCGTGTCCTCACAGTGGTTCGCGTGCTCACAGCCCATTGTTGCTGCCGCAGTCTCAACCCATCTCCTGGAGGGCCTTCCTCTTTTTCACTGCCCCTCTAGTTTACAGGGACTGCTCTCTCCCGACAACATGTCCAAAGGACTTAATAGGAAGCCGTGCCATCCTTGCCTCTCAGGAGCGCTCTGGCCATACTTCCTCCAAGACAGACTTTTTCTGTGTGTGTGGCAGTCCATGGCACTGTCAACATTCTTGGCCAGCACCACAAGGC
>NW_022105908.1:23279821-23285062 GCF_000313985.2 Echinops telfairi | reverse complement strand
CCAGTGGCCTACTAATGGGCTTTGGTCTCCACTCCGCACTCCCCCCATCATTCACTATGGTCAGATTTTTTGTTCTGATGATGCCTTCTACCTGATCCCTTCGACACCTCGTGGTTGCATTCTATTCCTGTTTCTTGGCCCTCAGTGGGTCTAAGAGTATCTCCTTTGCCTCTGACTGACGCTTACTCAGTTCCTTTCCTTCAGTTGTCTCTATTCTGCCCGTCAGCCCTCCTAGGGAGGCTTTAGCTTTTTACAATTTATTTTTATTGGAGCAACAATCAGTTTATTGTCATGTTCTCAGATTGGCTCTTTTTCATAACACCCTGTTATTGATTCATGAGTAGCTTGGGATCTGTGCCTCATAAAGCTGTTTTTCGCTGTGTTTGGTCAAGGCCAGGGTTTTCCAGTGGGCTAGAGATTGGCAACCAAGGGACTACAAGTACGCACTTTTGGTTGGATTAATTAGTAAAGCATCTGTAGTGAGACGATTACATTGGGCAGGAGTGATCTTGATGCCAATTACTTAAGGAAGCACGTAGCTGCCATCAACACTGGCCAAATATAGGAGCCGTCCTCAAATCCTTTTTTTTTCAGTTGAGATGTGTTTCATCTGTCATAAAATTCACCCTTTAAAAGCGCACAACTGGGCGGTTCTCAGCATAGTCACAACATTTTTTTACCATCGCCATTCTTTGATGGCAGAACATTTTTATCACCCCCAAAAGTAGTCTTCTATCTATGAGTAGCTGCTCCCCAATGCCCCCTCTCCTAATCGTCTTAGAGCCATTAATCTGCTTTCTGGGCGTGGGTTTACCCGTTCTGGAAAGTTCATATACATTTACCTATTCTGGAAATTTTCACCATCACCACCATCTAATACCAGAACATTTTTATCACCGCCCCCCCAAAACAATAATCCTATACCTGTTAATAGCTTCTCCCTACTACCCACTTTTCTAACCCTTTGACAACCAGTCATCTGCTTTCTGGCTGTCTGGATCTGTACTTATTCTGGAAATTTCATATAAATGAAACCGTACGGTATTTGGCCTTTGTGCCTGGCTCCTCTCACGTAGCATGATGTGTTCAAAGCTCATCCATGTTGCAACATGCATTGGCGCTGTACATGCCTTTTTGTCACCGACTACTATGCCATCTCTGGAGAGCTGACGGGTGTTTATACATACTCATCAGTTGATGGACATCTGGGCTATTTCCACTCTGAATAATGCTGCTTTCGGTTACTATCACAAAGAGAATTCTTTTCTTTTCTCTTTTAAAAATCATTTTATTGGGGGCTCATACAGCTCTTATCACCATCCATCCATCCATTGTGTCAAGCACATTTGTACATTTGTTGCCCTCATCATTCTCAAAACATTTGCTTTCTACTTGAGCCCTTGGTATCAGCACCTCATATTTCCCCCTCCCTCCCCGCTCCCCTCTCCCGCATGAACCCTTGATAATTTATAAATTATTATTATTTTGTCATATCTTACACTGTCCAACATCTCCCTTCACCCGCTTTTCTGTTGTCCGTCCCCCAGAGAGGAGAATTGTTTTCTTAATTTCGTTTTTGGACTGTGCATTGTTCGTGTGTGAGAGTACAATTGATTTGTGTTGATTGGTCTTGTATCCTGCAGCCTTGCTGAGCTTGTGTCTTAGCTCAGCATCAATGGAGGACTTGGTTAAACGCCTGTGTTCCGGCTTCTCCATATACAGTGAACCCTCGTTTATCGCGGTTAATCGGTTCTAGACCCTACCGTGATAAATGAAATTCCGCGAAGTAGGATTCCTTATTTGTAAATCAAATATTTTCATAGTTAGAGCATAGAGGACATGAAAAAACACCCTTTAGTCACCATTACACTCGTATTACCCAATTTATTAAACAAAAAAGGGGAAATACAGTAAAGCATTTTGGACGTTACAATTATCATTTATTATTTATTATATTATTTATGGCATCAAGCGTGTACAGTATGAGCCAATCAGTGGCAGTAATGACAGAGCATGCGCTGTTAGGCAAAAACCGTGATAGAGTGAAGCCGCGGAAGTCGAAGCGCGAAGTGGCGAGGGTTCACTGTACACAAACATGTCATCTGTACAGAGACAGTTTGACCTCGTTCCCATCCTTTTTTCCGTCCGCTTTGCTAGGGCTAAAACAGCTAGGGCAGAGTGGAACACAGATGGCGAGGGTGGACATCCTTGCCTTGTTCCTGGTCTTCAGGGGAAGCTTTCCCACCTTTTCTCTTTACCTTGGATGTTTGTGGTTGTTGTTAGACTCTGTTGACACCTGCCAGCCCTGTGTACTACAGCAGAAACACTACCAGTCCTGCGCCATCCTCACAAGGTTTCCTTTTTTCAATTAATATTTCCCCCAAACTATTTTATTAGGAGCTAATCCAGACATCATACTCTTCCGTAGTTCAATCACATCCAGTGGGATTGTACAATTGCTACCACAATCCGTTTCAAAACAGTTTCTTCCTTCTTGAACTCCTTGATATCAGCTCCTCTTTACCCCTCCCTCCACCTCTCCCACCGGACCCCCCAGGAACCCTTATTCCAGTTGTTGTCTCTCTGGGTTCATCAGTCCTGGGTTTCATACACTGGAAAACAGACAGACGCATAAAAAAGATGCAAGAAGGCTACCCACCATGACGCAATACATCAGAGATAAAGCCCAGTATGCAGGAAAACCCAGGAATGACTGAAAGCCAGATCAAGCCCCAGGTGGATCAGAGGGGAGAGCAAGTGACAAGGTTTGAACCACGCAAGTCAGGTTGATCCTTTTAATCTGCTGTAGTCGTCTCTGCAACACGCCCTGTCTGGGAACCAGTGGATTCCCAGCCCTCATTGATGGATAGAGGGAACTCATCAGAGGCTCGCGTCCCCAGTGGATCCCACAAATGTATTGGGGCACAAGCTTTCCTTTTTGAGCCCGTTGTTGCTGTCACTGTGTCAATCCATCGTATTGAGGGTCAGCCAAGCCTGACGTCCTTCTCCAGAGGCCTTGGCTGTCACAAGGCCACAGTACTTGAGACAAACTCCCATCTTCACGTCTCAGGCTTATCCTGGCTATCCTTCCATGACGGATTTGTTCATTCTGTCTGTCCAATGGTTTATCCAAGACCACAGTCCAAATGTATCCTTTCTGCTTCGGGCTTCCTTAGTTACAGTCGAGTTTTTGCATGCATGGGAGGCAATTGAAAATACCATGGAGTGGCAGTTACATAATTTCTTGTCAACTTGTTAAATAGGCTGTAGGGGTGGAGTCTAGCCTGACTGATGCCTCCTGGTGGGCGTGGCCTTCTCAAGAGGATTCAGGGAGTTTACCTCTCTTCCTCCCTGGAGGCGGGACACACACACTCTGCTACACATTCCTGTGGACAAGCCACATGGAGCCACACTGATGCAGCCAGAGCCCTGGTTATGCATCCACCACCACTGGATCCACAGGGCTTTCCACCCACCGACCTGTGATCTTCCTGGACCCGGCATCATTGCATGTGTTGCGGGAGTCTGAAGAGGAATTTGTAGACTGTTATCGGACGTATGGGCTAATATCGGACTTGATCTGGACTAGGCTGAGATGTCTTATTGATGTATAATTACTCCTTGGTATGAAGTCCTCTCTCACACATATATGAATGTCAGTGAATTTGCTTCTCTAGCCAACCCGGACTAACACACCTGGCTTGAGTCAGCAGGCACACCTTAGTCTTCAAAGTCGCATTTTCATGTTTGGACACATTAAAGAGGTCTTCTGCAGCACATTTGCCCAATGCAGCATATCACTGGATTTCTTGCTTGCTGCTTCCCTGGGTGTGGACTGTGGATCCAAGCCAAAGGACATCCTTGCCAATGCCCATCTTTCTTCCATTTGCCATGATGTTGCTCATCGGCCCGGTTGTGAGAGTTGTTCCATACTGCAGGCTGTGTTGTTTGACTTTCATCAACGACGATGGTCCTCGTGGTTTGGGTTATGGGTTGCCTTTATCCGGCAGAGTTCGGATTCTTCTCTTTCTAACTTGTTGAGGGTTTTTATGGCAAAAGGGTGTGGGATTTTGTCAAAGGTGGTTCTGCATCTATTGAGACAATTGGGTGGCTTTCCCTCATTATTTTCTGAATCTAGTGCATTCCATTCATTGGTTTCATGTGTTTGGCCAACATTCTATTTCTGCACCAAATCTCATTGGGCCCTGGATCAATCTTGTCCAGTGGGAAATGTGTCATGTGCAGAATTGACATACTAATGCCAGAGTAATTGATAGCAACCCTCTGAATTACCATCGGCGGGCCTATTTATAACCAGGCCTCCTATTTTTGGAACACACCTGGTGCCAACAAGGCCACATCCTCATTGAGAAGAAGAGACCAGCCACCAACGACACACCCCTGCTCTGTCCCTTACTTGGCCGAGAGTCTGTCTCCCACTCCCCTTTGCGCTGATGTGCATTGATCTGTGGTTCTCAGACAGTATCCCCTGCACCCTCAGCATTGGCATCACCTGGACCACCTCCCATCTGGTGCAGCTGTACCGCAGAGCTCTGGACTCAGGAAGGCGGGGGCAGGTGTTGTTTTTTTTTTTAAAACCAAACCTTTCAGTGATGGTGCTGCAGGGTGAATGTTGAGAAGAACCATTCAGGATGCTGACACGAGTTGATCCAGAAAGTCCCAGACCTCCCCATCCCCCCTGTCCCCCCCCAACACCTCCCCCCCTTCTCTTTATGAATTTGACTCCCTGTCTCACATGGTCTGGTTCCTCCCGAATGTGCACCCATACAGGGGACTTCAAAAAGCATGTGGGGAAAAAAGGATGAAAAGACAGTGGCATTTCCCCACGAAGAAGGCCCCTCTTACTGGGCTATGTCCCCCCTCTGCTCTGTGTTTCTGGCTTGTCTCTGGGGCACGTGACTCGCCTGTTCACTGCTCCACCCACCCTACTCCTGCCCTTGTCAGTAGCTCCTTTTATTGCACTTGAGTTATTTCTGATTTCCAGAATGTTCCGACTATCAAACATTCTCCCCCTTCTGGAGGCAGATGCCCCATTTTGGAAGGATGAGAACCAGAGCACCTGGCTTCTTTTCTACGGAAACACAGACAGTGGCCAAAGCTGCCTCCCACTCCCATGTATCCCATCCAGGAGCCTCCCGCTCCTTCCAAGCTGCCTCTGCCTTCCGCCACGGACCTCTCTGTGCAGGCGTGAGGTCTTGATCTCCTCCTCCCAGGGCTGAT
>NW_022105908.1:23272795-23275416 GCF_000313985.2 Echinops telfairi | reverse complement strand
GAGGAAAGTTGTATGTTTCAACCTTGCTACCCTGCACCCTGACTGACTCGTCCTCCCTGCGACCCTTCTGTAAGGGGATGTCCAGTGGAAGGTCCTACTTCTAAGCAGGATTATCTCCTTTGGTAGAGGGGTTAGCACTCCAACACATATTTGTGGGGGTCAGGGGTGTATAATTCAACTCATAATGCCATACAGGCATGCATCAAGGCTACTGCTGGCTCTGTTCCGGACCACCACAAAAAAGCATACCTCGCAGTTGAGCGAGTCACCCGAAGCAGTGGGTTGGTTTCCCTGTGTGTGAGTTATGCTTTGGGCTGTCAACAAAAGCTCGGCAGTTCGAAGCCACTAGCCGTTCCTTTGGAGAAAGACAGGGCTTTCTACTCCCCTAAGGAGTTCAGGCTCAGAAAGCCACAGAAGCAGTTCTGCCCTGTCCTACCGGGTGGCTCGGAGCCGAGTCACCTCAGTGGCTGTGAGCGTGCCTGTAGTCGTTATGATCATACTGTCCTCCTGCTGTCCCCCAGTCAATGCGGACTCATAGTGACTCCCGGCACGTTTCTGAGACCATCACTGTTGGCAGGAGTAGAAAGCCTCATCTTTCTCCCTTGGAGCTGCTAGTAGTTTCGAACTGCTGACCATGCGGATCATAGCCCAAGGCATAACCACCACACTACACAGGCTCCATGATGTTGCGCTAACATTATCAAAAAATAACCAGCGTGTGACAGAGACACGTCGTGAGGACATGCGGTTAGAAAACATGGCACCCACTGACTCGCTCAAGGCAGGGGGGCCACACGTCTTCAGTTTGTCAGAAAGGGGGAGCTGTGGCCTGTCTGTGTGCGTCCCGTTCTGGTGCCCTGCTCTGCACAGACCCCGTGGACATCGTTCTGTGTGGGATTGGTTACGTCCACCTGCAGAAAACCAAGAATCCCAAGAGAAAATCCCAAACCTGTAGGGCAGGGTCGATCTGTCCCCTTGAGTTTCAAGTACAAAGCCCCGTCTTTCTCCTGAGAGTAGCCGGTGGCTTTGAACTGCTGACCTTCTAATTAGCAGCTGGACTCATAACTGCTATTCCACCAGGGCTTCAGTTGCCTACAGAAGAAAGTCGACATTCCCCACTGCCCACAGTTTGGGTCCAAGCTTCCCGTCACAGTTGTAAGGGTCCCGGGTCGGGGAGTTCTCCATGATTACAGAGCTCACACAGCCCTGGAAGTGTCACTATGCGAGAAGACACAAGGGGACAGCCAGAGCGTCACCAGCTCGGTGATCCCAAGGTTATCTTTTGTTCTGCTCCTCAGGGTGTCCCAAACACCCTCTCCCCCTCTCCCCGTCTCCACTCTCTTGTTCTGGCCCAGGGGTGGGCCCGGTGGAGGCTGCACTGCTTCTTCCTGCCCTGGCCCCTTGTCTCATCGATAACCCCCCAACCAAACTCACCGCCATCACGCTGACTCTGACTCCTGGCGGGCGGCCCCATGCGACGGGGTAGAACTGGTCCTTAGGGGTTCTGAGACCGTGAGCAGACAGCTTCGCGTTTCTCCCAAAGGTCCAGTTGGTAAGTGTGAACCACTGACCTTGTCCACATACCCACCACTGTGTGCAGTGCCCCTCCTCCAGAAAGCTCCTCTGATGCCCACCTCTGACAAAGCTCCCAGCATCCTGCCCCCACCTGCAGCCCTGATCATCCTGCGTTGGGGGTGGGGGCGCTTTTTCCCTTCTAAGCACCCAGGCCCAGAGGGGTCCCTCAGGCTTGCAAGCCCTCTCTCACCCCCTTAGGCCTTCAGCACACAGGCTCTGATACTCGCTGGGACACTGGTCAAGGCTGGGACAGGCGATGATGCAGAGCCAGACGCAGAAATGACCGGTGCCCAAATGGGCCGTGGGGGTGGGCGCTTTGCCCTCATTCAGTGAGCTGATTGCTCTGAGCAGAGTGGGAGCAGAATACAGAAGGGTTGGAGAGGAAGTGTGGAGTGACCTGAGGGGGAACTTGGCCTTCCTGAATAGACCATGCAGCGTACAGCCAGCAGGGAATGTCAGGTGCAAGTACATGGAAAGAGGTGTGAAGAAGCAGGGAGATTTGGGCATTGGGCATGGGGCTGGGGTGTGCGGTGATGGGTTGGGGTATGAGGTGTTGGAGTGCGAGGTGTTCAGCTGGGGTGTGAGGTGTTGGATTGGGGTGTGAGGTGTTGGGCTGTGAGGTGTTGGGTTGAGTGTGAGGTGTTGGGCTGTGGTGTGAGGTGTTGGTTGGGGTGTGAGGTGTCGGGGTTTGAGGTATTGGGTTGGGTGTGAGGTGTGGGGTGTGAGGTGTTGGGTGGCGTGTGAGGTGTTGGGATGTGAGGTGATGGGTTGGGGTGTGAGATGTTGGGTTGGAGTGTGAGGTGTTGGTTAGGGTGTGAGATATTGGGTTGGGTGTGAGATGTTGGGTTGGGGTGTGAGGTGTTGGGTGGGGTGTGATGTGTTGGGTTGGGGTGTGAGGTGTTGGTTGGGGTGTGAGATGTTGAGTTGGGGTGTGAGGTGTTGGGTTGGGTGTGAGAATTGGGGTGGGGTGTGAGGTGTTGGGTTGGGGTGTAAGGTGTTGGGAGGGGTGTGAGGTGTTGGGTTGGGGTGTGAGGTGTTGGGTGGGT
>NW_022105908.1:23271277-23272547 GCF_000313985.2 Echinops telfairi | reverse complement strand
GGGAAGTGAGGTGATAGGTTGGGGTGTGAGATGTTGGGTGGGGTGTGAGATGTTGGGTTGGGGTGTGAGATGTTGGGTGGGTTGTGAGGTGTTGGTTGGGGTGTGAGGTGTTGGTTGGGGTGTAAGATGTTGGGTTGGGGTGTGAGGTGTTGATTGGGGTGTGAGGTGTTGGTTGGGGTGTGAGATGTTGGGTTGGGGTGTGAGGTGTTGGTTGGGGTGTGAGATGTTGGGTTGGGGTGTGAGATGTTGGGTTGGGGTGTGAGGTATTGATTGGGGTGTGAGGTGTTGGGTGGCATGTGAGGTGTTGGGGTGTGAGGTGATGGGGTGTAAGGTCTTGGGATGAGAGGTGATGGGTTGGGGTGTGAGGTGTTGGTTGGGTGTGAGAATTGGGGTGGGGTGTGAGGTGTTGGCCCTGAGGTGTTGGGCTGTGATGGCAACAAGGAGTTTGGGGGGGGATGGGGGTGGAGTTCTTGGAGAAGAGGCAGGGGAAGAAGACAGGAGCTGCTCTTGGTGGAGGTGAATGCCAGTTGAGGAGTTGGGGCTTCTGGGAAGCATCGGGCACATAGACAGAGGCGTGAGCATAGGGGGTGGTGTGTTAGTCCGGGTAGACTAGAGGAACAAATCCATAGACACATATGTGTATAACAAAGAGTAATTGTGCATTAAGAAAACATCTCAGCCCATCCAGAAGAAGTCCATAAGTCCGGTATTAGCCCACATGTCTGATACCAATCTTTAAAGCCCTCTTCAGACTCACGAAACACAATGCAGGAAGATCACAGGCCAGTGGGTGGGCAGTCTTGAGGATCCAGTGGTGGTGGAAGCCTCTCAGCGCTGGCAGGAGTCTCCACATGGTTCCTCCAGCTCAGAGCACTGGCTGCCATCAGCCTGTCTCCATGGGGCTTGTCAACTAGGAGGTCTCACTGAGCAGAGAGTGTCTCCCGCCTCCAAGAAGGAAGACAGGAGTTCCCAGGATCCTCAGGAGCAGGCCGTGCCCACACAGAGGCCTCATTGGTTATGACCTGATTGACAGATTAGACCCCACCTTCACTGTGAATCCTCTCAAATTGACAAACGATGATGTAACGACCACAGGTTGCCCTGGGTGTGGTGAGAGGTAATGAGGATGATGTCAGTCTGAGCTCAGCAATGGCTCAGGAGTGTTTGGAAAAACCAGTGTTTCTGGTACAGATAGGAACTGAAAATACAGGAACCCAGGGCGGATGAGCCCTACAGGACCAGGGGTGTGAGTGGCGAAACAGGGAGGGTA
>NW_022105908.1:23261928-23269827 GCF_000313985.2 Echinops telfairi | reverse complement strand
GGGGGTGTTCCTTGGGGGAATGAGGTGGTGGTGCAGACCTCCAGCGCTGGGTGCCTGTGGGAGAAGCTGGATTTGTGGGGAGAGAGGCTTCCTGGAGGGCCATGACGGCATGCCTACCAGGTTCCCTGTCCAAACGGAGTCGCCCGACCTATTTGCAGGAAGCTTCCACCAACTTCTGTACTAGAGAAAGTTCCAGAAGAGCCAAGGCTGTCAGAGGGCCTGGGGGCCCTGGGAAGCTCCAGGCCAAGTGGGGTCTCATTTAGGCATTGATGGAGGCAGCTGCCCTTTGGTTAATGGCCCTCGTCCGGGGAGCCTGCTAATCAGAAAGCTGATGCTCACAGCAGACACTGCTGTGTGGGAAGACGGAGCCAGCCCCACACTTAAACCTTGCCACACACATAGCTGTCCCTCCTGTGTGTGCCCTGGGGGTGGGGGGTGCCTGCAGGTAACAGTCCAGGCCTCATTCGGGGTGCTTCCCCCCAACCTCTTCTCCACTCCTCCTGCTTCCCAATCTCGGCCTGAGCTAGGTTTTCATCTCCCAACCCCTGGCTTGTGGGTACTCGCCCCTTGGCCCCTGTGGCTCCCTGTTTAGGAAGGACCCTCACTTCTTGTCAAGGCAAGGGATGGCATGGAAGCAGTGGCTCTTACCTCTGAGCCTCAGTTTCTCCAGTTGCTAAGAGGCCCAGGGGTGTGAGGGCTCAGGGGTCTCACCCGTGGGAGAGGACAAGGCCCAGCAGCAGCCTTCCCACAGACACAGCCACGCCTGTGCTCAGAGGCAGCTCTGGAGAGACCCCGGGACCTGGCTCCCACCTGCAGCCCCGGCAGGCGCCCTGGGATACACCCGGTGTTTTGGATTGCATCCTACCCCCCTCCAAAATACGCCTTGGACTCTCAACCTCCACATCTATGGAAGGAATTCTGGGGTGCAGCATGTTAAGAAGCATTGCTCACACGAAGGCGGGCAGTTCGAACCCCCCAGCTGCGCCTGGGAAAAAGAGGAGGCTGTCTGTTCCCATGGAAGAGTGACAGCCTCAGGAACCCCGAGGAGCCATTTCACTGCCCTGCCGGGTGGCTCTGAGTGGGCCCCGCTCCACAGCGGTGGTTTGGCGGGTTCCTTTCTCATACCCACGGCAGCGGTCTCACTTGGAAATCAGGGTTTCCCTGTTGTGTAAAAGATGCCAGACCGGTGTAGGGAGTTGCTCTTGAGATATACAAAAAGCAGGTTAGGCACAGAGGTGTGGGTACAAAGGGGGACGGAACCGTGTGGCGATCACCAGGAAACCGGAACCTCCTCCACCAGCTGCAGCAAAGAAGGCTTTGTCCTCCTCATCCCCTGCCCCTGCAGGCAGACGAGGCCCCACCCCTGCAGGCCCCCTGAATTCTGACTCCTGGCCTCCTGCCCTGGAAAAACCACTGTCTGCCCTTTCAGACCACCCACACGGGCATTCCTGTTACCATAGTCGCACCTGGAAAAGATGACAGCCCCTGAGCCTCAGCCCTGCGATGCCCTTCAGCCCCTGGGGTCTTCCCTGCACTCCTTCCTGCTCACCCAGAGCCACCCACGAGCTTGTTGGTCTCAGTCCCCACAGTGTGACCTGAGGTCCTGCCCAGGCTCAAAGCCCACATGCTTCCTGGGAGGAAGGCCCTGCAGGCCTGAGCATCTCCTAGCTATGAATGGCAAGTCCCTGAGAGCCTGTCTAGAGGGGGAGCTGGCACCTGGCAGGAGAATGTAGGGACAGTGAGTCAGGCCTGGCCACACCCTCTCTGGACTCATCTTCTTCCCCAAGGAAGATTGGGCCATGGAGCGGGTGGAGAGGCCTCTCTGAGAAATGCCAGAGGCACTTGTGTGGCAGGGTCATGTGACCAGAGCAGCTTTGTTGTGGATTCCTGTGCTCCAAAGTGCCCCTGCTCAGGGTTTAGTGCTTGAGTTTGAAATAATCTTCTCTTTGGATCTGCGTTTTGTAAGTGCAGTTCAAGATGAAGTAGCATGCTCCCATGCCAGGGGAATCCAGCCCCTAGCACATCATCACGGGTCCGGTAGGTGCAATCGTACAGTGATCATAAGTAAAGATTATAGTAAAGTCATAAAGAGCATGAGAGATTGAAATAATGGAGTCAGACACATTTCGTGGTAGCATTGCTGACCTCAGCCTCACTTGGTGGTCCACGTGGAGAGAGAGTGATATTTAATGCTAACCAAGGCTTTTATATTCTCTGGGGACATGCAAGCCCCCTAATTACAAGTGAAGACTTAGGTCACAGGAAAGGGTTGTGCTATAGGTAATACAGTAATGGGAGGGGGCTGATCTAGGGGTATACAAGCAATAGGAAGAGGAGGGATTGGGGGTATACATGTGACAAGATGGGCGATCCTAGATTCAGGATGGCAGCCTAACTTTGGATGTCACGGAGCTGGTTTGACTTGTTCCCTGGCACCAGTATCAGTAGGGTGTGAACTCCACCTACAGGAACTGCAACCCTTTAGGGACAAGTAGCCCATTGTCCTTAACAGCAGGGAGGGGGTGCCCTACCTTGGTCTGGCAACTGACTGCCTTCAGGGAGGATGTCTCTAAGCTTCTGACCTCCCCCCATATGCTAGCAAAAAGCCCCTAATGTTTGGCATGTCTTTGGGGGAGACAAAGCTTGGGAAAAGTTTTTTTATAATCCCATACTCCCAGGGGCTTGGAGCTTCAGTTCACAGCAGTCCTGATGGCCCCACCTTCCTGCTTCCTGGAACTAGTTTCTGCTTCCACCCTCCCACTTGCCCTCTGTGTCCCCAGATCCTGCCCACCTTCCTCCTACCCTTCCACACAGCTGGTTTCTACCCCAGAAGGGGAGGATCTGGTCTGGCAGGGAATCCCCATCATGGGCCGTTCTGCCCTGGGCTAGTTGATAGGAGACTCTTTGGGGATAAGCATGTCAGCTTCCCCAGTCTGGGAATCCATTGCTTTCAGACATGGGGCGTATTGCAATGACTCGGGGGCCTCCTGTCTACCCTGGTAGCTTAGTGCTTATACATTGGGCTGCTAACCACAAGGTCTGCAGTTTGAAACCACCAGCCACTCCTTGGGAGAAAACCAGGCTTTCTATTCCTGTAAAGCAGGGGTCCTCAAACTATGGCCCGTGGGCCACATGCGGTCCTCTGAGGACATTTATCCGGCCCGCCGGGTGTTTTAACGCCATTGCCTGTCCTGCTTAGTGTACATAGGAATTTGTTCATAGTTTTTTTAAAAAACTATAGTTCGGCCCTCCAACGGTCTGAGGGACAGGGAGCTTGCCTCCTGTTTAAAAAGTTTGAGGACCCCTGCTGTAAAGAGTTACAGGAGAGCCCAGTCCCTGGAGAAAGACCTCGCATTGGTAGAGGGAGGGGCAGCGAGGAGAGGAAGACCCTGAGGAGATGGAGTGACATCACGGCTGCAGCAATGGGTCCAGGCATAGGATGGAGCAGGACTGGGCAGTGTTTCCTTCTCTTATGCACGGGGTTGCTATGGGCCGGAACCAACTCGGTGGCACCTCAGTTACAGTACACAGAGTTACAGTCCCGGAAACCCACTGGGGCAGCTCTACCCTGGCCTAAGAGTTGCCATGCCTCCACATCAACTCTATGGCAGTGAATTTGGGTTTTTGAGTTTGTCTCCCCTGGTGGGGACATGAAAAAGGAACAATCTTTCTCTGAGGCTGGCCCTGTGCTGGCCCTTGGGACCCGGAGCTGACCGTTGAAGCTCCTGAAGTGGGGTCCTCATGGAAGCGATGGCCGGTGCTCCGTAGGGAAAGACACGTGTGTGGAAAAAGCACCGGAGAGACACATCTGGCAGGTAAATCAGGTGTTCTCTTAATGACGGGATCACGCGGAATCTCCATTCTTACCTGAGGCTCCCGAGTGTTTCCACGTGTTCAATGAAGAGCTGTTGTTATTGTGGTAATTAGAGAGGGAACATGGTTTTCGTGCAATGAAAGAAACTATTTCAATAGCCCCACAATGCATAGGATGGAGCCCTATGGGTAGCAGTGGGGGAGGGTGCGTGGATTCAGTTATTCATTCAAGAGATATAGAGTGAGAAGGGCTGTTGGTTACGGCCTGGGGAGCACACCAAGGGACAATGATGAAATCCCTGCCATGGTGAGGGAGAGGGGCAAGTGCTAATGAAGCAGACCCCCCCGGAACCAATCACAGGCATGGGCTCTCCAGTTGGGAAGAAGGAGGCGCCTTCCATGGAGGAAGCAGAGTGGGCCGGGATGTTCACCTCGGACAGGGTGCATGCGGGACACCTGGGAAGCATCTGGAGATGTCTGGGGGGAAAGGGGGCCAGGGCTCCAGAGCTGTGGGAACAGGGCTGACCTGGAGACAGGCTGCAATCTCTACTGTTGGCCGTTTAAAGCTATCACACTCTCCGTGGGGGAAACGAAGCTTTCTCCTCCCATAAGCAGGTACAGTCCCTGAAAACCACAGGGGGCAGTGGTACCCTGTCCTGGGGGGTCCCTGCAAGTCAGCATCGACTCGGTGGCAGTGAGTTGAGCGAGCACATGGGCATCCAACCCTCAGA
The DNA here is from genome assembly GCF_000313985.2 of Echinops telfairi. Classification (NCBI taxonomy): domain Eukaryota; kingdom Metazoa; phylum Chordata; class Mammalia; order Afrosoricida; family Tenrecidae; genus Echinops; species Echinops telfairi. The sequence continues at coordinate 23,265,283 of NW_022105908.1, read as the reverse complement.
GGAGGGAGTACGGGCCACAGCTGGGGAGCAGTTGTTTGCGGGGGTGGAAGAAGCAGCCTCAGAGAAGGCAGAGGTGAGAAGGCCGGAGGTGGTCCCATCTGACACCTCCATCAAGGGCTAGGGGCCGAAGCCTGCGGCAGAAGCAAGGCAGGGCAGCAAGCGGGCAAAATACCGTCGTGTCTCCAGCCCAGAAACGCAGGGTCTGGCCCAGTCAGTGAAGGCTACCTGGGCGGAAGGACCTCTTTGGCCCTCGATAATCACCCTAAAGGCAGGCAGTCTGAGCCTGCCTGGGATCAAGGCCTGAAGATCTTCCTGCCTGAGGGTTGTGGACTAGAAAGCCGAGGAGCTCGGCACGGCTCTGGCACATGGGGGTGTTGCCCTGGTCAGAAGGGACCTGGCGATGGCAGGTTTGGGTTTGGCTACTGCAAGGCGGGGGGGATCCTGTGCTCACGGCTCTGTTCTTTCCTGCAGGTGAAGGGGCGGCGCCCTGCACCTCCAGCCTCCTTCAGGAGAAGCAGCGTGAGTTAAGCCTGACCCACCGGGCGCCCGTCTTCCCATCCCTCCTGGGGGATCCCAGCCCCTTGAACCCGGAGCCCCTCTTTTGCCCCTTCAGAACCCAGAAGGATTGCAGGCTCCTCACTCCTTTGTCTTCAGGCAGGATCAGAGTCTGAGGGCCACTCACCTGGTCTCAGCCCACTCTCTGCTCTGTGAGCGGAACAAGTACCCGGGGGTCATAGCTGTGGTGTCAGAGCCAGAGTGTGGGGAGGGAGGGGGCCTGGGACTGGTGAAGCAGGAAGGCAAGCCCAGCATGGAGGGGGGCAGGGAGTGCCCAGGAAGAGTTCCATTTGCATGTCATTTGCATATGGACCGCCAGCAAGAAGGATGGGATGGACAAGCCCTCAGTAGCTTCTAGACACTCTCCTTTGGGTGACGCCCATCCAGGAACCCTGGCGGTGGTGACCACCATGGTCAGAAGCTTCTCGTTCGTGCCAGGCTGTGCGTGATGGGATGAGGAGCCCAGGGCACGGCTGTTGAGTCCTGGGGCCTCCCAAGTCCTTACCATCCTGTAGGCTTCTCCAGGTCCCTCTCTGCCCAGGTCTTCTCAGAAGACGAGTACAGACGTAGGTGCAAGGACTTGGCCAGGACCCATCCACTGGCTGACACAGGGACCTCGGGCTGTCCTCTCGGGAGCTTCTGGGTGGACTTGGGGAGACTGGGATGGAGTCAAATGCCTTTTTGACTGGTGGTATGGAGTGTCATGTCAGGTGGAGCTTAGAGGGGGGAGTCCCTGTGTATGTTTGGGGTGTGTGTGCCTAGAACTCCCCTGACTGCTCTCTCCTGCTGTCTGGAGCTCTGACTGTAGCTTTGGGCGGGGGGTGGGGGGGTGGGGGGGGTGCTCAGACTTGTCTACTTGCCATCTTCCCAGACTCAAGCCGAAGGCCTCGCCCCGAGCTCTTCCATCCTCAGCTTCTGTCTCATGGGGCTTGCCTTGTCCACCTTCCCATGGCCCAAGAGCCAGCCCTGTGGGAGAGCACCTGCCTCTCAAGGAGCCTTCTCTAGATTTCCAACACTCCCCTAAGTGCTGGTGGGCGTGACTGTCCCTGTCACCTCTCCCACCACCAAGGCTCTGCCTGGATGTGTACCAGGTAAGGACAGAGCAGGATTGGGGCTGGGCTGGAGAACAGAACTACTGTGCTCAGGAAGGTGAGCCCTCCCTGCCTAGAGATGATCCCTCTAGGACAGGGTAGACTTCCCCCGTGGGTTTCCAAGACTGTAACTCCTTATGGGAGTAGAAAGCCGGGTCTTTCTCCCTCGGAGGAGATGGTGCTTTTGAACTGCTGATCTTGTGGATCGAGGCCCACCTTGGAGCCACTGCACCACTAGACAACCCCAAGTAGGCTGTTGTGCTCAGTCACATGGCCTTGCTATGAGCCGGAGTCACTGGATGGCAGCTGACAACAGCAGATGCCCAGGGGTGCCCTGAAGCTACGATGAGACAGTGTAGACATCAGAGCCCACATTTCCCAAGTGGCAGTGGTGGTGGTGCCGGGCACTGCTGAGTAGACGCCATCTCAAAGGGATCCTACCCCGTGTGACTGAGCATTCTGGGCTGTGACCTTGAAGGGTGAGGATGGATTGTCAGGTCTTTCTCAGTGGGTGGACTTGAACTACTAAACTGTCGGTGAGCCATTCTGGCTGAAGGGCTCCGTTGCTGAGTGTCAGCCCAACCTTGTCTACAATGGCACCGCTGCGATGTATCTGTGTCGTTTTTCCACCAGGGTGAGTATATTCAGTGGAAAAGACAGCGTTTTATTCCACACTGATGCCCTGGTGGTGTAGCGGTTATTTGTTGGGCTGCTAACAGCAAGGTCAGCAGTTCGAAACCACCAGTCACTCCATGGGAGGAAAATGAGGCTTTCTACTCCCATAAAGAGTTTCAGTCTCAGAAACCGATAGGGCAGTTTTACCCTGACCTATAGGGTCACCATGAATCGGAACCGACTCAATGGCAGTAAGCTTGGTTTGGGTTTTGGATGTCCCATCTACCATTTGGGGGGCACTAAAATACATTTTCTTTTATGACAATGATAACCAATGAGGGTTGGGGTGGTTGCTTTGAACCCACACGAACCAACGTAATTTATGACCTTACCGCCAAAAGCAGGAATGGCAGTGCCTGACGGTGGTGGTGCAGACAGTTCACACGCTCAGCTGCTGACCCAAAGGTTGGTGGTTTGAGCCCCTTCCCCCCTAGAAGTGCCTCAGCAGAAGGTCCTGATGATCTACTTCTGAAAAAGCAGCCACTGAAAATCCCACCGAGCTCAGTTCTACCTGGACCGACACACAGCGTCACCATGAGTCCAAGCCACTGACTTAATGGCGCCTTGGCTGGCCTGGTGAGCACCCATGTGGATTCGCCTCTGACCTCCACCTGGCTTTTGAAAGCATGTCGCAAGGCACTACGCGAGTCAGGACATCCGGAGACCACGCTGGGACAGCTGGGTGCTGGCAGTACACGGGCCTGATTTCGACCCTGTTGGCTTGCTGGGACACTTAAGTAGACAAACGACCTCATGCCTCTCTGAGTTCGCTTTGCTTTGCTTGTCAATTTCCTGGGGGGCCGAGGGAGGGTCACAGCGGTAATACACGGTAATACACGTGGTGCCCCGATCTGCACCTGGCCGGGAAGCAGTGGCTGATGGTTCTCCTTTGTTATTGGCAGTCTGGATGAGTGTTGGCAACATGCAGCACCTGGTGGCAGGTGTGAGCATTGAATCTTGTCATCTTGCGGAGCTCAGTCTTTGGGCAAACTGCTGGTTACCATGGTCACAGATTTTATCTGTGCCCCCCCCCC
>NW_022105908.1:23258286-23260827 GCF_000313985.2 Echinops telfairi | reverse complement strand
CGGGGAGACCTCTTGTGACCCACCAAGCATTGACCCAGCCCGTGGAGGATACCAGAGGGATGTGATCTGTGGGACCCAAACGCATGCTGGCTGTCACTGTCTGGACCAGGCCAGGGTCGGGTTTGAGAGTGGGGCTGAGGGGGTAGCAGGCAGTTGCCCCACGCGTGTGGGGAGGAGTCTATGACCGTGCCTGCTCACTAGGGTGGGGGCTCAGGGAGACGCTGAAATAGCACAGCGGCTTACACACGGAGAAAACGATCCTCTTGTCCTCCGACCAAGACCCGATACTGGTCCCAGACGCCCAGCTAGACTGAGCCCCACAGCCCTGCCCCGCATCACCAGCCACCAGCTGCACCCTGAGTTATCCCCGCCGAGTCCCGGATCTCGACCCTTCTCTGGGCTGAGAGCTCTGGTCTGGGGCTCAAAAGGAATCCCGATCTCATTAGCCATCCACCAAAGGAGTCCACGTGGCTCTCCCAAAGGGACAGAGTGAAACGATGTGGGGGGCTTGGTAGGACCCTTTTCCAACGTGGGGCTGTTGACCTTCGGTCCTGCTGCCCAGGGCCCCTGACCAGAAGTGGAAGCTCCAAAAGCCCAGGGCAGCCATCCAGGGGCTTCCCTCCTGGGTACCCATAGCCTCACGCTCTCCCAGGAGAAGCCCACCCCACGGATGCCCAAGGCCGGCCTCCCCTCTTTTCTGCTTGGTAACTGGCGTCTTTTCTTGGTCTGTGTGGGCAGCTTGCTGAGCACAGCTGCAGACAGGCTATATTTAGCCTCTTTAATGAGCTCAGGGTGGCAGACGCCTGCCTGGGGATCACTTTCCTTGTGTGCGCGCGCACTTGCCTATGCTTGGCATGGCCCGTTCTTGGGTTGCGCGTGCGGATGCATCTTGCGTGTGCCTGCGCCTTCTGTGCGTGGGTCTGCGTTAGTGCGCCCACTGTGCACGGCTGCATCTCATTAAGCTTTGCATACCAGCGTGGCCAACGGACGTATACAAATCTCTCTGCGGTGTCGGCGCGCCGCTGAGGCTTCGTACAGCATCTGCGAGCGCAAACCAAGAGCAAGCCATTCATTCATCTGCTTGTTCCACACACGGTTCGTGAGCACCTTTTACATGACTGCGCCCTCAGAGGCTCAGGGTTTACAAATGGAGCCCAAACAGACCCCGCCCAGCCTTCAGGGACCCGGAGGATGGAGGAGGGAAGGGGGTCATCAGATGGGTCCTGACCAGTCCAGGAAACAGAGGCTCATTGGGGGAGGGCTTTGGGGCAGAGAGGTAAGAGCAGAGAGCTGCAGAAGGAAGCAGCAGTGACGTTTCTGTAGGAACCATCTGGGCCCAGAGGAAGAATGGTCCAGGTGGAGGGAAGAAGTGTGTGCCAGAGCCCTGGGGTGGAAGGGAGAGTGGCTATTCGAGAACCATAGCAGAAGCCCAGGGGCTGAACTCAAGGAGGGAGGGGCAGTTGGAGGGGGTAAGGCTGGAGAGGTGGGGGAAAGGGAGGGGCGGGGCCACGTGGTCGCTGTGGGAAGCCAGCGAAGTGGGTGGCACGGACTGCTATGATGAGCTGTCACAGACTGGTTGGGGTTCAGCAGGAAAAGGAAGTGAGTCATGGGGTTTTCGCAGCAGGCAAATTGGGGTCCTAGGAGCGCTGGTGGCAAAAGCGAAACCAAACCAAACTCACAGCCATGCAGTGGATGAGAACCCACAGTGACCCCGCCTACAGGATAGGGGAGAACTGCCCCAGTGGGTTTCCAAGACTGTCACTTCTTTAAAAAAATTTTTAATCATTTTATTGGCAGCTCTTACAGATATCATAACATTCCACAGTTCAATCACATCAGGGAGTATTATACAATTGCTACCACAATCAGTTTCAACCCATTTTCTTTCTTCTTGAACTCCTTGATATCAGCACCCTTTTATCCTCTCCCCAACAACCATACCCCCAGGAACCCTTATTTTTCATTTTTATTTTCCCTATAATAGGTTTTATTTTTTTTGCCATATCTGACACAATCCAATATATTCATTCGTATAAAATTATGTTGTTCAATCCCATCAAGTGAGGTTATAGAAGTCATCAAAGCTATCAGCTCCTCTTCCTCCACTTTCCGGTCTCTTCCCGTACTCCGAGGGAACCATTACTCCTGTTACTATTTATGAAGGGTTATCTCTTGGATTTCATGTGCCAAATGAACTTAAGTATACAAATGAACATACATAAGTCTAACATGATTAATGAGGTAAAACAAATAAAGCCACAATAGTAAGGGGAGGACATATTAAAGAACTAGAAGATAGTATGTGGTTCATCAGTGCTATACCGCACCTTGGATTTATCATCTCTTCCATGTGGCCCTTCTGAGAGGGACTCTCCAGTTATCTCACAGGTGGGTTTTGGGTCTCCACTACATTCCCAGCCCTTCATATTGATTTGGTTGCTTGTTTTTGAACTTCTGATCCATATTTCCATCGATACCTCATGATCACACAGGCTAGTGTGTTTCTTCTGTGTGGCTTTGTTGCTTCCCTGCTAGAGGGCC
>NW_022105908.1:23255831-23257913 GCF_000313985.2 Echinops telfairi | reverse complement strand
TTAGTCATTCCTGTCAGATACAACTCTATTGATCAAATGCTACCAGAGAAGCTACATCTCCTCACCATCAATTTCAGAATGCTTGCTATTCCCTCGTCCTCATCATTGTTGCCTCCCTGCTCACCTCCCCCACCTCCTCTGCTCCCATGCCCCCCAGGAACCAAGACTAACTCTTTATGGGAGTAGAAAGCCCTGTCTTTCTCCTGAGGAGCGGCTGGTGGGTTTGAGCTGCTGACCACAGTCCAGCCGGTAACCACTGTGCCCCCAGAATTCCCTGCTCTGCTGGCAGAGGAGCTGCGAACCTCAAGGTCAGCAGTTTGAAACCACCAACTGCTCCTTGGGAAAGCGATGGGCTTTCTACCGACTTATAGTCTCAGAAACTTACAGGGGCTGATCTACCCTGCCCTATAGGGTCTCCATAAATCAGAATCAACTCGATGGCAGCAAGTTTGAGGTTTTAAAATATATATTTATATATAGGGTCACTATGAGTTGAAAACAAACAGTCCCAGGGACAGTGAGTGTTGAGGGTTTAAGGAAACCCTACTCAGGGGTAGGGTGGGCCTTCCCACCATTGAAGATAGCTGCGTGGGCAGGCTGTGGGCCCTGCCTATGGTGACCTGGCAGGGAAGGGGTGTCCCTTTTCTGGACTCTCCTGTTGATGCCTTCCACTGGCCACACCTAACCAGAAGTGAGGGTCCGGGATCCCCTGTCTCCAGGGCCCAGAGAGAGTCTTGGGGAGCACATGGGGAAAGTGAGCACACCACTGCCTCCTGGTGGTGAGGGTCCTGCTCGCTCTGCCAGCCGGCTGCATTCTTAACTTGCAGCATCTGCTGTGCTGGTGAGAGATTGCCCCACTCAGTGGGGGCTTCACTTTTCCTCAGCCGCCTGCCACTGTCCCAGAGCCCACAAACAGCTTCTCCAGCACCCTGGTGGGGGGAATTGTGTGTGTGTGTGTGTGTGTGTGTGCGTGCACGTGCACACCTGTGGGGGTCATGTGCAGGCGCATGCACAGTTACAGGGCACTCTTTGACCACCTGATGCGCACGGGGGGCCACAACCAAGATGGGTGCCCCTGTGTCTTGCTTTGCAGCCCTTGGTGTGGGCTCCAGAGCCCCTGCGGCGCACTTGCCTTCCACCCTCCCAGAGAGGCCAGCTACCTGCCTAGCCATCTCTCCTCTCCTCCGTCTGGACGTGGGCTGGGGAACTTGCTTTTCCCAGCTCCGGGGAATCTTCTCATGGACAGGAAAGACTGTTTGGTGACAAAAGTCGGGAAATGTCCACAAACCTTCCCAAAGGCAAAGAAGCCAGAGGAGGGAGGATAAAACCAACAATTCACTGCCGCAGAGCTGTGGGTTACACCGGGGGCTACTGAATGCAACGTCAGCAGTTCAAAACCACCGGCTGCTCCACAGGAGAACAACGAGGCCTTCTACTTCTGGGCAGATTGATGGGAAGTCTCAGAAACCCACAGGGGCAGTCCTACTCTGTCCTGGAGGCGCCAATGAGATGATGTAATCATTAATGTCTTTTAAAAAATCACCCTCCGCATGTGTTTACAAAAATTCCCACCTTTAATCACTCTTTTGGATGCATGTCATGTCCACGGCCTAAAATCTAAAAGGAACAAGAGGTGAGCAGTAGGTCTCTCTTTCCTCTTCCACCCCCAGATCACCCACCCAATCCATCTCCCCGGAAGCAAGGCTGATTACCATTTCATTAGATAACATCCCAGAGAGGTTTCTGCATCTATCCATAAAGGGACAGATGGGTGGATCCAAATATATGGAGCATAGCTGCATATAGATCTATAAACATATGGATTCAAATATATGGAGCAGATCCATAAATATTCATGTAAAGATTCCTATCTCTAACCACATAGCTAATTTCTCTGTCTACACACACATACCCACGCTGAGGTAGTTAGTTTATTGTGCCAACCTGGCCAATAAACACATGTGGGGTTAATTGAAGGGCGGAAGGATAAATGGCTCTGTGAGCCTCGCCTTTCTAGTTCTTAGGTCTCTTGCTTTCTGATGGTCGGACCAGGGTGAAGCTGCCTTAGCCAGTTCCCTGCTT
>NW_022105908.1:23251832-23253219 GCF_000313985.2 Echinops telfairi | reverse complement strand
AGAGCAATTGCATATTGAGAAAACATCCCAGCCTAGTCCAGATCAAGTCCATAAGTCCGATATTAGCCCATATGTCCAATACCAATCTATAAATTCCTCTTCAGACTCACACAACACATGCAATGACGCCTAATGCAGAAGATCACAGGCCAGTGAGTGGGAAGCCTTGTGGATCCAGTGGCGGTGGAAGCATCTCAATGCTGGCAGGGATCTCCACGTGGCTCTGCCAGCTCCAGGGCTCTAGTGTGGCTCCATGGGGCTTGTCAACAAGAATGTCTCACAGGGAGTAACTGTGCCCTACCTCTTGTGAGCTATCTATCTCCATTGTGCCTCCACATGCGGTCGTCAAGGTGCGACCTGATTGACAGGCCAGACTCTACCCTTTCCTCAAGTTGACCTTGTATAACTGCCACAATGCTCCTTGGAAGCCAGGATGGTGAGACTTTGTCTCACATATGTTGGACATGTTGTCCTTGGATAGACCATCATGCTTGGTGAAAATCAAGGGGCATTGAAAAAAGAGGAAGGTGCTCAAGGAGATGAATTAATAAGGGGCTGCGACAAGGGGCTCAAACCTGAGGTCAGTTGTGAGGACGGCGTGGGCTGGGCAGCACTTCGTTCTCTTGTACACAGGCCCACAGCGAGTTGGAACCGACGCGATGGTACCTAACAACGACAAGCAGGGAAAAGACGGTGTTTAAAGCGATTTTCCTCGAGCATTTCTCTTATTCGGGTCCCTGAGGCGAGCCTGTCTACTCCCACAAGGAGCGACAGTCTCATAAGCCCACAGGAGCAGTCGATTGCCCTGTAGGGTTGCCATGAGTCAGAATCAACTCAATGGCAGTGGGTTTGGCTTGTGAGTAAGGCCGGGCCTCTTTGCATGCATTTAAGAGGCCCACCCCAGTTTCCTTTGTGGATCGCATGTGCGGTTCGCAGGGATCACTGCCGGCAGTGGGTGGGACACAGTGCTGCCCCATTCCTGTGTGTGTGTGCTGGCTACCGGGGACCTGTAGGACACCCCTTCCAAGCAGGCCTGGTGAGACTGATGGGGAGCCTGTGGGGCAGGACCCAGGGGACCAAGAAAACTGCGGACTGGACTTTATCCTTCTGCTCCAGGGAGTAGCCTGTCCACTCCTCTTGCTCCACCCCAAGGATTGGGTGTGGAGGTATTTGATTTCTAATACCTCCAATACCGCCTGATGATGCCCCCTTGTGGGCGTGGCCTTCTCATGAGGATTCTGGGAACTTCCTTTCTTTCTCTTGGGAGGTGGGGCCACACTGTTTGTATGCTTCACCTTCCTTTGACAAGCCACATGAAGCCACGCTGAGACCTGCAAGAGCCCTAGAGATGCTTCCACTACCACTGTTTCCCCCTGTGCTGTGAGAT
>NW_022105908.1:23248671-23251007 GCF_000313985.2 Echinops telfairi | reverse complement strand
GGACTAATTAGTTGTCAAATTCCTTCTCACTGTATATATCTATATCTATCTATCTATCTATCTATCTATCTATCTATCTATCTATCTATCTATCTATCTATTCATAAGTATCCTGGTTTTGTTCCTCTAGAGAACCCTGCCTGACACACCTTTTGCTTACATCCTCAGAGAAGTCTCTTAGTCTGCTGCAGACCCCGTTTTCCCACCTGCTAAATGGAGGCCAGTGCATCTCAGGATTGACACAGAGATGATTTGAGGCATAGTGTGAGGACTAGAAACTCAAGTCAGAGTTTAGGGGAGCTTGTCTTGAGCATTTCTGGAATCTTGGGAGCCCTGGCGTCAGTGTCATATAGGCACTGGGCTGCTGACTGCAGGGTCAGTGTATTGAAACTCCCAGATCCTCTGCGGGGAGGAAGCTGGGGTTTCTGCTAGAAAGAGTTACCGTCATGGACACTCACGAGGGCAGTTTTAAGCTGCCCTATAGGGTTACCATGAGTCGGCATCAACTTGGTGGCAATGAGTTTGTAAGTTTGGGGTCTGAAACCTTTCCTCAGCCTAATTCAAGATGATGACACCTCTAGATCTGATGAGGGGTTCCCCTAGGGGCGGGACTCCTGGGAGCTGTCCCTTGTTCATGCCCCTCCTGGGGGGCTGATGGCATCGGTCAGGCTGAACTGATGAATGCTGGCTTCTTGGGCCAGATCTCTCCAGACTGAGGTGGCTGGACTCTGGTTCTAGGAGGGCAAAGGAGCTTTGGGAGGGACCTCAGTCTCTGGATGCCTCAACCGTGGATGGATGTTTCCTCCCCAGCATTCCTGCTAAGTGGCCGTTACATAACTTGCTTGCATAACCTCAGTGAGGTGAACTCCCTGCCTTCAGGCCACCATGAGCCATTTTTAAGCTCTTGTAAACATGTCTTCAGTCCATTGGAATGGGCTCTCGAGAAACTGCCCACCCCTGGATGTCCTGGCGCCTGTCCTCTGCTCCCTGGCGCCGAGCGCTGCTGGGCTTGGCTCTTGCAAGCAGCAACCGGATGCCCCTTTGAACCTGCTCTTCTTTAGCCCTGGGCCCCCCTGCTTCCTCAGCCACTTTCCCCAGCCGTCTCACGGGGTCATAAAGGTCCAAACATGTTCTCGGTGGTCTGAGCTGCACAGGGCAGGGCGGGGGTGTCCACATTTTATTCTGAAGAATGAGTCCTGGTTCAGGCAGCCTGAGAGTTGGCTTAAGTTATTTCTAACCTTGGCTCATGTGACTGGGCAAGTCATGTGATGTGTGTCTTCATCATGTGACCTTACACCGACCAGACGACTGGGTGCTGATCTTGTGACCCTGGTGGCTTGCTGCGTCCTTGATGGCAGGGGCGGTGTCTGGCTCATCCTGGCATCGTCAGTCCTGGCACAAGGCAAGGCAATGATCCATGAGTGGGAAGCGACAGGAGAGGTCCTGTTTTCCTTAAAAATCCAAATGCAGGATTTGAATTCCTTCATGGCATGTTTCAGATCTATTCTTCCCTTCTACAAGCATTTCTTCCTCTTTTATATCCCCACACTTAGCCTATTCGCTCCCAGAGGAGAAAAGAAAAGAAAAAACAGTAACAACAAAATCACCAAAATGACATCGAGTTGATTCTGACCCTAGAGGACAGGGTAGAACTGTCCCTGTGGGTTTCCAAGACTGTAACGCTTTACAGAAGTAGAAAGCCTCATCATTCTCCTGTGGAGGCGGCTGGTGGTTTCAAACTGCTGACCCTGAGGTTCCCAGCCCAATATGCAACCACTATGCCATTGGGGCTAGGGCAGGACCGTGATTTATCTGAAGGATCTGCATCTAGTAAAGCAGTGGCTTGTGGTTTGTTTTAAAAGTATTGTATGTGTGAGAAATGCTGGGCCTGCCTCTTGTACTGCCTTGGTTGGATAGCATCCCTCACAAATTCATGTCTGTCTGGACCCTCCAAATGTGACCTTATTTGGAAATCGGATCTCTGCAGCTATAACTAGTTAAGGTAAGGCCATGCTGGGTTAGAGGGTACCCCAACCCAGTGACTGATGGCCTCCTATGAAGAAGAGAGGTGCCCAGAGAGACAGAGGAAAGAAAAGCCATGGCAGACGGAGGCAGAAAGCGCAGTGAGACAGCCACAAGCCAAAGTCTGCTTTGGTAGGAAGAGACCAGGTAGGATTCTACCCTAGAACCTTCAGAGGGGTCATGGCCTTGATTCAAGGCTTCTGGTGTCCACAATTTTAAGAGAATAAATTCAGAAACTGAAATCTCTGCTATCAAGTCCGTTCCGACTCTGAGTGATGCTATAGGACAGGGTAGAACTGTCACGGGGTTTCCAA
>NW_022105908.1:23246771-23248438 GCF_000313985.2 Echinops telfairi | reverse complement strand
ATAGACCACCTTATTTCAACGCACCCCGTGGGCGCTCCTTTGTGCTGGCAGCCGCGGGGAAACAACAGAGGGACCTGCTCAAGCACCAGCGTGCTTGGTGAAGGGGAGGGACCACGAAGAAGAGGGAGGGACCATGAAGAAGAGGGAGGGACCAAGAAGAAGAGGGAGGGACCACGAAGAGGAGGGAGGGACCATGAAGAAGAGGGAGGGACCATGAAGAAGAGGGAGGGACCACGAAGAAGAGGGAGGCCCTCGCCGGGATGGGCTGGCGCAGTGCCTGCAACAATGGGCTCAAACCCACAGATGTCGTGAGGACCGGGCAGGACCGCGCCGTGTTTCATTCTGTCTGCACAGGGCTGCTGTGGGTCAGACCTGCCGCAGAAGCCCCTGCCGACCACATCCGAGGGTTCTCTTTAGGAAGATCTGGTTTTAACTTTCAATCGTGAATGGGGCGGAGGTTTCCAGAGCAGAGCGTCCGTTCGGCATCCAACAGCTCAGGCACATTTTGCCCCATCTCATTCCCGGCAACCTCCCCTCTTCCCCCTCCCCCCGCCCTCCCAGCAGCATTGCACCCAGCCTCCTCCCTGGGCTTCCCACCTCTGCTCCTCCCTCCTGAAGAACTATGTTCTCACTGGAGAGAGACGGGAATCGGAACAACCGGCCGGGGCTCACCACCCAGAGAAAGCGGGCGTGTTTCCTCCGGTACCCACTCTCAGGCTCAGGTGGTAGATATGGGGGGTGGAGGGGACTACAGGTTGGCCTGCTAACTGCTAGGTCGGGAGTTCAAAGCCCCCAGCCGCTCTGTGGGAGAATGATGGGAATTTCTACTCCCATGAAGAGGAACAGTCTCCGAAGCCCACAAGGGCCGTTCTGTAGGTCGCTGTGGGTCCGTCTACTCGATGGCAGGGGGGTTGGGTTTGGGGCTGGCGGCCTGGAGTCTGGCTAGTGCACAAGAGGAAACAGAGGCTGTCCAGTGGGGTTTGGCGGGTGGGGGTAACGAAGTGGGGTGCTGGGTTCCCAAACCTGTTCACACCAGAGCCCAGCCACATCCATCGGTCAGGCAGATTAGAGCCTAGGGACAGCGTCCCTGGATAGCAGGTGTCACTGTTTTAAAGTGCAGTGGCGCTGTCATCTCCGCTCTCCTGACTCATCCTGCTCAGGCCCATCCTGCTGTGGACTGTGAGTCCCCGTCAGGCCACTGGAAACCTACGAGCCGCACCTCCAAGTGGCCCCCTGCCCGCCAGGCCAAGGCAGCTCAGCATGGACTCTTCCTGCTCTGACTTCCAAGCCCGCCATGGGTGCTGGCTCCTAGGTGGGTTGCCGTCCGGTCCACGTCTCCCTTCTTCTAGGTGCCCTCAGCGCCTGGCATTCCCTTGGGTTTCCTGGCCTGTGTTAGTCTGGGTACTTTGAAGAAACAAATTCACAGAAACTCATGTATGAGAGAGCTTTCTATAAAGGGTAAGCGCACATCAAGAAAGCATCGCAACCCAGTGCTGCCCAAGCCCACAAGTCCAACACTAATCCATTAACCCATATGTCCAACACCAATGTCCAACCCATATGTCCAACACAAAGTCTTCCTCCATCTCACAAAACACACACTGTGATGCCGACTGCAGGAGGAAAGCCGAGTCAGTGAATGTGTAAGCATCTCAGCGCTGGCAGGG
>NW_022105908.1:23244232-23246565 GCF_000313985.2 Echinops telfairi | reverse complement strand
CAAGAGACCTGAGAACTCGAAAGGCGAGGCTCACCGAGCCATTTATCCCTCTGCCCTTCAATTACCTCCACATGTGTTTATCAGCCAGGTTGGCACAATAAACGTTAACTGTATCGCTGGCCCGTGCCCCAACAAGTCACTGAAGTGGAGCTAGCAGGTCTGCTCCAAGTGCAAAGCCAGCGTTCCATGAGCGTCCTTTTCACCATCTTCTTGAAGCACCTGCTTCTGAATCTACACCAGGGCTTGTCTGGGAAATAGGCACCACGCTCCCTTGCTGGGCCCAAGCGATTTGGAAAACCCAGATGACATCTGCTTCCTGCTCTGACTTCTCCCTTATCCCTCGAGGCATCTCGACAGTCAAGCCCACCTGCAGTCCCGGTCCTGGGCCCAGAGGTGCATTCTGCTGGGCAGGGAGGTGTAAACTCCCCCAGGACAGCCATCTCCTGGTCTCCGGCTCTGTCTCAGACTGCCAAGCTTTCCGTGGCCAAGAGTGTTTTATGGGGTTAGGGAGAAGTTTCCATTTCTGGGGTCTTTGCAAGGCCCGTTTCCTCCTATGTCTGTGTCTTTCTCCCTGTGGGCTTACCTGGGAGCTGGGTGGGCGTGGGTGGGGGGGTGGTGGTGCTGTCTGAGCTCCTGGCTTGCAGCTGAGATTCGTCCTTCTAGGTGTGTTGCTCCACCCTCCGCAGAGTCAGCCCGCTGGGCGCTGTGGAGTTCATTGTGTGCGTGCAGTCGAGCTGCACCCCACAGAGTTCCCAGAGCTGTGGCCTTGGGGAGGAGGATCACCAGGCCTTTCTTCCCAGGTGCCTCTGGGAGGATTCAAACCTGCAGCCAGTTGGTTGGTAGTCAATTGCTTACCCATTCAGGCCACCCAGGGATGCCTCATTTCAGAGCAAGTGATAGAAACATTGGGGTCATCCCCCCCCCAAACCTTGCCGATCTGTGCCCTGCGGGACCCCACTACTGGCTCACAGAGTGCAGATACTTCTGTAAGTACTTCTCTGGTCTCAGGTGGGGACTAATGGAGGTGGGTGGGAGTGCGGAGGGGCTGGTGGGATGGAGAGTGAGACAGAGTGGTCAGCTTCCGCGGGGCACTGCCAGCTCCCTCTCCTGCAGAGTCCAGCAGCTGGTGGCGAGAGAGGCGGAGACGGTCTGAGTCTTCAGCCAAAGCTGGTGGATGCTCTGCTTAGGGTGTTAGCGCGGGGCTGAACTTGGCTTTTATCTCAAGAGCAGAGGCGCATCTGCAATTAGAAGGATGGGTCACGATCGGTCCATGCTTCCCAAGGCTGTGATTAAGCAAAAATAGCCTCTGCTCTTCAGCCAGCAGGAGGAGCCTTGGGGAGCTGCGTGGGCTGTGGGTCCCCAAGCTGGGGCTGGTGGGGGTCCCGGAGCAGACCCTGCAGGAGCTGGCCTGCCTTCAAGCTTCCCAGAACTCTGGCACAAAACAGCACAAAACAAAAGTGAACAGGAAGTGGTATGGGCAGAGTTCCCCACCACGGGGGATGGGGTGAGGGGTGAGGTTGGGGTCCTGTCAGCAGCTCTTGTTGCCTAAGGCACCAAGTCAGGCTGTCCTAGAGTCCCCACGGCCAGCTCCCCTGGGGACTGTCAGGAACTGTGTTTCACCCAGGATGCTGCTTCCCTGAACTCGATCTCTCCTGGGTGTCTACGCCCGAGTTGCCTTGCAGGCTGCAGGCACCCTGAACGCTCTGCCTGCAATAAGTTTCCATGTGTGTTTTGGCCCTGGAAGGTGCTAAGCCCCAAGCCTGCTCTCTAGGGACTCTGATAAAGGACTCTAGGTAATCTGATACGGGAAATCGATGAGTAAGCCCACAGCAGTCAGCCAGGCCCAGCTCAGCATCTTTGCCTGGGGAGATTGGAGAAGGCTTCCCAGAGGCGTTAAAAAGGAGCAGGGTTTTGAAGGGTCCACAGGAGTTTGCTAGCCCGTTAGCAAAGGAGGGATGGGCTTTCTGGTAGGGGGACCAGCATCGTCAGCAAAGACATGGAGAAGTGCAGGAGCTTTGGAATGCCTGGCTCTTAGTAGAGCTCTGTGGGCACAGTACAGGCAGCACAGCCTCTTGATGCCCTTCCTGCTGTGTCCAGAGCTTCCGTGAAACCTGGCAGTCTACCTCCCTAGGAGCTTCCTCTAATTCTGTTAGAGAACTCTCCAGGGCTCAGAATCTCAAGGGCAGGCTGGGTTTCTCCTATTTCTCTCAAACAAAAACACCCCAAACTCACTGACTAAACTCACAGCAACCATATAGGACAGTGTAGAACTGCCTTGGTGAGTTTCCAAGACTGTAACTCTTTTTTTTTCTAAATCATTTTATTGGGGGCTC
>NW_022105908.1:23241400-23243516 GCF_000313985.2 Echinops telfairi | reverse complement strand
TGC
Source organism: Echinops telfairi (assembly GCF_000313985.2). Taxonomy (NCBI): domain Eukaryota; kingdom Metazoa; phylum Chordata; class Mammalia; order Afrosoricida; family Tenrecidae; genus Echinops; species Echinops telfairi. Next base: position 23,243,513 of record NW_022105908.1, on the reverse strand, counting down.
TTTTGTTCATGGTGTGAGGTATCAGTCTTATTCTTTTGCAGGTGGAGATCCAACTTTTCCAGCACCATTTATCTAAAAGACTGTCTCTTCCCCCGCTTAATGCATTTTAAACCTTTATTTAAAAAATCACGTGTCTGTAGGTACTTGGGGAGGAAGTGGAGCTTTCTACTCCTGAGGGAGCAGAGTGTGGGTGGTTGGGAATGGGGGTGCTTCTGGGTCTGTGCCATTAGTGAGGGAGCAGTTACCACCACCACCCACCTGGTGGAGGGCATGGTGCCCAGGAGACGCCAGGACCCTTGTGGCTTCCCTGAGACTTATTTATAGCTCGCGATGGTAATTTGTGGCAATCACAGCTTTTCATCCTGTAATCACACTGCAAGCAGGCACCCAGCCCATCGAGGCCAGGGAGCCTGCCAGGGCCCAGGGAGGGACTTGGCAGCTAGGTAGGTGAGCGTGGAGGCGGTGATGGCCCCATCAGCCTCTGCTCCCAACTTGTCTGCAATGCCCCTGGCCCTGTGCCCCACCCCATGTACCCTCCTCCACCACCACCACCTCCACCTCCACCACCTCCACCTCCACCATCTCCACTTCCATCACAAGCTACAGTAGCAGCTGGCTGAGGTGCCACAGGCAGTTCATCCAGGGCTCCCACTCCCACCTGTTCCCCTCAGGGTCTCCCCAAAAGCCCCTGGGAGGGAGGGATTCTCCTGGGATGTGTCCTTCTAGAAGGTCCGTGGTGGGGGCTGAGGGAGGGTGACAAAGGAAAGGGCCACCCTTGTCTGCAACAGGCTGTTATGAAAGGAGCGGCCTTTCTCTCGTGGCTGGGATGAAAGTTCAGAGTGCGCACTGATTTTCTGCAGTTCACACATCCTTGTTCTGTGCCATCGAAGGCACTTCCCGCAGCATGACAGTGTTCTTCCCGCCTCTTCCTGGGGTTCCCATCTCCCCCTGCGCTTCTCTTTTCTTCCTTCCTGCCTTCTGAGCTGGCCCAAACTCCACTCCCTGCCAGCTCCCCTCATGGAGTCCGTTCTGCAGCAAGGACAGGGCGTGCTGGCCCTGTGGGCTTCCAAGGCAGTAAATCTTTCTGGGAACAGAAAGCCTCCTTTTCCCTCCCTTGGGGGGGCTGGTGCTTTCGAACTGCTGACTCTGCAGTTAGCATCCCACGTCCTAACCCACGAGGGCACCGGGGCTCCTTTTTAATCTTGATAAGAGCCAGCCGGCAGCAGGCAGCCCCATCTTTCTCCCCAGCAGGAGGGACTGAGGGGTTCAGGTCTAGGCTGGAAAGGCTCCTTCTGTCTTTATTAGACCCATAAGCTTGGTGCTTGTTTGTTTTTTAAGTGAGTTTGAATTTTGTTCCACATTTCCCTCCCACTCTAATCCAGGGCCTCCTACTGTGGTCCTTTTCAGAGAGGTCAGCCCTGTTCATGGGCATCATCTAGTTCTCCCGGTCTCAGGGTTGTGGAGCCTGAGGTTCCTGTGGCCCCTTAGACCTTTGGACTATTGTTTCTTTCGCCTTCTTCTTTTTAAAATTACTTGTCTGTCATTAAAGAATCAAAGTCCACTTCAGGTTCACTTTTCCTCCTTTCAAAGCCACTGGAGGGCTAAGGAATCTGGAGGATTGTTCAAGTTGTAGCCCTTCTCTCGCTCTTTAAAGAATTTTAACTTTTTGTGGGGGTTTAAGTGGAGAGAAAATGTTTTGAGAATGATGTACAAATGCGCTTTACACAATTGATGTGTGTATTGGTTGCGATAACAGTTGTATTTGCCCCTAATAAAATGTTTAAATAAAGAAAAACTACAGCTGGTAAAATAAAAAATAAAAAATAATTTTAACTTTTATTTATGTATTTAGGTTTCTAAAGATAATTCTACTCATGTGGTGCACAGCTGAGCTCAGCATTTCAAATCAGTAATAATATCCTATTAATCCCCTGCTAAATGTGGTTCTTTCTCCCAACCCCCCTTTACCAGCAACCCAACCCCCTCCCTCCATAGGTTCCTGCCCCTCTCCTTCCTTTGCCCTTGCTCCTCCCCCCACCTCCGCCTCCTTGTAGTCTTCAAAGTCTTACTTATCCTTTGGTCTGAAAACACACTTTTCTTTTTTTAATCATTT
>NW_022105908.1:23234978-23240181 GCF_000313985.2 Echinops telfairi | reverse complement strand
TCTCAGAAACTCACAGGGGCAGTTCTGCCTGTCCTAAGGGTCGCTGTGGGTTGGCATGGCCTTGATGACATTGAGTTTGGTGTGTTTTTGGTAGGTGCTTGGTTGCATTTCTGTGTTCTCAATTGTAACACATGATCGGCACACCTCTCGCTGGACCAGTCCCAAGCTGTGTTCATTAGCAGGGTACATACTAGGTCTGAAGCCTGGCGGGGGCAGGTCTCTACTGTTTGTCATTTAATAGCGTTTTGTTTCTATGGGCTGCTTTCCTTTGCAGATGAAGTTGGTGACTAGCTTTTCCCTTCCTCTGAAGAACGGTGCTGGGGTTTGGATCAGGCTTCATTGCATTTGTCAAGGGTTTTCAGTAACGCTGACATGTTCACTCTATTTAGTCGACCTATCCAAGATCTTGGGACACTGTTGCTTTTGTGTAAGGTCTTTTGGGGGGTTTCTTGTAGGAGTGTTGTCTAGTTTTCTTTGTGTAAATCTTTTGATTCTCTGGTAAGATGTATTCCTAGATATTTTATCTTTAGGGCAATTATTGTAAATGATACTGTTCTTTTAATTTCCTTTTGGCATCATCCTCTGTAATATACAAGAATCCAACAAATTTCTGTATGTTACTCTTATAGCCTCCTATGCTGCCAATTTTTTTCAATTAACCCCATCAATTTTAAAAATTGAATCCATGTATTTTTTTTTCTATACAGGATTATGTCATCTGCCAATGGGGTCTTGTTTAATCCGTGCCAGTGTGAATGTCTCTGGTGTCTCTCTGATGTCTGATAGCTCTGGCTAAGACTTCCAGGACTATCTACTAAATAAGAGTGGTGCTAAAGAGCAGCCCTATCTGGTTCCTGTACAGAGAGGATTTTCCCCCCAATTTCTTTCTATTAAGTGAGATACTGACTGTTGGTTTTGCATACATGGCCTTAATCAGGTTGAGAAATTTCTTTCCTACTCCTTTTTTTATTGAGTGTTTTTATCAAGAATGGCTGGTGAATTCCATCAGATGCCTTTTCTGCATCCACGGTTACCATCATACGGTTCTTATCCCTTATGTTGTTTATATAGTGAATTACATGGATTGTTTGCTAATATTCAATAATCCTTGCATATCTGGTAGTAATCCCACTTCATTATGATTAAAGAAATTTTTTGTTGCATTCTACTGCCTAGAATTTTATTGAAAACCCTGGTGTCTCCATTCATCACTTTGCCCAGCTTACGTATCAGGGTTATCCCTGCTTCATCAGGACTCATTGTTTCTTTACATCTTTGATTTTCTTCATTTTTCTCTCCTCTGGAAGAGGAGAGACCAGTAGTTATATCTTAGATGGTTACTCACAAGCTTTTCAGACCTGTGTTAGTCTGGGTTGACTAGAGAAACAAATTCATAGACACTCATATATGTATATAAGAAAGAGGTTTATATACTTGAGCAATCGAATATTGAGAAAACATCCCAGCCCAGTCCATAAGTCTGATATTAGCCCATATGTCTGTTACCAGTCTATAAATGCCTCTTTAGACTCATGCAACACATGTAATGATACAGAATGCAGGAAGATCACAGGTTAGTGGGCAGAAAGTCTTGTGGATCCAGTGGTGGTGGAAGCATCTCAGTGCTGGCAGGGACCCCCACATGGCTCCTCCAGCTCCAGGACTCTGGCTGCATCTGTGTAGCTCCATGTAGCTTGTCAGCAGGAAGAGGAAGCAGAGAGAGCGTGTCCTGCCACCAGGGAGGAAGAAAGGAGTTCCCAGAATCCGCACAGAGGCCTCATTGGCTATGGCCTGCTTGACAGGCTAGACTCCTCCCCTTTGCAAGTTGACAGGAGATTATGTAACTGCCACAAGAGCCCAGTCACTACTCACTAAAATAGACTATAGAACATTGTCTATGTGGACTACGTTACACCAATTGACCTTAGTGTCCCACGAAACTTATGGTCCTGAGCTACCAGGCCCCAGGACTCATTCCCTCAAGGTATTTGGCTATATGGCTAAGACACTTGCAGGAGCCCTGATACGTTGGGGTCAGCAGTTCAAAACCACAGCCATTGCACAGGAGAAAGACACAGAGTGGCAATCTTGGAAACCCACCAGGGCAGTTCTACACTGTCCTATAGGATTGTTACAAGGCAGAATCCATGTGCTGAGAGTGAGCAGTTTTCTATTTTCTGGAAGGAGTTTGCATAACTTTGCCCCAGTATGTTCCACTATGTTCATGGCTATATTGTCAGTTTAGGAAACTATATTTGTAGAGTCCTATCCTCCTCCCCACCTGTGCAGTATCTCTCTGTGTATCCATTCATAGGCTGTTGTTCCTGTTACCGCCGGCGTGTGTGCATGACAATATGCACCTCTGTTGCCTTGAACTCTTGTGCTCTGCCCAGTGCCTCTCTCTGTCCTGACCACTTTGTGTTTACCTCCCCCTCATTGAAGAAGCCCCCGTGGTTTAGTGGGTTACACCCAGAACTACTAACCCCCAAACCGGTGGTTCGACCCCAGCAGTTGCTCTGAGTGAGAAAGAGGAGGCTTCCTACTCCCGTGAAGGTTTACAGCCTTGGAAACCTCCTCTGGCCACTATGCGTCAACTCAACGGAATCAACTCCATGGAAGTGAGTTTGCCCCCTGCCTCCCCCTGTATATGATCGCTCCCTCCGCCCATCACCCTCAGTGGCCGGTTTCTTTCCTCGTCTTCCCCTGGGGCCCTTCAGGGACGGTGTCCTCCTGTAAGTCAACCTTTGCTTGAGTTTTTGCAACCCTGGCCTCCTCTGTCTTTTTGTGACTGACCAGGTTCACGCAGCACGGTGTCTTCTCCACTAGGAGGCATGCTCCAGATTCTTCATCCTTCTTGAATGCTGTCAAGTCTGACGTGTGTGTGGTTATGTGTGCGCGCGCGCGCGCGTGCCCCATAGTTTTCTTAGTCATCCCTACTCCAGCGGGCACTTGACTTGTGCCCACCTTCTTGGCTAACGTGAGTAGTGCTGCCATGGACATGGGTGTTCGGACATCTGCAGAAATGGCTTCCTTAGTGAGTGAGTGAGCTCCCTGTCCCCGAGGGCAAACAAGTGGCTCCCTGTCTAGCTGCGTGGGTCCGTCACACAGAGGACACAGGTGGCTGGCAGCCCTGAGAGGAGGGTGCCGATGGAAGGGTCTGCCTCCACCTGGAAGTCCCGTGTCCTGAGCTGTAGGCGCACTGATGCTAGCTCAGGATTGACGATCTTTTCTGGAAAGGGCTGGGCAGTCAGCGCTTCCCCCTGTACCAGCTGTCAAATTTCTGCGGCAACGACGTGACTGTCCAGCTAGCATGAGCCACCACGGACAAGGTGTAAGTGGACAAGCTGGCTGCGTTCCCAAAGCTGGGGTGGGGGTGGGGGGCAGACAGTTAGCCATCTACGATGCAACTACTGGCCTCTCCTCATCCAGAGGAGGGCAAAGTGAAGAAAATCAAAGACGCAAAGAAACAACGAGTCCTGATGAAGCAGGGTTAACTCTGATACGTAAGCTGGGCAAAGTTGATGAATGGAGACACCAGGGTTTTCAATAAAATTCTCGGTGACAATGTAACAAAACGTTTTCTAAAAATCATAATGGGATTAGTGGCATATAGGCAAGGATTATTGAGTATTAGATAAACAATGTAGTTCACTATATAAACAACATAAGGGATAAGAACCGTATGATGGTAACCGTGGATGCAGAACAGGCATCTGATGGAATTCACCAGCCATTCTTGATGAAAACACTCATTACAAAAAGAAGTAGAAGGGACATTTCTCAACCTGATTAAGGGCAGGCCCCAGTGCCCATAGATAAGGGCTTCCTGGAGGAGGCGGCCCCTGAGCCCAGGAAGCTGCAAGAAGCAGGAGGGTGTTCTGGCCTTGGCCTCCTTCACCCAGAGCTCATGGGGTGGTCCTAAATGCTGTCCTTCCCTCTCTGAGCGCCCCCCCCCCACGCCCAAATCCTGGTCCCCCTGTTCTTTCTGGCCCAGTGCATGCTCTGGCAGCGTCGAAGAGATCATTCGGAACATCTTTGACCCAGCTCTTGTGGTTGTTCGCCGAGGGACGCCTGGCCCAGATTCCTGGGCAATAGAGTCTCCTCGCTGTGGGTGGTGACGAAAAGCAGGCTGTGCCCTCCAGGGACGCCCCTGCTGGCTTCCGTGACAGAACCCTGCCGGCCTTCTCTGTAGGAGGAGGGAGCTTCCGGAGTGCTGACTCTGGAGGCGTGGGGAGATGGGCTGAGGCGAGTCTCCCTGGCTTCAGCCTCGGCACTTTCAGTCCACTGTCAACCCAGGGCTGGCTGACCAGTCCCCCAAGCATGGGGCCAGCAGGGCTCCGGGGAACTCCCACCCCATCCCTTCCACGACCCCGTCCCCGTGGGGGGGCCTGGGCAGCTGACGTCTTCCTGTCCCCTCACAGGAGAGCTGTACCGCGTGTCCCTGAGACGGCAGAGGTTCCCAGCCCAGGGGAGCATGGAGAGCCACGAGGACAGCGAGGTGGGCTGGCTCCCCGGGTCACCTCAGGATGGTCGGGGGAGCCCTGGGCTGGCAGGGAGGCGGCCGAGTTCTCCCCAGCTCCTCCCTTGACTTGCTCAGTCACCTATCCTCCTTTGGGCCTCAGTCTCCCACCGGAGCCCCTTCCAGCCCCACCGCCGAAGGGCTCGCCCACCTGGCAGCCCGTGTCCCCTCTACGAAGGCACCTGTGTCGGCTGGAGAGCCCCTCTGACTGCGGCCCCAAGACCAGCGGGCCACTGTCTCCCCGCTTGTGTGTGTCCCTCCCCACTCCCTGCCACCGTCCCTTCTCTCTCTGACGGCTGTCCCTCTCAGGAAGGCTGTGCTCCGCGCTCCTGCAAGACCCACGTCCTCCTGCTGGTGCTGCACGGGGGCAGCATCTTGGACACAGGCTCGGGGGACCCGTCCTGCAAGGCGGCCGACATCCACACCTTCAGCTCCGTGCTGGAGAAGGTCACCCGCGCCCACTTCCCAGCCGCGCTGGGCCACATCCTCGTCAAGTTCGTCCCCTGCCCTGCCATCTGCTCAGAGGCTTTCTCACTCCTCTCTAAGTGAGTCCACTGTTGGGAGAGGGGGCCGTTAGATAGAGGGGCCGCCTCTGCGGGGTGGGCACCTGGTGGGCAGGAGGGTGCCTGCTGAGACCCCTGTGGGCTGCCAGGCCCAGGATGAGTATGGCCATCACTGGGAGGT
>NW_022105908.1:23175367-23234733 GCF_000313985.2 Echinops telfairi | reverse complement strand
GACATCGAGAGAAGACAATTTTTACACACACACGACATTGAGAGAAGACAATTCTCTCCCTCTCTCTTTCACACACACACACGACATTGAGAGAAGACAATTCTCTCCCTCTCTTTCTTTCTCTCTTTCACACGCGCACACACACAACATTGAGAGAAGACAATTCCCACACACACACACACACACACACACACACACACACACACACACCAACAACTCCTCCTCCTCCTACTGCTGACTCCTCTGGCCCAGCCTGGCCCCACGCGGGCTCAGGCCCACTTCTCCCTGGCTCAGTGGGCCCCTGGTTTAGTCAGCTCACATAAAGAACCTGAAGCAGTGAGTGGATCAGCACCTCCCTGCCTCACCAGCGAGTGGAGCCAGGACTCAAACCCTGGCAGCGTGGGGTGCTGTCTAGGAGTGCCTGGAGGGCTTCCTGGGGGAGGTGACTTGAGTGTGCTTTAGGGGGAGCGGAGCCTGGGATTGAACCCTAGCTGTGTGACCTTCAGGGAGTTGTTTGCCCTCCCGTGGTCTGCAACGGGGGCAGTACTGGCTACGGGTTGTTGCGAGCGAGGATCTGGCCCGGGCGTGAAGCGCTTGGTGCAGCGCAGCAGGGTGGGCGCTCTGATGGGCAGTGCGTGCTGGGAGGCGTGCAGGACGCTCCTCCTCTGCTGGAGGAGCGGGGGCTGGGTGGGAGTTGCACGCTGCCGGGCAGGGAGGCCAGGGGGAAGGACCCAGCCTTGCCTGTTCCTGTGGGTGGTGGCTGTCAGGGGACCCCCCCCAGGCCCCGGGGCCCTTGGGGGCTGACCATTTCCACGGGCTCCACCGCTCCTGGACCTGGAACCTGCCTGGTTGCAGTGGAGTTGACGATGCCTCGGGGCGCCCCCACGTGGTGTCAGAGGTGAACTGCGCTCCATCCAGTTTCGGTGGCTGGTTTTCTGCAAGTTGGTTGTCCGGCCTTTCTTTCTAGTTACCGCAGGATAGATTTGAACCGCCTACTCTGTCCACTTAGCAGCTGAGCACTTCCACCACCCTTGTTCCTCGGGGATCTGCTCATACGTGCAAATCTCCACCCACCCTCAAAGGGCCCCGAGTGCCGGCAGGGTCCAACATCTGTCCAACAGGGGGTGAAGGAAATGGCTGTGAATAGAAGCTGGGGATACTCTGCATTTAGGGGTGACAGGGGCAGTGGGCGTCCCCACCTGATGCTCCCCATGCGATCTCATCTCAGGACCTTGAAGCTGCTTTGGAGATAAGCCCCTGCCATCTGGGTGTGGGCAGGGAGCTCCAGCATGGTGAGGGGTGGGGGTATATCTGTGAAAATGGGAGTCGGGGCTTATGTGTGGCGGGGGGTGGTGGGGTGGTGAGCTCCACTGAGCAGGGACAGATAGCCACCCAGAGATCTTATCCCGTGTGAGGGTCTGGGTGTAGCCCAGCAGCCCCTGGCCCTTCTCTGGACCTCCCTCTCCCTGCCTTCTCCATGTGGGGCTACCTCCTTCCCTGGGGCCAGCCACACAGCCCTGTCTCAGGTGTTTCTAGGGGATGCAAGAGCTCCCCATCAGAGCAGGGCAGGGGGACCGAAGTAAGTTGGGGAGCCTCTGAGCAGGGGCAGGGGAGCCTGGGAATCTGCATCTCAGACGACAGCTCATGGCCTCTGCTGGGCAGCCATTGCTGATGACAGCGCCCCCTTCTCTTTGGACTAATTAGTCAGAGAGTTCATTGTGCTCCTTCTCAGGGTGGGGGTCACACGCCACCCCCAGGCCCGCCAACCTCCAGGCCGGGTCCCCCAGTCTCCATGAGGATGAATGGCCTTGACCACTGGAGAGGACCGTGGGAGCTTACCGCTCCCCCCAGGCAGCTCCTGCCAGGGCAATTAATCACCCCGTAATCACTGCCGGGAAGGAGTACTTTCACAGCTAATTAAAACCTTGCCCGCTGCAGCGAGGCCTGTTCCCTCTCATTTGTGTTCTTTGGAGATGAGCAGTGGCTGGTGGGGCGTCCTTGTACACTGTCGGGGGGCCTAGAGCCCTGTCCCCCACAGTGCCACTTCCTGTTAAGGGCCCAGGGAGTTCGGCTGTGGCCACTGCCATCTGGATCTCTCCCTGATACCGCAGTAGGGGCTCAGGCTGCCCCAGAGAACGAGGCTTGTCTCAGGTGGGAGGGACATCCTGACAGGAGGGTGGGCAGGGAGGAGGGCCAGCAGGGGCTGGGCAATCCTTAGTCACAATAGTGGGCCCAGTACTACTGCCCAGTAGCTACTGGGCAATCCTCAGTAGCTGTAGCGGGCAGGCTAGAGGGCAGGTTTTCAAAGGACTGATTCTTTGGAGGTAGACCAGCCTGGCCTTTTCTTTGAGGAGCTTTGGGGCAAATGCAACCTACCAAGTCTGAGTGCTTTCACCCTTTGGACCACTTGGGGACTCTCTCCCCTCGGGGAGATGTGTATCCTCTGGGGAGCATAGGAGAGTCCCAGCGCACCTCCTGGCTATGTGGCCCCTGGGCTGAGCCCAGGGATAGACCTGGGGGCATCCACACCCTTCACTGTGCTTTCTCTTCTCTGGCTCTGGCCTGGCCCTCCCAAGCAGAGGACCCAGACCTGTGCCCCGTCTACCCATCCTCAGCCCCAGCCCCACCCACCTGCCTGACCCTGCTGGGCTTACCTTGGGCCCCTGTCCACAGCCTGAGTCCCTACACCCACGACGAGGGTGGCCCCAGCAACAGCCAGGACCACGCGCCTCTGGCTGCCCTGCCCCTGCTGGCCATCTCCTCCCCGCAGTACCAGGACGCAGTGGTCACGGTCATTGAGCGCGCCAACCAGGTCTATGGAGAGTTCCTCAAGTCCCCGGATGGAATTGGTTTCAGTGGCCAGGTAGGACAACCTGGGCCCCTGCTGAGAGAGGGGTAGGAAGGGTTGGCAGGGTGGGGCACAGGCCACTCTAGAGCAGACTTTAACCTTCTTTTAAAGGCAAAAACCACTGCCACTGAGTTGATTCCAACTCATAGTGAGCCTGTCAGGTAGGGTATAACTGCCCCTCTGGGTTTCCAAGACTAACTTTTTAGGGGTGGGGGGGGGGGGCGGGCGTGCATGTAAGAAAGCTCCCTCTTCCTCTCGAGGAGCGGCTGATGGTTTCAAACTGCTGACCTTGAGGTTAGCAGCCCAGAGCCTTACCACAATGCCAGCAGGGCTGATGGGGAAATAGAGGCTGGCCAGGCTTAAGTCCGATCCATCACCTCCTCAGGCTGATGCGGGTCTCAGGCTGGACCCTGTCCCCCAGGCTAAGCATACCACCCCAATGTGGGCTCTCTCAGCAGCACCCTGGGCTAGGCTACCGCTACAGAGGCGGGAGCCCCCCTGCCTGGCTGAGGGTCTGAAGTGGCCGGCTTCTAGCTCAAGCTGTGCCTCCCCCTAGGTGTGTCTCATTGGGGACTGCGTGGGTGGCCTGCTGGCCTTCGATGCTATCTACTACAGTGCAGGGCCCTCAGGCGACAGCCCTGCCAGCAGCAGCCGGAAGGGGAGCATCAGCAGCACGCAGGTGAGGAGGCCAGGTGGTGGGCATGGGGCCGGCTGGCATCCTGCTGGGGAAGGGAGCAGGGGCTCTCCTGGGCTTCACCTTTGCATTTCCGCCATGTCCACACCCCCGCGTGGGGACCGAGTCACGTATAGAGGGGCATGCCTCTGAAGCGCCTTCCTGCACTGCCACCTGGATGGAAGCAGACTGCCAGGCCTTTCTTCCGCAGCACTGTTGGGGTGGGGGTGGGGGGTTCGAACTGCCAGCTCTTAGGTGAGTGGCCAATTGCAATCTGCTCACACCACCCTTGGGTGCAGAAGGCAGCCTTGGGCCTCAGACTCCACCATTATCACTCTGGGGTTCCAGGACCTTTTGGACAAGGTCCCAGGGGAAAAGGGTTCGGGGGTGGGGTGGGGGACGGGGGGGCATCTTTGTGTCTGAATGAGGGAGGAGGCAGGGCCTGGAGTCCCTCCCCCTTGCTCCCCAAGGACACCCCCATCCTGGCAGAGGAAGACTGCAGCCTGACCAGCAGCAAGCGGCTCAGTAAGAGCAACATCGACATCTCCAGTGGTCTGGAGGACCAGGCGCCCAAGAGGCCGTTGCCACGGAAACAGAGCGACTCCTCCACCTATGACTGCGAGGCACTCACCCAGCATCACGCCTTCCTGTCGAGGTAATGTCCTCCCGCCGCCCTCTGCCTGCCTTCCAGCCACGCATCCAGGGCAGAGAGGACCAGGGGCACAGGATCACTTGGGACCAGTCATCTGTCTCAGGTTCCTCAAGTTCTTCCTTCCATGGGCATCATATACAAGTGGCCAAGGCCGCCGTGGTCCCTGTACTGGCCCTTTCTACACTGAGGCTCGGGTCCCTGTTCTTGTTCATCGCCCCACTCGGGCGTGCAGGACGGGACAAGCAGAGCTCTCCCCCCTGAGCTTCAGTTTGGCCTTGTGGAAGATGGGCAAAAAAATCGCAGGTGGTTTTAAAGAATCTGATGAAAATAATCGCTGTGTGGGCATAATGGTTACGTGCTGAGCTGCTAACTACAAGGTCCGCTGTTTGAAACCACCAGCCGCTCCTTGGGAGAAAAACGGGACTTACTACTCCCTTGTGAAGAGCACCAACAGGGGCAGTTTTTCCTTGTCCCTCAGAGGCACTAGAAGTTGAAATCGACTGGTGGGGGGTGGGGGTGGGGAGTGGGGCGTTTGTGAGCTTCCCCGGGGGCATCTTCCCCTTGTTTTTCTCAGCTGAGGAAATCCAGGCCCAAGAGAGTAAAGCGCTTGCCCAGTATTACTCGCCAGCCACAGAGAATACACAGTTGCCACCGGGGCAGCGCTGCCTCCCGGCGGCCCATGTGGCACAGAGCAGAACTGCGCTCCACAGGGCTATTTTGGATGGAAGTCCATGTAACCCGGCCTCTGGGTGGACTCCAACTCCTGACGTTAGAGTCATGGCTTGCACCATCAGGGTCGGAATACTGATCTCCCGGCTCTCCCCATGGCCCTTCCTACACAACACTGTTGCCTGCTGGCCAGCAGGCTGCTCCCCTCCCCTGCACCCCCTTGAACTTCCCCAGAGAGACTCTGCGAGGGAGGGGCTGAGTGAGCCCTGAGCAAGGACCCCAATGGGAAGGCGTGCCTCCTTCCTCCTTCCCTCTCTCCTAACTCTTTATCCCCTCCCTCCCGCTCTCTTCCACTCTTACCCCAGCAATTAATAACACGAGGGCTTTGCATTAGTCAAAGGCGTCATTGTATCATCACCCAAAAGAAACCCACTGCCCCTGACAGGACAGGGCAGACCCGCCCTTGTGGGTGTCTGAGACTGGAGCTCTGTCCCGGAGTTGAAAGCCTCATCTTGCTCCCACCGAGTGGCTGGTGGTTTCGAACTGCTGTCTTTGCAGTTAGCAGCCCAGTGCTCACTCAGCTCATATGCCACCAGGGCTCCTTCTATCCCCAGAGGGACCTGCTGACTCATTCTTTGGAGTAATTCCAGTCAGTGCTTTGCCACATTCTTTCAAACAAACACAGAAACAAGTGAATAGCACTCCCAAACCCTGCTGGGGTGATCATTTCCTCGTCTAACTCAAAACTCTGATTTATTTCGTCTAAATTTTACCCATTTTATTGGGAGCTCTTACAGATAGCATAACATTCCACAGTTCAATCACATCGAGCACTACAATTGGGGTACACTTGCTACCACCATAATCAGTTTTAATATTTTTCTTTCTTCTTGAACTCTTTGATTTCAGCTCCCCTTTATCCCTTCCCCTTTATCCCATCCAACTTCCCCCCGCCCAATTCCGGGAACCCTGATTATTATTTTCTCCCTGTAATAGTTTTTTAACTAAAAATTCTTGATGAATATTCTGAAATGAAGGGCCGCGGTGGTTTCATGGTAGAATTTTCGCCTTCTACCTGGGAGTCCTGGTTCGGTTCCCGGCCAGGGCACCTCAGGTGGGGCCGCCCACCTGATTGTCAGTGGAGGTTTGCGGGTCCCTGTGCTGCTGTCCAGTTTGAGCAGAGCTTCCAGACCTAGCGGATTGGAAGAAAGGCCTGGCGGTCTGTGCTGAAAACGAACCTCTAAAAACCCCACAGAACACAGTAGTCCAGGCTGCAGCTGATTGTGCGGAGCATCCGATCAGGCAGTGTTTTGCTCTGTTGGGCGAGGGGTGGGGGTGCCACATGATTGGGGGAGCAATGTGACAGCAGCTTACAACTACCACAACCGATGTTCTATTAATTGAAGGATCAGCCGGCCATTAATTTAATCAGCCTCAGTAATGGGGCGCATGGCCTTCTGCATCCCTTCATCATTAGAAAGAGCATGCGTTCGTTGTCTGAGACCCTGTATACAACAGTATGAAACGCCGCCCGGTCCTCTCCCACCCTCACCATTGTCCTGATGTTACAGCCCACAGTTTCAGCCTCTGCGCCAATCTGCCCCGTGGAGGAGCTTCCTCCTTTTTGAGGCCCCCACCCCCACCCCTACTTTACGGAGCATGATGTCCTTCTCCAGGGACTGTCTCTCCTGACAACAGGTCCGAAGTATGAGACCGAGTCGTGCCCAGCCTCCTTTTGAAGGAGCACGCCGCCTGTGCTTCTTCCAAGACGGGTCTGTTGGTCCTTTGGGTGGCCCGTGGCACCTACAGTGTCCTCCACCAGCACCAGGATCCACAGGTGTCAATGCCACCGTCTCCCGTAGTCCCTGCCCTACTTTCACATGCAGATGAGGCGGTGGGAAATAACCAACTCTGGTCTGTATGAAGCTTCTTTCATGGAAGCGGATTCCTGCAGGAGGGATTACTGGGTCCCCTGTGCTGCGTATTTGAATCTCTGACTGTTGTGTGAGCCGTCTAGGAAAGCCATCTAGGAAAGCCGCTGCATTCAAGTCAGGAAGCCACTTCTCCTTCCTGCTCAAAGGATCCTGGGGGAAAGGCCCAAAGGCTCTGCAAGCTGGGCGCTCTTGGTCGCTGGTCCAGCACAGCCAGCTTCCCCTCCGGCGTCCGGACAGATGGAGGCTGCTTTGGCAATTATGTAGCTGGCTTGTGTTTAAGGGGCCACACTGTACGAGACATCCGCATCATCCAACAGCAGGGTCCCCTCCTGGCTGCTCCAAGCATGAGCGCAAGAGGGGGTCAGGTGATGGGGGTCCCACTTTCCAGCCTCTCGGATGCTCAGTGTCAGAACCAGCCCACTCCCTTGAGTGGCTATTTGCGAAATTCTCTTGAACCTCAAAACGCCAGCCTCTCAGCCAACTTAGGAGTTCTGTTCTTTGGTGGCTCAGCGGTAGGCTTCTCGCCTTCCACGTGGGAGTCTGGGGTTCGATTCCCAGCAGGTGCACCCTAACTAAGCCTGCCGATGGAGGCCTTCATGTGCTGCTGCTGCTGAACAGGTCTCAGCAGAGCTTCTAGACTAAGGTGGACGAGGAAGAAAGGCCTGGCAATCTACTGCTCAAACTCAGCTGTGGAAAACCCCAGGATCCCAGTGGGCACCTGGTGGCGGGGATGACGCAGGAGCGGAGAGTGTTTTGTCCTGTCGTGCATGTGAGCACCCGGGTGGGGGCTGACGCTGTAGCAAGCTGACAACAACCACGGCAAATATTCATAGAGGATGTGGCTCGCAGGCAGGTTTAGGAGGGGCCTGGTACTCTGCAGGTGGCGCTGAGAACCAGCGCGGATTCTTTTGGGGGGCAGTGGGCCCTGCGGATGGGAATGATTGGATCTCCATGGGCACCTTGATTTGCCTCTTCCACTCTTGCTCCTCTGCAGGCTGGAGTGGAGGGGGGACCAAGATGTTGGCACCTGTGCAGGCAGGTTGAGGGAGGAAGCTTTCATCGAAGGCCCTCATGCTGCTAGCCGAACTGATATTTCCAGATGGGCTGCTCGCTAGCCGTGCTGGGCTTCTCTGAGGCTTCACTGCGTAGGAATTGGAAGTGTGACCAGGAGACAGCCCGTGTGTTGGGGTCAGAAGCTTAAGTACAGAGGTGGTCCCGACCCCCAAGTGTGTGTCCACCTGCCAGAGGGCTAAGTCCTGTCTGTAGCCTGTGTTTAGAAATATAGTCTAATCGGGATACCCAACCAAACCCACTGCCTTTGAGTCAGATCCGGCACCTAGCAACCCTCCCTAGAGTTTCTGAGATGGCGAATCTCTATGGAAGTAGATAGCCTCCTTCTTCTCCCTAGGAGCTGCTGGTGGGTTTGAACCGCCAACCTTTGGTTAGCAGCCCAATGCCTAAGTACCAACAGAGAGATCTAATGATCTGTGTCCATCAGAGATTCAAAAGCCCCACCTGAACTTGAGTCGGTTCCGACTCACAGCAACCTTACAGGACAGGGTAGGACTGTCCCCGTGGGTTTCTGTGACCATAACTGATTACAGGAGTAGAAAGCCTCGACTTTCTCCCTCAGGGTGGCTGGGGGCTTCGAACTGTTCACTCTGTAGTTAACAGCCCAATGCATAACCTGTTATGCAACCAGGGCTTCCATGGTAATCACAGCTCAAAAAACCCTATGCAGCACATCTGCTCCTATCTCTTGGGATGGCTATGAGTTGAAATCAGCCCAGGGGCCCCTGAAGGCAATACCAAGGTTGCCATCAGAGGACTTGCATGGCACAAATGGGGAAGAAGCACTTGACACCTGACAGCAAGGCAGATGGCCTTAACTCAGAGGCTGGTTGGCTCAGCGGCACAGAGGGGCGCCAGGAGTTGGGAGAGGCTCACCCGTTTGGTTTTTGGGTGGATGGCTGTTTTCACACTGCGAGGGCAGAGTCCAGAGGGTGAATTACATGACGCTCGCCCCTTTGTGGAAACAGCTGGTGTACCCTGCCATGTGCAGGTTTGGCCAGAGCTTCCTGGCCAATGCACAGGTGGTCACTAGCACTGCTGAGGGCATCTGGCACGCGGGCTCGGGTTCCCAGCCCGTTCCCAGAGACAGAGGTTTGGGGATGAGCACCCCAAAGTCCAACCCAGCGAGCACCCTGCTCCCCTCCTCCCTCTGCAGCATCCACGCCAGCGTGCTGAAGGACGAGTCTCAGCTCCCCGGCTCTGGGGTCCAGCTCCCTGAAGTCAGCCTGGGCCGCTTTGACTTCGATGTGTCCGACTTCTTCCTCTTTGGCTCACCCCTGGGCCTGGTCCTGGCCATGCGGAGGACAGTGCTGCCTGGGCTGGATGGTGGGTGTGCCTTGAGGTGCCCGGGGTCACTAGGCCAACAGTTCAGGGCCCCCAAACTGGGGGAGTGGGAGGCGAAGTGGTGGCACACTCTGGTGGGGAGTCAAGGAATTGGGATACATGGAGAGACGGGAGAAGAGGAGACGAGTCGGGGTGCAGGGAGAGAGAGGGAGGGAGAGGAGGGACAAGGGGCAGTTCTCCTTGGTGTCACAGAGGTGAGGTGGGAGGGACTTCATGCCTGTCCTAGGCCCTGGGCCCGAATGGCTGTGATCATGCTGGTGGCAGGGAGCCATGGGAAGTTCTTGAGCAGAGGAGTGGACTGTTCATTGCTGGCGTTCCTGGACACCTGCTAGGGCCCCCAAGGAGCAGGCCCTCTGCATCCTCTCCACAGGTTTCCAGGTGCGCCCCGCCTGCAGCCAGGTCTACAGCTTCTTCCACTGCGCAGACCCCTCTGCCTCGCGTCTGGAGCCGCTCCTAGAACCCACGTTCCACCTGGTGCCACCTGTCAGCGTGCCCCGCTACCAGAGGTTCCCGTTGGGGGACGGGCAGACCCTCCTCCTCGGTAGGCCTGCTGGGGTACCGGGCGAGTGTGCTGGGCAGAAGACTGGGCTCCCAGCCAGGCGGGACTGAGGGGCCACCCTTAAGCCCCCAGGGTGGCTAGGCTCATTTGAGCAGGTTCTGTGTGGTCCTGAAGGGCGGGGGCTCACCTGTGCTGAGCCCTGTGTTGGCCCCTGGGGGCTGTGTTCTGCCCACGTGTCAAGGCAGCATGCTGCACAAACTGTCGGCCCCATGGGGAATCCAGAGGTGCGTGCTGATCCTACCCCGGTGTCCAGACTGGGTGGTCGTGGTTCAGGGCAGGGAATGGTGGCCTGGACAGGGGAGAAGCACTTGGACAAGTGCAGAGCGCTGGATGTTCGGGGAGGGAACAGCGGCAGCGAGGGCCGGTGAGCTTAGGAAGGGCCAACAGGTGCAGTGGGCTGAGCCAGGCATAGACTGGGCAGCCGGCAACCTGGAAACCAGTCCCTGTGTCACAAGCCCAGGTGGGGAGGTTCCCCCTGAGCCCACACAGAGGTCTGGGTCAGGTGGGCAGTCCAGTTCGGGGTTAAACACCCCAGCCATTGCAGAGAAACGTTGTTTAGATAGGCTTGCTTTGTCAGCCGCCTCAGTGAGCTAGACAAGGCTCAAACATGTCCGTGTCCCACCCTAACATGTGCCCCTTGAACAAGGGGCTTGTCCTCCTCCCAGGAAGCCCTCGTCCCAGGGAGCCTCCACCCCCCACCCCCAGCTCTCCCTATTCAGCCCAGGCTTGGTCGGCAGTCCTTTGTGGCTTTGGGAGAAGCGTGATGGAAGAGGCCCCACCCCTGGGGTCCCAGCCAGATGCTGTTGGGCTCCAGCTCCCAGGGGCGCCTCAGTTGAGGGGTGGGGACAATGGTGGGGACCCCAGCTCGGGCTAGCAGAACACAGTGTAGGAGAGGTGAGACTCAGCAGGTCCCTTTGGGCCACAGAGGCGGGGGTGGGGTGGGTGTGGGTGGGGGAGGCGGGGCGGGCCCCCTGGTGGCTGTGGTGAGCAAGCAGGACCAGCCTGGCTCCCCTGAGTGGCCAGCATTCTGCCTGCCCAGGAAGCCCTGGGCCCTGACCTTGAAATTCCCCTTGCAGCTGATGCCCTGCACACCCACAGCTCCCTCTTTCTGGAGGGCAGCTCCCAGGACAGCCCACCCCTTCCGGACGCCCCCGCCTCACCCCACCAGGCCCCGCGGTCCCTGCAGCTGGGGCGCAGGCTGAGTGAGGGCAGTTCCCGCAGCAGCGAGAGCTCGGGGTCCTCGGACAGCCTGGCAGCCATGGGCGCCTCCCGCAGTGAGTGAGGCTCCTGGGGGCCCTTGTGGGGAGGGGTGCTGCTGAGGGAGACCTGTGGGTCGGGGGTGGTGGGGGTGGCCTGGAGGACATCGGGGCAGCATTCCTGGCTTCCAGCAGAATCCTCACTCTGGCCCCAGGCTGACCTCTGACCTTAGAGAGAACCCTGGCCTCTGACCCCAACTGAGCTCTGATTTCAGAGTCCTAGGCAGAGCCCTGAGCTTTGACCCTAGTCCCAGAGCAAGCTTTGACCCCAAACAGATCCCTGGCATCCGACTCAGATTTAGACTGAGCCCTGGGCTCGGACTGAACATTCAGCATCTCCTGGCTGGGGGGATCGCTGTTCCCATGGGTCCCACCCTCGCCCCAGAAGACCTCAGCTTGGAGTGCCCACCTTAGCTGGGTGGGGGGAGGGCACACTAGTGGGTGGTGAGACCCTGGAACCTATGCCCTGAGTGGCATGTCCCTCACGGTGTCCTGAGCTTCCACACTGCCTGTCGAGCCCAGGGTCTGGTCCGGTCGCTGTCTTCACCTCCCTCTCAAACCCACAGTCACAGCCAAATGGTGGGGCACCAAGCGGATCGACTATGTCCTGTACTGTCCCGATGTCCTCACTGCCTTCCCCACGGTAGCCCTGCCCCACCTCTTCCACGCCAGCTACTGGGAGTCCACAGACTTGGTGGCCTTCATCCTGAGACAGGTACAGACACCCACCCCGGGATTCCATGTCCAGAGCAGGGGTAGATCCGGCGCCCTCGGGGAGCTATGGAGAGAAAGGCAGTGGGGTCCCCGGCCAGGCGGGCAGTGACGCAAAGGCTGCGTGCTTTATAAGAACACCACGGACTGCGGGTGGCCAATGGCGTGTTCCCTCCAGAACATGCAATAGAAAGTACGTTGGAGGCCGGACCCACGCTGCAACCCAGCCCTGTGCTCCCTCGGTCTCCTCGGCTCAGCGGTAGCATCAACAGAAAGACCCATGCTAACGGGGTGGGGGTGGTGGGGAGGTCAGGGTGGGAAGGGAGCTAGATGGGGGACTACCTCCAGGGCAAGGGGATGGGGTAGGGGCTCAGCTGATTGGTTTGCTGTTGTCTGTTCTGACTCATGGCGCCCCCAGGTGTTACGGAGTGGAACTGCCGCCCAGTAGTAGATCACCAGGCCTTGCCTTGCGTGGTGGTGCTGCCATGTGGGGTTTGGGTCACCAGCTGAGCTCAGACCCTTTGTGCTATTCTGGGAGCTTACTACAGGCCTAGGAGAGTTGTTCGTGTTTTTTTCTTTTTTTTTTTAAGATGTGCGACATCACACCATAGTTGGATGCCACAGGGAAGGGTCCAGCAGGGACTAGGGGGTGATGCTCTAGATTGGGGGAGAAGAGCAATGTCTTGAGCAGGCCAGAAAACTGGCTCTGAGTCTCCTCCAGACCTCTGAGTCTCCCCCTGGGCTCCAAGTTTCCCCATGGGCCCTGGGTCTCCTCCCTGGGCTCTGAGTCTCCTCCAGACCTCTGAGTCTCCCCCTGGGCTCTGAGTCTCCCCCTGGGCTCCAAGTTTCCCCATGGGCCCTGGGTCTCCTCCCTGGGCTCTGAGTCTCCCCCTGGGGTCTGAGTCTCCCCCCTGGGCTCTGAGTCTTCCCCTGGGTTCTGAGTCTCCCCTCTGGGCTCCAAATCTCCCCCTGGGCTCTCAGTCTACCCCTGGGGTCCCAGTCTCCCCTTGGGTTCTGAGTCTCCTCCTGAGCTCCGAATCTCCCCCTGAGCTCTGAGTCTCCCCCTGGGCTCCACGTCTCCCACCTGGACTCCAAATCTACCCCTCCCCCTGAGCTTTGGGTCTCCCCCTGGGCTCCAGGTCTTCCCGACCCCTCTCCTCTGGGTCCAGCTCCCCTACTGGGCTCTGAGTCTTCCCCCTGGGCTCCAAGTCTACACCCCCCACCCCTGGGTTCTGGGTCTCCCCCCTGGGCTCTGAGTCCTCCCCTGGGCTTCAAGTCTAACCCCCTGGGCTGTGGGTCTCCCTCTGGGCTCCAAGTCTCCCCCATACCCAACTTTGTGTCTCCTCCTGGGCTCTGGGTTCCCCTCTAGGTTCTGGCTCTCCCCCTGGACTCCAGGTCTCCCCTCCACTCCTGGTCCAGCTCTCCTCCTGGACTCTGGGTCTCCCCTTGGGCTCTGAGTTTCCCCCTGAGTTCTGGGTCCCACCCACCCCCTCCTCAGGCTCCCACAGGAACCACCAGGTGGGTCAGTCCCCGGCACAGCAGAGAGAAAGAGATGGGGCACTGGTAGGAAGGTGCCTGGCTTGGGCGTGGAACACAGAGGTGTGCCCAAGACACAGTGTGGGTCTGAGCAGGACTGTTTGGGGTCCAGGGCTCTGGAGCCCCAGACTGGAGTAAGAGAGGCCCGGGGGAGGTCATAAGCTGACCATCCCTAGTCACCTGAGAGGGCTGACCAACTCCTGTGGGTCCCTCTCCAGGTGATGCGCTATGAGAGCGTGAGTGTCCAGGAGAGCTCGGGCCTGGACCCTGCAGCCCTGAGCCCTGCCAGCCCCCGGGAGAAGTGGCTTCGCAAGAGAACCCAGGTCAAACTGCGGGTATGTGTGGCTGGTGGGGTGGGGGGGCGGCGCTGTGGTGGTGGTGGAGTGGTAGGGCTGCAGAGAGTCAGGGGAGGCTCGGGGAATAGGGGTTGAAGTGGGAAGGGCGCATTGGCCCCTGCCGAGCCAGAAAGAAGCACCAGCAGTGGTGAGTGGCGGGCAGGCAGCAAGGCTGAAGGGGGAACTCGGACCAGATTTTGACCCCCGAGCTCAGGATTCGGACCTGCTCCGGAGAGTTTCAGTAGAGCTGTGCTTTATGGAGATGGAGGGACTGTCACGGGGTCTGGTGTTTTGTTTTATTTTGGGTGAAATCCACAAGCGTCGTCACCTATTGACGACAGGACTCTGTCCCAATGACCCAGCTATAAGTTGGGCTTGATGTAAGTTACTCTCTTACCCTTAGTCATCATGATCATTGCTTTTCATGATCAGTCTCTTTAGAAATCTGATCTTGAGTTCTCTTTGGAGTTGGAAACATTACAAATAAACTTACCGCAGCCCAAGCCAACGGCTATCTAGTCAGCCCCATAGCAACTCTGCTGGACAGGGTAGAACTGCTTCCAAGGGGTTTCAAGACTGTAAAGCAGCGGTTCTCAATCGGTGGGTCGCGACCCCTTTAGGGGTAGAATGACCCTTTCGGTGGGTCGCGACCCCTTTAGGGGTAGAATGACCCTTTCGGTGGGTCGCGACCCCTTTAGGGGTAGAATGACCCTTTCACAGGGGTCTCCCGATTCATAACAGTAGCAAAATTATAGTTATGAAGTAGCAACAAAAATAATGTTAGGGTTGGGGGAGGGGGGCCACCCCCACACGAGGAACTGTATGAAAGGTCACGGCATAGTGGTTGAGAACCACTGTAAAACTTTCCAGGTGCAGACAGCCTTGTCTTCCTCCCTTGCATAGAGCACCTGGTGGGTTGAACACGCCCACTGGGCTAACAGCCTAGTCCTTAACCAACGCTGCCTCCAGGGCTCCTGAGATGACCTCATAGATGTATTGTGGTAGGTTGGTGTTAGGCGCTGTGCATGCAGTCTGTGCTCACTCATAGCCATCCCTGCACCACAGAAGCCAGCCCTGCCCAGTCCTGGGCCAGCGTCACGGTGGCTCTTCTGTCGAGCCCATTGGTTCAGTCCCTGTGTCCTTCCATCGCAGGGCAGGTCTTCCTCTGTTCGCTACCCGTTTATTTTATCAAGCATGACGGCCTTCTCTAGGGACTGGTCTCTCCTGACCACAGGTCCAAAGGGAGTCTTGCCATCTCTGCTTTACTGTAATGTCGACGTTAAAACAATATACATCATTTAAAAAAAGATGGTTCATCTTAAGTCAACTATGAGAAGACTTCAAAGAGTATGTGGGAAAATTCCATGGTCAGTTATTTCCACTCTCCTACAAGCTTTGAGAAGCCCCCTCAGATGTCCAAATATTTCAAGATTACAATACTGAAAGTACCCTGGGCTGCCAAAATAACACAAACAGTTCTGTGTTGGAGGAGGAACGGCTGGAATGCTCCTGAGAGGCCAGGCTGGCGAGATTTTGTCTCATGTACTGTGGACATGTTGTCAGGGAAAACCAGTCCTGGGGAAGGACATCGGGCTCAGTAGAGTCGTGGGGCCGAGCAAAAGAGGAAGCCCCTCAATGAGGTGGGTTGACCAGTGGCTGCAACGATGGGCTCAAACAGAAGAACAGTTGTGAGGATGATGCCGGAGGTGGTGGTGTCCTAGCCTGCCTACATAGGATCGCTGCTATGAGTCGGACCGACCCGACGGCATCTAACAACACATGTCCTCAGTCAGGGGCTGCCTGTACCTAACAAAACCGTTGCCATTTGAACCACTGCCATGTGCACAATCCAGTCAATTCAATGACATTGATTTCATCTGCCATGGGTGCAACCATCCCCACTTACTCACTGCTATTGAGTTGATGCCGTCTCATAGTGGCATCACTAGAACACACTAGAACTGCCCTAGTGGGTTTCCGAGGCTCTAACTCTTTAGAAGAATGGAAGGCTTCGCCTTTCTTCTGTGGAGCAACTGGTGGTTTCGAACTGCTGACCTCATGGTTGGCACCCCAACATGTAACCCACTATGCCACCAGGGCCCCTGTGTTAGTCTGGGTGGACCAGAAAAACAAATTCATAGACACTCATATGAGTATAAGAAAGAGCTTTATATAAAAGAACAATTGTATATTAAGAAAACATCCAGACTAGTCCAGATCAAGTCCATACGTCTGATATTAGCCCATATGTCCAATACCAGTCTATAAATTCCTCTTCAGACTCATGCAACCCATGCAGTGACACTGAATGCAGGAAGATCGCAGGCCACTGGGTGGAAAGTCTTGTGGATCCAGTGGCGGTGGAAGCATCTCAGCACTAGCATGAGTCTCCAGTGTTCCTCCAGTTCCAGGGCTCTTGCTCCATGTGACTTGTCAACAGGAATGTCTCACAGAGAGAGTGTTTCCCACCTCCAGGGAGGAAGACAGCAGTTCCCAGAATCCTCAGGAGAAGGCCACACCCACACTGGAGGACTCTTTGGCTATGATATGATTGGCAGGCTAGACTCCACCCCTTCTCTCAAACTGACATTATGTAACTTCCACAACCACCTCTTCTCCACTATTCATGTCCAAATCCAGGGCTGCTTTCGAGCAAGGGGCTCGGTCAGGAAGAGATTGGCAGAGTTGGGTTGAGAGATCACAGGGCGAGGCGAGTCTGGCCGGGTCCCAATGTGAAGGGCACTGTAAGGATTAAGTGACTTGGGTCTGGAAGGCTGGGCAGGGTGTGGTGGGCAGCCGAGGCCATCAGGGGCCTTGGAGCTGTGGAATGAATCGAGACAAGGCGGCGAAGACGTTCAGGGCTATGGAGAATGGTACAGATTAAATGCTCTCTCCAAAGTCTCCCGCAATGGCTATGTACTGATAAGGGCTGAAGGGACCCATGGGTCCCTCGGCCTCCTGATCCCCTCCTCTCTAGTTCACACCTGAGACACTTCCCACTGCATCAGGATGGCATATCACGGAGGCTGGGGGTGAGCTGTGGTGTGGATGTTCTGAGCAGACGCAGTAGTCCCCAGTCTAGGACTGGGGCGATGATAGGTTGGGAGGGCTGGTTGTGACCTCAGGGGCCATGGGAAAGAAGCAGAAGCAGAGAAGGGGCACTTACAGAAGCCCCCATGCTCCTTGAAGACAACATGAGGGGTCCCACGCTCTGTTCCTCTCATGAACTCTAACGGGAGCTAATAGGAAGCATGCCCCAGCCGGTGCACGTGCCTCTGGCAGGTCCGGAGGACAATCCAGCATAGAGAGCATGCCTGAGGCCCCAGCTGAGCCAGGTCTGACTCCCCTCCAGAACGTCACCGCTAACCACCGTGCCAATGATGTCATCGCCGCTGAAGACGGCCCCCAGGTCCTGGTGGGGCGCTTCATGTACGGACCCCTCGACATGGTCGCTCTGACTGGAGAGAAGGTACTCTGGGCTAGGGTCTCCATCCCCAGTGGGCCCCACCTGACACCCAGATGGATAGGTGGCTGCAGGAGGGTTGGGTGGGGGTGCACAGAGCTGGGGGCCACCTTCTGCCTGGGCAGGTCACCGAGTAAGGCTGGCTGGAGCTCCGTCCCAGTGTTGGGGGTGGAGCACAAACCATTAAGTCTCAGGCTTGAAGTTGGGTTCCCCCGGAGGCACTTGGCAGAGAGGCCTGGTGATCTCTTTCTGAGAATCCAGCCCGGGAAAGCCCTACGGAGCACAGTTCTACTCCGGCGTGCATGGGGCCACCGTGAGCTGGCATCCACTCCATGGCGCCTGGTGACCTGGGGGCTGGCACAGTGCTCAGGAGAGAGAGGGTCAGGGTGGCAGGAAGAGGTGGGGGGAGGCTTCCCAGTGCTTCTCCCTTACAGGAGACAGGAGACCAGTGCAGGGTCTCTAATAGGGGGGCTTGAGGGATGGGGAGGGTGAAGAGGGTGAAAGGCAAGGGTAAGTAAAGGGTCAAGTTAGGGTTCTCCTTGGGCAGAAGCCTGACCCCAGATCAGAGGTCAACCCTACAAGGATCCCATGGCAGCCTGCAGCCCCCTGCCACAGGCCCTGCGCTAGTCTTCAGCCCCAGGCTTCAGAGAGCCCCCTGCCCTTCCACGGCCTGCAGGTGGACATCCTAGTGATGGCCGAGCCGTCGTCGGGCCGCTGGGTGCACCTGGATACGGAGATCACCAACAGCAGTGGCCGCATCACGTACAGCATACCCCGACCCCGGCGCCTGGGGGTCGGGGTCTACCCAGTGAAGATGGTGGTCAGGTGAGCCCTGGGAGGTGGTCTCGTGGTGGTGTGGTGGGCTCTCCTGCCAGGCAGGCCTGCACAGACCCTGTCTGCATGGAGTGAGGAAGGCAGAGGAGCCCCCCCGTGGCACCAGGAGATGCTACCCCGATTCTCTGGGCTCCTGGCCCAAGCCAGAGCTCAGACTCTCCCTGCACCGACCTCGAGGCTCAGGCTCACCCGTGGCCCTGACTGCACGCTGACCACAGGCAGGCACCTTTCAGGGGCGACCAGACCTGTGCGATGAGCTACCTCACGGTGCTGCCCCGAGGCATGGAGTGCGTGGTGTTCAGCATCGATGGGTCCTTCGCGGCCAGCGTGTCCATCATGGGAAGTGACCCGAAGGTTCGGCCGGGTGCGGTGGACGTTGTCCGGTATGTGTGTATTTCCCCTGGTGGGAGGCAGCGAGGAGGACGGGCTGGGAAGGTTCTTTTGGCTCCCTCTAGGGGGCCCCTGGAGGCACAGAGGTTCCGAGTTGGGCAGCTAATTTAGTTTGAAACCCCAACCACTCCAAGGGGGGAAGTCAGAGCGCTCGACTCCGCTAAAGAGTGACAGTCTCAGAAACTCACAGGGTCAGCCCTACCCTGTCCTCCAGGGCTGCCGTGAGGTTTTTGGGTTTTTTTTTTTTAGGTTTCCTCTAGAAGCCCACTAGGAATTCTTTTGAACTTCCTGGCTGGGAGCTGGGACATACTGGTTCCATTTCCAGTGGTAATTTACTGAGGGTCATCGGGAAGACACCCCCCCCCTTTTCTGGACTACATGTCCTTCATTTGCCCATCCATCCATCCATCCATCCATCCATCCATCCATCCATCCACCCACCCTAATCCTGTCTGAGCATCCCCTCTGTGTGGCCCCAATCAGGATAGAATCAATGTGTGCTGGCTTTCTTTTGCTGTCGGACAAGCCGTTCCAAAACATAGTGGTTGAAGATAATACTTGGTTATTCTGTCTTGTGGTTCTGTGGATTGGTTAGGTTCTGCTGGGAGGGTCTCCCTTGGGTGTGTGTGTGTGGGAGGGGGGTGTCTGTCTTCATTATCTAACACGATTACAGAAATACTACGGATAAGTGGTTATAAAAACAGAAATGTACTTGTCCTCAGACCGGGAACTAGAATTCCCCAATCAGGCTGCTGGCTCTAAGGGAAGCCTCCTCTCTCTGCTGGCTCCAGATGAAGATCCTTGTTCCTCCTGAGCTTCTGTCCCAGGGCCATCTTCATGTGGCTTGGCACCTGTCTGTCCCCATCTCTGCGTGCTCGCTTGCTTGTTTAATCTCTCTTTTGTCTCAAAAGAGATTGACACAAGATCTAATTGACAGGAATCTTGCCTCAGTACCATAGCAAAGGCCGTTCACTCGCCAATAGGATTGGAACCACAGGTAGAGTCGAAGCTTTACAGCACATACTGTGGGGG
This sequence comes from Echinops telfairi, assembly GCF_000313985.2. Lineage (NCBI taxonomy): Eukaryota > Metazoa > Chordata > Mammalia > Afrosoricida > Tenrecidae > Echinops > Echinops telfairi. The sequence goes on along the minus strand of NW_022105908.1, from coordinate 23,215,426 downwards.
GAGACAATTCCGTGCAGTCCAAGCAAGGGCCTCGGAAGGCTCCACCAGCCCTTCCCAGCCTGCACCCTTCTTCTTGGCCTGTCACAGTTAAATTCTCTTTGTCTTCTTTTTGCCTTTCTCTATCTGGTAATCTTTACGTGTATTGTTTTTGTAAAAGGAAATGTGTGTATGTATATATATATGTGTATGTGTGTATGTATATATGTATGTGTGTATGTATATATATACATGTGTGTATATCCTCTCATTAAAAAATCATTTCCATCCTTCAGGGGTGATTCAAGTCCCACCTCTCCCTGGACGCCCACCCTGCTCTCTAACCAGCATTAGCAGCTCTCTGCTCGGGCTCCTGACCCTCCATGCGCCCTGTGTGTTAGCCAGCCTCCCATAGGGTCCCACCAACGCCCCGTGTTGAGTTGGCTCCTCATCCTTTCCACTGGTGACCGGTAGATGCCTGGGAAGGACCCAGGCTGGGTCCTAAGAAGCCGAGAGCTTCCTGCTGGCAGGGGTTCATGGGGAAGGGACCCGGAACAGAGAGCTGGAGTGGGGAGGGTGTTTGTGGTGGGTTTGCGGGCAGGCTGAACCAGGGGTGTGGATGTGAGGGTCCCCCTTGCCATCCGCAGCGCTCCCAGGAACAGCCTTTTATGAGGTGAGGCAGGTGTGGGGCCTCGTGGCTGGCAGGGGCCAAGTTGAGCCCACAATGCTGTTGTCTCAGCCACTGGCAGGACCTGGGCTACATGATCCTGTACATCACCGGGCGGCCGGACATGCAGAAGCAGCGCGTGGTCTCTTGGCTGTCGCAGCACAACTTCCCCCAGGGCATGATCTTCTTCTCCGATGGACTGGTGCACGACCCGCTGCGGCAGAAGGCCATCTTCCTCCGCAACCTTGTGCGCGAGGTGAGGGCGGGGCAGGGCGAGGCCTGGCAGGGCCTTGGCCACACCCCACAAGGCGGGGCCTCCTCCGCAGCCACTAGGAAAAAGGATCCCACCCCGAGAGCCTAAGGCCTTTCCTGCTCTCTCTCCCTTCCAGCTCAGCCCTTGCGGGCTTTCATACGTTTCTCCTGTAACCACAGGTTGCACAGGGTTCTCATGCTGTTCTTTGAACAGCCCTGGGTGGCATCCCTGGATGCCCATGGTTAACTTTCTGAACTGCTCACCACAAGGCTTACGGTGTTCTAGTCCACCCCGAGGTGCTTTGCAAGAAAGGCCTGGCGATCTGCATCTGAGAAAACCCTACAGAGCACAGCCTATGCCTGACACACACAGATTGCTATGGTTAGGTGGTGGTCAGGTAGGTGTTTTTGTCCCTCCTGACAGGGGATCCTCTTGAAGTGCAATACAGTATCCCCAAAGCTCAGCATAGACATGCCACCTTTTCCTCGGACTCTAAGGCCTAACCGGAACTGTCTACATCTGGTTACTTCTTCAGCAAACATTTGCATGTACCTACAGAGTAGTTCTGTGCCTAAGGAGTCTTGGTGGCCCAGTTGGTTCAGCACTGGGCTGGTAACCTCATAGTTGGCCGTTCTAATCCACCAGCCCCTCTGAGGGATAAAGATGAGGCTGCCTGCTTCGTGGAGGTTTATAGCGTGGAAACCCTAGAGACCATGTCGACGGTACCCTGTGGGGTGGCTCTGAATCGGAAGTGACACGGTGGCAGTGGGTTTGGCTCTGTTGGGTTGTGTGCCTGGAGGGCAGTGCTGGTTCCCCAGCTTCCATGCAGGAGACCCAGGTTCGACTCCTGCCCAGTACGCTTCCTGTACTGTCCCCACCCCTCTGTCAGGGGAGGCTTGCGGAAGCGCTGTATTGCCAAACCTGTTTCAATGGAACATCAGACTCAGACGGACTGGCAATAGAACCCCCAGGCTCAGGAAGAAAGGCCTAGTGATCCACTTCCAGGAACCAGCCAATGAGAACCCTGTGGGCCACCACGGCCGAGCCACAGCTTATGGAGGGCGAGGCTCAGTCCCTCAGCATTTCCTGAGATGGCCTCTGGTTTGCCGGCAGCTAACGACCAAAGGAGCCCTGGGGCCATACTGGGTTACCAGTTGGGTTGCTAACCATGAAGCCAGCAGTTAGAACCCACCAGCCACTCCGAGGGAGACTGCTGAAGCTTTCTGCTCCCGCAAAAGGATTGAGAGCCTCAGAAACCCACAGGGGCAGTTCTCTGTCCATAGTGTTGCTAAGAATCAGAGTGGCCTCGATGACATTGAGATTGATTTAAAAACAAAACAAACCTCCCCCAACCTGTGTTTCCACCCTGTGTGTGTGGCTAGACCCAGGCTACAGGGCATGCTCTCTAGAGCTGATTGCTTCAGACGGCATCTCCTAGGACCTAGGTGGTCCTTCGCCCAGCAGCATCGGCATCACCTGGGATGATGGAATGCAACGTCTCTGGTCCCAGCCCCAGCTTCTCAAGTTCACTGCCACTGAGCCAATTCAGACTCACAATGGCCCTGGAGGGCAGGGTGGGACTGCCCCTGTGGGCCTCCGAGACTATCTGACTCTGAGGGTTATACTGCTTTCTGGGAGTAGAAAGCTTCGTCTTTCTCCCTTGGAGTGGCTGGTGGTTTTGAAATGCTGACTTTGTGGTTAGCAGCCCAATGTGTAAGCACTAGGCCACCAGGGCTCAACTTACTCACTCCGGAACTCTGGGCAGGAGGTCCAGCAAGTTGTTTTAATGAGTCTTCCAGGGGACCCAGATGTGCACAGAATTTGGGGGCGCCACTGGACTAGAGCAGAGCTTGACACACCATCTTGTCTGTGAGGCACAGCCAACCCCACACCTGTTTTCCTGCGGCCTGCCAGCTAAGGCTGCCTTTTATGCTTTTAAAAGGCAATGGGGTGGGGGGTGGGGAGTGTCAAAAGAATGATGGCATTTCATGACATGTGACAATGACTTGAAATCCAAATGGCAGTGTCCGTAAATAACGCTTCCTTGGAGCAAAGCCAGGCTTCTTTGCGCCTCATCTGCTGCAGCGAAGTGCCGAGAAGCTGCAGGGAGCTCGGGCCTAGGATGTTTGCCCTCTGGCCGTTTCCTGCACAGGAAGTTTGCCAGCCCTTCCCCTTGAGGAAAAAGACCATGCCAACTAGCACGTTGCTCGTGTGCCCGTGTACTACCCGTCAAACACACCCTGCCGGCGAACGGCGGAGAAAGCACTTAGCTTTGCCTTGGTGGTCTAGTGGGTTACATGCTGGGCTGCTAACTGCAAAGTTAGCAGTTTGAAACCACCAGCCGCCTCGTAGAGCTTTACCATCTTGGAAACCCATAGGGGCTGCTCTGCTCTGTCCTGTATCTAGCGTGGCCGTGAGTCGGAATCAACTTGATGGCAGCGAGTGAGGGAGGAAGGTCAGGGACAGCTTCTCAAGAGCAAACCAGACTCACTGCCATCGGTCAGTGGGTGCTGACTCCTAGAGACAGCCCGCCCCCACCCTTGGATTTCCAAGGCTGTAACGGTTTCAAAGGACTCTTCCTGGCAACGATAGTTGAAGCTCGATGGCGCCCCTTAAGGTTGGTAGTTTGAATGCACCCATCAGCGTCATGGAAGTAACATCGTTCAGCCAAGAAAGCCTATGGGGCTGGTCTACCCTGTAAGACTGTGGGTCAGAATCTACTTAACTAACAATGACAAGCAGGCTGGAGGAAGGTGAAATTCTGCTGTTGGCCAGTGCAGGCTGCTCTGGCCATGGGCCATGAGCCACACCAGGCTTAGTATGTGGCCCAGGGGCGTGGTGACATTGGGAGCCCCAGCATCAAGAGGGGCATCTTCTGGGCAAAGGTGAGGACCAACAAGAGGCTGACGGGGCCCCTAGAGCAGGAAGAGGGGCTACCAGGAGGAGGAAGGTTCAAGTCTGGGGAGGAAATGGGAGAGAGACGCCATCCAGATATCAGGGTGTGGGGCAGAGACTGGCCCCTGCTTCCTGGGGACGAAAGCTGGTTAGAATGAGGTGAGGGGCTGGGGACTGAGGACATCAAAGGTAAAGTCACCTGGGTGAGTTAAGAACTCAGGAAACATCTCTTTGAGGGTGGGAGGGTGTCAGAAAGAACATGTCAGACAAGGACAGCGTGGCTCTGAGAGTCCCTCCAACTGCTCTCAACGGCTGAGTGTAGAAATGCTAAGGTGAATGATGAACAAACTGCAGTGAGGACATTTGGTCAAAAAGAAGTGAGGGAGAGTGAGCGGGGGAGGAGGATGGGACTGGAGAAACCAGGAGGGAAGCCAGAGACTGCAGTGGGATGCCCACCCCCACCCCCTCCCACTCCCCCGCAGGCAGGGTGAGGGAGAGGACACCAGAGTGGGGGCTGGTGTCGGGAAGTGAGAGGTTAGGGAGGACCGGGGTCATCTGAGTGATTGTTGGTACCATGTAGGATGATGGCGGGATTTGGGGTAGAGAAGATGCCCAAGATCCCAAAGCCAAAGAAAATGGCAGGCCTTCAGGAGCGAGGGGTAGAGTTGGACAGAGAGGTGATGAGTGAGCAAGAGGAATGGTCAGAGTGGGCACGTGGAGGCTCAGGGTTCAGAGGGAGCAGCGTGCGTCCCACCCTGGCAGGGACAGCCATGACAAGGTGGTAGGTGGGGTGTCCCCAAGGCCAGTGAGTTGTCCTGGGGCAGGAGGAAGGGCTGCTAGGACCTTGGACATGCAACCTCCAGTGAATGTTGGGGCAGGAAGATGAGGAGCACCGGAGGGAGGAGGGGGCATCACCTCAGTGGGGTGATCTGACTTCAGAGCGAGGAGGCTCTCAGTGGTTCTCAGGACTGGGATGGACTTCGGGGAGGACACCAGACCAGTGGCTGCCGGAGGGTGAGCCCCGTCTGGTGGAAGGATGTAAGTGGTCCAAGGTCAGGCCAGACAGACTGGACTGCAGCCCTGGCTCTGGGACACAGGGCTCTTGACCAGGCCCTTCTAAAACCTCTGGGATCAGGCTGCCCTAGGTGGGCCCAGGGGGTGGCAGTGGCCCAATGGTCACAGGCAGACCAGGTGTGGGGTGGGGCAGAGAGGGAGCATTGTGGGAGCTATCTCTGGATGCTGGGTGGACCTGCTGCTGCCCATCACAGGGTGCAGACAGAGGGTCCCCAGGCAGGGTCCTGAGGTTGGTAGGAGGCAAGCTGGAGGGGTCCCCTTGCCATGAGCTGCCTGCCTTCCAGTGCTTCATCAAGATCAGCGCTGCCTACGGCTCTACCAAGGACGTCTCTGTCTACAGCGTGCTGGGCCTGCCCCCCTCCCAGATCTTCATCGTCGGCCGGCCTGCCAAGAAGTACCAAAGCCAGTGCCAGGTGGGTGGAGGCTGGGCTGGGGGCTGCGGGTGCGTGCTAGAGGGTGGCGGTGGGGGCAGTCAGAAGTTCATTCGTTTGCGTATTTAGACAACCCGTTTTCGTTCATTCCTTTGCTTGCTCCTCCAGTCATTCCCTATGGGCTCCTCCCCTGAGGTAGAGGAGGCTTCCCAGGGTAACTTGCATCAGCCAGTGGGGGTTGGGGGACAGGGAGAGCCACGGGCGGTGACAGTACCATGTAATGGGCCCATGGTGCATGGCAGAGGCCACAGAGAACTGTGGGACACAGGACGGAACTGCTAACCTGGGCTAGGGGCAAGGGCGGCTCTCTCTCTCTCTCTCTCTCTCTCTCGCTCGCTCGATTGGATGGAGTTAGAGTCAAGGTTGGGAGGAGGACTTGTGGATGAGGCAGATGTATTCTGGGAACTTCAGTGACCCAGCTTGGTGGAGGGTGATGTAGGAGGGAGCAGAGAGTGGGGGTGCTGGGGCGTGGCCAGGCATGCCTGTTGATGTCGTCTCGTAGGGATGGATCAGCCCTCTCAGTAGTTGGAGTGAGTCCTGGAGAGGACTGTGATAGTTTGTCTCTCTGGCTGCGGGTGGAATGTGGCCCTGAAGGGAGAAGGGAGCCAGGATGGCACCCCAGTTTCTGGTTAGTGTGGCAGGGTCATGGTGATTGGGGAGTAGGTTAAGAGGAAGTTGAGTGTGAGGTGCCTGAGAGGGAGTGGCCAGTGGGCGGTCAGCCTGATGGTCAGGGGCTCAGTTGTCGCTTTGTTGTAAGGTGCCCTCAAGTTGGTTCCGACTCACAGCGACCCTGTGTACAACCAAGCGGAACCCTGCCCGGTCCGGTGCCATCCTCATGATTATGCTTAAGTTTGAGCCCATTGTTGAGTCACGGGCCTTCATCTCTCTGGGCTTCCTCTTTCTCACTGCCGTTCTACTTAACTAAGCACAATGTTCTTCTCCAGGGATGAGGCTCTCCTGACAACATGTCCAAAGTACCTGAGAGGATGTCTTACCATCCTCACCTCTAAGGACCATCCTGGCTGTACTTCTTCTAAGACAGATGTGCTGGTTCTTTTGGTAGTCGAGGGTACCTTCAATTTCCTTCAGCAGCACCGTCATTCCAATGGCATAGTTTATTCCAATGGCATAATGTCTTCCCTGTTCAGTGTCCAACTTGCACAAGCATTTGAGGCGATTGGAAATGCCGTGGCCTGGGTCAGGCGCCCTTGACTTTTCTAAGCGATAGCCTTGCTCGTCCACGCTTTAGAGAGCGTGTGTGCAGCTGACCCACCCACTGTGATGCACCCTTCTGATCTCGTGACTGCTGCTTTTCCGTGAGCGTTGATTGTGGATCCGAGCAAGATGAAATCCTTGACAGCGTCAATCTTTTCTCCGTTTGCCATACTGTTACCTGTGGGTCCAGTTGTTAAGATTTGGGGTTTCTTTACATTGAGCTGTAATTTATACTGAAGGCAGCAGTCCTTGTTCATCAGCAAGGGCGCCAAGTCCTCCTCACTTTCAGCAAGCAAGGTTGTGCCGTCTGCCTACTGCAGGTTGCTAACAAGCCTTCCTCCCATCCTGATGTCGTTTTCTTCTTCATTTAATCCAGCTGTTTTGATTATTTATTTGCCCAGCATACAGATTGAATAAGTCTGATGAAAGGATAAAAAACCCCGGCACATACTTTTCTTGATCTTAAAACATGCATTATTCCCTTGCTCTGTGCAAACAACTGCCTCTTGGTCCAGGGAGATGCTGTAGGAGTACAGTTACGTGTTTTGGAATTCCCATGCTTCCCGATGTTATCCATAGTCTGTTATGATTCACAGTCAAAGGCTTTCGAATAGTTCATACAACACAAGCAAGCATCTTTCTGACACTCCCTGTTTCGAGCTAAGACCCACCTGATGTCAGCAACGATATCCTTTGTTCCACATTTTCTTCTGAATCTGGCTTGACTTTCTTGCAGCTCCCTGTCAAGGTACTGCCGCAACGGTTGCCGAATGACCTTCAACAAAATATTACTTGCATGTGACATTAATGATATTGCTGGATGATGTCTGTGGATCACCTTTCTTTGGAACAGGTACAAATACGGGTCTCTTTCACTAAGTTGGCCAGATAGCTCTCTTCCATTTTCTTGGGATAGATGAATGAGCGCTTCCAGTGCGTCATGAGCACGCTGAAACATTTCAGTTGGCATTCCATCAATTCCTGGAGCCTGGCTTCCGGCTAAGGCCTGAGGACAGCTTGGACCTCTTCCTTCAGAACCATTCGTTATTGATCATATGCTACCTCTTGAAATGGGTGAATGTCCATCACTGTGTATTCTTTCCATCTTCTTTTGATTTGTCCTGCCTGGCTCACTACTTTGCCCACAGAATGTTTTAATATTTCCGCTCGAAGCTTGGATTTTTCTTCAGTTCTTTCAGCTTGACATATGCTGAGCATGCCCTTTCTTTTGGATTTTCTAATTCTCGTAGTTCTTTGCACATTTCACGAGAATACCTTTCTTTGTCCTCTTGAACGGCTCTTTGAAATTTTCTGTTCAACACTTCCCTTTATCTTTTCTTCATTTGTTCTAGCTGTGAGACCTGGAGACTCCTTTTGATCTTCCTCTCCTGTCTAGTTAGTGGCTTTGGCTTTCCTCATATATGATGTTCTTGATATCATCCCCTAGCTCGTCAGGCCTTCCGTCCTTAATGTCCAATGGGCCGAATCTATTCTTGAGGGTTTCTCAAAATTCAGGTGGAATATACTCAAGATCATCTTTGGGTTTCATGGACTTGTTTTAATTTTCTTCAACTTCAACCTGAACTTACATAGGAGCAATTGATGGTCTGTTTGATAGTCAGCCCCTGGCTCATACGGAGGTGCTTTATCACCTGTTCCCACAGATGTAGTCAATCTGATTTGCGTGTATTCCATCTGGACAAGTCCACAGGTACAGTTGTCATTTATGTTGTTGAAATAAGACATTTATGATGATGATGAAGTCATTGGCCTTGCAAAACTCTATCATGGGAGCTCCAGCTTCGTTTCTCTCACTAAGGCCATTTTTATTATCAAGGGTCTCAGGAAACGTGTGTGTGTGTGTGTGTGTGTGTGTGTGTGTCTCCAGAGAAGGGAGTGGGAGGAATCTGAACAACAGTGAACAGAGCTCATAATTAAACTCTTCTCAGCGTTAGCGCACTCTACATACTTATTCATTTAATGCCCAGAACAACTCTAGGATATAGGTCTACCATCCTCATTTACAGAGGAGGAGGCCAAGTCACCAAGAGGTTAGGTGGCTTTCCCACAGTCACACAGCTGGGTGACTCTAGACCTGAGACATCAACCCTGCTCCACTGGAAGACAAGAAGGCGTGGTCAGTGGCTTGGGGCCAAGGGCTGGTGACCATCAAGCGTGTGTCACATGCTATTGGGAAGTCACGCCTCAGGATGAAAATTGCTCATGACTTTAGTTGCAAGGAAGCGATTCACAGCCTTGATGAGAAACTTCCTTCAGAGAGGCAAGGTTATAAGGTGCTGGCTGTGGTCAGACTCCGGCAAGGTGAAGCGTGAGGCTAGTATTTCTGAGTTTGTGTGGATGACACAAGCCTGCTGGGGTGTGGGGTGTGTCAGTTATCCAAAGAGTTCAGCTGCCCAGGTGTGGGCCTGGAGAGAGGCTGGGTGGGCCCAAGGTGGGGGCTTTGTCGAGCTGGTTGAGAAGTGGGTACAAAGGGAGCTGCTGAGAGAGTGGGCTGAAGTGCTGCCACATGGGTCCCAGCTGGGTCAGAAGGGAGGTGGAGGCAGATGAGGGAGGTACAGAGGACATCAGAGCCTGTGTGTGTGTGTGTGTGTCTCAATGAAGCTCAGTGAGGGTGGGCACAGTGAGTGTGGGAGGGAGGCAGCTGGCCAGAGAGTGGGCATTGCATTTGAAGCCCTCTCAGGTGGGGAGGTGCTGGCTGAGGACAGTAGCTGAAGTGCAGTGGAGTGAGTGTCCCCATGGAGACGTCGGAAGGAGAGGTGGAGGATGTCGGGAGAATGCTGGCATCACATGCTATCATGGCAGAATGTGGGGTGATCCAGACAGACCCCACCACAATCCATGCATGCTGGAGAGGGATCCTGGAGGCCCAAGGGTGCCAGGAGATTGGAGGGAGAGTGTGAGATGCCCAAGGAGGCAGAAGGAGAGATGAAGGTGTAGGTAGGGGCCCTGGGACCCCAGCTGGTCTCACCCCCCTCCATCTGCCCGCTCTGGAGGTGTGTGAGCTTGGGAAGAAGCAGCCTCCTTAGGTGAGGGTGACAGGAGCAGCACCCACAGGGACCTCTGGATCTCACTTGAGAAAGTGAATGGAAGAAATCTTCAGGGAAGAGGGTGTTGGGTGGGAGACTTCAATTACCTGGAGAGTGAGGGCATTCTACACCCACGCTCCCCCAGCTCTACTGAACACAGATCTCCTGAGGATGGCATTCAGTAGCTTGGGGTGGGGCCCGAAAGTCTGCCCAACAAGGGTCTAGTGCTGCTGCCCAACAAGGGTTTAGTGGTGGTCCCCGGACCACATTTTGAGTAGCCAGGGCATAAGGTTAAAAGAGGAGGGATTGGCAAGAAGGGCAGCTTTAGGGGCCAGAAAGAAAACTCAACTGTATGGAGTAGAGATGGCAAATGGCATTGAACATTTTGGGGGATTCGAGAATGACAACATGGGGAGCAATTGGAATCCACTTCCCCAATAAAGACTCTAAAGAGAGCCCTGGGGCAGAGGCATAGCCAAGATGTGGCAGGGATGGAGCGGTAGGCGGTCCCTCCTGAAGGCCCCCCTCCCCTTCCCCCAGCAGCATCTAGCCCCCATGGAGGTTTCCCCAGGTGGCTGTGAGATCCTTGAGCTGGTGAACACTAATGCTTTCAAATAACTGGGCCTCCGTGGGTCAAGGCCGACTGCGGGCCTGCTCCGCTGAGCGCAGACAGGGAGGGCAGACAGGGAGGATACGGCAGCCAAGGGCTCTGAGCGCAGCAGAGGCCAATGTCCAGGCCTGAGCGCGAGGAGGTGCAGGTGTCATTTTCAGGCCCTGCCACAACGTGTGGAGGGAAAGAGGAACTGTGCTTGGCTGGCGTGTTTGAGCTGATACTATGGGAACGTGCGCACAAAGATGGGTGTCAGGTGTTTGGACTGGTGTGCAATTTCAGGCTTGCCATAGGTGCTACTTTCCGGGTTTAGTTACGTGTTGGGCTGTTAGCCACACAGTCAGCAGTTCAAAAGCGCTCTGCAGGAGAATGATGAGGCTTTCTACTCCCATAGAGTTGACATTCAAAAACAAAACAAAACAAAAACCAAGAAAAAACCCCCAAACGTTAACCATCTCAGAAACCCACCGTTTTACTCTTGGCAGTTTTGCTCTGCCCTATAAAGTCGCGCTGAGTCGGAATCAACTTGCCAGCAGTGAGTTTGGATTGACATTTTGGATGCTTCTGTCTGGTTACGACCCCTGGGAGTACTGCACAGGGGGAGCCTGGACAGTAAATAGGAGGCTCGGGGCGGGGAGGCGTCGGGAGCATGGGGGTCTGGAGCTGTTGGGTGGCCCCGCGCCGCCTGCCAGCCTGACGTCTGTCCCCTCCGCAGTTCCTGAGCGAGGGCTACGCGGCGCACCTGGCTGCGCTGGAGGCCAGCCACCGCTCGCGCCCCAAGAAGAACAACTCGCGCATGGTCCTGCGCAAGGGCAGCTTCGGGCTCCACGCGCAGCCGGAGTTCCTGCGCAAACGCAACCACCTGCGCAGGACCATGTCGGTGCAGCAGCCGGACCCGCCCGCCGCCAACCCCAAGCCCGAGCGCGCGCAGAGCCAGCCCGAGTCGGACAAGGACCACGAGCGGCCCCTGCCGGCGCTCAGCTGGGTGCGCGGGCCCCCCAAGTTCGAGTCGGTGCCCTGAAGGGCGGGCTGTGCTCAGAGCAGGGGGGCCACCAGGCCGCCTGCAGGGGCAGGAGGGGCTGCCTTCTCCCTGACACAGGCGTTTTCCAGCTTCTTCCCTCCCGTGTCTGTCCAGCAGTGTCCGACCAGAGAGGGGACCCTGCCCGGCTTTAGGGGGCTCCCTGGGCCATGAGGGGGAAGGGAGGGAGAGACCCAGAGGTCTCAGTGCAGTCACTGCTGCCTCCCCTATGCCTGCGACCGCAAGCCCAAGTCGGGGCTGAGGGTTTGTGTCCTGGCTGGGGTGACCCGGACCTGCCCGAGCTGGAGCATTTTGGGAAAAGTCGACCAGCTTGCGAGCCCCCCAGGCTGGCCCAGGAGTGCGGCCCGCCTACCTGGAGAGGCCCAGACCCTGAGGCAGCAGCCTTCCGTCTGCTGCAGTCTCAAGCCAGGGGCGAATGGCTTCGTGCTTGCCACCACGCCCTGTGTGACATTCCGGGTCACCATTGTGCACCCATCTCTCCCGTGAACAAGTGGCCACTTTCTAGGCATGAGAGGATGTCCCCTGGGTTCATCCTCGTGTGACTCCTTGGCCATCAGGGTGTGGGGTGGGTCTGGTGCTGACAGTCTGTCCTCCTGCAGCTGTCCATTGTCCCCCTTCTTTCCTGGCTCCCTGGAGGCCGGGCCTCCCTCTGCCTGGAGCCCACCCCTGTGAGGCTGCAGTCATGGGTCTAAGGGCCAGTGGGGTGGGCTGTGTGGGGGGTGGGGGGCCCTGCTGCCCTCCCTCTCTGGGCCCCGCCCTTCAGCTGTTCTTGGAGGTTCGCCCCCCAGCTGACATAGATGCTGCAGTGAGACAACGAGGCTTACATCTGCCCCAGGGGCTTTTCAGGCCATGGGCGGGTTCAGTGATCACCCTTTCCACATGTCCTCAGAGGGACTGTGAGTGGGTCAGGGGAGAGGAGCTGTGTTCTCCTCTCCTCCTAGGATACCCCTCTAGCAGGGTCCCTACTTCTAGGACAGCCTCAGGGGGTCACAAGTATCCCCAAAGGGTACTGATCTGGCTCTCCCTGTCCCCTAAGCTCAGCCTAACTTCTCCCTCCCGGTCCTGGCAGGCTTCTGGGAACTCATGTGACTTGGGCACAAACTGTTGTCTTCTTTCCCCGTCACTCTGCCCCTCAGCTTGGTTTGTGCCCATGACTTCCTCCTGGGTGGTCCCAAGGTGGGCAAGACCCCCTGCTGCTGAGTCTCTGGTGGGGTGTTGTCTTCCGCACCTCACCCTAGCTCCTGGCCCAGGCTTGCACCCACAGTGGGTGTAGCCTCTGAGCCCCGTGGCTGTCACTGAGGCTGATCCCAGCTATTCCAGTCTGGGCGCCGTGCCAGGGCTGGGCACCCCGCACCCCCAGGTCTGGATTCACAGGTCTGGATTCACATGCCCACCCTGTGTTGCTTCTGCTCCATGTCTACCTCGTGCAGCTCCCTGTAGCCTACTTCCCACGTGCAGGCTACTGCCGGTGGGACGGGGGCACCTGGGTGCCCCTGCTGGGGCTGGTGGGCTCTGGGCTCCCAGTCCCCAACCACTCGAAATACTCCAGTCTGCCAGCGCCCTCCCCACTGGCCCAGCCTGATCCCCAGCTGTTGTTTCAGTGCTGAGTCCTGCATGTAAACCCGGGGTGACTGGAGAGCCTGAGGGGTGGGGGTGGGGGGCGTGGATCAGCCACTTCCTCCCTCTCTGGTCCTGCCTGAGTATTGTACAGCAGTCAGCATCCCTCCACCCCCCTAACATCCCACCCTTTTGGCTCTCCACAAAGCACCAGCCCATAGGGCAGGGTTCGCTCTATCCTCCCCACGTCTGCCTTCCAAAGTAGCCGGCATTAAACTCGGGCAGATGTACTCTGATTCCCTGAACTCCCACCAAGCAGAAGCTGATGATGCATTTAATATTCTCAAATGATAACATCACTGGTGAGATAGTGCCCCTTCCCCCCGTTTCTCTCCCATCCCTCTCCCCTTGCTGAGGACCCTAGGAGAGGAGAAGAGGGATTTGCAGGCACGGGTTCAGGCTGGGAGCTGGGATGTGGGACACAGTGGGGCAGTCCAGAGGCACCCCCCCCCCACTGGGATGTAAACGTCGCACCCTTGAGCTGCTGCCGGTGTATGGTGGGGTCTTGCAGACACAGCGCTCCATTGGTGTCCGTGAATGTGTGTATTTGTGTTTCTGTACAGTAAAGAGACTCGGGCCACTTCTGTTCCTTCTGCTTTTACGACAACTGTGTAACCAATATGCACTTTCTACAACTAGTGGTTTGTCCAGCTTTGTCACAGTGTGAGTGGGAGAGGAAACAAAGAACCCAGTCCTATTGTTCTCCGGAGGGGAGGCTTGGCCCTCCCCCGAGTAGTTCTGTGAACCCCCATCTGACTGTCTTTAGAGAATCCCTGGGCTCTGGCTGCGCCTGCTCCCAGCGGCTGGGATGCTGCTCTCCCGCCTGACCAAAGCTCCCTGTGTCCCCGTGGCATGTTCGTCCTTCCTGATTCGGTGGGGTGCCTTGACCCCCGGACTGCCTGCTCTCCCTGCCCCTTTCACCGTGTGCCCTGTTGGGGACTCAGGGTGTACCCTCAGCCAGGGCCTGCCCTTCCAGCATCATTGCTTTCGTTGGAATGACCTTGACTTCTCCCTTAGGCTCTGCCAAATATTGGAGAGGGGGATCGAGGAAGTAGACCTCTTTACATGTATTTGGATGACTCGCTCCCAACCCCCTCCCCAGTCTGGGCACAGGTCCCCAGACAGCAGACATCTCTGAGCCTTGGTCATCCTGAGATTCGGAGCCCCGGCGATACCACGCTCACACGCTCAGCAAACTCAAAGGCTGGCGGTTTGAACCCATTCAGTGGTGAAAGACCTGACACTCACTCTCCTAACGATTTCAGCCTAGCAATCCCTTGGGGCAGTGCTGCAGTCCATGGGCCAGCTGAGTTGGAATGAACCAGACTGCCACAATCCAGAGATTCCTGGGGGCTGGCTTTTCAAAGGAGGATGCTACTTAGTGGTTCTCTTATCATTTTATCACTTGGGGCCCAGGCCTGGGCTGGGAAGTGTCTTATAGATTTAAGAAGGGACACCAATCTTTTTAAGTGAGACCCAGACCCAGGCAGGTAGCAGTCGGTTGGAGATGGTGACCAGTTGACATCTCCCCCCAAGACAGGTTACTGGCCTGCCTGGGAGGGGCAGCCCTGGCTGTGCAGCCAGCTGGCTGGGCTTCTGTGGCTGTCCCCAACCCCGCCTTAAACAACCAACTTTCCCCGCTGAACCCGGGGGATTTGGGGTGCCTAGTACTTTGGAAACCTGCTCTCTTTGGCTCAGCCAAAAGAAACATCCCCTTTCTTCCTTTCCTCGGGGATTGGGGCAACTTTCTTAAAACGAGAGTTCAGGTTCCGCCCAAGCAGTGAGGCCTTGCCCAGGCTCTGCTCTCTGGGGGGAAACAAGAGTCCAGGTGGTGCCTGGGAAGAAAGGCCTGGCGACTCGAGTCTGTGAACACGATGGGCCAGGAGGCCTGCAGGGCAGCGGTTCTCCCCTGTCCTGAGCGTACAGCAGCGGCAACAACTAGATTGTTTTGCTGAGAAACCAACTGCGTTTCCGAGGAATGTGAAATTGTGCCCTTCTCCCCTCTGGGGTGACGGAGGGCGGGTGACACTCAGAGGGGCAGGAGAGACAAGGTTAGCTGGCTCACGGGGACCCCCAGCCTGAGTCCCCCCTGTCCTTTCTTCCCTTTGTTTACTTGGTGGTAGCAGCCAGTCCGACTGTGCTTGTGGCCCGGCTGTTCCTCCGTGTGTCGCGCCCAGTATTGTCCGTGGTGGGGCATGACTGTGGTGTGGCGGTCTCAACTCCCTGGGCTGCCTTGTACCCACTCCGTGGGAAAAGAACACGGAAAGGAGCGGGTTTTGGACGCGTCAAACACAGCAAAAGCAAAAGCAACGCACTGCGTGCGGCTGAGTGATAGGAATTTTACAGTGGGTCTCGATTTCGATGTGAGCTGGTTTTTAACTCTCAAACGTTGTCATTTAAATAAAAACCTTATTTGCCTTTAACACGTCCTTGGCTCTGGAGACTGCTGGAAACAGACACACAAACACCGTCTTTCTGGTTCTTTGGGTTACCCACTCCTCCCTTCTCTGGGGGGTTGGTGGGCTGGGGATGGAGGCGGCTGGGCCAACAGAGCTGGTCCTAACCCTCAATCCTCTGGCCTGGAGGATGGTAGTGGAAAGGCAGCTATCACATATGGAAAGATCGACTTTATTAATAAAAAAGGGGAAAGAAAGCATTATTCTTCAGGAATGCCACATGCCACGCCGGGCTCTTTCTAGTACAAGAACAAAACAGATTTCTTCAAAAATTTACAAAGGGCAGGCATGGCTCCGGACTGTGGTGCACACGCATGTTCAGCTGGAGATCTCTGCTAATTCTTCTTCCTGGGCTTGAGTGGGGGAAGAAGGCATGGGAGCAAGGTCCCTAGGAGCCTCAGGACTGGAAACTTGGGATGAGGAGATGGATGGCTTTCAGCAGACCCCGCTCTACGTATGTAGCCTGGAACTCCCCGCAAACATCCAGGGCCTAGATTTCACACTAAAGATGCCGCAGCCTTGAACTTCTGACCCCAAAAGTTCCCTGGGGGAGAGGATGGCCATCCCCCGTGCTCCAAGGCTACCCGAGCCACTCTCCAGCTGTAGTCACCGATGGCCCAGGTGCTGCTGGAGCAGGAGAGCAGGGGTGCCTTAGCAGCTCGGTCCTTGTGAGCAGGGGCTACTGATGAGTCCCAGGGGTGGCAAGGCGGGGACTAGCAGAAACATCCTGGGTCCTGAGCGTGAGGAGGTCAGATCTGGCTGGTTTCCTGTAAGACAGAGTCCCGTTTAACACCCCATTTTGGGTTCAAGGTGGCTTACTGGTTCCACATTGGCCAGCAGTTCAAAACCACTAGCTGCTCCCCAGGAGAGAGACAAGGCTTTCTACTCTCGTCAAGCATTAGTCTCAGAAGCCCATGGGAATGGTTTTACCTTGTCCTTGCTCTGAGCTGGTATAGGTAGGCTCAAGCCAGGGGAAATGGAGACGCCTTAGCCTTTTCTCCAAAACGGGGGGATTGGGAGGTGGCTCTCATTATTCGATGGGCATATTCGGAATGCTCCATCAGCGAGGGGATTGGTGAGGTGAGCTGCTCAGGCTCCAGGCCATTAGAGAGGGCTGCAAGCTTGCCCTTCTGCTCGGCCCAACAGCTCCGTGGAGTCTTTCAGTGAAGGCTCATTTCTTCACCGTGCCTCCAGATGCGCATGCGCACACGCATGCTCACACGTGGGGATGCGCACACAGAGGAGAAGGACGCTGGGGACAGGGCATTACCTGGAGGGTGTGGTCCTCAGCCATGAATGAGAGAAACCGTCATGTCGCCACTGGATGGAGAAGGGGGGGGGTTGTGTCATTGGGGAGCTCTGAGGGGAACTCCCAGTGGGGACTAGACACAGCCCCGTTGTGTGAGCTGGCAGCAGCCTTGTTAACAGTGAAACAGGTCTGGGTGATCTGGGCCTGGGCCCTGCTCCAAGGACGGGGGGCTCTGTGCTAGCCATGCTGCTGCTATTTGAAGTGCCACGGTCAGGCTGAGCCCGGGCGCCGTCGGGGTGTTGGAGAAAGGGAAGATCTCTTAGGCACCTGACCAACCGCCCGTGTGTGGGCCTGGGTGCTGGGCACTGAGGCTCCGAGTGCTACACACATCTGTCCCAGCCCAGCTCTTTCATCCCCTCTCATGTGACAGGTGAGACGGCTCAGAGAGGGGCAGGGTCACCTGGAGGGCCTGAGCCTGAGCCGACCTAGAACAGGGTGTGGTTCAACTCTGGTTACTTTTCACTTTCCGGCCTAGGCTGTCCATGCGACTCACCTGTCCTCGGCCACAATGGCTTCATCCAACATGTGGGACAGCTTCTGGAGATGCTGAAGTCCTGCCCCCACAGGTTCCAGGTCACTGTCAGACTCGCTGGCCCCAAAGGAAAAGCCACGTCAGTGACTAGCTGGGAACCTGTTGCAGGAATATTCCCTCCCCGCTGTCCCAATCCAGTGCTGGAGCCCGCTGCCCCTGTCCCCAGTGCAGCAGTAGGGGCCCAGAGATGACCACCTCACCCCAGACCACCAGTGCATGAAGTGGCAGGGTGCCTTTGAACACCCAGCCAAGAACAGAGCTGACAACACGTGAGGCCAAGGTGACGGGCAGGTGAGCTCAGCTGCTCTCCACATGGACAGTGTTCATTAAAAACCCAAACCCATTGCCACCGAGTTGATTCTGACCCAAAGAGATCCCGAAAGATCGAGTTAGAACTTCCTTACTACCATGGAGTTGGGTTTCCAAGTCTGTAACTCACTAGGAAAGTAGACAGTCTCATTTTTCTTCCTTGGAATGGCTGGTGGTTTTGAACTGCTGACCTTGTGGTTAGCAGCCTAACCTGTAACCACTAAGCCATTGAGGCTCCTGGGTCACCAGGCCAGGGCTAAGTCCCTTAGATGGCATAATGCTTACTCTGAGGCTGCCAGGTGGTTTGGACCAAATGTGATAGAACCAAGCTCATCGCTTCCCTTTACAGAGAGGCAAACGGAGGCTCTGAAAGATTCCTCCAGGGCCCCCAGTGGTGGGCAGAGCTGGACCAGACGTGGGTGCCTCTGGCTCCAGGTAGTCATCGGAGGTACTCAGAAGCCCCTTGAGCCCAATTAGCATTTGGAGGCCAGGGGAAAGAAATTGTGCCTGACTCAGAGGCCACACGCCCTGTGGTGAGGGGCTGTCTTACTTGCCTGGGGGAGCAGAGGGGCTCTGAGGACGAGTAGGGGCTTCGGAAAGCAGCTGATCTCCTGGAGCGCCGGAGTGGCTGGGCACGGGCGCCCTTCTGGGCAGAGAGGCTGCGCCGTTCCCTCTCCCAGGGTTCCAGGGCTGAGTAGGCTGGGCTCCTCTGCTGCAGGCGGCGTGGAGGAGGGCTGCTGCCCTTCCGAGCCCCTCTCTGCCTCCGCGCTTTCCCGTGCGTTTCCACCAGCCACTTGGTGCCATTTTGGCAGGACTCTTGGATTCGCTGTGACAGACACAGGGAAAGGTTAGCACAAAGTCAAGGGTGGGTGACAACTACTCCAGACGCCCCTGGGTCCATCATGCAGGCTGCCTTGGGTCTCACATGTGCAGGGTGGGGATAACTCTGAGGGACATGGCTCCGCTGCAGGGCCCCAACCCAGAGACTTCCAGGACTGCAGGAGCAGGAAGACGATTCTGCCCCTGACAGCCTCCAGGGCAGGTGGCCCAGAGAAGACTTCGGCCCCTACACCCTGACACGCCATCATGTGTCTTCCTGCTTCTGGTCTCACGCCAATCTGTCACTCACACTGCTCCACAAGGACGGCCTCTCAGAGGTAGTTCTGATCAGTACACTCAATTGCTCCAAGCCCCTCTTCGGCTCTTGGTTGCCTAGAGAATGAAGCCGCTAGGCTTGGGACTGTTATTCAAGGCCCTTGCCAACTTATCTTTGTCCTGGCCAACCAGAGTCCCAAGGTTAGAGGAAGACCCACATTCAACGTAGTCAGTTCTGGGACCTGGCTACCCAGCACCTTGAACGTTTTGATGCCTGGGTGTGATGAAGACGTTTCCCGACAAAGCCTTTCTGTAAAGGGTCCAGAAAGAGCCCTCCTCAAAATCTACAGAATTCCCAGACACCTGTGGTCTCTCCACCTTCAGCACCCAGAGGTCTGATGGGCAGCCCAGGCTCAACATGTATGGCACCTTCTTTCTCTAACCATATTGTTGACAGTTCAATGTTAAAACCTATGAAAAAGAATAGTGCATTCATGACCACAATCAAATTTGGCCACACTCTTCATTCTTGCACCCACTGTGATTATTAGCTCTCCATTGCCCCTCACCCTCCTGTCATAACCGTCACACTCAGTCGATACTGACTCACAGCCACCCTACAGGGCAGAGTGGCACTGCCCCCGTGGGTTGCTGAGACGTAAACTCTTTGTGGGAGTAGAAAGCCACATCTTTCTCCCACAGAGCTGCTGGTGGCTTCGAACTGCTGACCATGCGGATCGCAGCCCAATGCATCAGTAATCACTACACCACCAGGGCTCATCAGAACCTTAAGGATCTATTTATTCAGTTATGTCTCTATGGATTCACCTACCCTGGATCTCATACACTGGAAATGTCTGACACTTCCTTATCTACCGATTTCATCGGATGCCAAATCCTCTCAAACTTGCTGTCTGAGTTATAGCAGTGGTCGACTCCTCTCCAGGTCTAGGCCCCCAGTTCCAACCTCCCACCCCCAGCCCCTGCCTCAAGAGTGACTCTGCCTCCAATCCCTTTGTTAGCAACCAGCTACAGCTGTTTCTGTTGCTAATCGGCCCAGATCCCTTGCCTCCCTGCTTAGATTCTCTGCATCGCTCTTGGGAGGCTTGGGAACACCACTAGCCCTCGAGACTCCTGCCTTGGAGCCCCATCCTGCTTGCTCGTCTTTGGCCACGCTGCTGCTCCTGATTTGCTACCTGCCCTCCAGTCTGCCTCCACCTAAGGCCGATCCCTCCCCCTGCTCCCCTACACAATGGAACTAACGCTGCTGGGCCTGTGCCCCGCCTATCTTCCTAGTCTCTCTTAGCCTGGAATCTCCCCTGACCCTAGTTCACATCTCAGCAATGCATGAGCTTCCACGGACAGATGGGTGGGGGTCACTGGCCAGGAAATGCATGGATCCTCTCGAATGGAAGGTGGGCATTCCGCCCCCAAACCACCTCCCTCTCCTCTGGTCTTCCCAGACAAACTCCTGCCAGCTCGCTTGTCTGTGCGTCTTGCTTTCTCTGAGCCCCAGGGCTGGATGCAGGCTGTTTCATCTGCTTTATTTACACAGCGTTCCGTGGGGGCAGTAGGGTTCCATTATACGGTTTTTGCCCTCCATATCCAGGGGAACTTGGTTTGAGCCTCAGCAGATGTACCTCATGCGCCCCCACCATCGGTCCATTGGCAGAGGCTTGAGTGCTGCTACGATGCTGCACAAGACCTCTTTAGAGGGTTGAAAAGCAAGGATGTTCCGTTGAGATCTAAAGGGATGGACACAGGCCATAATTCGTCTCCATCGCCTCACAGTACGTGGACGTTGGACACTGAATGGACAAGGAAGCCCAAAGAGGCATCAAAGCTTCTGGATTGTGGCGCTGGTGAAGGATACGGAAGGTACCACGGACTGCCCAAAGAGCCAGTAGATCTGCCTCGGAAGTACAGGCAGCATGTTGACATGGTGTCTCACGTACTTTGGGCATGTTGTCAGGAGCGACCGGTCCCTGGCCCCTGGTTGGTAAAGTAGAGGGAGCGTGCAAAAGAGGAAGGCCCTGGACGCGCTGGATGGACATGGTGGCTGCAACGATGGGCTCAGACATAAGAACGATGGTGAGGAGATGGTGAGGATGGCGCAGCACCGGGCCTCTTTCCTTTTGTGGTACACAGGTTCCCTCTGAGTCCCAACGGACTCGACAGCACTGAACAACAACATGATCCTGAGGAGCTTCCAGACTAGCACAGACTAGGAGGAAAGACCTGGAGATCCATCGGATCTACTGCTAAACAAAGCAGCTCATGAGATCCCTGGGGACCACAACCGGTGGTCATCAGATTGAGTGCTGTGTCAGAGTTGCACTGTGCTCCATAGAGATTTCTGAGGCTAACTTTACAGAAACCGGTCACCAGGCCTTTCTAGGGGGAGTGCCTCTGAGTGTTCTCCGACCTCCGGCTAACAGAGCACATGAACCCATTGCGAAGGAGGCGGGGCGGGGGCGGCTCCTGAAGCCAATGGATGGTTAGTTTCCTCAGTCTTACCTGGGACACCGCTCCCAAGGCGTTCTTAGCGGAACGCGCCGCGGCCTGCAGGCCCTGCTGCCCGGGCTCCGGGCTTTCCAGGCGTTTCCAGGAGGGGCCTGCGCCCAGGTTGAGGCTGACGGTTCTCAGGGGCAGCCGCCTTTGGAATTGTCTGCACAGCGAGCCCAGGGTGCTGCCGGAGCCCTCCGGGTGCCCAGCGGCCGGCAGCACATTCTCCTCCAGCTGCTGCCGGTCCTGGAGGGATTTGCGGCGCTTGGAGGCTCCCACGCCCTGCCACCGGGAGGCCATCTGCCTGCCAAGGCGCCTGTTCGGATCACCAGACCCTGGGGGTGGTGGGTGGGGGGAAGGTCAGAGGGCAGGTAAGCAACGTGGCGGGCACTCACCGAGGGGTGGAGACCCGTGGAGGGGGGAGGATTAGGGGGATGGGCAGGTATTGGTGGCCCCAGTGGGTGAGGGACACGTATTGGCTGGATGCAGGCCGCTCTTTGGAAGATGAATTAGTAATGCTCACAAGAGGGCAGAGACGGATCAAGGGATGGTCAGCGTGTCCTGCTGTCCCATGCTTCCCAGGCAGCTGCCCTTCCATCCCGGCCTCCGTTCTGCTCTGTACCCCGGGGGTGGAGAGAAGCCAGGGTGCGGCCAGGTCCTCACTAAGCCCCGGACACAAACGCACTGACCTGGCGTGCTCCCGCCCCAGGCCAGGCACGCTCATTACACCCTGATGCCCCCCACATCCAGGTGCGCACTCCCTCCCTGCCGTGCCTGCTGACAGACACCGGTCCCTCCCCCAACCCCGAGCGTGACTCGGGGACCCCAACCGCTGGAGGGTAGCCCGCACTCACCGTGCAGACAGCTGCTGACCAGACCTCCGAGCTGCTTGGCTCTCCCACCCTGCAGATTTGAAACTCGGCGCGGACCCGCCCCGGGACCCCGTTCTCGCCGCTGATTGGTCTTGTTCCGGACCCCGCGGTTGTGCCGGGAATCTTGATTGGCTTCCTGCTCTCCCAGCTCTAAATCCTGCGGTCGGATTGGTCCGGCTGTGCTCATTCATCTCTCGAGACCCCCTCCTAGGTTTGGCGCCCGAGAGTCCTCCGCTTTGTATCTGCCCCTCCCGCTCGCACCAGCCGGACTCCAGCTTCCGCTGGGCGCAGCCCCCGCGACCCCTCCCGGACGCTCGGCCGCAAGACGCCGCCCCAGGCCTGATCGGATCCCGGGGACGGTCCCCCCTCGAGCTTGAAAACCGGCCGATCTGACCGAACCGAGAGCTCTATGGAACCTGGAGCTCAGATCTGTCCGGGTCTCCCCGGGACCCCTCTGTCCTCCACCACCTTACGCCATACCCCGCGCCGTCCCCTCCGCGCCGTGTCCCAGAAGTCTGGCTTCCTTCTTTGCTCTATGTTTGTCAGAAAGAGCCATGCTGGGGTTCAGAAGCCTGGGTGCCCATGAGAGTTTTGTTTCAAATCCCTCTCATGACTCTTCTTGGTCCTACAAAGAAACACCTCCTGGGACAGAGGAGAGACCCAGATTCTGGGGTTCTGCCTTCCACCCCCACCCCGCCCTGCCCGTGCAGAGTACAAACCCTATGACGTCCTTCTCTGCGACACGGGCACCCCCACAAGTCGGACCCCACTGGAACGCAAGGCGCTTCGCCGTAGTTTATTTCCACTCTCTGCCTGTCATCAGCCTGCTGTTCTGTGGTGGCGATGCCTGAGGTGGATTGGTGGGGAATCGAACTGGAGTCTCCCTCTTACAAGGTGAGAATTCGTATGACTGCCTCATGAACATAGTGGATACCTGATGGGCTGCGATCAGCAGGGTCCTCGGGAGAAAGACAAAGCTTTCTACTCTCATAACGAATGACAGTCTCGGAAACCCACAGGGTCCGCGTTTTACTCTGTCCTGTGGGGTCATTATGAGTTGACATGGATTCGATGGCGGTGAGCCTCCTCAGCAGAAGGTGGTCGGTCTGGTGGCATCCTGGTTACTCACTGGGCTGCTAGCCTAAGGTGACCAGATTTTAACATTGGTAAAGCGGGACAAAAGTGGGACACCACTGATAAAACTCATATCGTAGCGAAATAGCCACATGGCAGCCGAAAGCCGTATACCCTTAGCTTGTTGTGCATTCTTTCCAAAAATCGGGACTTTTTTTAAACACCGGGGACGTTGGAAAAATTGTTAAAAATCGGGACTGTCCCACCAAAAGCGGGACGTCTGTTCACCTTATGCTAGCCTCAAGATCAGTGGTTTGAAACCACCAGCTGCTGCTGGGCTGGAGAGAGACAAGGCTTTCTACGCCGGTGAAGTTACACACTCAGAAACCCGCAGGGGGTGGGGAAGGTGGTTCTACTCTGTCTCCCAGGGTCGCTGTGAGTTGGGACCGGCTCTATGGCAGCGAGTTTGGCTTGACTTTGGGCTTCATTGGCTTGACGTGGGCACCCATGTTAGCTTACCTTGTGTGAGCCCTCACCAGGCGGAGTGCATGGGCGGGCTCTAATCTCCCTTCATCCGCAGGGCAACTCCATGGGGTAGATGCTAGCCTTCTTCCGATTTTACAGGTGAGAAAACGGAAGCTTTGGGCCTAAGATAGTGTACAGGAGGAACCCGGGCGGCACTGTGCTTGAACACTCAGCTGCGACCGAAAGTTTGACGGTTCAAAGCCGCCCTCTGCTCTGCAGGAGAAAGATATGGCTGTCTGTTCCCACAGAGATGGCTGCCCTGCAGGTTCACTCGGCTCTGTGCTATTGGGCTGGGCTGCGGTGGGGGGACCGGGCTCCTTGGCCACGGGGAGGCTGCACGCCTGCCCAGTAAGTGTCAGAACATCAGATTTCAAGGCCTGTGTTGTCTGACTTCACACCCCACACCCTACCTCTAGATCTCCCAGCCAAACCCAACCCACGGCCATCGAGCCAATGCCGACCCACAGGGGCCCTATGGGACACGGTAGAACCCATCACCTAGCCTAGTTAATGACATCAGAACCAAACCCAAACCAAACCAAAGCACAAACACACCCCACATAAACCAAACCCGACCCTGTTGCCTTTGAGCCGATTCTGACTCGTGGCGACGTCGCATGTGTCAGAGCAGGACTGTGCGCTGCGGGGGGCTTCATGGGTGTGATTGTTAGGGAAGCAGGCAGCCAGTTCTTTCTTCCTAGGCACCGCCGGGCATGTTCAAACCATCAAGCTTTATGCTAGGAGTTGATGGCAAACCATGTGTGGCCCCAGGGAGCTGCCTCGGAGGTGCATAGATACTCAGGATGAAGGAATGCCGGGTCAGGGCCCCACCCTGCCGGAGGAGCTTCCCTTCCCAGAAGCCTGACTGGCAGGCCAGGCTCACCAACAGGTGTTTCCATGGAAACCAGAGAAGAAGAAGAAGGATTGTCTTCTGAAGGAGCCTTCAAACCCACTTGGCTGCCCTCCGAGGGAGGGAGGAAGAGGAGGCTGTCTGTTCCTGTAAAGATCTAAAAGTCTTGGAAATCCAAAGGGGGTAGTCCTACTGCCTCAGAGACCCCTGATGGGGGACTCCTGATGGGGTCTCTAAGCATGAGCATCCACCTGATGACCGTAGAGTTCGGTTTTCTTGAGTTCTGCACGGCCTTCTGAAGCCAGGAGGAGCCCGGTGGCATGGGGCGACATGTTGGGCTGCTAACCACGAGATCCGCAGTTTGAAACCACCAGCTGCTCTGGGGGGAGGAAGCCGAGGCTTCCTACACTCTTGGAAACCCACAGGGGCAGTTCTTAGGGACCTAATGAGACGGCATCAACTTGACCGCAGGGAGTTTGGTGTAGGTTTTGGAGAGGAGCGAGGCGCTGCCGAGGAGGATCTGCTGACACGATGCAGGTTCCTGGTGGAGAGAAGGAGGCTCTGAGGTTCCCGTTTCCTCCTGTAAGAAGAAAAGACACTCTGTTGCTTTCCTGAGGGCCAGCTCTACCTTAGCCTGCGGGGTAGTGGGATGGAGAAGGAGAAGGAGGAGGGTCCCTGTCGATCAGCAAAGCTTTCACGGGATTCCCGGATGTCCTGCAACTGTCAGTCCGCTGGGAGGGACGGACTCTAAACCAGCGGTTCTCAACCTGTGGGTTGAGACCCTTTCACAGGGGACGCCTAAGACCATCGGAAACACATATTTCTGATGGTCTTGGAACCGAGACACTGCTCCTCTATCCGTCTCCAGGCGGGTCCGCCCACATGCAGATACGCCCACATATGAGTACTGGTGTGGACTGTTACCCACGCTACACCATGCTTCCAGACAAAATTTAATTGATTTGCCATTAGAAAGAAATATTTCACAACATATAATGACACATTGTTTTTGTGATGGATCACTATGCTTTAATGATGTTCATTTTGTAACAATGAAAATACATCCTGCCTATTAGTTACATGATGATTCATAACAGTAGCAAAATGACAGTTATGAAGTAGCAGCGAAAATAACTATGGTTGGGAGTCACCACCACGTGAGGAACTGTATGAAAGGGTCGAGGAGATTAGGAAGGTTGAGAACCACTGCTCTAAACAGATTGTTTATTGTAAGTTACTGCTAGTGCACAAAGGGCTTTGACTTCGAGTGGCTAGGGTGCTTGCAAAGGCGTGGGAGGCAGGCGGCGGGCGGGGACAGAGAACCTCCCTGGAGCTGGGGATCAGGGCCGGCTTCTCTGGCCTTGTGGTGTGTTACTGAGGAGTTAGGAGCATGGCAGAACCAGGGGAGGAGGTTTGCAGATAGGGAGATTAGCCAGGAGAGCGTGGCCAAGTTCTGGGGCGGCGCAGAGAAGTGGAGCAAGCAGTGAAGCCAGGGCCTTGGGGAGGAGGGGGTCAGAGGCAGGCCGGGAGTCTGTGAGCTCCGTGGAGTGGGGGAGTCTGGGATTGATCCTGAATGCCGCCCTAAGCCTTGGCTGAGTTCCAAGAGAGAAGTGATTCCCCAGCGTTGCATTTTAATAAGATCTCAGTGGAGCTTGTGGGGCTGCTGGGGTCAGCCAGGAGGGAGGCTGTGGACCCCTAATCTGCCCCTTGCCTCCTCTCAACCCCACAGCCACCCAGGGCGAGCTGCCCGTCCCACCCCCTCAGTATCTCAGTAATGTACAGGTGCCTTGTAGGAGCCCTGATGGGGTTGTGGTTATGCTCTGGGTTGTGATCTGCGGGTTCTGAAGTTCGAAACCAGCAGCTCCTCGGGAGAAAGACTGGGCTTTCTCTTCGGTACACAGTCAGGGGGTCGTTCTGAGTCAGCACGGACTCCCCATGGTGGAGAGACAGGGGGAGAGGCACGCAGTGAGTGGCAGTCACCTAATCTGGTGTCAATTTGAGGATTAAGAATGTAGGGGTGGAGTCTAGGCTGTCAATCTGGAGATAGCCAATGAGACTTCTGTGTGGGCATGGCCTTCTGAGAATTCTGGGAAATCTGGTACTTCCTCCTTGGAGGCAGAAGACTCTCTCTGCTACTCCCTGGGAGACATTGCAGAAGACAAGCCACATGGATACAACCAGACCTCGGAAGCCGGAGAAGCCACAGAGACCCCTGCCAGCACTGAGATGTTTCCAGTGCCACTGGACCCAAAGACTTTCTACCCACTGGCTTGTGATCGTCCTGCACTTCGCTTCATTGCATGTGTTTCGTGAGTCTGAAGAGGACTTTATAGATTGGTATCAGCCATATGGGCTAATATCAGACTTATGGCCTTCAACTAGACTGGGTTGGGATGTTTTCTCAATGTTCAATTCCTCTTGTATATAAATCTCTTTCTTATACACATATGCGTGTTTATGAATTTGTTTCTCTAGTCCATCCAGGCTAACACATGGTGACACACTGGGGCCAAGGGCGCAACTCAACCCCGAAGGCCAACGGTTCAAACTCACCCGCTAGCTGCTCCATGGACCACCACTGAGCCAGCTGCATCAGTGGCAATGAAGGCAGGGACTGGCAGTGGGAGAGGAGCAGAAGCACACGTGGATTGATCTCTTCCACGGTGACTGGGCCGATCACTCCTAGAAAAACGCCTAAAGCCCGGAGGGTAGTACAATACACACCGATAAAGTGAACTGTCGCACGACCATGGCTCGGACCCAGAACAGAATACTGCCGGGTCCTACCATCTTCCGTGTGTCCTCTCTCCCCTACAGGTAACCCCTAGCCTGACTTTTAGGACAATCCCTCTGGTTGAGTTCTCTGAATTCGTCTCTTCTGCCATGTAGGCAGTGGGCTCGAGGCTGCTGGGTTGTAAAGAGGGTAGGCAGAGGAGCGGAGGGGCTCTCCATCCTCCACCCCTCTCCCCATGCCCCAGAGGGATGGAGGATGGAGGTTGGGTTGGTGGAAGGCTTCCTGCAGGGGGGCCTGACTGGGCTGACACAGTCCAGGCTCAGGAGACCAGACTAGTTGGCCCAGGAGCCTCGGTAGTGTACTGTGTCATGCTTTGAGCTGCTAACCTGAGGTCAGCCGTTTGAAACCAGCAGCCATTCCTTGGAAGAACGATGAGGTTTTCTCCTCCTCCGAGGAGTTACAGCCGTGGAGACCCACAGGGGCATTTCTCCTGAGTCAGAATTGACGTGATGGCACTGAGAAGGGTGATGCCAATGCCTAAAGAGCCCGGGTGGCATAGCGGGTTACACATTAGGCTGCTAACTGCAAGGCCGGCAGTTTGAACACACCAATCACTCCTTGGCAGAAAGATGAGGCTTTCTGGTCTCGTAAGCATTTCCAGTGGGGGGGCTGTTCCATTCTATCCAATAGCGTTGTCATGAGTCAGCATTGACTCGATGGCAGGGAGTTTAGCTTGGGCTTGGATGCCAATGACACTTTGTCAACACTTCCAGAAATGCTGGGCTCTTGGGTCCCCCTCTCTGCCCCAGAGAGGGCTCACAAATTCCCGGAGAGGGAAGGGGAAGTAAACAAACAGCAAAAGAACCCCAACCCCACCGTCACCGAGCCTGTCTATACTGATCAAACAGAGGCTTTCGGAGCTTGTAACCTGTATGGAAGCAAACTGGCACATCTCTCACCAGCGGGACAGCAGATGGGTTCGGACTGCTTCCCTTGTGGCTAGCAGCTGAGTGCTTAACCGCTGGGACACCAGGAATCCTAGGAAAGGGAGGTCTTACTGCCATTGAGTTGACTGCCACTCCTAGCGACCCTATGGGACGGGGAGGACCTGCCCCTGTGGGTTTCTGAGACTAACTCTTTCTGAGAGTAGAAAGTATCATCTTTCTCCCGAGGAGCATGGTCCAGGATGTAACTGCTATCACTATCAGAGCTCCTGAAAGGGTGGTAGGCCAAGTCAGTTTTCACATCTCACCAATAAAGTAGAAATCCCAAACCCAAACTCACTGCCATTGAGTGGAGGCTGACTCTTCGTGACCCTATCAGACAGTAGAACTGCACCTGTGGGCTTCTGAACCTGTAACTCTTTACGGGAGTAGAAAGCCCAGTCTTTCTCCCATGAAGCCGCTGGTGGTTTCAAACTGCCGACCTTTCGGACTGCAGTCCAGCTTGGAACGACTGTGTCACCGGGAGAGCAAAGCAGAGGGGCAGTGAAAACGAGGAAGACCATGAACAAGGTGGGTCAGCACTGTGGCTACCACAACGCAGCCAAACATAATGATGGTGAGGATGTTTGGGGAGTGCTTTGCTCTATTGTACATCGGGTCTCTGTGAGTCGGAACGGACACCGGTGCCACCGGGAACGGATCTGCAGAGGGTGGGAACACGTCAAGGCCTAGGGTTAGTATTGAGAGGGGAGGCCAGGCCTTTGCACTCAGGTCTGTCTGCCTCCTAGGCCAGTGGTCTTGCTTCACCCCCACAGCAGGGACCTGGGCCCCTTCACTGGCTGGAGGGGAATGGGTGGTTTCTGTGGGGCCCAGAATTCTCAGGACCCTGGGGGAGCAGAAGCATAAGAACTCATGGTCACCACGGGGTGGCGCCAAACACCAGGTTTTCACCCTGCTGGTTACCCTGAAGGTCTTGAACTCTGGGTCTGATCCTTGGCGGAAGGAGCCTTGGTGGCGCAGTGGTTAAGTGCTCGCCCATAAACCAACATTCGAGAGGTTCGAATCCAGCAGCTGCTCTGTGGGGAAATCCTGTGGCTGTCTGGCTCCATGTTATGGGCCAGGTGGCCTCAAAGGCAAATGGGTTTGTTTGGGGCTTGGGGTTTGGGGCTCCAGGGCCCAGAACTAAGGCCTGTACAAAGGGGAGGGGATAGCTCCACTGTGCCAGCCAGACTCTGTAGGGGAGGTGTGAGTGAGGCTGGTGGTGGTGGTGGGGGGGTTCCCCTACCCTCCTTTCTTGTTATGTCTAGGACCACCCACACCTGGAACCTGCTCCTCTCCCTCAGCCACAGTAAGGGAGAAAGAGGAAGGAGGGCAAGGGAAGAGAGGCAGGGAACTCCTAGGGCCCAAACAGACAAGAGTCTGGGGCCCCCGGGCAGCTATGGGTCCAGGGGCAAAGGGCCCTGCCCCCCTTTCTCTCTCCTGGCGGCTCCAGATCCCTCCCTGTGGATTGGGCTCTCCCCTCACTCCTTGAAGGAAGCCCTGTGACCTTCCTTCAGGGAGTGGGACAAGAGTCCCAGCCTGAGGCTCTCCCATCCTGCAGTGCAGAAGACCAAAGGCTAGGCTGCCCAGAATGGCCCGAGGTTCAGTCCTGGCCACCTCGCAGAGCCACCCCCACAGTTGAACCACCCACCCGATCCCACCCCACCACACCATACAGCTGACCTAGAAGACAAATCCCCCCGGTGTCAGCCGGCCTGAGCCTGCAGGGAGATAATCCCTGCTGGACTGGACGCGGTCTGCTCCCTGCTCCGTCCACAGCCATGGATGCCACGCTGCTCCTGAACGTGGAGGGGGTAAAGAAGACCGTTCTGCACGGGGGCACGGGCGACCTCCCCCACCTCATCACCGGGTCCCGGGTAAGTAGGGGGCAGAGTCAGGGCCCTTCAGGACCACATGGTGGCCCCCTGCAGTCTGACCCATCCATGCTGTGGGCACCACCAACAGCCTCTCTCCAAACACCAGCTGGGTAGGCCCTTTCTGGCGTGTTCCAAGCTGGGCAATGGGGAGCTCTGGGTTGGTGCTCACTCACGGTCATTTCTTGGTACTTTTCAGATTAAACTTAAATGGGAAGGAGGGAGGGAGGGATCCCTGTGGTGCAGTGGATGAAGCTCCGGGCTGCTCCCCACAGGGTTGGGGGTTCAAACCCACCAGCTGTTCTGCAGGAGAAAGGAGACTGTCATAAAACTTGGCATAGAGTCCTGGACACCCTAAGGAGCAGTTCTACCCTGTCCTATGGGGTCACTCTGAGTCAGAATCAGCCCCTCAGCAGTGGGTTTCAGTGGATTTGGGCAGGGAAAGGGCGAGGGGCCTCTGGGAATTTTCAAGAGAAGGCAGGTGTGTGTCCCTAGTCTCTGCGGGCTCCCCTGGACCACTGGTGTGCTCAGGGGAGGAGGTGCTGATGCCCAAGGTTGCCGACGGGGCCAGTGGGGTCTTTCGGTGGCAGTGGGCTCCTTGTGGGCTGGGAGAGTCCAAGCATGTGGGGAGCTGAGCCCTGGGGTCAACCCCGGGAGCCTGCAGCATGGGGGTGGCTGGTGAGTATGTCTAGAGCAGTGTCCCCTGCTTCTGGTGCCCAGGTGACCTTTCACTTCCGAACCACAAAGTGCGACCCTGAGCAGACGGTGATTGACGACAGCAGGCAGGTGGGCCAGCCCATGCACATCGTCATCGGGAACATGTTCAAGTTGGAGGTCTGGGAGATCCTGCTGAAGTCCATGCGGCTCAGGGAGGTGGCCGAGTTCTGGTGCGACACCATCGTAAGTAGATGCCGCCACCCCCCCACCTCCCCACCAGCCCCCGTAGCCGCCCTCTAGGGCTCTCAGTGTCAGGATGCAACAAATGGTTCATCTCCAAGATGAACCAGGGCTGCACTCTCCCATGAGGAGGGACTCCCTAGGAAGAGGAGCCCCTTAAAGTGACCACCAGCACTGTGGTTCAGGGGTAGATGGCTCGCCTTTCACAAGGGAGACCCAGGTTCAACTCCCGGACAACCCACTTCATGTGCAGCCGCCACACCTCTGTCCGGTGGTTTGCATGCTGCCGTGAAGTGGAACAGGTGTCAGCAGAACTTCCAGACTGAGAGCAGGAAGAGAGACCTGCCAATCAACTCCCCCAACGAAAAGCCAATAGAAACCTATAGGTCACAGAACCCCCTTCCTCAGCTGCTCATGGGACGGCACAGGACCAGGTAGTGTTTTGTTGCCTTGTGCGTGGGGTCATTGAATGTGTGTGTGCACCTCTACAGTGGCCAATGATAACAACAACAACAGCAGCAACAACAACAACAACAACAACAACAACAACATTGGATCCTGGGGATTTGGGCCATTGGTTACTTTTCCACCCTCCTCCCCAACCCCACCTTATCAATCAACCTTATAGTTAAGGCTCCTGGCTCTGTCGCCCAGATAGAAACAGTAGCATCCACTGACCTTTAAAGATTTTATGACGGGAGGTTTCAGACACATATTAAAGGAGACAGAACAGCACTCGCGATGTGACTCTGGTCTCTCCGGCACTATTTCCTGCCCCTAGACACAGATAAAGCTCTGTATTAAGAGGCTCATCTGGCCATGGCATGACAGGGTGCATTTGAGGACAGATCATACAGGCCAAATGAAAAGTGGGAGCTATTATTTTGAGCTAGAAGAACTGTTGAGACCAACTCCCTTCTTTAATGAATGAAACAACTAAAGGCTCAGAGAGGGAAAGTAACTTGCACTAATCTAACGAGTTGAGAGACAAAATCGATCTGGTGTGTGTGTGTGTATCTCTGGCCCCCTAACTCCTTATCCAGCACGTGTTTTGCCTTTACAATGTCTCAGAGAGTCCAGAGGAGCCCTGGTGGCATAACGGTTACTGTAGGGCTGCTCACTGCAAAGTCAGCAGTTTGAAACCACCAGCAGCTCCCCTGGGGAAAGATGGGGCTTTCTACTCCCCTAAGAGTCAAGTGTGGGAAATGTACAGGGGCAGTTCTGCCCTGTCACAGAGGGCTGCTATGAAATGATATCGATTCGACGGCAGTGAGTTTAATGGTCAGGTTTCAATACCAGGTCCCATCCAACGTGTGCTGTGCACGTAGCAAATCCTGGGTGAATGCGTTTTCTTTATACCAGTGTTCTTTATATGTTCTTTGTATGTGCTTTCATATGGCATCCCCATTGGCTTTGCACACAGTGAGCGGCTCCCGTGCTTGTTAGCCCTGCCAGGAAGGGGTGCCGTGCAGTTGACTCCCCTCACTGTGACCCGTGTAGGACAGCTCGGAACTGCGCTCTCTGGGGTTTACAGTGGCTGACGGACATGCAAATGAACCTGCCAGTTAGGCCACACGGTAGACATAGCTTGGCTGCCAACCAGTCCCCCCCCCCCCCGCCATAGGACGCCCATTTTCCAACAGAGGAGAACAGAGAGTGTCAATAACTTCTTGATTGGCTGATTGATTTGTTGTCTGTAAAACCACAAACTGCCATGGCTCCTATGCTGTGCAAGAGCCTCCTTCTTTCTTCCTCTGTGATCTTTGGGCCACATCCGTGTGAACAGGAGCACTGCCCGCCTCATAAGCTAGTAGCTTTTAGGCCACGAGAGCACATGCTTTTCCCCAAAGCCCTTACATGACTTCCCAGCTCACAGTCCATGTGGTTGCATACACACACACACACACACACACACACCCCTTCCAGTGTCATTAACCCACCTATACATCCATGCATCTGTATTCCACCTATCTATCCACCCTCCCTTCTTTCATTGTCCTATCTTCTGTCTCCATGCATCCTCCATCTATCCATGCACCTGTGCATCCATGCATGCATGCATCCATTCATGGATCCATCCATCCATCCATCATTAATCCATCATGCATCCGTGCATCCACACACCCACGCACCCATCCATTTATCCATCCATCCATCCATCCATCCATCCATCCATCCATCCATCCATGTATCCATTTAGTTGGGAAACATTCACTGGGGCCTGATTAGGCCTGTGCGGAGGGTTGGCAGTGAAACAGGCAGAGACCCCACCCTTGGGAACTAAGACATTGGAGGAGCTTCAGACAGTTGAACAACGACAAACAGGGCCATCAGCATCACAAGTGAGGGGCAGGCACTGTGGGGCCACCAAACAGGACCAACCAATTATGTGGGGCTATTAGGGGTCATTGGGGTCTTATTTAAGAAGATGACAGGAGCTGATACCATGGGCTCCAGTAGAAAGAAAATGTTTTGGAAATGTTGATGGCAACGTATGTACAGGGGTACTTAATACAATCGAATGATGGATTGTCATAAGATTTGAAAGAGCCCCGAATAATATGATTAATAACAATAATAATAATAAAAGATGACATCGAACTGGGTTTTGAAGGATGAATAAGAGTTCACCAGGCCAAGAAGTGGGGGAAGGGACTGGCCTCTCCACAGAGGAGATTCCATTTGTGAAACTCAGGACGTGGAAAGGCTTGCTTGGCACATTTACTTTCGTTAGACTGTTCTCCTCTGTGGACATCGCTCCATTCAAGAAGCCACGTTTTGGGGAGATTAAGCACCGTAGGTTTAGGCGTTGGGCTGCTGACTGCAGGGTTTGTGGTTCCCACCCACCAGTTGCTCCTTGGGAGAACGGGGACGCAGTCTGCTCTCAGGAGACTGGCAGTCTTGGAAAGCTGCTGTGAGCTGGAGAGGCCTCCTCCATGGCTGTGGGGAAGCCATTGCAGAGACAATCACCTCTCTTGGGCACAGGACTTAGGAGGGCCACTCTAAGGTACGACACCTTCCGCGGCCATTACCACCTTCCCCAGCTGAGCGCTCTGTTTCCTGGACAGTCCTCATGGCTTGGCCTTGAGGATCCTTCAGGTCTCTGCAGGGACAGGGGACCAGGGGTAGAGTCAGCCAGGAGGACTGGGTGTTCTTTCCCTGAAATGGGTTCCTCCTTGACCCCCCCAGACTGCTCTCTCCATGGGATGTTTGCAGGCATGCAGGCAGGAGTTGCGAACTTTGGTAAACTGGTGGCCCGCAGACCCCTGCCCCAGCCAGGTGGGGGTGGCTGCTACAGAGCTCCCACAGGTGGCTGCCACGGAAGAGGCAGATCTTCTGAGCTGCTGAGAGGAGCCAGCCATCTGCACTGGCCTGTGAACTTGCCCCGGGGCCAAGTGTTGGTAACAAGTGAAAAAACACATATAAGCATACAGCCTTGATGCTGGAGTTGATGCTGGCTTCCAGTGAGTGGGTTCGCCACTGCCAGTCTGTGCTGTCCCTCGGACAGACTGGCCTCTGCCTTAGGGCCCCACAGTGACAACGATCCTGGGGTTCCTGACCTCAGTCACAACTCTATAGGCTGAGTGATGCCTAAGGGCTGGAGGCCTGCTGCACAGAGGGCCCTGGGTGACTGTGAGGGTCCCTGGTCTGCAGGCCCAGCCCTGTGCAGCCCTCCAACCACGAGGCACAGGTGTGAGGCCATGGAGCTCAGCTTCCTGGCTTAGTCCTCCTTCCCGAGTTTCTCACCCCTCCTGGTGGCTTCCCAGGGTCCACTCTGTTCTGATGGCAGGGTGGGGCTGGGCCTAGATGGTGGGTAGG
This sequence comes from Echinops telfairi, assembly GCF_000313985.2. NCBI lineage: Eukaryota > Metazoa > Chordata > Mammalia > Afrosoricida > Tenrecidae > Echinops > Echinops telfairi. Next base: position 23,180,768 of record NW_022105908.1, on the reverse strand, counting down.
GTTTTTGTCACGGTGTGACGGGGTTGGGAGGCAGAGCCACCGACAGTCATCCTTGCAAATGCCTGGCCCTGAGCCTGCAGCTCACCATTGATGTGGTGGGGGGCTGGGGTGTGAAGGCTTTGGGGACTCAGAACCCAGCCGCTGAGCCAGGGGCAGAGCGGGCTAATCCCCCGCTTAGTCCAGCCTTATCTCACCCACCTGCCATCTGCTCCTCTCTTCCACAAAGAAGCAAAGAAGGGGCAGCCCTGGCTAAGCCTGATGGGGAGTGATGAGGAGGGAGGTGAGAGGGATGGGGGGCAGAGAGGAAGGGACTGTCTTGGACACCCCTCCCCACAGCCCTTTGTGCCCTTCACTTTTCCCTTCTGTGTGGGAGGGAGCCTAAGGAAGGCAGGTGGGCAACCATGCCCAGGGAGAGGGGTTCTCAGAGCCCCGGGGCAGTTGAGGTCCACAGGGTGCAGGCCCCCCAGCTGCTGTTCCCAGTCCTCCTGCACTGAGGGAGCCCCAGTGCCCAGTGGCTGGGTGAGGCTGGGCCAGCCAGACCTGCATCTGCACTGGCTCCTAGAATCCCCATAGTAGCCCCGCGACATGGCAGGTGCAGCGGAGGGCGCCGGGGCCCCAGGCTCGGCAGAGGCTCTGCCAGGATGCCAGGCTGGCCTCTGGGACCCGAGTCCTCCTCGATCCAAGGCTCCACACTGTCCTCCCCGGGAGGCATCAGCTCCACACAGTCCCGCCTCCTCGCCTGCCACCATGAAAGCTATCCCGGCTCATAGCAACCCTGGAGCGCCCAGTAGAACTGCTCCTTAGGATTTCAGAGCCTGTGAATCTTGACAGGCACAGACAGCCTCGCCTTTCTCCTGAGGGGCCAGCTGGTGGGTTTGAACCCCTGCCCTTTGCGGTTAGCAACCCAACCCTTAACCTGCTATGCCACGAGGCCCCTTCAGTCTCCTTAGGTGATGTGTTAGAGTTGGTCCCAAGGGCCACAGCGGAGAGAAAGAGTCATTGTGGCTGAGGGCATGGCTCTGGGGCCAGGTGTGAATCCCGGCTCTGCTGTTCCCCAGCTCTGTGACCTTGAGCAAGCTACTTAACCTCTCCGGTGTGCAGCATCCTCATCTGTACAGCGGGATCATCGTCTCGCCTCCCTTGCTGACTGTTGTGAGGATGGACCGCTTTTCACTCACGGCACCCCTAGCGCCCCCTATAGGACAGGAGGGAGCTGCCCCTGTGGGTTTCTGACACTCTTTTAAAACAAAGGTTTTATTGGCATATTCTTCTAGCGCCCCCTATAGGACAGGAGGGAGCTGCCCCTGTGGGTTTCTGACACTCTTTTTAAACAAAGGTTTTATTGGCATATTCTTCTAGCGCCCCCTATAGGACAGGAGGGAGCTGCCCCTGTGGGTTTCTGACACTCTTTTTAAAAAAAGGTTTTATTGGCATATTCTCCCTGGATTATACAATTTAATCGTTCAAAAATATTAAGGAGATTTATGCAGTCATCACCACAATCAATTTCAGAACATTTTGTTCTTATACTCACTGTTGTTAGCTCCCCATTTCCCTCCACCCTCCCCTGCCACGCCCCTCGGTGATTATCAGTCCAGTTACTGTCTCCATAGATCTACTTATCCTGCATCTCCGATACAGAAAATCATAACAACTACAAACAGGAAGCAAACAAACCCAGAAAGGTCAAAGAAAACCTAGAAAAATGCCAATCCAAAAGAAAGCAGAAAACATTAAAAACGGAAGCAACTTTAAAATGGGTCAAAAGGGAAATCAAATGATAAAGTATTCTGCTTTAAGCTAACTACGTCTGCCATCATCAACTTTACAATGCTCTCTGCCTGATAGCAGGGCTATTCACCTGCCTGCACTGCGTTCAGAGGCGATTCAACGGAGGCTTAATCCATGTGGAGACTCTGCAGATGGTTTTTGACTTCCACTGCCTTCTCTGCAGGGGGACTTTTATAGGATATCTGTAATTTCACTGCGGGTGGGGAGGGAGCAACCACGGGTCCAACACACTCTGAGACTAAATCTCTGTGGAAGCAGAGAGCCCCATCTTTCTTCAGTTGGTGGCTAGTGGATTTGAACTGTTGACCTTGTGGTTAGCAGCCCAGCATGTAATCACTATGCCAACGGGACTCCTCCTCTTTGGGACACAGGGTGTTTCTTAGTGTGGGCCGATCGGGGCTCTAGGGAGACACAGTCATGGGGCAGGAGTGGTAGGGTGTCGGGAGTCCTGCTGCAGGAGGCTGGGTGGGGTTCAGAGAGAACCCTTGGTTGGCCAGGCAGCTCTGAGCAGGCAGCACAGAGCCATCTCTTGGTCTCTGCCCATAGCACACCGGTGTCTACCCCATCTTGTCCCGGAGCCTGCGGCAGCTGGCCGAGGGCAAGGACCCCACGGAGTGGCACGTGCACACATGCGGGCTGGCCAACATGTTCGCCTACCACACGCTGGGCTACGAGGACCTGGATGAGCTGCAGAAGGAGCCACAGCCTCTCACCTTCCAGATTGAGCTGCTGAAGGTGAGGTCCCGGCACATGGGGGGGGGTGGAGGGTGGGGCCCGAGGGGCTAGCTGGGGCCTGGGTAGCTGCCTCCTGGGGAGCCCCTTGGCCTCTGCAGCTCCTAGACATCGCCTGGCCCCTCCTCAGAAAAGACACCGCCAGCAAGAGAATGGGGACCTGCCAACAGCCCCGCCAGGCAAAATTCTCTTTGGGGCCAAGCGAAAAGAATGAAGATTCATTCTCATTTCGAAGGCCTTTCTCTACTGCAAATTTTGGTTTCCTAAAGTTTGGAATTACAGCCTAAATCCTGGTTGGTGGGTTCGGATTAGGCTCTCCAGTCGTGGGAGGGGCTGCCTGGCACCCTCCACACCCTCTTACTCAGATCCCCAGAGGCTGAAGGGACAGATCTGACGGGAGGGGGTAGAGGGGCGTTGGGGCAGGGTCATGTCCTGATGAAACTTCAACTCCCAGCCGAGTCTGAGGCTTCCCCCGAGGGCTACCTGGGCGAACGCACACCGAGGAGTCAGGGCAGGAGACCCTGGTTGGCAAAGAGCCTGTTGGGGAGGCATGGGCAGCTGTGTAGTCTGTGCACTGCACCAGGGCCTCACCCATGCACATGTCTTGTTGGGTTGGGCGCCATAGAGGCAGTGTTCCCTGGAACACCACCCATTCTTGAATGTGTGCCACCTCTTGAAATGGCTGAACTCCCACCAGAGCTTGTGGGTGTAGCGTCTAAAGAAGGCGGAAGGAAGACGCAGTCGCTGCACCCACAAGTTCTGGTGGGGGTTCAACCATTTCAAGAGGTGGCACACGTCTCTCTTTCTCCCCTCCCCCTCCCCTAATCCTCCTGGTATCTCTACTCTCCTTGTTGGCCCTGAGGGGTTTATCTATCCTGGATTCCCTGTGTTGTGGGCTCTTGTCTGTAGCAGTGTGCATGTTCTGGTCCAATCCTATTTTTTGTGTGTGTGCACTGTTCCTGGAAGTACTGCAATACCAGGTTGATGCGCGGAGTGGACGGAGCAAGGTCCTATTCCAACTCCCTGCTACAAAATCCACCTAATATATTGTCCTCGGATAGAGGACGTATCAGACATCAAACTGATAAGAACAGATACTACACTTGATCTTAGCCAAGAGGCCAAAAAGCGATGGTCTAATCCTATTTGTAAGGTAGAATTGAGGTCATGATAGTGGGGGAAGGAAGCAACATAGAACTAGAGACTTTATTGGGGCTCTTACCGCTCTTATAACAGTCCACACATCAATTGTAACAAGCGTATTTGTACATATATTGCCATCATCATGTTCTAAACATTTACTTTCTATTTGAGTCCTTGGTAGCAGCTCCTCTTTTTTTCCCTCCATTCCCTCCTCCCGCCCTCTTGGCCCCTTGATAAACTATACATTATTATTATTTTCATATCTTACACCGACAGCTGTCTCCCTTCCCCCATGGTTTCTGTTGTTCCTCCCCCTAGGGGTGTGTGTGGTTATGTGCCGATCATTGTGATCGGTTTCCTCCCCTCCCCTCCCCACCTTCCCCCTACCCTCGTTTATCGCGGTTAATCAGTTCTAGATCCTACCGTGATAAATGAAATTCCACGAAGTAGGATTCCTTATTTGTAAATCAAATATTTTCTTAGTTAGAGCATAGAGGACATGAAAAAACACCCTTTAGTCACCATTACACTCATATTACCCAATTTATTAAACGAAAAAGGGAAAATACAGTAAAACATTTTGGACGTTACAATTATCATTTATTATTTATTATATTATTTATGGCATCTAGTTTACAGTATTACATATTTCACATACAGTATTATTATACATAGTTCTTACAAATACTGTAATCAATAGCCTATGAAATGACTTAAGGGAGGTACTCTACAGGTGGGTCGCCGTCTTTTTCCTCTGAAGGAGCGGGTGTAGGCAGTGGGTGCTGTTACGCAAAAACCGCGATAGAGTGAAGCCGCGGAAGTCGAAGCGCGAAGTGGCGAGGGTTCACTGTACTCCCATTTCTGTTCCTGAGGGGTTTATCTGACCTGGATTCCGTGTGTCATGAGTGCTGATCTGTACCAGTGGACATGCTCCGGTCTAGCCTGAAGTGAAAGGCAGGACTGGGGTCACGGTAGTGGGGGGTGAGGAGGCCTTGAGGAACCAGAGGAATATGACGGTTCATGTTCAATCCTGTTAAGAAGTTTGTGCCATCACCACCCCAATCAATTTCAGAACATTTTCTTCTCCTGCTCATTGTTGTCAGGTCCCTATTTCCTGCCCCCCCTCCCCTACCATGTCCTTAGGTAGGGATCTTTCTTGTCCTTTTAATGACCTTCAGGCTGTCTTCATCTCCAATATCCTTGGCGCTGTCACAACTTGTCTGGCCTTCTATAATTCTTTGTGTTCCATGCATCCAATCTCTTCTTGGGATGGTCTTTTAATTCACGGCTCTTAATGGTCTTTAATATGCTCAAGGCTGCACGTTGGCACTCATGAACTTGTTTGAGTTTTCTTAGACTTCAACTTGAACTTGCACATTGAGGGTCTCTTCTGGTGTCGGTCCCTGGTCTGGTTCAGATGGAAGATACAGAGCTTCCCCATGGCCTAGTCCCACAGAGGTGGTGGACTGGATTCCTGGGTACCCCATCTGGTGAGGTCCATGTGTATTGCTGCCATTTATGTTGCTAGAAAAAACCCCAACATTTGCAGTGGAGATCATTGGTCCTTTAATGTTTCGGAGTTCTTTCTAGCATCAAGGCCGTAGTTCCCCTGCTGATCAGACTTTTTCTTGGTTTCCAACGTTCACAGTCCAGCTGGCAATAAGTACAGAGGCATCCTGGTTGTTCGAATGGTCAATTCCAGACAGCAGAGGTTGGTAAAAATCTTTACTGTCTT
>NW_022105908.1:23171880-23174702 GCF_000313985.2 Echinops telfairi | reverse complement strand
GGGCCCTGCCGTCTCTGTCCTTTGTTGATCTCTATCCGATTCACAAGCCCTGACCGTGGCAAGTGGCAGGGCGAGCTTCAGCCAGCTCAGAGGGGCTGCCCTTTCTGGGGTCCCTGGCTTGCTGACTCGCCCCTCTGGGCCAGGTGGAGGCCCCCAGCGAGTACGAGAGGGAGACTTGGAACCTGAGCTCCACCGAGAAGATGCAGGCGGTGCCCATCCTGCACGGAGAAGGCAACCGGCTCTTCAAGCTGGGCCGCTACGAGGCGGCTTCCACCAAGTACCAGGAGGCCATCGTCTGCCTGCGGAACCTGCAGACCAAGGTCGGGCAGGGGCGGCTGGTGTGGGGAGCATGGCCACAGCGGGGTGGGGCTTGGGTGAGGGGCTGGCAGGGGCCCCAGTTCACCACCCTGATTCTCCCCACGGGGCAGGAGAAGCCTTGGGAGGTGCAGTGGCTGAAGCTGGAAAAGATGATCAGCACCCTGGTCCTCAACTACTGCCAGTGCCTGCTGAGGAAGGGAGAGTACTACGAAGTGCTGGAGCACTCCAGCGACATCCTCCGCCACCACCCAGGTGGGAGCCGAGCCAACCCCACCACTCCCTGCTGTCCAGTCAATTCTGACTCATGAGGATTCTTACAGGGTGTGCAACACAGAGTAGAACTGCCCCTGTGGGTATGACTCTTTACCGGGGGCAGAAAGCCTCATCTTTCTCCTTCGGAGCTGCTGCTGGTGGTTTTGAATCATTGACTTTATGGATAGCAGTCTAACGGGTAGCCCACTCTGCCACCAGGGTTCCTCAAACTCCTGAGGGTCCCCTGATCCAAGGTCAAGGAAGCAGACAGCGAAGTCTTTCCTTGGGCAATGCAGGCAGAGTCCTCCCTCAGGCAGCCTCAGGAGCTTAGTGAAGCAGGCCCGATAGGATACTGAACTCAAGCAATGCAAGGCGACAGGATCCAGCAGCCTCAAACAGTGTGCACATCCGCAGCTTGGTGAAGCAGGTCTTGAGGGAGCCTCAAGCTCTAGCGACGCGATCCCCAGGTTGACTTGTTCCACAGGTAGTGTAGTTCACAAGTTGAGGCAGAGAACTAGCTAACGCAGCCACAAGCTGGTCCAATCACCAGAGAGCAAGAGAGAGGGGGGTGGGCTGTGCAGAGCTATTTATCTCTTTGCCCTCCAATCAAACTGCAACCTGATTAATCCCACATGTTCCCATTGGCTAGGATGGCATAATAAACCTACCTATTGCAGTGCCCTTTGTCACAGGCGACTGGTGAGCCTTGCTCTATGGGTGCCATGGATTAGTCATTGGGCTGTTAAACAACAGGTCAGTGGTTCAGATCCGCCGACTGCTCTGCAGGAGATAGATGGGGCTTGCTAAACCCGTCAACAGTTACAGTCACAAAATAGGGCTGCTAGGCGTTGGACTCCCATTGATGACAGTGCTTTTCTTTGCTTGGTTTTGCAGGGTTGCTGTTAGTCAGAACTGACCTGAAGGCAGTGGGTTGACTTTTCTGGTTTCAGACACACACATCAGTGGATCCCCCAAACGTAGACTATTATGGGGCCATCAATTGGCTTTTATTATTTTTTCTAATGGGGCTAATCGATAGAGAACACTATTAGAGAAATACTAGTACAGAGGCCTGATAGTGCAGTGGGTTAGGCATTGGACTGGTAACTGCAAAGTCAGCAGTTTGAAACCACGGGAGAAAGACGAGGCTTTCGACTCCTCTACAAAGCTGTAGTCTCTGACACCCAGAGGCAGTTCTACCCCGTCCTGTAGGGTCACTATGGGTTAGAATGGACTCCCTGGCAGTGAGTTTGGTTTTGCAGTTTTAGTGCAGTTCGCTGGCAGATAGGACAACATGCCATTTGCGCAGGTGGTACCCGAAGAACATTGACAATAGCAATGTCTAATGCATATATTCACTTACGATGAGTCAGGCTCTCTGCATTTATGAGCTCAGTTTCTCCTCATGCTGACCAAGTAGAGAGCCTGAAGCTTTTACCATCTTGGGTGCTTCCTAGTGCAAACTGCAAGGTTGTTGGTTCAAATCCACCAGCTGCCCCTAGGAAGAAAAATGAGGCTGTCTGCTCCCATAAAGATTTATAGTCTTGGAAACACAAAGGGGCAGGTGGGCATTTTCCTATAGGATCATTATATGCCAGGGTTTGCTTGATGGTAGTGAGTTTGGTTTTGGCAATGAGAAGACAAAATGGTGCCTTCAGATGAGTGACAGTCGGGAGAATCCTTGTGAGGTAGGGGACCCTGTGCTCATTCTTATTTTACAGTTGGGAGAGCTGAGGTCCAGAGAGCATCATCGCCAGGGTTAAGTGTTCTGTCACCTGTTGGTGGCATAGTGGTTATGCGTTGGGTTGCGAACGGCAAGGTGAGTAGTTCGAAACCATCAGCCAGCGCCATGGAGGAGACGGAAGTGTCCTACTCCCATAGAGAGCACAGGGGCCAGGTCTTTCCTGTCTTGTAGGGTCGCTCTGAGTCAGAATTGACTCCGTGACAGGCAGTGGAGTTGTCCAGTTAGGTGGGGGAATGCCTGGGGGGTGCTGAGCAGGTGGGTCCCGCCCCATCTTTCACGCAGGCATCGCGAAGGCCTACTACGTGCGGGCGCGGGCTCACGCGGCGGTGTGGAACGAGGCGGAGGCCAAGGCGGACCTCCAGAAAGTGCTGGAGCTGGAGCCGTCCATGCAGAGGGCGGTGCGCCGCGAGCTGCGGCTGCTGGAAAGCCGCCTGGAAGAGAAGCGGGAGGAGGAGCGGCTGCGATGCAGGAACATGCTGGGTTAGGGCGGTGCCCAGGGCGGGGCCGT
>NW_022105908.1:23170111-23171773 GCF_000313985.2 Echinops telfairi | reverse complement strand
GCCCTCCCACCGCGGGGGAAGCTGCCTGTCCGCGGGGCCTTGGGCTTGCTATCTCCCAGCCAGGACCCTGGTCCAGTGGTCAGCTGCGTTAGGTAGCAAGCAGATGGGCTGATCATTTCTGGTTTCATCGACTAGGATGATTTTGGTGTTACTTAGAAACCAAAAAAAAGAAAAAGAAGTCTTTTGGTGTTACTTAGAAACGAAAAAAAAGAAAAAGAAGTCAAAGTCAATCATTCCGGAGGGCATAGCCACGCTCCTAACTCAAAGGGTAGTAGCGGCTTCCGAACCCACTCCCTATCCCAGAGGCAGGCGCTCTGGTTAAGACCCCGCTGTGGTAAAATGTCCGTAATATACAATTGGCCACTTTTTAACCGCCCTTGAAGGCATAGTCACTTGTGTTAATTACATTCACATCGTTGGACAGCGCTCATCGCTGTCTGCTTACAAAACGTTTCAGCACCCTGGACAGAAGCCCCGTGCCCCTAAGCCATCAGCACAGCTGCTTGATTTGATTCGGGTTCCAATCATCTGGTGGTTTTCTCAGTCGTTTGAACCCCTATTCCACCACCACTCCTCCTTGTTAACCAAGTACTGGCTGCCGTGATGGCACCTGACTCAGGTGCCCTCTGCCCCCCAACGTGTGCCAGGGTGGGCCTGTGTTCCCTGGCTGATTTTCCAGGCCTTTCTTCCAATTCGCCCCTGGGGGAGCCTGGCTAGACTCAAACCTCCAACCTTTCGGTCAGCAGCCAAGAAGCCTGTGTCATTGTGGACCTCCCACCGGTGAAGAAGGAAGGTTCAACACGTCACAGCCCTGCCCCCCTTCTTTGCTGTTCCCCAGCTTTGGATGGTAATATTAGGGCCTTCATTTCGTTATATTGGCAGCTTTCTGCTCTACCCAGAGCTCTCTGTGGGATCCCCCTGACTCTAGGGACTGTCCCGATTCCCCTTGTATTGGGGAAGGAGCACCCTTCCCTCCAGCCCCCGGGGTCACCATACCTTCCCTCCTCCTGCTCCAAGGCCCTGGTACTTTACCTGTCCCCCATCCCTGCTTCATACTCATGGTCTGCCCTGTCCCCAGAAAAGAGTCTTCTGTGCTTTGTGACCAGGGTGACTGCTCAATTTGAAAGCCAATAAGCAGCATTGACACCATTGGGTAAGGGGGTTTCCTTGCAGGACACACAGCGCTGGGATGGCATAGTCATTTTCAGGAGGTCCTGGTCCATGACCCCCGGGCCACCAGAATGAAGGAAGATGTTCCTGGCACCAGGAGGGGTGGCGCCGATTTGAATGTGGGGAGGGTTTCAGGTTTTTCCTTATTGTCTTTCTTTTCCTTCCTTTGCGCCAATCGATGGTTTTCTGAACCTTCCTAATGCTGCAACCCTTTCGTACAGCTCCTCATGTGGTGGTGACCCGCCCCAACCATAACATTATTTTCGTTGTTACTTCATCACTGTCATTTTGCTGCTGTTATGAATCAGTAACCCCTGTGAAAGGATTGTCCGACCCCCAAAGGGGTTGCAACCCACAGGTTGAGAACCGCTGGTTTAAGGTTTCAACCCTTTAGGCCTTGGAGGAAGGGGTTCCTGGGTGGTGCCAACCAAAAGATGAGAGGTTTAAGGGTGCCCAGGAGTGCCTCGGAAGAAAGGCCGGGTGAGTCGCTTC
>NW_022105908.1:23138624-23169920 GCF_000313985.2 Echinops telfairi | reverse complement strand
GAGTCCATTTTGGCTCGTGACAACCTCATGGGTTCCACTGCTTAGGGGGGGTGTTTGTTCTCGATTGTAATCTTCATGGAGCTAGATCGCCAGGCCTCTCTTCTGCACCACTGCCTGGCGGGTCCCAGGAGATCCATTTGCACAACTCGGTCCCAGTTGTTGGTGAGGAACTACTTTGTCAGGAAGGATGGGTCAGAGCCCTGATGGTGTTGTGGATTACATGTTGGGTTGCTAACACCAAGGTTGACAGTTCAAACACACCAGCCTAGCTGAGAGAGCATGATGAGGCCATCTGAGTTCACAGCCTTGGAAACTCACAGGGGACAGTGCTATCCTGTCCTAGCTGCTAGCTCTGAGTCGGTATCGATTTGATGGCCATGAGGCAGGGAGTCTCACGGGTGGGCCCTCCAGGTTTGCAGAGGAAGGTGTGGAAGGGAGGAGAGGCTTTGGAGGGAGTCCAGGGAAGGGGACTACAAGAGCAGGCCGCTGAGACTTGCAGATGCAGGAAGGGAGGGATGCTCTGAGGACAGAGAGATTCTCCTGAGCTGGGGTGTCTGGGGCTGGGAGGGAGGATGGGAGAGGAGATCCCAGCGACCCCCTGGCAACACTGCCCCAGGGGGAGAGGCCTGGAAGGGATGTCTGTACAGCCAGAGGTGCCTGTGTGGCTCAGGGGCACAGATAGAGCCCACAAGGAGTGTCCTGTGACTGTCTGCAGAGTCCCCAGCCTTCCTGCCCCTGTCCGTCCTTTGTCTGTGCTGCCGCCTTCTCAGGATGGTGAGTCTTGCTAGGCAGTATGATGCCCCAACAAGTCCCTAGCCTGTGTTCCACACTCTTGGCTTTGTTCCATGTAATATGTACCCCCACTTCCCCCAGCGTGCCCCAGGACATTCAAAAGCCCAAGAACAAAGAGAACCAGGGTTTGGGACAGAAGTGAAGTGGTGGTGGTGCCCTGGCCTCTGTGATTGAAGGGTGCTGACTGCAGACCCCTTCTCCCCCCTTAAGCTGAGGCAGTCATGAAGAACATCTCTTACAAAGGCAAACGAATATCCCTTCTTACACGCAACCTAGTGGCTTCATATCAAACAGCACTTGGGTCCACCACGCTCTGGTTCAGCCTGCCCCAGCCACCTGCCCCAGCCACCTGCCCCAGCCTTTCTAGTTGCCTGTCTTTCATAAGGTGGACACCGAGAATAAGGGGCCTTTGACATACCCTCCAGGCCTCTTAATCACGGGGCCTCCTCAGTGGACACACTGGTCATTTCTGCCTTGTCAGACACACTGCTTACCTATTCACGGGCTTCTTTGGTGAGATTCATGTGAAGGTGTGTGAGACACACGCACATGCACAGGTGGAGGAACGAGAGGCAAGAATTCCGGCATCTCATTGTACCAGTGGAGAGGTTGGGGTGTGGGTGGGGTGCAGAGCTGGGCAGAGACTGGCCCCGAGTCCCACAGCAGACAGCCGCGCTGTGCGGCGTTTTCAGCTCTGTGCCGGATCCTCCTGGGCTTTGCGTGCAGCCCCCCAGAGGTCCTGACTGGCCACGCGTGGTGGGCAGGTGCGTGCAGGTGCCCCGGAGATGGGGCTGCAGGAAGCTTCCCTTGAGGGACCCTGTCAACCATTTTCCAGCGATCTAGTTGGAAGCCCTTTTCCAATGGCCAACAAGGTGCAGAGGAGAACAAGCGGATTGTTGCCCATGGACCTAGAAGGGGCATGTGTGTGTGTGTGTATGTATGTGTATATATGTGTATGTGGTATGTGTTTATGTTTATGTGTGTGTTTGTGTCTATTTGTATGTGTTTATGTGTGCTTATGTGTATGTGTGTGTATGTGTTTGTGTGTGTGTTTATGTGTGTGTGTGTGTGTATCCCCCAAAGAACAGCTTTGGGCTCTGGATATTACAGCGTCCATATACCCTGACCACCCTTTACAGGACCACTAGTTCAGGCAGGCCAGTGACTGAGGAGACCACCTGGGACGATCCAGCCAGACTGCCTGCAGACAGCTTCCCTCCCTTTGTACAGACAAGGAAAGCGAGGCTCAACGAGAAACGGCTTTCTCCATCCATTGCTCAGCTGGGGCAGAGGCAGAATCCATACCTGGGCTTCTAGACTTCTGAGCTGGGTTTTCCCTGCAACGTAATGCCACCTGCGTCCCTGGAGACAGTCTGGAGGAAGCCATCCCGTGGCAAACAAAACCAAGGGGAAAGGGAAGGAAGAAACCAGGAAAGCTCCTACTTTAGTGGGTGGCAGCTTTTGTTTGGAGGCAGCTAGAGGGGGCGACAAAGGAGCTCTGGTGGCATAGTGGATGATGAGCTGGGCTGCTAACCTCAAGGCCAGTAGTTCAAATCCACCAGCTACTCTGTGGGAGAACGATGAAGCTTGATGGAGCGCCTACAGGGGACAGTTCTACTCTGCCCTGTAGGGGCGCTGTGAGTCAGAATTGACTGGCTGGAGGCCTCTCGTTCTCTGATAGTCTGGTGGTCAAACCAAAACCAAAACTCAACTCACCGCTGCGGAGTCCATTCTGACTCGCGGCAGCCCTATAGGACAGGGTAGAACTGCCCCTGTGGGTTCCCAAGGCTCACTCGTGATGGGAACTGAAAGCCTCATGTTTCTCCTGCAGAGAGGCTGGTGGTTTCGAACTGTTGACCATGTGTTTAACAGTCCAATTCATAACCACTACACAACCAGGGCTCCTTCACAGTGTAACATCATTTTTCAATCTCTGTGTCTCTGACTCATTCCTTCTGTGATCACATGCTTTCTGTGTGCTTGTGACCCTCCTGACACCCTGTGTGATCATGAGGTGTCGATGGGATCAGGTATCAGGCATCAAAGACACAGAATAAAAAAATCATACCAATGTGAATGAGGGGGAGTGCAGAGTGGCAACCCAAAGCCCATCTGTAGACAATTGGACAACCCCTGACAGAAGGGTCCCAGGAAGAGGCAAGCCAGTCAGGGTGCAGTCTAGCACTGATGAAATATACAACTTTCCTCTAGTTCTTTAATGCTTCCCCCCCACCCCCAATCATGGTCCCAATTCTACCTTGCAGATCTGGCTAGACCAGAGCATGTACATGGGTACAGATAAGAGTTCGCAACACAGGGAATCCAGAACAGATAAACCTCTAGGGACCAATAATGAAAGCAGTGATACCAGGAAGGTGGGGGGAGAAAGAGGGACCTGATCACAATGATTAACCTATACCCTCCACCCCAGGGGGAAGAAAAACAGAGAAGTGGGTGAAGGGAGACAGTGGTAGGTGTAAGACATACAAAAAATAATAATCTATAAATCATCAAGGTTTGTGGGGGAGGGAGGGAAAAAAACCCAGGAGCCAACACCAAGGGCTCAAGTAGAAATAAAACGTTTTGAAAATGATGATGGCAACATATGTACAAATGTGCTTGACACAATGGATGGCTGTGTGGATTGTGATAAGAGCTGTAACAGCCCCCAATAAAATGATTAGAAAAAGAGTAGTCCTCCCTAGGAGCACGTGGGAAGCCTGGTGGCATAGTGGATAACTCATTGGTCTGCTAACCCGAAGGTCAGCAGCTCGAATCCACCAGCCGTTCTGCAGGAGAAAGAAGAGGCTTCCTACTCCTGTTAAGAGTTACAGTCTCAGCAACCCACAGGGGCAGTTTCACCTTGTCCTACATGGTCACTGTGAGCGGGAATCAACTTGATGGCAAGTGGATTTTTTTTTTTTAATGGAGAGCCAGAGAGCCCTGGCCGCCTATTTATGTGTTGTCAACCGTCTGCGTGGGGACAGTGGTTTCAGTCCACGACAGCTAGCATCTAGCTGGCCTGGGCAGCTTTTCCCCTTTGCTTACTGACCATGCTGAGGTTGGTACCCGAAGGCTTGCTCGCTCGGTCTTGAGTTTTGTTCTGCTCCTTGGTCTCTGTGTGTGTGTTGTTGAGTACCGCAGATGAGCTGCTGTTTGAAAGGGCCTTTCCCATTCCCCCTGTCTGTCTGGCTGGCGGAATGGCTGGCTGCATAAACCTCCGTCGTTCTTATTTATGTGGCTTAGGAGACTGCTACGTTCCTGGCCTAATTACAATGGCTCCATTACTCTAGGCCGTCTCATTAGTGCGAGACGCTGGCGAACCAAGAATCTCGCCTTTCCTCCTGTCACCCATAAAAGCATCACCTGAAGATGTAGTGGGGTGTTTGTCTTTCCTCAGCAGTCCCAGGGCTGGCAGCTTTTACTGAGGGTGACAAATCCTCTGGGGAGGGGCGGAGCATTGCTCACTGTCAGGCCCCCCTGCCCAGCAGCCTGGCCCAGGGGCTCAGGGAAATGGTTGGACTCTCTGTTGAACGCCTCCATTTCGATGTCTCAACTCTTAGTCTGGCAAGAGTCCCCAGAAACGTGTCTAGCACAATGCATTTCTTCCTTTAAACGTTTTGGTTGTCATTGGGGCGAGAGTGCCCCTAAACAAATAGCTTTGCCTGTCAGCAATTCATCCACATTCCAGTTTGTGACCTTGAGGGCATCCCCCCCCCTCCCCCAATATCAAGGCACTCTCCCCACTTCCATTTCATCCTTCTTTGCCACCCCTTCCTGCTTTCTGAGCACCGTGGGGCAAAGGCTGCCCTTTTAGATCCCGTGCGGTGGACTCCTCACCTCGTTTGGCAGACGAAGACGCCGAGGCCCAGAGGAGGGAGGGGACCGTCCAAAGATGTTGCAGCCACAAGTCTTTGGTGGACCTAGTGAGTTAGTTAATTGTGCCAGCCTGGCCGATAATCACATGTGGGGCTGGTTGAAAGGTGGAGGGATAAATGGGTGGTGAAGCCTCGCCTTTCTAGTTCTCGGGTCTCTTGCTTTGTGATGGTCGCACCAGGATGCAGCTGCCTTAGCAGCTCCCTGCTTCAGCTTGCAAGATTGACGTCCTACAAGACATCCCCAAGGAGAAGCCACATGGACCTATCCCGATGCAGCCCTGGGTGCTGGAGCAGCCGTGTGGAGACCCCTGCTAGTGCTGAGATGCTTATTCGTTTACTGACTCAGCTTTCCTCCTACAGTCGGCGTCATTGCCTCTGTTTTGTGAGGTGGAGGACTTTGTGGACTGGTGTTGGGTTAATGGGTTAATGTTGGACTTGTGGGCTTGGGCAGCATTGGGTTGGGATGTTTTCGTGATGCTCAACTTTTCTTTACATAAAACTCTCTCTTATATATGAGTTGCTGTGGATTTGTTTCTCCAAAGTCCCTAGACTAATACACCTAGGTTGGAATGGGATACACTTTGGGTCCCAACACGAACACAGCGTGCACTTCTGCGTGCACAGTCAGCTCCACTCAACAACAACAACACATTTGAAAAATGAAACTGGTCGCTGCCTGTCAGTTGATTCTGACTCTGAGTGTCCTCCTTTGTGTCCGACTGGAGCTGCCCCCAGGGTGTTCATGGCTGCAGCCATGATGGGAAGCAGATGGCCTAGCTCCCAAGAGTGGGCTCGAACCACCCAGCACTCGGCCAGCGCTGCTGTCAGTTGCCACTGAATTGGTGTCAAACCACGAGGACCCTGTGTCTGCAGAGTCCCCAAGGCTGTGACCTGCCGGAAGCAGGGCTGTCTTCCCAGACATCTGTGGGTGGGTTCGCACCCTAACCTCTCGGACGGCTCGTGCCTAACCGTTTGGGCCTCACAGCGACTCTGCTCTCATCCCAGCCTGTTCTTGCCGTTTCTCCAATGTGTCCAACAGAATAAAAATGCCCAGTTGTGGGCCATCCTCACATGGGCATGTTTGCAGCCACCGTGTCAGTCCATCTCTTAGAGGGTCATCCTTTTTCTCATTGACCCTCTGCTTGAGCAAACCCCATCGTTTAGTTTTACTTGGCATTGGACTTCCTTGGTATGTGGACTCACACACAGAATATTCTCTTTTGAACTTGGCTTCTCTCACCCAACATAAAATCCATGAGATTCACCCGCGTGGTCGCATGTAGTGCGTGCTTTTCCACTGCTGTGTAATGTGACACTGTGCAAGCAGACTGATGAATGACCGTTCGATTGAGGTTCCAGCAGGGCCCAGGCACACAGTAGTGACAGAGCAGACCTGGCCCTGATCCTTTGGGCCTTCCAGCCAGCGCCAGAGGCCCCGGCGTCCAGGAGCTGGCCTGGTGCTCTCAGCCAGGCGCTGCTAGTCTCTGCTTGAGCACAGAGCAAGCTTGCTGAGCATCAGCATCCGACCAGGAAACGCTGTCACTGACGGGTCAAGACAAGAGCCAGCCTCTGTGCGCTCCTCTGCACACTGGCTAATGCAAATGTCGTCTGAGCCAGCGAGCCACCGCTGCCCTCCCCTGCGGCTGGCTCTTTACCAATCGCAGCCTTGTCGTTGCTGTTAGCTGCCAAGAGTCTGCTCTGACGCACGGTGACCCCTTCAGGCTGGGATCCTCAGGCTTCAGTGCGGATTTCCAGAAGTAGACTGCCCGTCTTTTCTTCCAAGCCTGGAAGCTGTGCGGTAACCTGTGCGGCATCACAGCACCAGGCTGGTTCCCTGTGAGGACTCTCCACTGGGGAAGGCGAGAATTCTGCCACAGAGTCCCCGCTGGTCCCAGTGCCACGTGAGCCCTGGTCTCGTCGCTCATGCTCTTAAATGAGCTGCATGAAGACACCCAACCAGAATTACCCCCACTTCTTGACAGCCTCCGATCCAGACCAAAGTCCCGAGGCCTTACGTCCTCTTTCAAAGTGCCTAACAGAAGTCCATCTGCAAATCACAACTGCCAAGTTGTCCCCCTTGCCGCACAACTGGACGTCTTCACAGGTGCCAGGGTTAGGCTGTGTACTTGCACGGAGGACCCATCATTCTGACCACCATACTGTACTTCTGGGTTCTCTCTGTACTCCTTCATACCAGGGGGTCATAGCAGCGTCCCCTGGCTGTTACCAGTCTGTTTGTTTGATTTATTTATCCCTGTTCTCACCTTTAAAAACCAACCTGAAATTATCCAACTGAGGACACTGATGGATTCCTGTGTTAGTCTGGATTGATTAGAGAAACAAATCCAGAGACACTCATACGTGTATAACAGAGAGCTTTATATACAAGAGCAATTGTATATTGAGAAGACATCTCAGCCCAGCCCAGATCAAGTCCGTAAGTCCAATATTAGCCCATATGTCTGATACCAGTCTATAAATTCCTCTTCAGACTCATGAAACACATGCAATGACGTTGAGTGCAGGGAGATCACAGGGCAGTGGGTGGAAAGTCTTGTGGATCCGTGGCGTGGAAGTATCTCAAGGCTGGTGTGGGTCTCCATGTGGCTCCTCCAGCTCTAGGGCTCCAGCATAGCTGGCATGTGTCTTGTCAGCAGGAAGTCGCAGTAGAGAGTCTGTGTGTATCTGGCCCGTAGTGAGCTGTTTATCTCTGCCGCACCTCCAAATGAGGTCAACAAGCTGCGACCTGATTGACAGGCTATAGATTCCACCCCTTCGCAAGTTGGCAGGAGATTATGTGACTGCCACAACTCCCAATGGCTACCCAGCCCTGTTCGTTTAATCTCACCCACAGTCTGAGCTATGGTGCTGGTGAAGAATATTAAAAATGCCACGGAGTGCTAGAAGAACCAGCCATCTGTCTTGGAAGAAGTACAACCAAAATGGTCCTTAGACGTGAGGATGGCCAGACTTTGTCTCACGTACTTTGGGCATGTTGCCAAGAAGACCGGTCCCTAGAAAAAGACCTCATGCCTATTAAAGTGGACCAGCTGTGAGAGAGAAGACCCTTGATGCGGTGAAGCCACACAGTGGCTGACACCGGCAGCAGTTGTGGGGCGGCTGCAGGACCTCGCGGGGTTCTGGTCTGCTGCACATCCAGTCACTGTGGTCGGAACGGACTCAACAGCATCTTAACAACCATTCAAAAAAATCATTTTATTTGGGGCTTGTACAACTCTTATTACAATCCATCCATCCATCCATCCATCCATCCATCCATCCATCCATCCATCCATCCATCCATCGTGGCAAGCACATTTGTACATATGTTGCCATCATCATTCTCAAAACATTTTCTTTCTACTTGAGCCCTTGGTATCAGCTCCTCATTTCCTCCCCCCTCCATCCCTCCACCCCTCGTGCTGAGTCCTTGATAATTTATGCATTATTATTATTTTTTCGAAGTGGATTTCTCTTCCTAACTTTACGTTGGCAGAATCTGAGGGCCAGAGAGGTGAGACCACTTGTATCCAAGGACACGTGATGAAGATACAGCTGGACCGGGATGAGCAGGAGAATTCCGACCCCAGAGTTGAGCACTTTGTGGCACTGCCTCTCACAGCCAGCCCCCGGAGTGGCTCCATTCAGGAGATATGCCCTCTGCAGTCACCCCTCACCCTCTGAGCAGGGGGGACCCACTTGTGGGGCTCCTGGCTGTTCTTTTGCATCTGACATTGGGCTCAAAGCTGCCATCAGTTTGCCTTTCCAACGGAAGATGACTGTGATGACCATGGGAGTCCCCGGGGGCTACCAAGGTTACCAGGTGTCTCAGAAGAGTCCCCTGGCACTTCTGCCTCTGTGGCGCCGCAGCCTGGAAAACCTACCTGGTGCCTTTCCTCATCAGCTCAGGTCAGCGTGAGTCGGAGGCCCCCTCGGAAGTCCTGCTATCTCCAGGGCCACCTCAGAGGTCCGCCTAGATCGGAGGGGAAGGGCAAGCGTAAGGGATTTCCACAGACTTGCAGCTTTCACTTAAGTTCATTTGACCACAGACACATAGCTGGGCAGTCTCATGCAAGGTACGGAGCCTCTGGTCCTGTGTACAGGGGAGACCTCGCTGTGGCTGCCATGGGCGGATGGGACCAGTCAGTGCACGTGATGTGCTTCAATAGGCTGACTGTGACCCAGCGGGCCCTGTGCCCTCATCAGAGCAGAGGCCCTGGCAGCCACTTGCTGCCTGGGAGTGAGAGAGCCGCAGCTCCCCCGGGCGCCCATTGCGCTTTCTGGGACACTGTATGCCAGCGACCTTTCCCCAGCGCCGTCCCTTTTTTCGGTCATCAATATTGCAAAGGGCCCAGACTGATGCTTCAGTTCCTCCAGGGCTCCTGTGCATGATCCCTTGGGGGGTGGGGGATTCTGGGCGAGACAAGTGACACGGATCTCAAAACTGTGGTTTCCTCCCACTGGCAACCATGACTGTGTCTCGGGGCGGGAGGCTTTCTTGGCAGGGGCTTGGTATCGCAGGAGGCCCGGAGGGCTGTCACACTGTCCCCCGAACTGCTCGCAATGGTCCACACATAACAGAAACCATGAGGGAAGGGAGACGGCGGTCAGTGTAAGATGAAAGTAATAATAATAATTTATAACTTATCAAGGGACACAAGGTTGGAAGGGGCGGGAGGGAAAAAAGAGGCGCTGATACCAAGGGCTCAAATAGAAAGTAAATGTCTAGAAAATAATGATGGCAACATATGTACAAATATGCTCGATACAATTGATGGTTGTAAGAGCTGTAAGAGCCCCCAATAATAATAATAATAATAATAATAATAATAATAATAAAAAAGGCCCCACCCCACTTGGCCAGCAAACAAGGGTCACGACTTCGTTCAGATGTGAGGCAGGCAGTTGAAGGACTTCCCGTGGCCCACCGAGAGGGGGCAGGCTGGGCAGCAGGGCGGCTAGGCATCGTCCTCAGAGTCTATGAAGCCATCACTGTGTCGCCAAATGCTCCTTCCCTCTCAGCCCGGCCTGTAAATCTAGGGGCAGCTGCCCACCGCCTGAGCTGGTCTCACCGGCCCTGGGCAGAAGCCCGTTTCTCGGGCAGACTGCTGGCATTTGAAAGGCAGATTAGCTGGGGATTTAGAGCTGGGCATCTCTTGAGGGTGTGGCATTTCTCTCTTTTTGAAGGAGCCCCCCACTACAGCAGCATGAGCAATGGAATCCAGCTCTTCCGGTGAGTGAGTGAGGCTTGAGGAAAATCTGGGGGCAGATGAGCAAAATTAGTATCGCTGTGTGTGTGCTTGTGCCTGTGTGTGTTAAGTCCTGTTGAGTTGGTTCTTATCACCACCTGATGTACAGTAGAATGATACATGCCCGGTCCTGTGCCGTCCTCACCGCTGGTGTTACGTGTGAGCCCGTTGTGGCCGCCCCTGTGTCAGTCCACCTCACCACGAGTCTTTCTCTTGGCTGCTGCCCTTCCGCTTTACCAAGCAGGATGTCTGTGTTAGCACCTTCTTTGCAGAAGCGAAACCTGTGATGCTTATCAAGAAATGGCTCACACAGTTATAGAAGTCAGTAAGTCCAGTCTGATTCAAGCCCTTAGGTCAGATGTTAGCTGGAGACTTCCCCTGACTTGTGTAGCTATAGAAGCTGATGAGCAGTGAGACAGTTAGTTTATTGTGCCAACCTGGCTGATAAACACATGTGGGGTTCACTGAAGGGCGGAGGGATAAATGGCTCGGTGAGCCTTGCCTTTCTAGTTCTTGGGTCTCTTGCTTTCTGATGGTCGGACCAGGGTGCAGCTACCTTAGCCAGTTCCCTGCTTCAGTTTGCAAGGCTCACTTCTTGCAAGACATCCCTGAGGAGAAGCCACATGGACCTACCGCGGTGCAGCCCTGGGTGCTGGAGCACCCGTGTGGAGATCCCTGCCAGCGCTGAGATGCTTACACATTCACTGACTCGGCTTTCCTCCTGCAGTCAGCATCATAGTGTGTGTTTTGTGAGATGGAGGAGGACTTTGTGGATTGGTGTTGGACATATGGGTTAATGTTGGACTTGTGGCCTTGGGCAGCACTGGGTTGGGATGTTTTCTTGCTGAGCACTTAACCTTTACATGAAACTCTCTTATACATGAGTTTCTGTGGATTTGTTTCTCTAAAGTACCCAGACTCACACAAGCAGGAAGATGAAACAGGAAGACCACAGGCTATTGGATGCTGAGCTGAATGAATTCGAGGCTGGCCAAATGAATACAAAGTGGACAATCCGTTGACAGTCTTGCGGATCGGCAGGCAACACAAGAGATGGATGGATGAGACACAGGATCTAGATCCAGCAGAAGATTAAGAAGTAGAGAGAGCTCCGGTCTGCTCAGAGTCTCTCTTATACAATAGACCACACCTTCAAGGAGATGTCATCAGGCTGTGACCTGATTGGTAGGTTGGGCTCCACCACCCACATATGTTTAGTGGACATACAATCTAACCATCACAATGTTCCTCTCTGGGGACTGATCCCTCCAGATGACACGTCCAAAGTCTATGGGACGTGTCTCCCCTCCCCCTTTCCCTTCCGAGGAACACCTGCCTGTTCTTCTTCCAGGGCAGAGTCCTTGGCTCTTCGGGCAGTCCCATGGCATTTTCGAAGTTCTTTGCCAGCACCATCATTCAAAGGCATCAATTCTTCTCCGGCCTTCTTTATCCATTGTTCAGCTTGCCCATCCCTGTGAGAGTCATTCTTTAGTCCTCACGGGGACATCTTGGCTGTTGGACATTGTAAAGAGGTCTCGTCCAGCAGGGTTTCCAAATGCAATGTGTGGTACTTACATAATCTGATGTCAACTTGAGGCTCTTAAGAGTGAAAGGGTGGAGTTTATCCTGTCAATCAGGTCGTAGCTCAGTGACCTCATTTGGAGGCACAACGGAGATCAATAGCTCATTGGAGGTTAGACCCACACTCTCTGTTTCATCTTCCTGCTGACAAGACACTTGGAGCTATGGAACTAGAGCCCTGGAGCTGGAGGAGCCACATGGAGACCCCTGCCAGTGCTGAGATGCTTCCACTGCCACTGGACCCACAAGACTTTCCTTCCACTGGCCTGCAATCTTCCTGCAGTCAGTGTCATTTCATGTGCTGTGAGCATCTGAAGAGGAATTTGTAGACTAGTATCGATATATGGGCTAATATTGGACATATGGACTCGAACTGGACTGGCTTGGGATGTTACCTTAATGTACAATTACTCTTTATATAAAGCTCTTTCTTATACACATATGATTCTCCCTGGGTTTGTTTCTGTAGTCAACCTGGACTAACACACAATGTATTGTATGCTTTCTTCCCAATGCAGTAGATTGGATGCTTTCTTGACTGCTGCTTCCATGAGCTTTGCTTGTGGAACCAACTAAAATGAGACCCTTGACATCTATGTCTTCTTAATTTATCGTGATGTTGTTTCTTGAGTTTTTGCTTTCTTTATGTTGGGGTGTAATCTGTAGTGAAGGTTGTGGTCTCTGAGCTTTATCAGTCAGTGCGCCAAGTTCTCCTGGCTTTCAGCAAGCAAGGTGGAGCCATGAGTGTGCTGAACGTTGTTAAAGAGTCATCCTCCAGTTTTTATGCTATGTTCTCTTCCTTGCAGTCCAGTTTCTTGGATTATTTGCTCAGCACAAAGAACAAATACACATGATTGAAGGATAAGACCAGATATACACTTTCCCCGATTTTAAGCCACTCAATCTTCCCTTGTTCCACATGAGCACAGTGAAGTATTCTGGAATTCCCATTCTTTGGAATGTAATCTAGAATTTATTATGATCTACCCAGTTGAATGCCTATGTGTGGTCAATAAAATATAAGTAAATATCTTTCTGTTAGTTTCTGCTTTTGGCCAAGATCCCGCTGATGTAAGTAATGATATTCCAATTTCCAGGCCTTTTCTGAATCTGGTTTGAATGTCTCGCAGTTGCCTGTCGATGGACTGCTGTAGTCATCTTTGAATCTTCTTTAGCAACATTTTACTTGCATGTGATATTAATGACATTTTTAAGATTTCCCACACGCTGTCGGATCACATTTCTTTGAAATGGCATAAATTTGGATTTCTTCCAATCAGTTGGTCAGATAGTTGTCTTCCTGATTTCTTGGCACAGATAAGTGAGGGCTTCTAGAATTGCATCTGTTTGTTGAAACATCTCAATTTGTATGCAGTCAATTCTTGAACATTGTTCTTTTGGCCAATGCCTTCAGTGTAGCTTGGCCTTCTTCCTTCAGCATCATGAGTTCTGGAGACTCTACTACCTCCTGAAATGGTTGAACATAGACCAACTCTGGTCAATGACTCTGTTTTCCTTCCATCTTCTTTTGATGTTTTGTGTCATTCAATGTTTTGCCCACAGAACCCTTCACCAGCACATCTTGAGGCATGGGTTTTCCTTCAGGTCTCTCAGCTTGAGAAATGCTGAGCAGATTTTTCTCTGTTGAGTTTTTAACTTCAGATCTTTGCACTGATAATACTTTATATTGTCGTCACGAGTTGCCTTTTGAAATTTTCTGCTCAGCTCTTTTATTTCACCACTTCTACCATTGGCTTTAGCTATTCTACATGTAAAAGCCAGTTTTAAAGATTTTGGGGGGTTACATTCATTTTGATCTTTTCTTTCTAACGATCTTTGCTTTCTTCAGATATGATGTCTCGGCCTACGTCTTCTGGTCTTCTCCGGTCATGTGTGTTCCATGCATCACGTCTATTTCTAAGAGAACTTTTTGCAACATTGTGTACCCCACTTCCTCCTGTGTTTTCTGTTTTCATTCTCTGTCTTTCCTCATTCTTCTAAACTCTGTCCAAGGATCAACACTGGCTTTTTGATCTGGAATAGTTGATTATTGTAAGATGTGTGGGCTGCACTGGTGTTGTTGTTTCTCTTATAAACTCAGAAGTAAGACTCACTTCACTCAAGTCCATTCTGATTCATAGTGACCCTACAGGGCCGAGTAGAACTGCCTATTTGTTTCCGAAGCTGTTAACTCTTTATGGGAGTAGAAAGCCTCATCTTTCTCTGTGGTTCCCCTTATAGACCTGATTATTGTTTGGCTTACAATTGAACCATAGTACAAATTCACTTCCAAACCTGCAGGTTAAATAAGGACCGGAGTCTTGGGGGTCCATCAATGCACTCTTGATGTGGTCTCTCAATCTGGGTGGGGTACACTCCAGGTCCTCTTCTGGCTCTGGTGGACTTGCTTTCATTTCCCCCACCCCCATCCTTGCACAGGAGCAACTGATGGTCTGTTCTGCAGTTGAATCCTGTCTTGTCCTAACTCATGATATAGATTTCTCCATTGTCTCTTTGCATAGGTTTTGCTGATTTGACTGGTGAGATCCACGTGTATAATTATTGCTAGTTCTGTTGCTGAGAAAAAGGCATTGCCAATGAAAACCCCTTGGTCTTGTAAAATCCTGTCGCAAGATCTCCAATATCCTCGCCATTGCCAAGGCCATCTTTTCTAAGGACAGAGTCTCGTCTTCATGTCTAGCTTTTGCATTCTGATCACCGATAAGTATTAATGCATCTCAGTGGCATGCTTGATCAATTTCTGACGGGGAGTTGGTAAAAAAACGTTCAGTTTCTTTATCCTTGGGAACAGATGGTGGCAATAGTCGAACCATGTGATACACATGAATAATGCCGCTGAATTGTATGCGTGAACGATGTTGAAATGGCAAAAGTTTTGTTGCATGTAAATTTGCACACACATATACACAATCAAAATATGACACAAAATGGTTTAAGAACTTTGGATGGTGGTGGAAGGAGCCTGGTGACAGACTGGATGGATGGCCAGCAACCTGCTTTCTCCTATTCCTGGCACACAGCTGACCTGAGCCTGGCCGTCCATGGTCGTTGAATGGCCGTCATGTCATTCAACTGTGACATGAATCAGAAACAAGCCCACAGGGTGTTAGGCCAGTATAATCATTTGGGCTCTGTTAAGTGGTTTGCGAGAGTTGTAGGTCTGTCCTGAAAAATAGGGACGTTCAAGGTCATCTGACCCCACTCCCCCCAACAAACAAAACCAACTGTCATCAAGTGAACTCTGAATCCTGGTGACCTTGTGAGGGCCAGAGGGTTTTTAGAAGTAGATTGCCAGACCTTTATTCCTGGTTTGCTTTCCTCTGGATGCTCTGACGACACCTGTTTGGCTTCCTAGCAATACACAACCTCCCCTGGCAGGCGGTGATGACCATTCGTGCAGTGCATTAGCTAGGAATCAAGCCATGTCTCCTGCGTGGAAGGCATGAGTTCCACCACAGCACCACCCTGGCTTTGGAGTCTGTCTCTCATACTGTGCACAATTACTCCCCAGTGATCACTGGCATCACCCAGAACGTTAGAAATACAGGAAGAGAGCAGGGCTATCCAGCGGTTTCTTAGCAAATCCCACTGCAATCTGAGCAGGAGCTTTGAAACTGCTAGCAAGGAACAGATTCTGGGCCCACATCCCCAAATCTGTATATATTGACATATGTGTTGTGTGTGCTTGCTCTTGCAACCCACCATGGGGGGGAGTCCAATTCCATCGTAGAACTAAAATACATCGATAAAAATGTCTTCCCATTAAAATTAAGATCTGTCCGTATGTGAATCTCAAGCAGGGGAATGCATCTAATTAGAATTATAATCATACTGCCCGACTTGCAGGCTCCCCTCGCACTGTCGTACTGCCACTGATTTGATTCTTTTTTAAATTGCCAATTTAAAAATTTATCCATTGGAAAGGTACATGGCGATTAGCTCTCCATGTTCAGTCCCAGCTTCCAGCCTCCTTCTGTGGGGCATTGTGCGACCGGCGGGTTTTCCCTGCAGCCTTCAACAGAGGCCGGGAAGGTACATTCATTCAAGGAGAAACCCATCCCCTTCTGAGTAAAGGGGAAGTCAAATGATTCAAAGAAGACCCCTGGGTGGAGAAACTGGCTACCTGCCCCCAAAGGCGGGCCGTTCAAGCCCACCTGGCAGTGCTGCGGAAGAAAGGTCAGGCGATCTGGTTCCATGAAGATGACAACCGAGATCTCAGTCCTACTCTGTAACGCATGGGGTGGCCGGGATTCAGAGTGGTGTCGGCAGTGGGTCGTTTAAAGAGAGGCATGGGGCTGGAAGCAGGATTCGGGGGTGGGTTCTAGCGAGGTCTTAGATGATTCCTGCTAATCCTGGGGTTCCCTGGGTCACAGACGTGTGTTTCCTAACCTCCCGTGCCCCGTGATCCAGCCAGCAGATGGCTTCAAATAATAAAAGCTGGACTCACACGTCACCCCTTCCCCTTAATGAGGATCCATTGCTAACAGCGTTCTGTATCAGCCACATTGTGGTGCTTCCTTTGTTTCGGCCTCACTGAAGCATCACATAGCCGTGAATCAGTGTGCAATGAGAAAGGGCTGGGCTTTCACCTCCAAGAAGGAAACTGGAGGAAATCAGCGTGTGCTGGGCAAAGAGGAGACCTGATTCCAACCACAGGCTCTCTGCGAGCAGGGATTCCACCCTCCATCCCCATGTGTTTCCACAGAGCATCTCAGCACCGATTCCGCCACCGAGCCATGCTCCAAGCCCCGTTTGTGGTGTGATCAGTGCCCATGCACGGTTACAGTGTCAGCAATGGGCTGTTTACCAAGTCAGAGTTCTCCGCCCTTGCTCCCGGGCCCTTGGAACTGCCTGCTGGGGTTGCTTGCTGGCAGAGAAGGAGGACCCGTCCACTCAGAATCAGGGGTGTCTCAGGCCACTGCGCCTGGGGTTATCGGGAGGGCCTGTCTGCGTACCCCTCGGAATCAAGAGTGGCTTTCACATGCTTACATCCCACTCCGCACTCCTTTCTTGGCTCGTCCTGTCTTGCCAACACCATTATATCACCGTTTCGCTTCCATCAGTAGTTTGTGTTTCTGAGATCCAGGCTATGGAAATGTGCTTTGATGTCAAGCCAAGGGCGCGGTATGGTGACACTTCTGTTCAACCGGCTTCCTTGCTGGGACTCTGCTTTCACCGCATTCCATGGAGTCGTGTCCATGGCAGGGCGACAGAAGCCTTCATGGTGGTCCCGGACCACCTTGGGTGCATGCCTGTCTCAGAATGTTGGCATCTTCTAATGCCTCTGCTCTGCTGACACCCCGACAGACACCTGCTTTTCTCCCTCACCTCTCGGGTCTTCTCCAGTGGCCCTCCCACCCTTGACTACCCCACCTGAACTTGAGCCTGACACGGCAGCCCCTCTCCACTTGAGACTCTCCTTAGCACTCCCCACCATCTCACATGCTATAGATGGTGCTTACCTATGTGGTTATCTGATTTCTCACTACGATCTATTCCCCCCAAGTGTCCAATGCTTCAAACAGAAGCGGTGCCCATGAAGGCATGCATCTCCCTCTCCTGAGTCCCCCACCTCCCTGCACTGCCATTGCATTGATTCTAACTTATGAAGACCCTTTGGGACAGAGCACCTGGGGGTGTTGTGTTTAAGTGTCGCGCTGTTAGCAGTTCAAAAGTAACAGTCACTCCTCAGGGCAAAGATGAGGCTTCTACTCTTTTGAAGAGTTGCAGTCCCAGAAACCCACAGGGCCAGTTCTACCCTGTCCAGTAGGGTCACCGTGAGTTTGGATTTGGTTTCAGACAGAGTAGAACTGTTCCAGGGTGAGCGGCCTCATGCTTAACCTAATGCACCACTATTTCCTTTCCTCTCCCTTCCAACTCTTACTGCCACCAAACCTTACTGTCCTTGAGTTGATGTCAACCCATAATGACCCTGTAGCACAGAGTAGAACTGCTCTTTTGGGTTTCTGAGACTATAAATCTTTACAGGAGTAGACAGCCTCACCTTACTCCCACAGAACCGTGGTGGGTTTGAACCACTGACCTTGTGGTTAGCAGCTCAGTTTGTAGCTAGCTAGACCACCAGGACTCCTTCTGCCCCTAGCCCCTGGTAATAATCTCCCACCTAATTTAATTCTCTGTGCATTTTCCCAGATACTTGGTTTCAGTAGAAAGGTATACTATTTGCCTTTTGCAAAGGATGATTCTTTTGTTCATTCTGGTGGCATAGTGGGTTATGCATTGGGCTGCTAACTATGAGGTCAGCAGTTCGAAACCTCAAGCTACTCTTTTTTTTTTAAGAGGGGGGAACGGGGAAGTTGTGAGGTTTGAGGGGTGGTGGCAGCCTGCTTGCGTGGGGTTGGGAGGGGAGGAGGAGAGGAGGATCAGGGAGCGACCTGGTCGTGGGGAAGGAGGAAGGGGCCTGGGAGAAGGGGCCGAGCGCACTGTCTGGCCAGAGAGCAGAGCCCTGAGAGCTTTCGGGACCCCCTTTCCCCGGCCCTCGCAGAATGACTGAGCGTGCGCTCTGCCCACCCGCCCGCAGGCAGCAGAGCCAAGGGGCTTTGTACGTCTTTCGGTTTTTAAAACGCGTGAGCTCAAGGGGCTTCCAAGTTGGGTTTTCTCCCTCGAAGTCCCCACCTTCTCCGGGTCTCATGGACGAATGTTCCGGGCGCTCAGTGATGGTTTTTCTCAGGCCTTGTTCCAACTCATCCTGGGCTTCGGTTCGGGATATGTCCTCAAGCTGCTCTTTGGGAGAAAAATAAGGCTTTCTACTCCCATAAAGACGTACAGTCTCAATTAATGTACTGTGGTCTGAAGCTGGCTTATAACATAATTTCCTCAAGTTTATACTATTGGCTAAATTAATGACACTATTAATAGAATTACCTTATGTCTCGGGGCGATACTTTGTAATTTTCTCTATCAAAAAAGGATAATGACATCTCTAAAGTGAACCAGAGACATATATAAACCATAGATGTATGAATGGATTTTGAGCTCACTTAATTCTAGCCCCAGTCGAAGAACAGTGACATAGCTCTACTTGCCCACTGAAGACATGGGTGCTACAGCAGCGTGTGCTGAATAAGCCAGATGGTGCCATCAGATGGGACAACCTTTGGGGGTCTTAAAGTCTTACAACAAGCAGCCATCTAAGTAAGGCGTCAACTAAGTCCATGTGGAAGAAGCACGCCAGCCTGTGTGATCCCAGGATTGTAAATAATAAAATCCAAACTCGAAGGAGGGAGTGGTCTCAGAGCTTAAATTATGAACACCCACTTTGAAGAAGGCTATGTGTGGCAGTGGAAGCCCCAGATACGCTTACAGTCCCCCACATGGATTTAGCCTTCCTTCTGAGCCTAGTGGGGGGATGTGAATAGCGTCTCATTCAGATGGAGAGCGTGCTGAGGTCAATTGTGGCAGATGTGGAGCTAGGTTAAAATGTAACACCTCATCATTTGATCTCTCTTTTGAACCAATTTAAAGTTGTCTCCGTTTTTAAGATTTCCTGCTTTCCTTTTGATTGAGATTTATGTTTCCTTTGATCATTTGTTGTTGTTGTTTGCTTCCTGTTTGTGTTTTGTGTGCTTTTCTGTATATGAAACCCAGGACTGGTAGATCTACAGAGACAGTACCTGGATTAATAAAACCTAGGGGAATGGCAAGGGACGCTGAGGGGAAATGGGGAGTTAACCACAATGGAGACGAGAAGAAAATGTTTAGAAATGGATTGTGGTGACAATTGCACAACTCTTCTTAACATGACCGAACAATTAAATTGCATTATACGTGAAGCATACACCAGCAAAACAATTAAACATAGCTTTATAGTCTTGGAAACCCACAGAGGCAGTTCTGCCCTGGCCTATGGGGTTGCTGTGAGTCGGCACTGACTTGATGGCAGTGAGTAAGGATCATCCCAGGGTGGTGCAGAGGTTGAGCGTGCAGCTACTAGCTGAAAGGTTGGCAGTTCGAACCCATCCGGAGGTGCCTTGGAAGAGAGGTCCGGCCATCTGCTTCTGAGAGGCCATACCCCCCCAAACCCTAAGGAGTGGCTCTTCTCTGCACATGAGTCCAAATCAATGTGACGGCAACTCCACCAGCTCCAACGAGACGCACCTCGCAGAGCGCCCAGGGGGATAACTATTGCTTAAGCCAGCGTGTGAATGAGTGACTGCCAATGCCCCGTTCTCTGGGAAGCAACCTCTCTCTTCTCGAAGCATTAGGCTAAATGGCTCACACGGCTCGTGGAGTCTTTGCCCCCTTTGCCCGACTCTGCCATCCCCAGTGGTGGCTTGTGTGTTGCTGCAATGCTGGAAGCAATGCCACTCACGTTACAAACACCAGCAGTGTCACCCATAGTGGGGAGGTTTCCGGATTAAGACAGACTAGGAAGAAAGACCAGGCGGTCAATGTCTGAAAATCAGCCAGCACAAACATTGTGGATCACAGACCGAATAATGCATTGGGCACCCCATCAGGCGAGCTCCTGGGTAGAGGAGGCATTACGTGTGGTGGAGGAGAGGGCATAGGAGGGGGAGGGAGACCTTTGGTGAGATGGATGGGCCCATGTGTGATCATGAGGGTGGGGCAGCACGGAAGCATTTTGTTCTGCTGTATGCAGGAGGCCGGGAGTTGCAGTGAGCTTCCCAGGGCCAGGCTCTCTTGATCCATCTACCCTGTTCTGTAGCTGCTTGTGGCCAGGTCTGCAGGCTCCCTCCCCGCCTGAATGAGGATTTCCTGGGTGGGAGAAGCCAGAGAAGCCCCCATTTTGGATCTCTAGCATCTAGCCCAGGGCTTAGTATCCCCCTAGAAAAACCCACCGCCACTCATGGCAACCTCGTAGGACAGAGAATGACCTCATAAGGCTTCCCAGAGGAGAAGACCCTCAACAAGATCAATTGACACAGTGGCTCAAATGACAGCGCTTCCACGGCAAAGACTGCGAGGCTGGCGTAGGACGAGGCCTGCGAGGAGTTGGGACAAACTCGGTGACATCCATCAAGAACAGCAGTCCTCTTTCTGGAAGCAGACTGCTACGTCGTTCTCCTGCGGAGCAGCTGGTGGCTTTGAACTGCCGACCTTCCGGTTCACAGCTGAGCATTTAGCTATAGTGCCAGGAAGGTTCCTTGTGAGGGAGGCATCGTCCACAGTCACCATTGGAGAAGGCCACCACCCAGCGACTCTGAATTTGGGATGGGCCTTGCTCGTCTGCGGCTTCAGACCAGAGGCCCGCGAGGGCTGGCTTACTCCATTGTGCTTTCCTTTGCGAATCCCTTAGTGTATTGTTTCAGGACTGTTCTGCTAAAGGTCTGCTTTTCCCTGGGCCTGCGGCATTTGCTTGAACCAGGTTGATCAAACACCAGGCAGCTGTGCGAGGAAGAGAACTTGGGGCTCAGGGGAGACCGGCGCTGGGGCTCCCAGACACAGCAAAAACTGAAGATGGCAACAGTAACCAGGAGACTGCAGCAGTAGCAAGCCATGCTGCAGATGACACAGCCAGAGACCACCCTGAGGTTCCAGCAATGGTGTCCAGGGCTCCGGGGGGCCAAGAACACAGGCTGGCACCACCACTGCAGGGCTAAACTTGCTTGCTGCCCAAGTCCTTGAGCTTTCTCTCAGCTACCCATGCCTGCCACTAGACTGTCTCCTTGCCTAGTCTAGAGATTCTTTGCTCTGGCAGCAATGCCCCCCTCCCCCCACATCAAACCAGTTTCCATGGCATCGGGTCCACTCTTGAGGACTGCGTATGTCTCACAGCACCGCTGTGCCCTGTAGGGTTTCAATCCCGAGCTCATTCAGCAAAAGGCTGCCTGACTTTTCTTCCCAGGCACCCTGAGTGGATTTGAACCACCCACCTTATGGTTGATAGCTGATTGTGTAACTGTTCAAACCATCATCCTTTCACTCATTGCCCTGGAGTCAGTGCCGACTCATAGCGACCCCTGTGAGTTTCCGAGACTGTAACTGTTTATGGGAGTAGAAAGCCCCGTCTTTCTCCTGTGGAGCTGCTGGTGGTTTTGAACCACCAACCATGCGGATCACAGCCCCACACATAACTGCTACACCACCAGGGCGCCTACATTGGAGCCACCCAGGGACCTCAAAGTGGTGGCAAAGGCAGGTCTTCTGGATCAGGAGGCGCTGAGTTTCCACCTGGGTTCTGCTCTTTCTACTTTTGTGAACTTGGCCTTCCTCTCCCCAAGCTGCAGCCCCCGTTTCAGCAAAAGATCAGAATAATACGAATGCCTGCTGCAGAAGTGATTATCACAGTGTGCGGTACACGGTGATTGCTCACTGGAGGCCAGTTAACCAAATTGTTGCTCGGTGCTGATGGGCAAGACTAGGAGGCCGAGAACCATGCCTCCCTAAGTCCAAGCTGTGACTTACAATCGTGTGTCTTTCTTGCTTCAGCAGCATGAGCCCGAGCCCTCCTGGTTTTACCCCTTGACTGCTAAGAGGGCCCCTTTGGCTTGGCCCGTGGTGGGGTGAGCTCCCCATCACGGGAGGTATTCCAGAAGTGACAGCATGACCTGGTTGTGTGATCCCTGCCCTGGATGGCAGGACTAAGGGCCAAAAGGGTGGGTGCAGCCTGCGTGGCCCCCAGTGGGCTGGGAAGGGCAGCTTGCTTCGGATCCACAATGAGCTGGGGAGATTCCACGTGTCAGCTTACTACCCGGCAATTAAAATGGGGAGAGTTTAATCTGAAGAGAGTTCCAATTCCACAGTTGTTCGCCCTTTTGCTTGCCTGTTGCCATGGGAACGGCGAGTGATTGCAATCACCACTGTTTGTATTGCGAGCTCGCTTCCCATCAATGCGGCTTTTGAAAAATAAGAAATAAAAATCTTGACTCTGGCATTATTATTCAACACAACCCCCCGGAGAAGTTCTGTCAAAAGCTTCCTTCCCTGTGAAGGAACTCGAGTCTGGAAATTCCCACTGGCCAGGTGCCTCGGCTGAGGCTGAGGCGGGGCTCAAGAGCATGGTGACAAGCTGGGTCCCATCCCAGACACCAAGTGCAGACACAGGCCGTAGATGCTGCCCAGGGCCCTCCCCTATGTGCTGCTTATTGTGTTGATGCAGCATAGCCACACCCCCAGGAGCGCTCTGAAGAGGTGGGAGCAGCCGGGTTGTCCAGGGTTGGCCTCCTGAGAGCAGGCTGGTGTTATACAGTAGCCCTAGCAGACTAGGAAGAGAGGCTTGGTGATGGATTTCTCAAGGCTAGCCAATGAAAGCCCTATGTATCACAACAGGACATAATCCAGCTCACTGACGACTTTGGACAGGTCAACAGAGGGATCAACCGCTAGAGGAGGAGGACATCGTGTTGGATGAAGTAAAGGGCCAAGGAGGGTGTGGGGGTCCTTTGGTGAGGTGGTTTGGCACAGTGCACAAGCTGGTGGGCAGGACCAGGCAGCATTTTGCTCTGTGTACACAAGGGCTCCAGGAGTTCAAGTCAATTTGATGGCAGCTAATGACAACAGCAGCAACAACATTATTGTCATGTTTTGCTGCGTTAATTCTGGCTGCTGATGGGAGACTAGAATTCCTCATATAGGGCAACTATCCATATGATTAATAGTATGTTTTGCTCTCTCTGTTTGGGGAAGCATTGTCTTCCTTTAGTTTTTTTTGTTTTTTGTTTTTTTGCCATTGTATTAGTCTAAGACAGAACAGCTACTTTAGCCAATAGACCAATCCAGCAGGAAAGGGAAGAGCCCTGGGAGTCTAGCTCTCCCCACGAACCAGGGGTTCATGTACTCATTCAACCAACACTGTGGACTCTTCTGTATGCCAGGCCCTGTGTGGGGCTCCAGGATTCGATAGTCAGCAAACCAGAATGGCCTCTGTCTTCACGATGCCTCCCCCGTTCTGTGGTGCTTCCACCAGCTCCTCGGTGGATCCCAGCTTTCAGCCTGGCATCTCGGGGACTTGTTTGGAAACCACTAATCTCAGAAGGGGAGCTGACAGTTGATTCTAGACACTTGCATTTTCAGTTTACACTGGGCTCCTCCAGGGACTGGATTGATCTTGCATGCACCCCCAAGTTCCCATCACCCAGCAGGAGTCCTGAGAGTCTGCCACACACAGTAGACTCTCAGTGCATGTTAATGAAGGGGAACAACATTCCTAGAGATGGTGCGTTAGCTAGTCACCCTCCCATTGTTGCTGGGACGTGACAGCTCAGCTGGGAGCAGGTTTCTTATATGTAGGAGGGTGATGCATGCCTCTTCTGGGCAGAAAAACTTAAGAAGCACAAATTCCTTCATCTGCCCCTTAACCAGGTGGCCAGTTGGAAGCAGAGGGCAATGAGCCATGGAGACTGGGCCGGCAAAACATTGTCCATTGTAGGCTAAGTCCTATCTGCTGTGTGTTGGTACAAATAAAGTTTATTGGAACACAACCATGCTATGAACACAACCACGTGTTAATGTTTAGTTGGTGTCCACTTTGGGGGCTCATGGTGGTTTAGTGGATTCTCTTCTTCTCTGTGGGACACCTGGGTTTGAAACCCAGCCAACGTCCGCCACCCATCCGTCAGTGAAAGCTCACAAGAGGCTATAATGTTGGACAGACTCCAGCAGAGCTTCCAGATGAAGACAGACCGGAAAGCGAGTCCACCTCCTGAAAGTCAGCCAGTGAAAGTGATACGGTGCCAGTGGCCTGAACAGCAATGGTCACGGGGATAGTACAAGCATGAGGTCACTATGAGTGGGGACTGACTCAACGGCAATCAACAACAAGATGAACAACAACGAACAGTCACTAGCGGGTACACATGCTAAGGTGGAGACAATGCTGGGGCTCAGTACTTTTGGGTGTTGGCTGACGCCGCTTCTAGACATCGTACTGTGTTTGTATTTGACTTTCTGCAATG
This sequence comes from Echinops telfairi, assembly GCF_000313985.2. Lineage (NCBI taxonomy): Eukaryota > Metazoa > Chordata > Mammalia > Afrosoricida > Tenrecidae > Echinops > Echinops telfairi. The sequence continues at coordinate 23,145,521 of NW_022105908.1, read as the reverse complement.
CTGACATTCTGAGCTCCTTGATGCAATCGCAGGAGTTAGTGCAGGTGGTTCCAGCAGACTTCAGGTGGAAAGGGACAGAGACAAACCTAACTTGTCTTAAATCCCATTGAAGAGTCACTGCAAACACACACAAGGCCACCAGGAGGGACAGGGCTTCGGGCCAAGGGAGGTAGAGCACGGAGGTCTCGTGGATCAGTAGCTGACTCTAGGACTGTGTGGTGAGGCGGGGGAGAATGTGTGCTCCCGATTCAGATGGGCTGGGCTTGAACCCGGAGCTGGCCACTTCCCAGTGAGCCTCTCCATTTCTCTAACTCCACGTCCTCATCCATTAAAATGGGGGTAGTAAGAGACCTAATGTAGTGAGGATGTGTAGCTTAATCAGGTCGCAGCTTAATTGGAGGACGACTGAAATAAATAAAGACAGCTGGCGTCCCATCTCCCCCTTGCTTCCTGGTGATCAGACCAGAGTGCTGCTGCTTTAGCTAGATCTCTGCTTCAGCCTGTGTGCTACACTACCTGTGGGCCAAGCCAACCTGTGGATTGTGTCACTAGAGCTTGAGGCTCATTTGAGATTGCTTCACCATGCTTCTGGTGTGTACGACTTGAGCTTGAGGCTGGTGGATCCTGTTGTTGTGCTTGAGTTCAAGATCCCATCAGGGCCTGCTTGGCTAAGCTCCTGAGCTCCTGACTGTTGCTGACCCATCCTGCGGTCTGCTGTCTGCGGGAAGACTTTGTCTGCCTTGCCTGAGGGAAGACTCTGCTGTCTGCTTCCTTCATCTTGGACTCGGCAGCCCACGTGAACTGAAGGACTCCCAGAATATTGACTGTTCCACGGAAGTGAGGTGAACTGAGCCCTCTGTTCATTATAATGATTATATATATTGTGTTAGTCTGGGTACTTTAGAGAAACAAATCCACAGAAACGCATGTATAAGAGAGAGTTTTATATAAAGTCTAAGTGCACATTAAGAAAACATCCCAACCCAGTGCTACCCAAGCCCACAAGTCCAATATTAACCCATATGTACAAGACCAATGCACAAAGTCCTCCTCCTCCTCCATCTCGCAAAACACACTATGATGCCGACTTCAGGAGGAAAACCGAATCAGTGAACATGTAAGATCTCAGCACTGGCAGGGGTCTTCACATGGCTGCTGCAGCACCCAGGGCTGCATCAAGGTAGGTCCATGTGGCTTCTCCTTGGGCATGTCTTACAGGAAGTGAGCCTTGCCAGCTGAAGCAGGGAACTGGCTAAGGAAGCTGCATTCTAGTCCAACCACCAGCCAGCTCCTAGGGAGAAAGATGAAGCTTTCTGACTCCTGTAAATAATGTAGTCACAGAAACCCACGGGAGCAGTTCTACCCTGTCCTACGGTGTCACTCTGAGTCAGAATGGACTCAGTGGCAGTGAGACACTTGTCCCAGTTGGAATTTTACCGTTTCCCCCCATGACCATTGAATTAACTTTCCTCTCTTCCGCCGGACATTACAGGGCTGAAATGCACCATTATACAGGTCCATCTGCCTGTGGTGACCCTGAGGCTGAGGGCAGCAGGAGGGCATAGAGAGCGTCTTCTGATTCACTCTTATAACTCTAGCTGTTCAATAAATGCACCAGCTGGGCTTGCCGGAAGTCACCCAGAAAGGCAGTGGATGAGCAGGGGCTGGGGACTTAGTCTTTGGCCAGGCTCCATCTGTCTGTGTCCTGGTCACTTCCACGGTCACCTCACTCTCAGAGCCATCACACAAGCATCAAAGCGTCAAAAGGGAGTGCTGGGGCCCTCTGGTTTTATTCCTCACCAACTCCTACGCATCCTTCAAGACCCTGCTCAAGGGCTCATCTACAAAGGCTCTTTTGAGTGCCTTGCTTCCTGATCATACACGTACCTATTTCCGTCTCTCCTCTCTCACCCACTGAACTCCCAGGGAGCAGAAATCCTGTCTGTTTCACCTCTGGGCTCCCAGACCCAAGCATAGAACTTGGTGTGGTGGGCCAGTCAACAGTTGTTACTGTGAGCCAATGAATGAGCGAAGAAAGGACAAATGTTCTGGGTGAGAAGAAGAGACACAATGGGGAGCCACAACTTGGCCACACACAAGCCTCCATGAGCACAAGCAGACAAGGGTGAGTACTTTGGGAGACTGGCCACACTTTGGATTTTGAATGAGGAAGTAATTTCCCCGGGCTGAGCCAGCTGAGGATGGAGAGCACCTCACCCTGGCAGCGATTTACCAGAGGTGCTTACAGCCCTGGGTATTCGGCGGGCATGCTTCAGGGCTTCTAGAAGAGGAAGGAGACGTTGACCAGGTGAGTCTCTAGAGAAACAGACCGAGTGAGATATGTCTATACACTTAGAGAGGTGTACCTGGATGGATCGGCTCATGTGATGCCAACCCAAACAGCAACAGCAGTGAAACTCGCTCTCCTCAAGTCAGTTCCGACTCATCATGACCCTGCAGGGAAGGGTAGCATGACCCTAGTGAGTTTCTAAGACTAAATTTTTACAGGAGTCGAAAACCTTGTTTTTCTCCCATGGAGAGGCTGGTGTATTTGAACTGCTGACCTTATGGTTAGCAGTCCAATGCATAACCACTGTGCCACCAGAGTTCCTTCATGTGATTATGGGGACTGGTAAATCCAAAATGTGTAGGTCAAGTGGCAGGCTGGAGACCTCTCTAGACTCGGATCTCAAAATCTAGGCCAGGAGGCTCAGGAGACAGGAAAAATGCAGACTAGGGAGAGCAAGCACGTTCTGTCAAAATTCTGCCTCCTCTTTCATCATATACCATGAGATTGCATTATGGAAGGTGATTATATCACATCACATCACATTACATATCAGCAACTAGTCTAATGTTTGATCAGACCCCTTGGAATCATAGCCTAGCCAAGTGGACACATACATGTAACCATCACAACTGTGCTTCCACTGGAGCCCATCTCTCTGATCTGTTTGGAAACTTGGGGTTTCTCCTAAGATTGTGGTTAGGAAAAGAAAAAAAAGGTTTTAGTGCCTTGGGTCAGGATCCTTGCAAGTGGAGTCCAAGACAGGCATTGGGCTGTGTGAACTCTGAGGAGAAGGAAGAAGAGAGGGCAGGGGAAGGAGCTAAGCAAATACACGGTCTCAGCTGAGTGCTAGTTCCACCACAGCCCAACCCCACGGCATGCCCTGGAGCCTCAGCCCACAGCGTCCCTAGCACCTCAAAGCCAGGGGAAAACACAGCTGTGGGCCCATCAACTCCGACTCCCAGTGACTCCATGTGCGTGCTCCACAGGTGTTTTGATTTTTTACAAACTGTGGTGGCAACATGCAATAAACCTGCACCGATGGGACAATTTACACAGGTAAGCTCCAGTCACATTGATCTCACTCTTCACATTGTGCGCTCATCCTCACCATCCTTCTTCCAAATGGAGAGCCACCACCGTTAAGCCAGCCCAATGACGCCTGAGCAAAACACCCCGGGTGGTGAGGTCTTCAGTCAACTTGACCCTGGATGAATGTGTACAGGTGGAGTCCAACCCATCCGTCAAGTCACCCCCTGCTGCTGGCGTCTCCTTGGCAGTGCGGTCTCTCTCTCTCTCTCTCTCTCTTTCTTAAGAGAGACTGGGAACCTCTGTCTTTCTCTCTTGCCCTTCAACTTCCTCCTTGCTTGGATTCCGTGCCTCGTCCCCAGGGGCAACCCTGGGAGCTGTCTGTGCCCTCCCAGGTGGCCACTGATCTTGGATCCACCTCGCTCTGCACCCAGTGGTCTGTGATCCCACGCTCTGCACCCAATGGTCTAGTTCACCCTTTTGTGTCATCGGCTCATAGTAAGTCTGAAGAGGGTTGCCACTCGCATCGGACCCATAGACTTGAGTTGGGATGTCTTCTTGATATAAAGTTCTTTCCTCTATGAATGTCATTGGTTCTGTTTCTCCAGAGAAACAGCCTAACACACCCCACTCTCCCCCTCCCCCCATTGCTGTATTCACCAATAAGCCCCGGTGTGTGTATATCTGTTTGTTTCCAATCAGTGAGAGCCTACAGCACATGTCTTTTGGGGGGCTGGCTTCTTTCTCTCCAGGTTACACTTTGCGGCATGCACCAGGGCTCCACCTCCCTTTCTGGTGGAGTCCTACGCCATTGTGTGGACAGACTACATTCGGTTCTCTAGTCATGTGTTGATGACCATACCAGGCATTTCAACCTTTGGGCAATTGTGCAAAATGCTGCAAGGTATACTGGTGTCTGAGCACCATCAGGCTTACAGTGGCTGATCTTCAAGCCATTGTTCCAAGCTGCCTCTTCAAGGACTCGAACTTCTAACCTTTCATTGATCCAGCCCAGAGCATGAAGCATTTCCCACCACCGAGGGATGCGTGTAGGTTCACCTTTTGCCCTTCGGTGTTAGTCAGGCTACTTCTGAGTTGAGGTGGCTGCCGCTTGGTGGGGCAACTCCTGGAAGGGCCATCTAGGGAGCAAAGCCGTCAGACTCGGGAGGATGTCATTGCTGTGGCATCTTCTCCACCCTGCCTGGGCCACACAGCTACAAATGAGTGGGAATGGCTGTGTCCTATCCCAGCTTTATTACACACATGGGCTGCTCTGAGGAATGGTGCATGGTGAGCCACCGTTCCAACATTCACGGCAGGCCATGCTCACAGAGTTGCTCAGTCCAGGCACCCTTCCAGGCTGCAAGTCTGGACCCGTCTGGTCTGCGGAGGCAGGCTCTCTGCCTTGCGTGTGAGATGGGGGCTTCTGTGTTTTCTTCTGAGATGACAGGTACTTGGGGAGGGAGACTGAGATGTGAGACTGAGATGCAGGTAGAGCAGGGTGGGGCCTCTGCAGAGGTGCTCGGACGATGCTAGGGGGCAGAGGCTGCAGGGTTCCATTCTAAGGTCCAGCTGGAGGGGACGTGTTTGCTGGTTCTCCACTGACCTCTTTCCGCGGCAGCCAGGGGCTTCTCCTTTACCTCCTTCCGGAAGTATGCACGCCCAAGAAGCAGGCCAGGGAGACCATTTGTTGTTGAAATGACCAAGTTCACTCTGGGCATATTGAAAAAAAAAAAAAAAGCTATTTCCCAGTGTCTCAATCTCATTAAAAAAGCAATTTTGCAATCAATTACAATGCAATTTAGTCACTAACTATTTAATTATATATATATATATATATTTAATTATATATATACAATATAAAAAGAAGAAGGGAGTTTGTTCTTTACATCCTTCTATTTATGACCCGGGATGAAGGAGCTTGTCTTGGAGCAGACTGGTAGCCAGCTTGGCCCAATTACATTACAAGTGAGACTTTCCAAGTCAATAGATTATATTAGCCCGAGGAGGTAGTGTTCCCGGGGCATGCTGAAGTGATAGAGATTCATTTCTCGACAAGGGCTAGGACCTACCCTGCTCTGTCAAGCACCATAAAAATGGGATAATTTGATGTGGTTTTTATTAAAGGAACATTATTTCTGGAGATTATTTTTTAATGCGGTGGAAGAATCCGCCTGCCGGAACCATCTTAGTAAAAGGATTTGGGGATGAAATAGCAACTCAGAGCTTATGGTGGGCTGGCGAAAGCGACTCTAAGGGGGAGAAATGTGAGCAGAGGTTTACAGTTGATGGAAGTACTCTCCAGGGAGAAGAAGCTGGGTGGGAGGACATGGCATGCGGAGTCACGGGGTTGGTGGGACCTAGGTAGCAGAGGCCCATTTCCCCCCCCATTTCTACCCACGAGGATGAGGGGTTCCCTTCAGGGGCTCTGTCCACTGTTGCTTCTGTCAACCTGTATCACGCTGCCCAGGAGTGAACCTGGAGGAACCCCAGCTCTGGACACTGACCCCCACCCGGAATCTCTCATCTCACCTTCTGCAAGGTGAAAGAATTCCAGGGAGTCCTTCAAACATCTCGCAGCAGGAGCGAACCCTCTGTGATGGGATCATTGCACCCGGCATAACGTCTTCCAGGCCCCCCCTCGACCCCCGCCCCCTGGGTTGGGGATGTTCCGAAGACTCGCTGTGTTACATGTGTGGATGCACTGCGGGTGTTGATCCGTTCATCTGAGGGTGGGCTCTCAGCTCGTTTCCACCCATCCTTGTCCTGTTGTGAACAGCGCCACAGCGAACATGGCGGGCACATCTCTAGCCGTGCCTGGCTCTTTTTTGGCTCTGATACCCACCTAGCAGCGGGATGGCTGGGTTGTGTGGTATTTCCATCGCTAGCATCCGGAGGAAGCGCCATCCTGTTTGCCACAGTGGTCGCCTTAGTTTGCATTTCCAGCGGCAGAGCGCATGAGCGCTCCAACCTCCACCCCAACCCCATCTGCATTGCTGTTTGCGATTTCTCTGGTCTTCATGGCTAGTTGTGATGGCACCCCTTTGCCGTGTTAATTTGCATCTCTCCAACGCCACGGAAAGGAACCCTGGGACCACTGGGCTGCTGGCTGCAAGGTCAGCAAGTCAAGCCCATCGGCCACTCCTCAGGAGGACGATGGGAGATTTACAGATTGGAAACCCCCAGGGAAGTGCTATTCTGTCCTATGGGGCCACTATGAGCCAATGGCGGTGCTTGGGTTTGGGGGTTTGAATGGCTAATGATCGTGAACATCTCTTGAGGCATTTGGTGGGCGCACACCCGTCTTCTTTCGTGAAGTGTCAGTTCATGTCCTTTGCCCACTTCTTATTTGGTCCGCTCTCCTTCGGAAGCAGCTCCTTCAGTCTATCCCACAGCCATTTCTCTATGGCGCTCCCCTGCGGTGAGCAGCTCCAGGTACAACATCCTGCGTGGCCCTGTGGGGCAGCCTTCTCTAGTTTGGACTGTCAATAGCAATGTGCCAGTTTTTTGTCGATCTGGATTTCCTGGTGTTCCTCCCTGCCATCCAAATCCACAAGCGTTCCTTGTGGTTAGCTGCCCTC
>NW_022105908.1:23127891-23137631 GCF_000313985.2 Echinops telfairi | reverse complement strand
AGTGTCTATGAATTTTGTTTCTCTAGTCTACCCAGACTAACACATATGTGGACAGTGGGGCTTCTGCTACCCCACCTCATCTCTCATCATGAAGTACCAGGAGGCCAAGGGAGGGGGCTGCTACTGAGGGCCACACCCTCTGTACCAACAGCTGTGAACCCTCTGCACCTGGAAGAAAAGGGGCCAGCTTCCTACGTCTGCCTCTATAAACATGTCCTAAGGGCCTGGGTGCTTCAAATGGGAGAGGCCCTGGGGCCCAAGGGGGTGCTCACAGCAAGCCCTGGTTGTTGTCTTTGCCTCTGGCCCCTTCCAGTCATGCAAGATGTGCACCACCCCCTATCTGCTTGGCCAGCTTTGACCACTCTGTTTCTACTTTATGTGATTCCCAATCAGCCTGGCTCTGGGCCATGCTGCACAGACCGAACACATAATTATGTATTGATTTCCTTCCAAAGATGCATGGCCTCGAGTTAACGCAGCACTTTTGTGGCCCTGCATAAACACAATGGAAGGAATGAAAGGGTTTGATTGGGGGGTAAGAGGAGGTGGGGGGCTCAGAGGAGCCTGACTTATAGGTGAAGAAGGGAGAGCCTCTCACGCCTCTGGAGTGAGACCCACCATCCTTTGGGCTTTGAGGAGGGAGCCCACTGGGGCCTGCTGGGGGGGCCTGATGCTGGGAGAGGTTAATTGTGGGGTGCTGGTGGGTGGTGGGCAGCAGTAGCTTGTCCACCTCGGTCGAGTGAGAACAAGTGCGGTTTGTCTATTCGTCTGTCTCGCCAGTCCTCCTCCCTCCCTGTGATTTTCCCTGAGTTCTCCCGGGTGATTGAGCTTCATGGTGTTTTGCCAGATGGCACGTTCTCCCACGTTCCCTGTCCTCCAGGGACTGTCTGAAACACGGGCCAAGCACTCTTACCTCCAAATTATATTAAGGAGTTTAATTAACAGAAATGACTCCATAACCCATAGATCACTCTCTGAGTGAGCGCGTGCCTCACACAGATGCACACGGGCCCTCAGCTGGCTCCTTTTGCCTCCCGGGGACCCCGTCATGTCACCCACAGCCTCCTCTCCTTCCTTAAGTAGAACTTTAGAGGGTGTGTAGCCCAGAAAGCTACATCCTGAGGTGAGGTAGTTAGTTTATTGTGCCAACCTGGCTGATAAACACATGTGGGATTAATTGAGGGTGGAGAGATAAATGGCTCGGCGAGCCTCTCCTTTTTTTGTCTCTTGCTCTTTGACCATTGGACCAGTGTGCGGCTTCCTTGCTTGTTCTGTGCCTCCACTTGCAAGCTACACTACCTGTGGGACACCTAACCCGTGGACTGTGTTGCTGTGATTTGAGGTTCCTTCAGGACCTGCTTCGCCACACCATTGGAATTTACATCTCTTGAGCTGGGGACTGTTGGACCCTGTCATCTGGCTGACTGTTGGTGACCTGCCTTGCTGTTTGCTGCCTGTGCCCGGATAGCCTGAATTGCTCTACAGAGGACTACCCGGTGACCCTCAAGACTTGAATGACTGCCAGTGTCTCACAAGTGTCTCACCGGAGTGAGTTGCACTGAGCCATTTGTACTGCTTTATAATTTAATTAACTGTTTATTTCTTATGCTATCTATCTATCTATCTATCTATCTATCTATCTATCTATCTATCTATCATCTATCTATCTAAATTATTGGCATTCTGGTTTTGTTTCTCTAGAGAACCCTGTCTAACACATGAGGTGTCTCCCTGCCCCAAATTCCTGTGGTGCGGAGTCTGTTCCTTTTGGAGTCCAGTCTGGAAGCTGGGCAATGGTTCTCTGACATGAGCCACTCTGCCACTTTCCTGTCCTCAGGGTTAGATCTATGGGTCAAACAGGTATGGGGGGCTGCCTGGCTGCCCTGCCCCCAGGGATGGCCTCACTGTGTCTTGTCTGAGTCTGATGTGGGCGGGAAGCACAGAGCCCCTCAGCTCTAATGCCTGGGGGGGAGGGAAATCTCTGTTCTTCCTTCACCAGCTCTTCCTGGGCACCTACTCCACGGCACTTTCTTTTTCCTTCGGCCCCTCCCTTGGGATCCTGTTGGGTGGTGCATGGTCTCTTATAATGCACTCAGGCTCTTTGCAGCGGGCATTTCTGGCCCATGGTGCTAGTGTGTGATATCCAAGCCTGATTGGTCTCAACTGGCCCACCTTCAAGCTTAAGGGTGTGACTTTGGTCGGACCATATTGTGAGGCTACCTAGCGGTCCTGCAATGCCATCAGCAGATGATCTCATCCTGCAGGACTCCAATTGACCAGCCAGATATTCCTGTGGGTGCACAGCGTGTCTGCACATCTCTGCGCCATGACTTCATTTGGTCTATAACACAGTGTATTGTTTTACTTGGTTTTCAGTGTTACCCTGAACAGTCCAGGAACACCACTGTCTTAGTTTTTTAGTGCTGCTGTAACAGGACAAGTAGTGGTTTAAGAGAGCAGGCGTGGATTGTCCCACAATTCAGAGGCCTGAACTCAGTGTGGCTCATGGGGAGCGGGGTGGTGGTGGTACTTTATTGTCAAGTTCAGCTCCCAGCAACCTTTGGTTTCTTGACTCATCATCTAGTGGCGTCTATTTGTCCCCCATTGGTGCTTCTTGTCTTTGTGTCTAGATTGCTGTTTTTCTGTCTCAAAAGGGATTTGGTTTAAGACTCTCCTACACTGAGACGACTTCACTAGCATAACACAACCCCCACTCCCAAGTGGAATTACGTCCACAGGTGTAATAACTCAACCACTCACAGCCACCCGGTGATTCTGACTCACAGCGATGGCCTCTAGAGGACAGAGTAGAACTGCCCCTGGGGGTTCCCAAGACTGTGGCTCTTCAAACCCAAACCCAAACACCCTGCCATCAAGTCAGACTCTTTATGGAATAGAAAGCCTTGTCTTTCTTCTGAGAAGCGGCTGGTGATTTTGAACTACTGACTTTGTGGCTAGCAGCTCAGTCCACCAGGGCTCCTGCTCCAAAGGGCCAGGGATTAAGAATCAGGCACATATTTTGGGGGGCATGCGGTTCAGTCCATAACAGCAAGCACGGTTAAACCGAGGGGAGTTTGTGCTTTGTTTTGCTCACGGACTGGAAAACCGTGATGGATGGTGATGGTCTCAATCCATACGGCTCCCATGTCACGCTGCACACGGAGCTCTGAATGCGAACACAAGCATCTGATTGCTTCATGATGTCTGCTGGTATAATTACACCCAGGCATTTACATATTGAGATGTATACTGCTTTGTTTTAAATCATTTTTCCTTTTCTAGCTCCCATATACTATGGTAGGTTAATTCTTTGGATTTAAAGAAGAAATTGAATTCAAGTTCCATTTCTGTGCAGTGTATTTTAAAGATAGTCGAGGATTGTCTGTGGTGATTGTCAGATGGTTATAAATCCTTCCATCCCAGGATGCATGGCCCTTTGCAATGGGACTTTGCCATTTCCCCCATCCAGAGGTAGTTTCTTTACTTCCTTGACATGGGCTGCATTTGCTTTGGCCAACAGATTGCAGCAGAAGTCATATTATGTGACATTCCGAGGTGAGCCTTTAGAAGCCTTATCGCTTCTGTGTTTGCACTCTGGGAATACTGGCCTGAGCCACCGTGAAAGAAAACTGGAAGATGAAGGAGCATCGAGGTGCTCTAGCTGATGTTCAGCACCAACAACCAGGCACAAGAGCAAAGCCATCTTGCCTTTTCCAACCCAGTCAACCCTGCACCCTGCAGCGCATGCAGCTACACAAAGGGGTCCAGCTCTGGGGCAGCCCAGCCAACCTATAGACACATGGAAGATAACAGAGTGGGTATTAAATGGAGGGTTTAATATGTACCATTGATTAACTGGCACAGAGACGGGTCCAGTGTGTGTTTTTGTTTTAAAAGAGCCAAGAACCGTGGTTGTAATAAGACTAGCGTGCATGGAACCCTTCCACGCTGGGACCGGCAGTATGAGTCCTGTGTCTGAGGCAGAGACTGGCAGTCACTTAGGCAGAGAGGCTCTGTCTTATTGACTTGGAGCTGAGGACCGCCAGAGTGGACAGTCTGGAACTATGAAGGCTGGTAGTTAAATTGCCACAGGGAGGTCCCCCAATCTGAATATAAATTTCCCTCACATCTTGGACTGATCTCCAAAATGCACATTTTTAGGGGAGACAATAGGGAGCCTGACCAAAACAACAACAACAACAATAGCTGAATGGTACATCTTTTAGGGGAAATAGGGGTTGGAGTCTGAACTCTGTCATGAGAGAGACTTGGTGGATCTTTGGGCTTTTTAATGAAATCTCAAAAGGACAACGTGGTGGGAGAAGAGATTATCTCCTAAGGTAAGGGATTTTTCTCTAGGTCTAAGAGCTTAACTGAAATAGATGTACTTTAATCATAAACCAAGCCTATAAGAGTTCAATGTGATCAACCAGTAGTTTAACTCCTTAACAGAATAAAACCCAACATCCTTCATTAGGAAAAATGCAGACTCTATTATCTCTCCATGTATTACTCACAATGACTTGGCAATCATTAGAAAAAATGCTAAGCATAAAGAAACAAGAAAGCATGATCCATGATCAAAACAACAAACAGTCAATAGAAACAGTTCAATCACCCAAATGTGGGTATTAGCCAGTGCAATCTTTCAAAAACAGCTCTTTGTAAAGCAATTATTAAAATATTCAACTACTTGACAATTACAATGAAAAAGGTGAGGGAAAAGAAATCAAACTAACTGCCAAATGGAAATTCCAGAAGTGGAAAGTAAAATCGATGAAATAAAACAGTTTTACGACAGGCAGTCCCCAAACTGTGAATAAGTCTGTCCCAAAATCTGTCTTGAGGATGAATTTCTACAGAAGTCAGAAGAGTGAGTTAGCTACTCAACTGTTTGTCTTAATGTTTAGTTTACAAGGGCCTTCAGAGTGCTTGTGGAAAATGGAATGAAAAGTTAATGAAATTCTTCCACAAACTTTTGAAGCCCCCTTGTGTAGTGTGTCTTCTTATGCTCACAAAACATTTAAGAAGCACTTCAGGCTACACTAAAACACCTTTGGCATAACAATACACCAGTCATAATAATAATGCTTTGGAGTGTGTCACACGCAGCACTGGTTTGTTATTACAAATTATTATATGTAAATCAAAAATTTAATATACTCGGCAGGGGTTAATTCAAAGCTCTGTGTCGTATGGAAGTTGGATATCTGCAAACCAAGAACTCCTTGTAATAGGCTTCATAGTAAGTTGGAGATGAATAAAATGAAGAGTAAGTGAAATTGAAAAGAGATCAAAAGAGAGCATCCCTCTGAAGACTAGAAAACATTTAAAAAATAACATTGAGGATGGTCTCAGTGAGCTGTGGAGCAGTACATGTGATCCATCACGCGTGTCATTGGAATCGCAGAAGGAGAACGAGAGAGGGTGGGTGGGTGGGGGGCTGTATTTACCTACCCGTGGTAGTTATACAATTTCATGCCACCTTGATAAAAGAATAAAGGCATGGAATCTAGCTTGTCAATCAGTCTGATCCCTCCCTGTGCGTGTGGCCTTCTCATAAGGATTCTGAGAACTCCTCTTTTGATTCTGTCATCAGAAGAGGCGGGACACTCTCTCTCTGCTTCACATTCCTGTTGACAAGTCACCTGGAGCCGCACTGATGGCAGCCAGAGCCCTGGAGATGTGTCCACCACCATTGGATCCACAGGACTTTCCACCCACTGGCCTGCAGTCTTCCTGCATCTGCATCATTGCATGTGCTGTGTGAGTCTGAAGAGGAATTCATGGGCTAATATTGGACTTGTGGACTTGGACTGGGTTGGGTGCTTTATTGATGCTTAATTACTTCTTGATCTAAAGTTCTCTCATATATGAGTGTCAATGAATTTGTTTATTTAGTTAACCCAGTCTAACGCACTACCTAAGATAAAAGAATAGCTCCTCTCCCCCAAACTTGGTGAAAAGCAGCAATTTACAGGTACAAGCCGAGGTGAATTAATTTGGCTGAATGAATAAAAATAAACGTGTATCGAGGCACATTATCATCAAACTACTGAAACAAGAGAAAAGCAAACTCTTAAAAGCAGAGAGAGAGAAAAAAAACCCCTCAAAACCAGCACTTTACACCGAGGGGTATGACAATACAAAGCATAACTAACTTCTCATAAAAATCGATGGACATCACAAGACAATGTAACGACATCCCTGAAGTGCAGAAAGAAAACAAAAGAGGAACAACTCAACTCAAATTTCTATACCCAGTGAAACTATGCTCCAAGCATGAAGGCATGAGCAGGCAGCTCCAGTTCTACGAGAGTTGAGAAATGGGTTCCCAGCAGACACACACTACTTAAAATGCTGTGGGAAGTTCTTCAGGCTGAAGGGAAATGATACCAAATGGAAACTCTGAGAGAAGGGAAGGCATGAAGACCACCAGCAATCATGAAATGTGGGAAAATATTTTTTAAAAATGATATTTTTCTTCTTTGAATTTCTTTAACAGACAACTGTTGAAAGCAAAAAATTGTACCTTAAGGCTCATGACATATAAAAATGAAAAGTGTGTGACCGGGTGGTGTAAAGCGCAGAATGTAGCCCAACATTATAGGGGTTTTATTGGCTGATCTCTGGAAGTTCTCATGGACCCCCTGAGTGCAAATGACTCGCGTGCTCAGACGCTCGCTGAGAGGTTGGAGCTTTGAGTCCGCTCAGAGGTGCCTTCGTAGAAAGACGTGGCCATGTGCCTGGAAAGGATCGGCGACGGAAAACCTTATGAAGCAGCGTATTCTTACACACATGGGTTGTCGTGAGAGTTGGGATCACCCAGCTGTGGGGTGAGAGGGGAGGAGACCAGGCAGGCCCTGGAGCAGATATGCTGTGACTGAGGTGGTCTGAGGGACTTAGGGTAAACCTTTCGGGGCTCTAAGAACAAAAAGGGTTTAGAGCAGGAGTTACACGGCCACAGAGAGAAAGGGAAGCCCTAGCGTTAGAGATGGAGAGATGCTTTGCAATGATGCTCTCTTACCTGGTGCAGATAAAGGAAATGAGCATCAGAATGACGAATCACTGGTTGCTGGAGAACCATTGTGTTGGGAGCTGCATAGAGGATCAGAGTTCAGGACATTTTTAGGTCCTAACTCATTCCCTCTTCCCCACCTCTTACTGCCCTGAACTCCTTTAGGCGCTTTGGGGGGTGTTGACTCCATGGAGTCTCAAAAGAAACACCAAACCAAGAACATTGCTGCTGAATTGATTCCTACTCACCATTGCAGAGCATGGCCACAGACCTTCCGGTTAGCAGCTAAGCAGTGTAACCAGCGCAGGGCTGTTACTCTCTTATTGGCCCAGAGAGGCAACAGTGCTTTATCATTTACTGCAGGAAACATTCCCCGGGACTCTCAGGACAAGGAAGAGCCAGTAGGAAGCCTTTGTCTTGTTTCTATCAGTATAACCTGCTCGGGCCATGGAATCAGGCCTCTCTCTGGGCCCTTATCACTAATGGCATCTGTCATTTCAGCAGGGCTGGGGAGCTGCCCTGCACACGCTCAGCGTGGCTGGGAAGATGCTGCTACCGTGGCTGCAGCGCAGCCGCTGCTCCTCCTGTCTGCAGAGGCAACACTTCATAACTCCTGCAGGCAAATCCCACAGAGTCGTTTTGCTGTGCGGCAGACATTCTCCCAGGCTGCTCTGTGATCTCGAGACGAAGGAGGGGGGAGTGGCATGCTTTACACGGACCCTTCTTTGTCTCTCTGCACAGCGTGGGGAGGTGGAGATGGCCTAGTGGTGCAGAAGGTTGTGTTGGGCTGCTAACTGCAAGGCCAGCAGTTTGAAACCACCAGCTACAGTCTTGGAAACCCACACAGGCAGCTGTATCCTGCCCTGTAGGGTCGCAATGAGTTGAAATCAACTTGAAGACAGTGAACATTTTTTAAAAATTAGTTTGATCGGTCTTCCAAGGATCCATGGTGGCATAGTGGGCTACGTAATGAGCTGCTAACCTTAGGGCAGCAGTTCAAAACCTACCAGCCCCTCTGTGGGAGAAAGATGAGACCTCTTATTCTCAGAAAGACTGACAGATTTAGAAACCTACAGGGGCAGCCCCATCCTGTCCTACTGGCCCCCCGCGACTTAGAATCGACTTGATGGTGAATTTGGTTTGAGTTTTGGATTGGCCTTTCACCTTCTTAACTTCTGGAAGCTTCTCCTAACATGTATCACATGCTGTTATCATCCAGAGCAAGTGTGCGGTTGGCCCTGACTCATGGTGGCCCTGTGAACAGCGAAAATAAATGCTCACTGCTCAGTCCTTCTTCATGCCCCTGATTCATTATGGGACGATTTCCAGGGTTTTCTTCCTAGTCTGTCTTAGTCTGGAAGCTCCACCGAAACCCGTTCATCATCATGGCAATGGAGGAGCCCAGATGGCGCTGTGGATAGAGTCCTTGCTCTGCTAACCCCCAAAGTTGGAAGTTCAACTCAGCAGAAGCTCTGTGGGAGAAAGATGAGGCAGTCTTTTTCCTTAAAGGTTTATAACTTTGGAAACCCTCTTGGACAATTCTACTCTGTCCGAGAGGAGCCCTGGTGGCGCAGTGGTTACACGTTGGGCTGCACATGACGACGTCAGCAGTTTGAAACCACCAGCCGCTCCCTGGGAGACAGACAAGGCTTTCTACTCCCATGAAGAGTTGCAGCCTCAGAAATCCACCAGGGTCACGATAAGTCTGAATGGACTTAACAGCAGTGAGAAAAGGTCCCTAGGGATGGAATTGACTGGATGGCACCAGGTTATCATAGAAAGTCAAGCTGCGCTGACTGAGGCTGGTGGTGACGGGGCGTGTGGTGTGGTGGCTGGAAATGGATCCCCGGTCTGCTGCGTGGGACATGAGGTTTTTCCCACTGAACCGCCATGGCCTCAGGCCACATATCATACATGAAACAAGCACCTGTTTGTTTGTTTTTTGCTATAGACAAATGTAAAGGATTTAAAAAATAATTTTACTGTTGAAATGAATTGGCTCCAAACCACTGATCTAATTCAGAGGTGGCCAGAATTTCTCAGTGGTGACAACTCAGGAACCCTTGCAAGGTGACAAACGCTCCTTCATACAGGCTTTCAAACGTCAGGCAATGTCCTACACATTCTAAATGTATCCACGAAGGAAGCCAAGCCAACTACTATTTTGTAAACCGTAATTAAGCATCTTATTACATCCGGGTTTGCAGTTTACTGTTGATATTGGAAAGTCTGATTGCCATCCAGTCTGTGAACACTGTCCGGAGGCCCCAGGCACCGCCCTGTCCTGCCTAATGGATACACCACTATGTGTACAAACAGAAGAAAGCAGGGGCCTTTGGCTGTTTGCTAGGTGGGTGACCTGGGGTATCAGTCTGGTCATTCCTCAGTGGCCCAACCAGGAGTGGGGGGCAGAGGGTCCTGTATCCCTCTGTCGGCGGAGGGACTAGGCGGATCGGCAGTTTCAGTCAAATTCAGGGGAGTTGGTCTTTCCTCGATGGTGGCTGGGGACAAGGGTGGTGAGGGGTTAAGGAGGGCAGACTCCAGGCCAGAGGCTGCGGCCTCTGTTGCTGAGTAACAGGTGGCTGCACATGGTGGTGACTAAGGTGGCAGTGGGGCTCTGAGTGGGCTCTGGTCGCTCACGACTTCCTGGCGGTGATGCAGGCCCCTGGTGTGCAGCCTGAGTCACAGCTTTAGTTTCGCCCACCTCCTCCAGTGGGGCTGG
>NW_022105908.1:23120586-23126775 GCF_000313985.2 Echinops telfairi | reverse complement strand
AGAAGCCACATGGACCTATCTGGAGAAGCCACTTGGAGACCAATGCCAGCGCTGAGATGTTTACACATTCACTGACTCGGCTTTCCTCCTGCAGTTGGCATCATTGTGTCTGCTTTGAGAGATGGAGGAGGACTTTGTGGATTGGTGTTGGACATAGGGGTAATGGGCTAATGTTGGACTTGTGGACTTGGGCAGCACTGGGTTGGGATGTTTTCTTGATGCGCACTTAACCTTTATATAAGGTGACCAGACATTCCGCTTTTGGTGGGACAGTCCCGATTTTTGGTGTTTTAAAAAAGTCCTGATTTTTGGAAAGAATGCATGACAAGCTAGGGAACGGTCTATTTGGTCCATAGAGACCAAAGTTTTAATCAAGACCACCCCCCTCCCTGGTCAATGGTGTCCCACTTTAAATCTGGTCACCTTATCTTTATATAAAACTCTGTCTTATATATGAGTTGCTGTGGGTTTGTTTCTCTAAAGTACCCAGACTTACACACTGGTGTCAAGTGTGGCAGCAACTGCTTGCTGTTCATGGAAAATGTTTCCTCTTCTTCCTGGCCACATGGCTGGACTACATTTCCCAGCATCCCTTGAGGTCAAGCCACACTTGTGCTGTGGAGTGGCGTGTGACTCTCAGTGATGCCATGCAGGCCAGATACTGTTGATGTTTCAGGAGCAGACCTCCAGGCCTTTCTTCTGTGGTGCCTCTCTGTTATTTGAACCTCTAACCCTTTGTTGGTGGCCAAGCTTGCGATCTGTCGCTGTCACCAGGTATGGTTGGGTTGGTTCCTACTTATGGAGACACTACGTGCAACAGAAAGAAACACCACCGGTCCTGCGCCACCTGCACAATTGTTCTGATGTCTGAGCCCACTGTCGTAGCCACTGAATCGATCCATCTGGCTGAGGGCCTTGCTCTTGTTCATGGCCCCGCTATTATACCAAGCATGAGGTCTTTCTCCAGAGATGGGTCTCTCCTGACAGCAGGTCCAAAGTACGTGAGACGAATCTCGCCATCCTTGCCTCCAGGGAGCCTTCTGGCCGTGCCTCTTTCAAGACGGGTGTGGCTGTTCTCTTGGCAGTCCATGGCACTTCCGGCAGTCTTGGCTGGCACCACGATCCAAACACATCCAGTCTTCGTCAGTCTTCCTTATTCTTTTTGTTCTGAAACTCAAATTTATTTAAGAGTGAAAGAATGGAAGAAGATATACTATACCAATCATGGGAAAACCAAATGCTGGGGTGAAAGAAATCAACTAATGACTTATCATATTGGCAAACTAAAATGGAAAAAGATATAATCTCAATAACACTAGAAAAAATATTTAGAACAATCCAATATTGGGTCTTCCTTATTCAATGTCAAACTTTCACATGCATATGAGGCGACTGAAAATACCATGGCTTGGGTCAGGCACACCATCGCCCTCCAAGTAACATCCTTGCCTTTGAACACTCTCAAGAAGTTTTGTGTAGCCAATGAAATGAATCACTTGCTTTCTTGACTGCTGCTTCCGTGAGTGTCAATTGTGGATCTAAGCAAGATGAAATCCCTGACAACCCCCCAATTTCTTTTCTTCACTGATCATGATGTTGCTTATTGGTCCAGGTGTGAGGATTTGGGTCTTCTTTACATCGAGCTGAAATCCATACGGAAGGCCGGAGCCCTTCACCTGACAGCACCATCCGCTGAGGCTCTTCCATGGCAATTAAGTGTGACCATACAATTAGTTGTTCTAACCATCAGAACACTGAGAAGTATAGGGATCTGGACTAACACGTTGCCTTTAAAAATGGTTTTATTTTTATTTGAAAAACACTCTTTTTGGGTGTGTGTGATTTGAATGAAAGAGTACAGAGTCAATCAGCTTTTCATTCAAAGATTTGGACACACTTCATATCCTGACGTGGGTTGCAACCCCCACAACCTCCCAGCACCCATTCCATTTCCTTCCTGTGCTTCCTGTTTCTACCTGTGGCAGTTACACAACCTCGTGTCAACTTGAGGGTATTAATTGTGAAGGGGCGGGGTTTGGCCTGTCAATCAGGTTGTAGTGTGACTGGAGAGGTGACCAAGTTAAATGGCTCACGGGATGGCCTCCCCCTCTCTTTCTGCCGTCAACTTCCTGTTGACAAGCCAATTGGAGACCAGCTGAGACCGTCAAGAGCCCCTCTCTGTGCTGCACCCTCCTGTTGACAAGACACATTAATCCATGCTGAGACCTGCGAGAGCCCCGAAGATGCTTCTCCCACCACTGCATCCACAAGCGTTTGCACCCACTGGCCTGGGATCTTCCTGCATTTTGCATGCTTGCATGTGCTGCGTGAGTCTGAGGAGGAATTTATGAACTAGTTTAAGACGTATGGGCTGATATCGGATGTACAGACTTGATTTGGACTGGGCTGGGATATTTTCTTCATGTATAATTATTCTTTGATAGAAAGCTCTTCCTTATACTTATATGAGTGTCTCTGGATTTGTTGCTCTAGTTAACCCAGTTTAAAACAGCACTGGACTTTCTTTCCTGTCCCTTCCTGCCTTCTGAGGCTTCTCCCTGAGCACATATGCTTGATTGTTCTAAGGATGACACTATTTCACTGAGGTATAACTTACAGCCAATAGATCTACCCCCTTGAACTGTGCACCTTGATGTAGACCCACCCTATTAAGAAACCCAAACAGAACCCCAACTCCCTGCTATTAAATTGATTCTGACTTAGAGTGACAGAGTAGAACTGCCAGGTGGGTTTCTGACATCGTAACTCTTTATGGGAGTCAAAAGCCTCATCTTTTTTTCTGGGGAGCAGCTGGTGGTTTAGAACTGCCGACCTGGTAGTTTGTTGCCCAACTCCTCTCCCACTTCACCACTAGTGTTCAAACCCACATTATTGGGTGGACGTAATCCACCCCTGTCAGGTATGCCACCATGACCACAATTTAGTTACAGAACATCTCCATTACCCTGAGAGCTTTTCTCGTGCCCCGCTGCAGCCATTCCCTGCTGTGCCCAGGTTTTCTGGACCACCGATTCATTCTGCATATTCTGAGATTTCAATCGCCTGGAATTATACTGTATGAAGTTGTCCAGTCTGTTGCCTGTATCAGTCGCTCCTTTTCGTGCTAAGTGGTTTTTTATCATATGATTATGCCTCTATTTATCAGAGCCCTGTAAGTGGGTTGCAAATTGGGCTACTAGCCACAAGGTAGCAGTTTGAAATCATCAGCTGCTCCTTGGGGAAAGATGAGACTTCCTACTTCCATAAGGATTTACAGTCTCGGAGAGCACTGAGGAAACACCCAATTGTCCTCTGGTTCCTTAGGCTTCCTCTCCCCATGCAGCCCCACTGTCATCCCCAGTCCTGCCTCTCAGTTCTGGCTAGACCAGAGCATGTCCACTGGTACAGGTAAGAGCTCACGACACAGGGAATCCAGGTCACATAAACCCTCCAGGAACAGAAATGGGAGGAACGATACCAGGAGAGTAGGGGGGAGGTGGGGAGAAGTGGGGAGTAAGGGGTAACAGCATAATAATTGACACATAACACCCCCCCAACCCCCAGGGGGATGAACAACAGAAACGTGGGTGAAGGAAGACAGCAGTTGGTGTTAGATATGAAAATACAATTTATAATTTATCAAGGGGCCATGGGGGCAGGGAGGGGAAAAAGAGGAGCTGATACCAAGGGCTCAAATAGAAAGTAAATGTTTAGAAAATGATGATGGCAACCTATGTACACATATGCTTGATATACTTGATGTATGGAACGTTATAAGCACCGTAAGAGTCCCCAATAAAATGATTTTTTAAAAAAAGATGTACGTTCTCAGAAACCCACAGGGGTAGTTCTATCCTGTCCTATCAGGTACTTATGAATCAGAATTGATTTGACAGCAGTGAGATGCCTCTATTTGTTTATCCACTCACCTGTTGATGGGTGTTAGGTTGGTTTCGAACGGTCGCCTAGGACGGAGAAGGCTACTAACAGGCCTGTGTTCAACTGCCACGTGAATGCATGTTTTCTGAGATCTCGGTGACACACTTTGTAGTGCAGTTGCTAAGTACAATTAGCTCATGGATTAGCTGCCAGGCTGTTCCGAGGCGGCGGTGTTGGCACATGAGCGCTCCGTCGAGCCTCTTCCCCACGGCTCATCAGATTCATTTCCACACATTGGCCTTGGTGGAGTCTGCTGCAAATTGTAACAAGTGTTCATCTTTCAGGTGTTTTGTGGTTGCCAGTACACAGGGACATAATTGAATTTCCCTTATCGACACACTCTCCTGGCAAGCGCGCTCAGCTCGGCGAGTCTAGGGCTTGCGTGGGCGTGGATTCCCGCGGGTGCCCGGCAGACCCCTGCGGGTGCCCGTGAGCAGCCGTGATGAATAGCTTTATGAATACGACACGGTTGCTCCTTTGTTTCTAATATGTATGACTTCCATTATTTAGCTTTCTTCTTCTGTGACCATATTGATTCTAAGGGACAAGGTGGACATCCTTGTCGTGTTATTGACGGTGAAGGGAAGCATTCAGTGTTTCACTATTAAGCAGGGTACTGCTCACTCTAGGGAGTGGTTCTCCACCTTCCTCAGGTCGCGACCCTTTCATACAGTTGCTCAGGTGGTGGTGACCCCTAACCATAACATTATTTTCGTTGCCTCTTCATCACTGTCATTTTGCTACTGTTATGAATCATCATTCAACTATCTGATATGCAGGATGTATTTTCATTGTGACAAATTGAACACCATTCAAGCATAGTGATGAATCACAAAACAATATGTAATTATATATTGTGAAATATTTCTTTCTAATGACAAATAAATGACATTTTGTCTTGAAGCATGGTGTGGCACGGGTAACAGTCTTCAGGCTGGGTACTCGTAGGTGGACATATCTGCATGTGGGCGGACCCTCTGGAGATGGATAGAGGAGTGGTGTCTCGGTTCCTAAGACCATTGGAAATATGTGTTTTCCGATGGTCTTAGACACCCCCTGTGAAAGGGTTGTTCAGCCTCCAAAGGGGTCCCGACCCACAGGTTGAGAACCACGGCTCTAGGCGTTTTATACATGCCTCTGTCAAATCAAGGGGATCATATTCGTAGGGTGGCATTCTTCCATCAACGGGCGTTCGATTTTGACAAAAGCTTTATCTGAATGCTACCATTTCCTCCTTCAATCTCTAACTGCTGCCAATTACTTTGATTTGCTCCCCCCCATTAATATGAACTTTACTCATTAAAAACATTAAATTGACCTTGTGCTTTTGGGATGACATGCTTTACTTTAAACAACTGTGTATAGGGATTCTAACCTCTGTCACCACATGGCATATTGGTCTGCCATCATGTTCTAAGACTAATATCGTCGTCAGCATTGGACATTGGGATTATCTGGAAACATAAGTTCAGTTGGGAAGCATTCTCTGTTGTTTGATTTTCTGAAAGAGTTTATCTGAGACTGGTATTCTTTTTTATTTTGGGGGATAGTTTTGTGTAAAGCCATCTGGACTTGGGATTTCCTTTGTGTGAAAGTGTTTTAAAAAGTCTGAACAAATATTTAGTACAAATTATTTTGATATTTCATATTGTGTCCGTTTTGTATAAAAGTTATTTTTTTCTCGAAGGAATTTGTCCAATTCATCTAAAAATAAAAGAAAAAAGCCAAGAACTCATGTCATTGAGTCTATTCTGACTCATGGCGTCCCCGTGTGTGGAGTAGACGGCACTCAGTATAGAACTGCTGTACCCAGTATAGAACTGTGCTCAGTATAGAACTGCTGTGCTCAGTATAGAACTGCTGTGCCCAGTATAGAACTGCTGTGCCCAGTATAGAACTTCTGTGCTCAGTATAGAACTGCTGTGCCCAGTATAGAACTGCTGTGCTCAGTATAGGACTGTGCCCAATATAGAACTGCTGTGCTCAGTATAGAACTCCTGTGCCCAGTATAGATCTGCTGTGCTCAGTATAGGACTGTGCTCAGTATAGGACTGTGTCCAGCATAGAACTGCTGTGCCCCATATTGGTGGTGAGGAGGGTTGGGAGGCCTGGTAGGGCATGATCAAGGGTAATGTAACCAAGAGGAATTGTTGAAACTCTGGTGGGGACTGAGCATGATAGTGGGACAGGAGGAAAGTCAAGGGAAATAGAGGAAAGAGCTGGGAGGCAAAGGGCATTTATAGAGGTCTA
>NW_022105908.1:23112241-23119386 GCF_000313985.2 Echinops telfairi | reverse complement strand
AATGAATGTACAAACGTGCTTTACACAATTGATGTATGTATGGATTGTGATAAGAGTTGTATGAGTCCCTAATAAAATGATTAAAAAAAATAAAAAGAACTGCTGTGCTCAGTATAGGACTGTGCCCAGTATAGAACTGCTGTGCCCAGCATAGAACTGCTGTGCCCAGCATAGAACTGCTGTGCCCAGCATAGAATTGCTGTGCTCAGTATAGAACTGCTGTACTCAGTATAGGACTGTGCCCAATATAGAACTGCTGTGCTCAGTATAGGACTGTGCCCAGTATAGATCTGCTGTGCCCAGCATAGAACTGCTGTGCCCAGTATAGAACTGCTGTGCCCAGCATAGAACTGCTGTGCCCAGCATAGAACTGCAGTACCCCATATAGAACTGCTGTGCCCAGCACAGAATTGCTGTGCTCAGTATAGAACTGCTGTACTCAGTATAGGACTGTGCCCAATATAGAACTGCTGTGCTCAGTATAGGACTGTGCCCAGCATAGAACTGCTGTGCCCAGCATAGAACTGCAGTACCCCATATAGAACTGCTGTGCTCAGTATGGGACTGTGCCCAGCATAGAACTGCAGTGCCCCATATAGAACTGCTGTGCTCAGTATAGGACTGTGCCCAGCATAGAACTGCTGTGCCCAGCATAGAACTGCAGTGCCCCATATAGAACTGCTGTGCTCAGTATAGGACTGTGCCCCATATAGAACTGCTGTGCCCAGCATAGAACTGCAGTACCCCATATAGAACTGCTGTGCTCAGTATAGGACTGTGCCCAGCATAGAACTGCAGTGCCCCATATAGAACTGCTGTGCTCAGTACAGAACTACTGTGTAGGGCCTTTAAGGCTGTGATCTTTCAGAAGGAGATCTGGATGCATTTCGCCTAAGTTGCCGAATTCACCAGCATCAACTTGTTCATCATATTCCCTTATGTTTTCCCCCCTGAAGCCAGGTAGAATGTTTGTGGTGCTCTCTCTGACTCTTGCGATTGGTTGTATGCATATTCCTCTGTGCTTCCTGGACCAGCCTTCTTGGGAAGCTATCAGCTTTATTAATCTTGTCAAAGAAATAACTTCGATTCTGAGAATTTCATTACTGTTTGTCCAGTCTTTAGGGCATTGATTTCTTCCCTCTCATTTTCATTACTGCCCTTCTGCTTACTTTGGGTTTTATCTGCGGCGCTTATTAATTTGACTTTTTTTTTGCACCTGTTGGCAGAAGTTTAGATCATTGATTTTTATGCCTTTCCCCACCTTTACTAATATGAGGGGGCTTCAAAAAGTTCATGGGAAAATGGAATGCAAGAGAGTGGAAAGTTCCGAGGAACTCTTTGAAGCCCCTTTGCGGAATCAGTTAAGGCTCTAACGTGGCTCTTAATCCCAGCGTTAGCCATATCCTACGTCAGTTAAGGCTCTAACGTGGCTTTTAATCCCAGCGTTAGCCGTACCCTACGTGCTTTGGCATGCTTTGCTTTCATTGTTGTTCAGGTTAAGACATTTCTGTTTCCCTTGTGATTTCCTCATTGATCGATGGGTTATTTGGAAGTGTTTTGTTTAATTTTCCAATATCGGATTACATCTAGATAGGCTGTTGTTATTAATTTTTAAATTTAGTTTCATCATCACCAGAGACTCTGCCTTGTATAAGGTCAATCTTTTTGGTATGTTTGCTTGTTTGATTTTTGGAGACATGGCTTTATGGCCAATTACACTGTCTGTCTTGATCAATGTCCTTCGTGTCTCTGAAAGAAAGGTGTGTGCTGCTGTTGGGTGGAGTGGTCTATAAATTTTAATTAGGTCAAGATGATTGATAGCATTGTTCAAACCCTTGGTATCCTCACTCGGATTCATAAGTGGTGAGTGGGAGGATAGATTGGGAGCACAGTTTCTGGGTTGTTTTTTTTGAGGGCGTGGCACTGACTGGCCTGGGTTTGTAAGGGATGAAGGAGGCCTGGTGGCTCTGTTGGGTAATGGTTGGACTGCCCACCACCAGGTTGGCGATTCAAACTCACCAGCTGCTCTGTATGAGAAAAAGGAGGCTGGCTGCTCCCTCAAATAGTCATAGTCTCAGAAACTCTACAGCGTCCCTGAGGGCTGGAATCGACTCGATGGCAGGGAGTTGGAGTCAGCTGTGGTGTGGAGTGGTGCGAAGGCTCCTGTGGTTGGCTGCTAAATGTAAGGGTAGGCGTCCGAGTCCACACAGAGGTGCTTCAAAAGGAAGACCCTTTGGTTTGCAGCCCAACACAGAACCCACGCCGCCACCAGGGCCTTGCGGTTAGTCATGCCTAAGGCCACCTCCCTCTAGAACGGAGCATGCTCAGTGAGGCAGAGCTCCCTGTGGTGCCCTCCAACATGGATGTGACTGCCTTAGCACCGAGCCCGCCCAGGGGCTGCTCACCTGGGACTGAGCACCTGCTCTTTTTTTATCTGCTCAGCTCTGACACCTGATGCTCCTGCCCCATGGGGCTGTAGGAGCCCAACCCCCCAAATCCAAATCCCACCCCCGTTGAGTTCACTCTGATTCTATAACAGTTGGCAATCAACTATCGTCTAATTGACTGCTTCTTTCTTTTAAAAAAAAACCACAACAGTTTTATTGGCATATAATTCACATATCATGCAATTCAATAGTTCAATCATATTAAGAAGAGTTGTATAACCACCACTGCAATCAATCTTAGAAAATTTTCCTCTTTCTTATACTTGTTGTTTGTTATAAGCTCCCCATTTCCCCCAATCTCCCCTGCCATACACCCGAGAAACCATTAATCCTTTACTGTCTGTGGATTTACCTGTCCTGGATTTCATATTCAGAAAAACATACAAAAACAAACAATTATAAAGACTTACAGTCGATGCAAGTAGGGTGTGATGCTTAGTGACCGTATATAGGGTTTTCTAGATGGCAAATCTTTATGGAAGCAGGCAGCCTCATCCTTCTACTGTGGAGTGGCTGGTGTGTTTGAACCCCTGACCTAGTTGTTAGTAGCCACTGCTCAATCCACTGCTTCTTACGTAAAGCATAGCATATAAATCATTGCCACCAAGTCAATTCGGACTCATCGCTCTCCTACTGGACGCAGTAGAGCGATTCCTCGGGGTTTCTGAACGTGCACATCTTTGCGGGAGCAGCAGACCTCATGTCTCCCCTGTGGAGTGGCTGGTGGGTCTCAACACCGATCTCGTGGTTCGCAGTTCAACACTTAGCCCACAGCCGCAGCCAGGCCCCTTGTTTGAGCCCAGGAGTTGGACCTTAAGTGAGGAAGACGGAAGGAGAATCGGTGCATTTGAACTGCGGTGCTGGCTGGTGGAGACTATGGAAGGAACCACGCACTCTGCCAAAAGGACAAGCAAGTGTGTCTTGGAAGAAGCACAGCCAGACGCTACTTTGAAGCGAAGGTGGTGAGACATGGCTACGTGTGCATTGGGCATGTCATCAGGAGAGACCAGACCCTGCCGAGAGCCGTCATGCGTGGTCAAGTGGAGGAGCAGCGAAAAAGAAGAAGACCCTCAACTAGGTGGATTGACACCGTGGCTGCAACAATGGGGTCAAACATAGACTAATTGTGAGGACGGTGTGAGACCGCGCAGTGCTTCATTCTATTGCACACTGGGTAGCTAGAAGTCCGAACCGACTCGAGGGTACCCAAAACGACAGCAGCGTTATTAAGCCCAGCCAATCCCTGTGGAGGTGGCCATCTGAAACCCAGAGAAAGCTCTAGGGGTTTGCTTGATCCGGGTCACACAGCCAACTTGGGCCAGTACTTGGCTCTGCTGTCTCCTGTGTGATAGGCTTGGCCTGTGACGATCGCTCAGTCATGGGCTGCCCCCACCCCCACCTCCAGACAACTGGCTGTCGCTGGTCTATCACTGATGCTCAAATGGAAGAAGAAGATGAGGGGATGTTCCTCTGGCTTCTCCTTTCTGGAAAGTTCCTCCCCGTGCAGGGTGGCTGTGAGCTGAGCACGTGGAGGGATGAGTGGACGACCGTGGCACGGCCTGCTCTCCCTGGCAGGGCTGGAGTCTCAAGGGATGCACACACTCAGGATGGGCTGGCGTCATGGTTTACGAATGGGAGCCCGGGTGGACGCTGTCCAGGGATTGGTGGCTTCATTGTCCTTTGCAACCAGGACCGCAGGGAACGGAGGCTCAGCCTCCAGGGGGTGGGTGGGAATGGGTCATTGTCTGGGTGCAGACATTGGAATTTGCTTCTTGCTTTACAATGTTTTCAAACGGGCATATATGGGTGGCTGAACATAAGCAAAAAAAAAAAAGTTGCTGTTTTTGGATACAGCGATTTTTTCAGCTTCTTTCTCTATCCAGCGGTGCCACGGGGGCCTGCTGGCTTGTTTTTTCCTTTTCTCTGTGAAACAAGACGTGAAATTATCTGGGCCATTAATACTGGGTGCTCAGATCCCTTATTAGGGGAGGAAAGGAAAACTCTTGGGCGGAGATACGGGGCGCTGTGACGGTGACGAATACTGTGCAGCTCTTGAAGACACTGGTCCCTGTCAGTGTGCTCCGTGCAGCCAGGAGGACGCAAACAGTGCCAGGGGTTTCCAAAAGTTGGAAGAGAAAGTTCCATTCACTTTGAATTCTGTCTCCCCCCCAACTCTTTGAAGCCCCCTCCTATGCTGCTCCGTGTCCCACCTAACCTGTCTAGTCCAGCATTTCCTCCTGTTAGTCTGGGTAGACTAGATAAACAAATTCATAGAGACTCATAGGTGTATAAGAAAGAGCTTTATAGACAAGAGCAGTTGAATATTGAGAAAACATCCCAGCACAGTCCAGATGAAGTCCATACGTCCAATATTAGCCCATATGTCCAATACCCATCTATAAAGTCCTCTTCAGACTCACAAAACACATGCAATGATGCCGAATGCAGGAAGATCACGGGGCAGTGGGTGGGAAGTCTTGTGGATCCAGTGGCAGTGAAACCATCTAAGTGCTGGCAGGGGTCTCCACGAGCTCCTCTAGTCCAGGGCACTAGCATAGTTCCATGTGTCTTGTCAGCTGCAATGTTTCTCAGCTAGTGAGCCTGCGTTGTGTCTCCAGTGAGCTATTTATCTCTTTAGCGCCTCCAAATGATATCATCAAGCTATGACCTGATTGACAGGCCAGACTCTATCCCTTCACTCTTAATCCTCTTAAATTGACAACAGATTATGTAACTACAACACCTCCCCTCCTCTAGAGCCTTGGCTGGTTCCCTAGCAGCCTGGACACAAGGGGCAGACTTTCCTTCCGGCATGATGGTGCTCAGGGAGAAAGCGCCATGCTGCCTTAGCTGCCAGAACAAGCACCCACAGAAACAAACCCACTGCCATCAAGTCAATTCCAACTCATAGCCAGCAACCTGATCTACAGGGTTTCTGAGGAGGATTCCTGGTGGAGTAGAGGGCCACACATTGAGCTACGAACGACAAAGTCAGTGGTTCAAAACCCCAGGAAGACAGATTAAATTATCTACTCCTGTGGAGATTTAAGGTCTTGCAAACCCAAAGGGGCAGTTCTGTTTTGTCCTATAGGGTAGCTATGAGTTGGAATCCATTTGATGGCAGTGAGACCGGCTGCCTAAGCATCTACTATCTGCCCCTCTTGGGACTCCGTGGACTCATAGCAGCCCCATAAGGCAGCATGGAACTGCCCCTGTGGGTGTAACTCTTTATAGCGTAGAAAGCCTCATCTTTCTCCAGCAGCATGGTTGGTGGCTTTGAACTGCTGACCCTGCGACTAGCATTCCAGTGTGTATACAGGGTGGCTACAGGGTTGCTATGAATAGGACTTGATACAGTGGCAGTGAGTTTTTACGTTTTGGGCTGTGGGGGCGCCAGGAGGTCAAGAGAGGCATCCTCTGTTCTTGGAGACTTCGCTCTGTACCGGGGAGACAAGAACAACTCCTGGAGAGGATCGTGGCCCAACTAGAGAGAGTGTGGAGTCAAGAAGGTGTTAGCTTGAGAAGGCTGGCCCCAGGAACGGCGGGACCGAGTGAGGAAGAAGCCGCTGTGCTGTGCTGGGTGCTCAGCGGTGTTTCATGGAGGTTGTGGGGGCCGAGTCTTGAGAGGTGTGAAGCCCGCAGATGATCACAATCATGGACTGATGGGATAGCTGTCACGGAGTGAACTCCAACTCGGGGTGACCTGACGTACAAAGAACAGAAGGGTCCTGGGTCCTGTGGCAGGCAGCCTCACGATCGCCAGCACCCTCAAGTCCTTGGTCTTGGCTCTTGTGCCAATCCAGCCCACGGAGGTCTCCCACACCCTCGCCGGTCTTCCCCTTCATCAACACGATGTCTTCTTCCAGGGATTGGCCCTTCCTGAGGATGCGTCCAAAGCTAGGGAGAAGTCTTCCATCCTTGCTTCCAACGAGCATTCTTAAATTCATGTTTGTACATTGCCTACTAATTTGCACACCGATAATTGTTTATCTTTTTTTGTACATTTATTAAGATACTCTATGCCCTTTCCCTGTATTATTGATAATTTCAATCACCTTCTCTCCCATTATATTCCCCTCAGGACATGCCACAGCCTCAACCAGGTGCCATCAGGCTGCAACCCCATTGACAGTTTGGGCTCCTTCCTGACTCTGACCCAGGAGCGTCTCATTGACACAATCCTTCACTATTACCGCTCCATATTAGAATCTTCTGGGGTTTTAGAAAGGTCCTGATGCTTAGGATGTCCCTAGGACCTAGGGGTGGTGGTACCTGGGTCATGGGTCATCTTCTGTCCCCCATTCTTGATGAAGTCTTTGAGAAGACCCTCTAAGTCTCTAAGGTTTAGCAGAATCCCTCGGGGAGAAGGGAGGCTTCTAGACTCATTTTCTTCCCAGACGCCCCATTGCACTATATCGTTGGGCTTTGTGGATTCCTTACTTGGGTGCCAGCTCAGTAATAAATTTGCATCACTTAAAAATATTTTATCCGATCGTTTGGTACTTTGGGGAGGATCCTTTAGGGGAAATCAAATCTAGACAGCAGTTGGAAGCAGAAGTCATTATGTTATGCTTTATAACTTAACTTAATTTCTTACTGAAACCCTCATGGACTCCATCTCAGTCAATCCAGGGTTCCCGTAGGTCTACTCCTTGGGTGGGAGGGACTTTGCTGTGTGAAGCCATGGGCGTGGGAGCC
>NW_022105908.1:23109777-23111918 GCF_000313985.2 Echinops telfairi | reverse complement strand
AAGGTTGGAGGTGATCTACATGGAAACTTGGGCCCTTGGACTGTGGGTGACCTGAGTGGAGACTGGTTTTAAGGGGCTGAAGAGCTTGACCCAAGGGTGAAAGGACCTGATGAATGAACAGGACTTTCGAGGGGGCAGGTCTTAGGGGAAGAGAGCTCCTTCGGTGGCCTGGGGCAAAGGAGAGGGGGCTGCACATGCGAGGCAGGGATCCCTGGCTCAGGAAAGGGCGCATGGAGTCTGCAGTAATTGAGGATCTCCATGCTGCTGTTAGCAGCTGTTGTATCACCCAAGACTCACGGTGACTCTGTGCTCAGTGCAAAGGGGCCGTGCTGGGTCTGGGCCACACCCATGGTGGGCTGTGGCCCCACAGGGTATTTCTTGTTGCCAGATCTTTTCGGCCTCCTCTGCCTTTGCCTGGAAGCGACACTGAAACCTGTTCAGCATCATAACGACATGTGAGCCTCCTCCATGGACAGAGGAATGGCGTCTGCGCACGAGGTGCATTGACCAGTGTGTTAGGCTGGGTTATCTAGAGAAGCAACACCAGTGACAGACAGATAGATACACACACACACACACACACACACACACAAATTTATATCAAGGAAATGACTCACACAGTTGTAGAAGTAGGTGAATCCAGTCTGGTTCAAGTCTGGGTCAGATGTTAAGCTGGAGGCTTTCTCTGACTCCTTTAGCTGCTAGGGCTGGTGAAGCAGGAAGCAGGGAGACCATCACAGGCTGGTGGCTGCAGAGTCAACGGAATCCCCAGTTGGCAGGCAATAGGGCGGCTGATGATGGCTCCCAGCGACAACAGGCAAAACAGCAGGCTGCTGGCTCGAGTCCAAAGAAGCAGAGTTCCGTAGGGGAGACAGGTGCAGGATCCAGACCCAGCAGGAAGGAGGGAGAAAGCTTCTCACAGAGTCTGCTTAAATAGGTGTCGGCTTCAACCCCTGAGGAGATAGCCTTTCAAGTGTACCAAGACTGTGACCCAATTAAGGAGGTAGCATCCTACCCTAACCTTCCCACAACAGCTTGGCTGCTCACCGAGAATCCCATCATGGAGTTGATTACAATACATTAGGTCACATCACGGAGGTCATATCAGTCAAGGTGACACAAAACCTAACTCTCACAGCTGGTAATTGAACCCAGATCTCCGGAATGAGAAGGCAAGAAATTGATCGCTGACCCACGGATGCCCTGGCCAGAGGAGGAGTGGCCTTCTGCCAGTCTCTGGGGCACTGGGGAGATGGGATCAGGATTCAAATGCAGGGTGGATTTCTTCCTATCCAGATTTTTCTCTTCCTGTCCCTTCCACTTCTTCCTTGCTACCCTCCTTTTTCTTAAGAGAATCCATCACATTTGTACTTATTTAAAGCATAATACTCATTTTTCTTTTCTCCATAAAAGTAATACATATTCATTGTAGAACACTTAGAAAACGTAGAAAAATAAAGGAGGCAATTAATGCTTATACACATCCCATCTGACTATTATTTATAGCTATTATTAAAAGTTTTCTGTATATATTTATATATTTGCCATAGTGAAAATATGAAATACATAATACAATAATTTAAATTATAGAATCGAATGATACACTGTGGCATTTTTAATAGACTGCTTTTTTCCCTACTTAATGATCTATTATGAAAAAATGTATTGCTCTAAGCATTCTTTGAAATGATTCTTTCTAATGGCTCATATATTTCATTGTATAGATGAATATCCTATATTCAATCAGGTTCTGGGGCATTTGAATGCTTTTCAGTTTTAGAAATAATAGCCTTTGGATGAACACACTGGTGCATACAATTTTGTGTTTAGTTTATGATTTTTTTTTGCCCCGTGCATTCATTATTGGCTGTAAGTAGAATTTGCTGGTTAATTTTTTTTGAGGCTTTTGATACTCATTTAGTGGTATTCTGCAATAGTGCCATGATATATATCTCATTAAATACTGGAAAAGATATTATGTTATGCAAAACCAAGCACTGAAAATAACAAGGCATATGAGAAAACTAGCTCTCCCTCAAAATTTATATTATGTTGTAACCACAACCCTAACAAAACATAACAATCCTACTAAAAATGCTGTTTAAGAAGCCGTGTTAGGTTTCTAATAAATAGAGTAAGGG
>NW_022105908.1:23105713-23108939 GCF_000313985.2 Echinops telfairi | reverse complement strand
TGGGTGCTGGAGCACCCATGTGGAGACCCCTGCCAGTGCTGTTATGCTTACACATTCACTGACTCGGCTTCCCTCCTGTAGTCGGCATCATTGCATCTATTTTGTGAGATGGAGGAGGACTTTGTGGATTGGTGTTGGACATAGGGGTTAATGGGTTAATGTTGGACTTGTGAGCTTGGGCAGCACTGGGTTGGGATGTTTTCTTGATGCGCACTTAACCTTTATAAAAAGCTCTCTCTTATACATGAGTTTCTGTGGATTTGTTTCTCTAAAGTACCCAGACTAACAGTCCCGTTCAAGTCCATGGGTCAGATGTAAGCTGGAGGCTTCTCCTGACTCCTGGAACCATGGGGGCTGATGGACAGGAAGCAGAGTTGTGAAGCTGGAAGGCTGCAGGCTGCTATGTGTAGAGCTGATTGAATCTGAGGTTGGCCGCCTGAATCCAAGTTTGGCGGTCTGCTGACAGCTCCTGGGAGAGGCAGGTGATATCACAGGGGGTTGACAAACCAGATGAAGGATCCAGATCCATCAATAGACATGGCCTAGCTTCCCCAGGGTGTCAATCTATACCAAGAGTGGGCCACGCCCTGAATGAAACCTCCCTCAATCGTATCAAGGTTGTGAGCAGATTAAGGAGGAGATTCTACCCTATTCTGTTCACAGGTGCCCAGTTGATTCACAGAAGGTCCAATCATGGAGTTGAACACACTGGTTTGATCATCTCAAAGGAGAATCCTGGCCTGGGACAAGATGACATAAAACGTAACCATCATGTGTTAGTCTGGGTAAACTATAGAAACACATTCATGTACAAATTCATACATGTATAAGAAAGAGCTTTATATACAAGATCAATTGAATATTGAGAAAACATCCCAGCCCAGTCCAGATCAAGTCTATAAGTCCGCTATTAGCCCTATGTCTGGTACCAATCAATAAAGTCTTCTTCAGACTCACGAAACATGCAATGATGCCAAATGCAGGAAGATCATGGGCCAGTGAGCGGATAGTCTTGTGGATGCAGTGGCAGTGTAGGCATCTCAGCTCTGGCCGGGGCCTCCATGTGGCTCGTCTGGCTGCAGAGCTCTGGCTGTATCAGCGTAGCTCTATCAGGCTTGTTGTCAGTAATGTCTCACAGGGAGTGAGCATGTGTCCCGCCTCCAGCGAGCCATTTATCGCCTTAGTGCCTCCATATGAGGTCATCAAGCTCTTAAATCTCAAATTGACAACAGATTGTGTATAACTACCTCACACCACAACATTCTTACCTATTCTGCCAATTTCATAGGACTTCATTCTCAAGAAAGGAGCATGTGCTGCAGCAGAGCAGACCATTGCACACGTGGTTTCAGTAGTGTTATGTGCAAACCTGAACGAGTGAGCACAGTGGATTTCACACTGAGCTGCTAATCCCAACATCAGTGGTTTTGAATCCTCCAGCTACTCTGGAGAAGAGAGAGATGAAGCTTTCTACTTCTATAGTGATTTCAAGTCTCAGAAACCCACAGGGGGCAGTTCTACTCCGTTCAACAGGGCTGCTATGAGTGGGAATCAACTTGGTGGCAGTGAGTGTGAGGCTTTTGAGATGCAAGAGACCAGGGTTTGATTCCTGGTCAATGCACCTCACGTATAACCCTCACCCGTCTGTCATTGTAGGTTTGCTGCTGTTATGACGCTGAAGAGGTTTCTGAGACGTGTCTGCCCGAAGATGGAGTAGGGAGAAAGTCCTGGCCGTCTACTTCCCAACAGCAGCCAATGCAACCCTAATGGATCACAATTGTCCGATCGGCAAGGGATCATGGGAGTGTCAGAGTACCAGACAGCATTTTGTTGTGTATGGGGAGCTCCACGTGTCAGGGCTGACTTCATGGCATGTGATAGATCAAACACGGGACCTCAAGTAAAAATGTGTAATTTTTTTTTTTCTTTGCTACCGGAGAAGTTGAGTATGTCTCGTAGCTTCTTTCACCAGCTAGATGCCTTCTGTGAGCGGCTGGCCTCGGGAGTCGCTCAGTTTTCTATTAGGATGTTAGTGTTTCCCCTTATTGATCTTTTCTTACGTATGAAGGCCATTCATCCTTTCTCTGTCACAATTATGTCAAAGGTTTTTCTCTGCTTGTCAGTGGCCTTTCAGTTTTGTTTATGCATTTCTTGAAGTCATCGGTCTGAAAGTGTCCTCGAGGCCAGAGCCTGTTACTTGTGCTCTGCCTTCCCCTGCTCTGTGCCCATAGCATTCGTCCCTGTTCACCATCAGTTAAACACATGTGCATATTCTCTTTCAGATGTTTAGTAATTATTATTACTTTTTACAGGTAGTCTTCTTAAGTGAGTCTAGAAATTATTTTGGGATATGGTCTTCCATGAAGACAATTTCCTCTAGGAATCCCCGTGGCAAAGTGGTCATGCATTTGGCTGCTAAGCCACAAGGTCAGCAGTTCGAAACACCAGCTGCTTGGTAGGAGAAAGACAAGCTTTTCTACTCACGTAGACAACTAACAGTCTCAGAAATTCACAAGGGCAATTCCATCCTACCCGATAGGGTCGCAATGAGTGGGAATCAGCTCCATAGTAGTGAGGGTTTGTTGTTGTTGTTGTTTATATTCTAATTTACCCCAGCATATCTCTTTCAAATGATCTAGTCTTTTCCTATCAGCTTCTGATACTTCCTACAGCATCGATTATTGTAAAGAAAAACTCAAAACCAAACACACTGTCATTGAGTGGATTCTGACTGATAGCAACCCTATAGGACAGGGTAGAACTGCCAGTGTGACGTCAGTGAAACCACAGCTCAGGGAGCGGGCACGTCTGACCAGAGCACACAGGAACAAATGAAGAGGGAAGGAGAGAGAGTGGAGCACATCCTGACCCAGCAAGCCCCGAGGATGATATTCCTGCTCAGAGCAGCCAATGCACAGCGAGGACCATAGGGCTGGCCCCACCACGAGACACAATGTCCCTCACTGACCCATATCGCTATGGGGGACAACACTGGAGACACAGTGTGGGAATTGCCCGTGATCTGACCCCATCACGCTGGGGCAAAGCACTAAGGGCATGGAGCAGAGCAGCAAGGGGAGTAAAGCAATGAAGTCCCCAGAGAATACCAAAAATAGACGTTGGGGCCAGGGGGTGGCACCCCATCAGACTCATCTGGAAAACACTCCTAAGGTCAACAAACAGACCTGGAACTGTTTATAGGCTTTTCTTTTTTTTTCTTCTATCA
>NW_022105908.1:23095757-23104530 GCF_000313985.2 Echinops telfairi | reverse complement strand
GATACCAGGAAGGTAAGGGATGGACAACAAAACAGTGGGTGAAGGGAGACTTCGGTCAGTGTAAGACATGAAAAAATAATAACAATTGATAAATTATCAAGGGTTCGAGAGGGAGGGAGAGTGGAGGAGGGAGGGAGAAAACGAGGAGCTGATACCAAGGGCTCAATAGAAAGAAAATGTTTTGAGAATGATGATGGCAACAAATGTACAAATGTGCTTGACACAATGGATACATGTATGGATTGTGATAAGAGTTGTATGAGCCCTCAATACAATGAATAAAAAAAATAAAAAAGAATTGCCACAGTGAGTTTCCAAGACTGCAACTCTTTACAGGAGTAGAAAGCCTCGTCTTTCTCCAGAGCAGTGGTTGGTGGTTTCAAACCACTGTTCTTTCAGTGAACAGTCTAATGGGTAACCCACTACACCACCAGGGCTCCCTTCTACAAAGAAGACCCTGTTAAAGGAGCTGGGTCCTGTTCCATTGATCCGAGTGGCCATGTTTCCCCTGGTATGTTCATATTTTAATTATCCCAGGTTCATATGTGTATTCATAGATCTCAGAATATAACTTGTCCTTCATCTTTTCTCTCTCTCCATGTTTCTTTAGCTGAAAATGGCACCTGTTTCTGCTTCCAGATAAGCTCAAGTGAACGCTGTTGTCATCAGGCGCCACGAGCCTATTCCAGCGCATGGCTCCCATATGCCCAGAGCAACAAAACACTGCCCAGTCTGGCGCCATCCTCACAATTGCTCACACGCTTGACCCCATTGTTGCAGCTGCTATGTCAATCTATTTTTGAGGGTCTTCCTCATTTACACTACCCCTCTACTTTACCCAGAATGAGGTCCTCCTCCAGGGACTTGACTCTCCTGACAACATGTCTGAAATATGAGGGAGTACCCCCAACAAACTGGAATTTTTTTGTAAGCAATGTATTTAAATTTTTTTTATACAAATCAATGTTATCACCTTCAAAGTACTCTCCATTACATTTAATACAATTGTCAAATCTGCACTTCCATTCTTGGACACATTTTTCAAACTCATCTGTTTGGATGGCTGCAGCACCCCCCCTTGTTTTTTCTTCACCTCCTCCTAAGTCGTCAAATTGCTGTCCTTTCGTGTCCCTCTGCATTTGTGGAAACAGGAAAAAGTCACACACAGTGAGGTCAGGCAAGTAAGGTGTGTGGGGCAAGAGAGTTGTGTTGTTGTTTTTTGCCCCAAACTGGCACACTGAGATGGCTGCATGAGCAGGTGCCTTGTCTTGGTGGCAAAACCAGTCCCCTGTCTGCCACAAATCAGACCTTTTTTTGTCGCACACTGTTAGGCAATCTTTTCAGAACCTTTAAGTAGAAAGCGTAATTAACAGTCTGACCTGGCAGAACAAACTCCAACTGCACTATGAGTCAACATTTTCATCCGTTCGGGAAGTTGATGGATGTCCAGAATGAGGTTTGTCATCAAATGACATTTCGCCTGTTTTGAAATGAGAAAACCACTCATACACTTGAGTTTTTCCCACAGTGCTGTCCTCGTAAGCTGTGCTCAACATCGCAACAGTTTTTGCGGCATTTTTCCTGAGCAGGAAACAACATTTTACAGTTGCACACTGTAAAATCGGCCTAAATCGGCCATCACAAAAAACGAGCAAAACTGCTTTTATGAAGAAAATTCGCTGTGACCAGCGAGAACCTTCCCTGGTGACGCTACTGAGTGCACCAACTCAGAGGATTGCTTGATGTTCGCCTAGCAGGAAAAATGCGTACTACAAAAGCTCCGCCCAGCACAATTCTGTTTTTTGGGGGGTTCTCCCTTGAATGTAAGATGAAGTCCCACCATCCTTGCCTCTAAGGATCATTGTGGCTGTACTTCGTCCAAGGACGATGTGTTCCCTTGGGAGTCCTCGATACTTTCAATATCCCTCTTCCCAGCACCACAGTCCAAATGCATGGGTTCTTCTCTGGTCTTTCTTATTCAATGTCCAACTTTCACATGCATATGAGGTGATTGGCAATACCATAGTTTGGGTCAGATGTACCTTAGTCCTCAAAGTAAAATCTTTGCTTTCCAACACTTTAAAAAAGTCTTGTGCAGCAGATTTATCTAATGCAATTTGTCTTTTGACCTCTTGACTGCTGTTCCCATGAGCATCGATGGCGGATCCAAATAAGACAAAGTCCTTGGCAATTTCATGCTTTTCTCCGATGATCATGGTATTACCAAGCGGCTCAATTGTGAGGATTTTGGTCTTCTTTACATTGAATTGTCATCAATCTGTATGCTGAGCAAATAATTAGAGACGCTGGCTTATTTAAAGAAGAATGTGGCATCAGGATTGGAGGAGAAAGATCAGTGTGTTTGAATTGTGGTTCTGGAGAAGAATATTGAAAATACCATGGACTGATAAAAGGACACATTGATCTATCTTGGAAGAAATGTGGCCAGAGTGCTCCTTACGGGCAAGGAGGGTGAGACTTCATCTTACATACTTTGGGCACGTTGTCAGGAGAGACCAGTCCGTGGAGAAGGACATCATGTTTGGTACAGTACAGGAGCAGTGAACAAGAGGAAGGCTCTCAAGCAGAAAGATGGACCCTGTGGCCGCAACAATGGGGTCAAGCATAGAAACGATTGTGAGGATGTCACAGGGCCAGTGTGTTTTGTTCTGTTGTGCATAAGGTCGCTATAGGTGAGAACCGATTGGATGGCACTTAACACCACCTCCACCACCACCACCACCACAGATAGAATCAGTATGGTGAGAGGCTCCAGCCTGCTTTGGGAAGTGCTATATATATAGGAAGAGCACCTTCTTTGTCCAGAAGGAATAGCTTCATTCTCCACGTTGATCCGCAGTTACAGGAGCAGTCTCTGTAGCACAATAACGAAGATTCCCTGCAAGGCCTGCAAGAATTCATCATTAAAATCATCAGGCCCATGGTCTTTTTTTTTTTTTTAGATAATTGGAGATCATTTGGAGATAACTCTCCAGTTTCTGCCTGCTTCCTGCTTCCTCCCTGTAAGTGGGAAATGCCATCAGAATACTCCACTCTGAACTCTTAAGACGCCCTCCCACACCTGGGTGCAGGTGAGGGGGACAGGACCTTGGGCTCTGAACTCAAGTAAAGGAATCAAGATGAAAGAGGGACGCTGACGGTGGGCAGCTCCCTCTGTAGGATAAGTCCCTTGATATAAGAGGTCAGGAGTTCTCCTGCAATAGCATTGGGCTGGCGTTGCTGACTCGGGCATGTCTGTAAGGGTGTAATGATCAGAGTGTACATGCGGGGAAAGTGAGCACGTCGTGATGACAATGGGCGGTGCTTCCAGCAACCACTGGGGCAGTAGCATGGGGTCAAGGACCGCAAACGTTGGCCATCGTCTTTGCCTTCGCAGGAGCTCCTCCACTCAAGCTGGCTCACGGAGGGCTCACCTGCCTCGACACGACTTCTCTCTAGTCTCCACACTTCTCCGCTGTCCTGATGTCTCTCACAAGGCACGGAAGACACCTGCTCCCATTGGGCTCCCTCTGGCCATAGCAGGTGGAACCGCCCATTAGCGGATCGGATTCCTGGCCACTCTCAGGAGCTGCTGGAATCCAATATGTTTCCCCATATGCTTGAACCTTTTTGCAATTCTCCCATCTGTTTCTGGGAAATGTAGAGGAATTTAATGATCTTTTCTGGGGTTATTAAACCAACAGCTGCCGTCATTAATAGAGGACATTCTTTACAGCAGTAAATGAAAGCTAGTCACCACACCAGCCTGTCCAGTGTGCCAGCGTGGGAGTTGGGCACACTTGTCTCAAGACTGGGCTTATGGACATGGGGGTCCCTGGTGCCAGCGTGAGAATGATTCATCTTCAAAGCATGCATGACCTCATTGCTTTTCTGTCCTCTGGGCGGCTTTGCAGGCAAAACGTATAATTGGCAGAAAACAAAAGCCAATCCCCCCCGCCCACTGTTGCCTTTCTTCGAAAACGAAAGCTCTTGAATGCTAAAAAGGAAAGATTACATTTGACTGCGAGCTTCAAGTGACGGTGCTTTTTCTAGAATGTTCGAGGCCAATAAAAACCAACCTTGTCACGGTTTGAATGGGGGTTTAAGCCATCCACGGGGACTTGGACGGCAGGGCTGAGCACACCTAGCAAGGGGGCAGAAAGGAAAGGCATGGAGGATGAGTGACTCTCCACCTGACTTCTGAGCTGAGTGAGTTTTGCTGACAGACGCACAGGCTTGGTCGAGGTCCGGTGGAATCAGCATGGTGGAGGGTCCTATCTTATAAGGGAGAAGTTCCCAGACAGGCAGGTGGTTAGAATGGAAATGGTAGTGGGGCTAGCCACGTCGAGATTTCTCAGAAGACTTCCCAGGTCTGCCTTGGGGAACAGTAAACAAAATTTCACAGCCGCACATTGTTCTCTTAAATTGGCCACCACAAAAAAATGAGGTTCGGGTGAAACTGCTTTTATGAAAAAAATTCACTGTGACCAGAGAGAACCTTCCTAGGAGATGCCACAGGGTGCACTAACTCAGAGAGAGTTGCTTGATGTTCACCTATCGGGAGAAATGCATACTTAGGGAGAGCTCCTCTCCGTCTAGCACAATTCCAGATTTTGGAGGGTACCCCCTAGTCTTGTCTGATAGAGTGATGGAAGATGAGCCCCTGACTTGGAAGACACTCAAAATACAGTGACCACAGCCCTGGACTTGAGCAGACCAATGAGCTTGAAGATGTGACGGTGGGACTGGACACCAATTGGTTCTTTTATACACGGGGTCGCCGTGGGTCAGAGCTGGCTCGACAGCAGCTAACAGCAACAATAACATGCATACCACTCACTCCACCAAGGTCTGGGCACGGAGAGGAGGGTTGGGGCCCTACCCTCAAGGCGCTTACAGTCGAATGAGGGTGCGCATTATACCATCCGGTGTTGAGGTCAAACAGGGCCATATACTCAGTGCTGTGGGGATCCAAAGGAGGAGAACGAATTCCCAGTTTTGGTGAGGATCGGGGAAGGCTTCTTGGAGGAGACGGCCTCCTGGTTGAGTGCTAAGGACAAGCAGGACTCAATTGTTTCATAAAGGACAGAGACAGGGCATTGGAGCGAAGACCCACCAGGGGCTTGAAATCGGAGCTGGCGTGCCCAGTGTGATTTGGAAGAAGCAAAAGATGAGGAGGCTGAAGAGGGCGACGTGGAGAATGAGGTCTTGGGTCCGCTCTCTGGTGAATTTCATATTCCTGGATGGGCTGGGCTCGTGGGTTTCAACTGATGCGATTTTCCTACTGGCTTCCCAGTCTGCCTTACACACCACTTAGAACATAAAATCTAGCGGGGTGAAAAGTTAATTGATTGTGTGGTGTTTGATTATGAGCTAGTTGCTCTGCTAAGAGCTTTGATAACATCACCCAGCATCTCAGTATCTCCTGGTTGTGGGGGAGAAAGAAGAAATGGATCTCTTCAGTGAGGTTGTATTTGTTTTATCCTATCTAGAGAGATTGGTCAGGCACTCTCCAAGTTCAGAATGGAGCAGGGATCTTGGGGGTGGGTGGGGGGTGCAAACAATTAACACACTGGGCTGCTAACCAAAAGGCTGGAGGTTCAAGCCTCCCTGGAGACACAACAGAAGAAAGGACTGGCAATCTTCTTCAGAAAGTGCAGCCACTGAGAGCCCTATGGACCCAAGTTCCTGTCTGACACACGTGGGTTCCCGTCGAAGGTCTGTTGATCTACTCCGACTTCAGCCATCGGACACCCTGTGAGGCACAGCAGGACTCTGAGACACTTTGGGTGGAATCAACTCGACGGTCATTGGTTGCTTGATCTGTGAAGGAGTCTGGCCTGAGGTCATTCCCATCTCATGTCTGCATCACAGAGTGCTGGCCACAGGGGTTTCTCTCTTAAGTCACCAGCTCAGATGGGTTTGTCCTGTTGTCTTGCACCTGGGCTGCAGCTGCGTTTAGATGCTTCTAGCTGGGGAATTTGGAGAGCATATTGCTCCCACACCCAACAGAGGACTCATCCTAGGAATTTTAATGAATTAACTTTAACAATTAAAAAATAATCATTTTATTAAGGGCTCATACAACTCTTATCACAATCCAGACATACATCAAATTGTGTAAAGCACATTTGTACATTCATTGCCCTCATCATTCTCAAAACATCTGCTCTCCACCCAAGCCCCTGGCATCAGCTCCTCATTTTTGCCCCTCCCTCCCTGCTCCCACCTCCCTCATGAACCTTTGATAATTTATAAATTATTATTTTGTCATATCTTGCCCTGTCCGACGTCTCCCTTCATCCACTTTTCTGTTGTCCCAGGGAGGAGGTTATATGTAGATCCTTGTAATTGGTTTCCCCTTTTCAACCCACCCTCCCTCCGTCCTCCCAGTATCACCACTGACACCACTGGTCCTGAAGGGAATTGTCCGCCCTGATTCCCTGTGTTACCAGTTCCTATCTGTACCAGTGAACATCCTCTGGTCTAGCCAGACCTGTAAGGTAATTTTAACAGTTTTATTGACATAAATATCACAGACTACATCATTCAGTAGTTTGACTATGTTAAAAAAGTTATGCCTTCACCACCACCATTGCTTTTAAAACATTGTCTTCATTCTTATATCCCTGATTATTAGCTGCCCCCTACTCCTCCCTCTTAATCCCTCCTGTCATAACCTTGAGAAACTATTGTTCTTGTTACTGTCTTGAGAGACTTACCCAGCCTGAGTTTCATAGAAAGAAAATCATACTTCCCCCAACAACAACAACAACATCATAATAGAAAAACCCTAATCCCAAACGAAACAAAACAAACTCGCTGCCAGAGAGTCGACGCTGACTCACAGCGTCCCTATGGGGCAGGGCGGAACTCCCTCCGTGGGTTTTCAATACTGCAACTCTTTCTGGGAGTAGAAAGTCCCATCTTTCTCCCTTGGAGCAGCTGGTGGTTCCGAACGGTTGACCTTGCAGTTAGCAGCCCAACATGGAACTGTTATGCCAAGAAGGTCCCTTCAGTCTAAAAGAAAGCAGAAAAAACCACACAAACAACTCCCAAACCTGAACTGGACCAAATTAAAAATGAGTCAAAAAGGACAACGAATGCTACACTGTTAACGTTTCACTGTATTTACATTGACTCCTGGTGGTATATTATGCGCTGGGCTGCTAACCATCAAGGTCAACAGTTTGAAACCACCAGCAGCTCTTAGGGAGAAAGATGGGCTTTCTACTCCCAGAAAGACTTTCAGTCTCAGAAACCCACCAGGGCAGTTCTCTCCTGGCCTGCAGGGTTGCTATGAGTCAGAATTAGTTCGGTGACAGTGAGTTTATATCTGCATCAATCCACTTTCTGGTGCACTCTGCGTGAGAGCAAGGCTATTCACTGCCCTGTCAATGGTCTGAGGAGGTGCACGGGGGCTGAATCTCTGTGGGGACTCTGCACATGGATTTTGGGTTTCCGCTGTCCTCCATAGGGATGGCTAGTCCCTTTGTGATGATGGGTTTGCACCTGGGGCACCCGTCTGCAGCTTTCACACAGGAAAGTTAACAGGGGCCTGCGGATGGTGGCGGTTCAGGTACTGGGAAACAACATCAAGCAAAATCCTGAACTCAGACAATGCTTGCTTCCTCTTTTCAACGCAGCAGTCATAGAAACAAACCCCCTTCTATGAAGACGTTATTTAAATATGTACCAATGTGCAAGCCAGAGCAAATGCTTTCTATTTATGGCTCTCATACGACCATAAAATCAAAACAAATGGACAAATTATGGAATGGCAAAACGTAGAAATCAATAAAATTCAAATTAGCTACATTCATTTAATGGGCTGCTGTTTTACTAAACATAAATTTGGGCTGTCTCCGTGCACGTGCTGGGACTGACTGGGCAGCGTGGGTTTGCCTGAGCCTGAAGGCAGTATGTGGGTAGGGGTGACCCCCGTATTCCACTGTTTGGCTATGGTGGAGCCTATGTCTCTGACCTCAGCCTCAGCCCGAAAGCC
Source organism: Echinops telfairi (assembly GCF_000313985.2). Classification (NCBI taxonomy): domain Eukaryota; kingdom Metazoa; phylum Chordata; class Mammalia; order Afrosoricida; family Tenrecidae; genus Echinops; species Echinops telfairi. The sequence continues at coordinate 23,096,525 of NW_022105908.1, read as the reverse complement.
TTACCCCCAGGGTGTGCGTGCCTCTCTCCACGTGGCTTTGTTAGATGCCAGGTGCTGACTCATAGCAACCTCTTCCTCAGCTGCCTCTGGCCTGAGATGATTGGTGGTGGGGTGGGCAGCCGGCCTCAATCAAGCCAATCAGATGGCTTCTATGAGAAACTGGGCCTTGTACACCAAGATGTGCAGAAGCCAGGAGGTCCTGAACTTGTAGGGCACTTGACAAGGGCCGTTGAGGTGGTGAGTTCTGCTCCTTGTAAAGAAAGAAGGAGCCGCCGAGGCCAGCTTTGGAGCCAGGCCTTTCTTTGTTTGAATCCTGGCTCTGATTCCTGGATCCCATACTGACCTTGTGAACTTAAGCATGTGGCTTGACTTCTCTGAGGTCTTTTTTAAAAAAAAAACTAAAAGATCATTTTATTGGGAACTCTTAAAGCTCTTATAACAATCCATCCATCAATTATATCAAGCATATTTGCACATATGTTGCCATCATTATTTGCTAAACATTTACTTTCTATTTGAGCCTTTAGTATCAGCTCCTCTTTTTTCCCTCCCACCCTTGTGACCCCTTGATAAATTATAAATCATTATTATTTCCATATCTTACACCGACCACTGTCTTCCTCCACAGTTTCTGTGGTTCGTCTCCCTGAGGGTGGTGGTGGTTGTGGGTTGATCATTGTGATCCATTTCCCCTTCCTTCCCTCTTCTCCCCATCTTCCCCCTACCTCTGAGGTCAGTTTTTTATTCCTCTGGAGAAAGACAAGTTTG
>NW_022105908.1:23089507-23094159 GCF_000313985.2 Echinops telfairi | reverse complement strand
TTCCATGTGGGCTTTGTTGCTTCTGAGCTAGATGGCCGCTTGTTTACCTTCAAGCAAAGCAAATGTGGCGAAGAAAGCTGATGGTGCCCGGCTATCAAAAGACAGTTTTGCTTTTTGACATGTCAAAGAGATCTTTTTGCAGCAGATTTGCCAAATGCAATGTATCATCTGACTTCTTGACTTGCTGTTTCCATGGGCGCTGATTGTGGAGCCAAGCAACATGAAACCCTTGACCACGTCCACCTTCGTTTCCGTTTATCATCCTGTTGCCTAGCAGCCCAGTTGTGAGTAGCTTTGTTTTCTTTGTGTTGAAGTCTCATCCACACCGAAGGCTGCAGCCTTGGATTTTCATCTCCAAGTCATCTTCCCTTTACGGCAAGCAACGTCGTAATCATCTGCACACTGTAGATTGTTAAGGAGTCTGGCTGCAATCCTAATACATGGTCTTTTTCATAGAGTCTAACTTCAAAGTGGTTGAGCAGACATATCAAATAGGAATGGTGAAGAGATCCAACCCTGACACACTCCTTCCCCAGTTTTAAACCATGCCCTGCATAGCCCTTAGTTCTATTCCAGCAACTGCCTCTTCATCTACAGGAGAGGTTCTGCATGAAAGCAATGAGGTGCTCTGGATTCTCATTTTCCCCACTACTCCCCACAGTTTGTTATGATCCACACAGTCAAATACCTTTGACCGGCCAATGAAACACAAGTAAATACCTTTCCAGTATTCTCTGGTTTAAGCCAAGATCCAGCTAATGCCAATGATAGCCCCTGTTTCTTGTCTTCTTTTGAATTGGGTTGAATGTCTGGCAGTTCCCTGAGGATGTACTGCTGCAACCATTTAAAAATGATCGTCCACAAAATTTTACTTGCATGTGACTTTCATGGTGTGGCTCATTAGTTTCTGCATGCTGTGAGATCATCTTTCTCTGGAATGGGCACCCATGTGAATCTATTGTCTTCCAAAACCCAAACAAAACTCACTGCCATTGAGTGAATTCCACCTCAGAGAGAACTTATGGTCTGTCATAATGAACAGAAACAAAGCCCAGGTAAAAGTGGCCCCTGAACTCCTGGAGCTGTATTTTCTTGTCTTTTAAAATAAAACATGGACTAAATGAACCACAATACACTTCTATTATTATTTAATGTCATCTTGAAAACGAAAACAAAAAGTCAATTGTAGACATTTTAAGACCTTCCAAGAACACATCTGTGAGCCCCTCTTTATGAAAAGCCAGGGGAGCGAGGAGTGGGACTATTTTCTGGGCTGGTACCAATACCAGCCACCATCATGCCAACCCTGAGTCATGGAATTGCCATGTGTTCATAGTGGGACTCTGCTCTATAACGTCTCCAATGGCTGCTTTTTCAAAATGAGATCACCAAGCTTTTCATGTGAATTTCACCTGGTTGAACTAAAACCTCAGACTGTTATCAGTGAGCGGGTTAACCATCTGCACCATCCTCTCCCCATACAGGCCATGCTGGTAGTAACCCATCACTCATCTGCTCAGAGCCCTGCATTGGCTCCCAACTCTCTCAGCAGTGAAAGTCAAAATCTTCCCAGTCCTGGCCCCTGGCTACCTGTCTGATCACATCCTTCCACTTCCCCCTTCCCTCGGCTCCAGCTCCCTGGCTTCCTAAGGTTGGTGGGGAATCAAATCTGGTCTTCCTCAGGGTCCACTGGATGAGTGATGCAGAAGAGATTCTTAGCCCAGTCTTGATCAAAGCTGGAGATGCTCCCCCCAACACAGTAGTTCTCAGAGAAGAGCCATAATCATTGCCCTCATGCCAATCCCAGACCCATTTCTCTCCCTCCAACAATTCTGAGCCATGCTGCCTGTTTCCAGCCCTAGCCCTGGATTGCTGCATCCTTCTGTCCAACATTGATGGGGAGGTCACCTTTTATCAAACGGTTAATGGAGATCAACTGAAGTCCTGAACCTGTACCATGAAACAGTTTACAGTGTGTATTCTCATAGGTATATTCAACCATAAGTCATGTACCATGAGTTCTGTCATCAACTACAACACGGAGGAGTGAGGAGAAGTATCCTCCTCCATCCAAGAGAGAGGGTCTGTTGGGTCTGTTGGGTATATCCAGGCTTCTAGCTCCCTCTATGTTTGCAAATCCTCTTCCCCATGCCCTGCTCCAGGCTGCCCTGGGAAGGCCAGTTTCTATTGCTTTTGGGACTAGGAACCATAGTGTTTTGGGCACCATGTGCATCAGAGCCTCAACCACACTGGGTATGCTGCCTTTAACATTGCTATGGATGACAGTGGAAGTCCAGGGTATATTTGTGAGCTCTACACAAGGAATAGGCCTCGGGTGACTTCCCTCTGTCTATAATAGAGGGATGGGAATAAACTGGGTACTAAACAGAATGCACTGGAGAGATGACTATAGGAGATCAAAATGATAAACCTGATTAGAACAGTTAAAATCTTGCCAGTTGATCCCCCTTCTGATGCACATTTTCAATATTTTCTTGTTGTTTTTGTTTGTCATGCTGGAGTTTATCTCTGATGTATTTTGCCATTGGGGGAAGCTGTCTTTCTTGTTTTGATTAAAAAATACTTTTATTAGGGGCTCTTACATCTCTTATCACAATCCATACATTCCGCCAATATGTCAAGCACATTTGCACATATACCGCCATCATCATTTTCAAAGCCTTCTCTTCCCACTTGAGCCCCTGATATCAGCTCCCCATTTCTTCCCCCTTCCTCGCCCCCCACCCTCTCTCACAAACCTTGATAAGTTATAGATTATTTTTTTCCATATCTTACAGCATCCTCTGTTGCCTCTCACCCACTTTTCCATTATTTGTCCCCATGGGAGGGAGCTTTAGGTTGATCCTTGTGATCGATTCCCCCCTTTCCCCCACACCCTCCCCTAATCCTTCTGAGGGGTTTATATTTCCTAGATTCCTTGTGTTTCAGGCTCTTATCTGTAGCAGTGTGCATGCTCTGGTCTAATCTGATTTGTGAGGTAGAATTGAGGTTATGATAATGGGGTGAAGGAAGCACCAAAGAGCTAGAGGAAAGCTGTGTGTTTCCTATTACAGGAAACCAAGAGTGACCTCAACAAATGGAAGAATATCGCATGCTCGTGGATTGGAAGGCTCAATATAGTAAAGATGTCAGTTCTGTCCAAGGCACTATATAAGTTTAATGCAATCCTGACACAATTACCCTCATCTTTCTTCAAAGAAATGGGAAAACATTACCAACTTCATATGGAGAGGGAAGAAGGACACAGTGGGAGGGCTTGTTTTACCCCACGTTAGCACATAGTATACAGCCACAGTTGTCAAAACCGCATGGTATTGGTACAATGACAGATATTCAGACCAATGGAAAAGAATGAAAACCCAGAAATAAAATCATGCATACAGACAACTGATCTTTGATGAGGGCCCCAAAAATATCCAATGGGAAGCAGATGTCCTCTTCAACAAGTGGTGCTGAAAATAATGGATATTTACCTGTAGAAAAATGAAGCAAGCCCCTTACGTATCTCACTCCATGCACAAGAATAATCTCAAGGTGGATCACAGACCTTGAAGTAAAACCCCAAACTATTAGGACCATCAATGAGGGAATTGGGACCAACTTGAGAACTTTGGCACAGGGAATCCATAGGCTATCAGAAATAGGGAAGGACACAAACACAGAGGAGGCCAAAATTGACAAGTGGGATATACTGAAGATAAAACACGTGTGTACATAGAATTCACCAAGATAGTAATAAGAGAGTCCACGGACTGGGAAAACATCTTTAGCAATGACACATCAGACAAAGTGTTATCACTAAAATCTACAATACTTTGCTAGCTTCCAAAAAGAAAAAAAAAATTGCCCACTGAAGAGGTGGGCAAAGGACCTGAACAGAAGTTTCACAAGGGTAGAAATCCAAATGGCCAATAAACATATGAGAAAATATTCCTGATCTTTAGCCATAAGAGAAATGCAAATTAAAACAACAATGAGGTACCACCTAACACCCTCAAAAAGAGCCCAATTCAAAAAGTCAGAAAGCAACAAGTGTTGGAAGGGCTGTGGGGAGACAGGAACTCTCATCCACTGCTGGTGGACTTGTAAGTATGTACGACCACTGTGGAAATCGATCTGGCGATATCTAAAACAGATGGAAATCGAGCTACCATCATACCACCCAGCAATCCCCCTACTGGGCATATACCCAGAAGAGGCAAGAAACAAACCATGGCCACACTTGTGTGCTCCAATGTTCATCGCAGCACAGTTCACAATTGCAAGGAGTTGGAAACAACCCAAATTTCCATCAATGGACAAGTGGATTAAAAAACTGTGGTACACACAAAAGCAGTGATGAATGTATGAAGCACATCACCACATGGGAAGAACTGGAGGAAATCATGCTTAGTGAGGTAGTTAGTTTATTGTGCCAAACTGTCCGATAAACACATGTGGGGTTAATTGAAAAGTGGAGGGATAAATGGCTCAGTGAGCCTCGCCTTTCTAGGTCTTGGGTCTCTTGCTTTCTGATGGTTGGACCGGGGTGAAGTTGCCTTAGCCAGTTCCCTGCTTTAGCTTGGAAGGCTCACTTCCTGCAATATATCCCTGAGGAGAAGCCACATGGACCTACCCCAATGCAGCCCTGG
>NW_022105908.1:23064607-23088325 GCF_000313985.2 Echinops telfairi | reverse complement strand
ACTGGAAAACACTCCTAAAGGCCAGCAAACAGTCCTTGGACTAACTACAAGCTGTTCTTTTTTGTTGTTGTTGTGTTGTGTTTTTGTCATTGACTTGATGTTTTTGTTTTCTTTTCTTTTGTTGCTTGGTTTTGTTCTGTCTTGTTTTTGTGCATGTTATTATTTCTTCAGGTCTGTCTAGATAAGATAGGTTAAGTGAACAATCTGGAGGAGAAAACAACAGGCCCAACAGGTCCAGGGGGACATGGGAGAGGGGGAGGTGGGGGGAAAGGTAGTGGTATCAACAAACCCAGGGACAAGGGAACAACAAGCGATCCAAATTGGTGTTGAGGAGGGTGTAGGAAGCCTGTTAGGGTGTGATCAAGGGTAATGTAACCGAGAGGAATTAATGCAACCCAAGTGAGGGCTGAACATGATAGGGCCAAGAGGAAAGTCAAAGGAAATAAAGGAAAGAACTAGGAGGCAAAGGGCATTTATAGAGGTCCAAATAAAGGCATGTAGATATGTAAATATATTTATATATTAGGATGGTGAAATAGATATGTGCATATATTTATAGGTTTTAGTATTAAGGTAGTAGATGGACATTGTGCCTCCACTCAAGTACTCACTCAATGCAAGAATACTTTGTTCTATTAAACTGCCATTCCATGATGCTCACCCTCCTGACATGATCGCTGAAGACAAAGCAGGTACATAAGCACATGTGGTGAAGAAAGGTGATGGTGCTCACCTATCAAAGGATACAGCGTCTAGGGTGTTAAAGGCTTGAAGGTAAATAAGTGGCCATCTAGCTCAGAAGCAACAAAACCCACATGGAAGAAACACACCAGCCTGTGTGATCATGAGGTGTCGAAGGGGTCAGGATCAGGCACCAAAGAACAAAAAATCATATCATTGTGAATGAGGGGGAGTGTGGAGTGGAGACCCAAAGCCCATCTGTAGGCAACTGGACATCCCCTTACAGAAGGGTCACGGGGAGGAGATGAGCCAGTCAGGGTGCAGTGTAGCAATGATGAAACATACAATTTTCCTCTAGTTCTTGAATGATTCCTCCCCCCCACTATCATGATTCCAATTCTACCTTACAAATCTGGCTAGACCAGAGGATGTACACTGGTACAGATAGGAACTGGAAACACAGGGGATCCAGGAAGGATGATCCCTTCAGGACCAGTGGTGTGAGTGGTGATACTGGGAGGGTGGAGGAAGGGTGGGGTAGAGAGGGGGAACCGATTACAAGGATCTACATATAACCTCCTCCCTGGGGGACGGATAACAGAAAAGTGGGTGAAGGGAGACGTCGGACAGTGTAAGATATGACAAAATAATAATTTATAAATTATTAAGGGTTCATGAGGGAGGGGGAAGAGAAGAGGGAGGGGAAAAATGAGGAGCTGATACCAAGGGCTTAAGTGCAGAGCAAATATTTTGAGAATGATGAGGGCAATGTATGTACAAATGTGCTTGACACAATGGATGAATGTATGATTGTGTTAAGAGTTGTATGAGCCCCCAATAAAATGATTTTTTTTTAAAAAGCCCAACCCGATACCATTAAGTTGATTCTGACTCAGGATGACCTCTGTGTCCAGGGGGTTTTCAGTGGCCTTGATCTATTGGAAGCAGATTCCCAGGTCTTCCTTTCAAGACGGCCCTTGGTGAGTCTGAACTACCAACCTCTGGTTAGGTTGGGTTTTCTTAGAGGAGCAAAAACAGTGATGCTTCGGTGTCTGTACAGAGAAAGACGTTTAGATTAAGAAACAGTTGTAGAAGTAGATAAGTACAGTCCAGTTCAAGTCCACTGGGCGGGTGCCAACTGAAGGCTCCTCTGACTTGCGCAGTTGTGGAGGCGGATGAACAGGAAGCAGGATGAAGACACAGGAGGGCCACAGACTGGTTGTGTCAGGCCGGTTGACTAGAGCAACAAATCCCATGACACTCATGTATGTGTAAGGAAGTTTTATAGCAAGAAGTAATTGTATGTAAGGAAAACATCCCAGCCCAGTCCAACTCAAGTCCGCAAGTCGGATCTTAGTCCATAAGTCCCTCTTCAGACTCACGAAGCCGCATGCAGTGATGCAGAATGCAGGAAGATCACAGGCCGGTGGGTGCAACATCATGAGGATCAAATGGCGGTGGCCGCATCACAGGGCTCTGGCAGGTCCCAGAGTGGCTTGCCAGCTGGAAGGTGAAGGCAGAGGGGAGGTGGAGGTGGGGAGGTTCCCAGGGCCCTCCTTATGAGAAGGCCACGCCCACCACGAGTCACCATCCTGATTGACCTGATTGACAGGCTGAACTCCGCCCCGACACTTTGATATATCTTCAAGTTGACATGGAGTTATGTAACTACCACCCTGGTGGATGCGGAGGTAAATGAATCCAAGGTCAACTGAATAAAACCAGGGTTGGCTGTCTGACAAGCCAGATGCAGGATCTGGATCCAGCAAAAGTCTAAGGGGCAAAAGAGAGCTCCTCTCTTCTCAGGGTCTTTTACAAAAGACCCTTTTACAAAAGACCACAGCCCCTGGGAAATATCATCAGCGTATGACCTGATTGATAGGTTTCACTCCACCTGTCCCTTCACTCAGGTTTGTGAAATTGACATAAGCTCTGCCCAACACAGTAGCCCAGCTTTTAATCAAGTGCACCCCCCATGGACTCCTAAGTCTGCTCTGAGGGACACAAAACTCACTATGAAGATGTTGCATCATTCCTACAGGATCCTTCATTTGTTCATCCCACAAATACTTACTGAACACCTATTATATGTCAGGGAGCCCAGGTGGTGTAGTGGTTATCATTGGGCTGTGATCCACAAGGTCAGCGGTTCGAAACCACCAGCTTGCTCTGTTTCTCCGGATAAAGACTGGGCTTTCTGAAACCCACAGGGGCAAATCTGCCCCATCCTTTAGGGTCGCTGTGAGTCAGCACGGATAGCAACTCGATAGCAGTGACTGAGAGTTAGGCGTCAGAGCATCTTCCATGTACTAAGAAACCACATCAGGTGAACAAAACAGCCCAAACCCTTGGCCTCTCGAGATTAGCAAAGATAACCCATGATAGGTTTTTTTTTTTGGTGCCAACATGGCGCCCATAGGAACAGACGGAGTTTAGCCTGTCAGTCATGTGGCAGCTTGATTGGAGGGCAGCCGAGATAAATGATGCTCTGAGGCCAGCCTCTTCTCTCTTCCTCCTTGGTGATTGGACCAGCTCAGAGCAGCCTGAATTAGCTGCTCTGCACTACCTGTGCACTGAGCCAACCCATGGATTGTGGAGGATCATGCCGCCATGCTGTGCATTGATGTGTGTTGAGGCTCCATCATGACCTGCTTAGCTCTGCTTCTGGGCTGCTGGTCTTTGCTCCTCTTCGACATCTCATCTTCCTGCTGTTGTCGCCCCACCTTGCCATGTCTGCTGCCTGCCGGCCACTCCACTCTCTGCTTCCTTGACCTTGACCAGTGGCTGGTGTGAGTTGGAAGGACCTTCAGTATATTAACTGCCCCATGAAAGTGAGTTGGATTGAGCCCTCTGTGCTGCTGTGTGGACCAATTAGTTGTTGTATTCCTCCTTGCTACAGAAACCTATCTATAGCTATATAAAATCTTAAGTGTTCTGGTTTTATTTCTCTAGAGAACTCTACCTAATAGAGAGCCCTCGTTCAGTCTCCTTGGGTGAGGTCACTTTCTCTCGCTTGATAAGGGTTTCTGTTACACAGGTGTATGCATTTGCCAAGCTGGCCGAATGGTCCACTTTAGAGATCTGCATTTCACCAGGTATCAATTTGGCCTCCCCCAAATGGAAAGGGCTTGTAAACAAGTGCTGAATGCTGATTGCTGATGCACAAGCTGAAGTGCTTTGGGGTGAAGTGTACTAATGTCTGCAACTTATTTTGGAATGCCTCTAAAAATAAGGTGCACAGATGGTTGGATGGTGGGGGGATAGGTGGTTAGCTATGTGGCAAAGCAAACGCTTCAGGGTGTAGCGATGGTTGAGTCGGGGTGCTGGTCAAGTGCGATCCACTGAACAATTTCTTTGACTTTCCTGTAGGCTTTAGTCACCTAGCCCTCACCTCCTTTGAAAAACTAGGTCCATTTGCATATACCTCACATATCAAGATTTGTGCCACATCACAATTAATTTTAGAAAATTTTCTTCTCATGCTCATTGTTGTTAGCTACCCTCCTCTCCAACTTCCCTACCTACCCCATCCAACTCTGCCATGTTCTGAGTGCTTGATTCTATAGCACAAACACCACAAGGGAGGGGTTTTAAAGAACAGAGATTTGTTTTCTCACCATATGGGAGCCTAGGAGCCTGAATTTTTGGTATAACTCTAGGGGAAGGACCTTCTTCACCCCTTCCAATGCTGCCAGCACTTCTTGGGGTTCCTGGGCTTGTAGGTGTGTCTGGCTCCGTCTTCTCATGGTGATTTCCCCTGAGGTGTGAGTGACTATATATATATATATGACATCACTTAAAAGGGGTTCGTTCAGGACCCACCCAATTCTAGTATGACCTCATTAATGTAACAAACACCCTGTACTTACTAACAGGGTCCATTTACAGGGATGAGGTTCAGACTTCAACCTAACTTCTGGGTGAGTTGGGGTGGCAGGTTGGGGAAGCACATTTCCATCCATAACACTTGTATGTATAAAAATCCTCATGAAATATTGGAAAAATGATTTCCCTTTTGACCCATTGTCAAGTTGTTCTAGCTTTTAATATTTTCTGTCTTCTCCTCAACTGGGGTTTTTCTCTATTTCATTTTATTATCGTTGTAGGTTCTTTTGACTCTTTGTTTTGTGTTTTTGTATGCTGTTCAGTAGATGAAATCCAGGATGGGTGGATCTATAGAGACAGTAACTGGATTAATGGTCCCCTGAGGCTATGGCGAAAGGGAGGTTGCAGGAAATGAGGAGCTACTAACAAGGAGTACAAGAAGAAAGAATATGTTCTAAAATCGATTGTGGTAATGATTGTACAACTCTTTTTTCTTTCTTTCTTTCTTTCAATCAGTTTTACTTGATCCATCGACCTATTTTTTAAAATTTCTTAAGGGATCTTTTGAGATTCCCTAATGGGGTGCTTCTTCTAAGGAGCCCTGGTGGCCTAGTGGGCTGTACAATGAGCTGCTAACCCCCAGGCTTTCCCTGGGAGAAAGGTGAGGCTGTCTGTTCCCATATAGATTTAACGGTTGGAAGTCCAAGTATTCTCATGTGTCCGGTAGGGTCACTAAAATCAGAGTCAATTTGAAGGCAGTGAGTGAGAACAGGCTACTTCTCGGCCGTGGAAACCCAATGTGGGCAGAAATAAAGTAGTACAAGGATGCTGTTTATGATTCAGGCAAAGTTCCAAAATGATGATATTAAATTAACCTCCGTAGCATCTACCACTCATAGATACACAGAAAACATTAATAATCAGCTAAGCAAACAATCAACTTTCATGAGAAAGTGAGTTTAAAGAGAGTAAGATTTAAATAACTGCTTCCCATACTTCACAGTCTCTAAGTGACCCAAATGGGCGTGGCTAGGCGATAGAAGTCCTAAATGTTGTTGTTGTTGTTGTTGTTAGGTGCCAGAGAGTCAGTTCTGACTCATAGCAACCCTGTGTGATTGTACAACTCTTCTCAATATGATTGCATAATTGAATTACATGATATTCGCATTATGTACCCCTATAACTGTTCATGAAAAAATGAAAGTCGGGAAAGATGAAAATGGACCTGAAATGAACATCAAAACAAACAAGGTGTCAGTCCCCCCATCCTCTCATGGAGCTCACAGTCTAGTGGGAAGAGCAAGACTATCATTTCCACTAGTCCAGACCCACTGCCCTTGAGTAAGTAGTATCCGACTCATCAAACCCAGAGCTCACTGCCATCAGGTCGACGTGGACTCACATCCTACACCCGGCTAGAACTGCCTTCTGCGAGTTCCCGAGACTGTAACGGATTCTGTGAGTAGAAACCCCCATGTTTCTCCTACGGAGTGGCTGGTGGTTTTGAACTGCAGACCTTGAGTATTGAAGCCCAATGCGTAACCACTATGCCACCAGAGCTCTTATCCAAGTCATAGCGACCCTATATATTCAGTTTCCAAGGCTGTAAATGTTTACAGGAGCAGAAAGTCTCCCTCGTCTCACTCAGATCGACTGGTGGATGCAAACCATTAGTCTTGAAGTTAGAAGCCCTGCACTTATCCCCACTTAAGTCACCAGGGCTCCTTAAGATGATGTGTTAGTCTGGGTACTTTAGAGAAACAAATCCACAGAAACTCATGAATAAGAGTATTTTATATAAAGGTAAGTGCACATCAAGAAAACATCCCAACCCAGTGTTGCCCAAGCCCATAATCCAACATTATCCCATATGTCCGACACCAATTCACAAAGTCCTCCTCCACCTCACAAAACACATGCAATGACACCGACTGCAGGGGAAAAGCCGAGTCAGTGAATGTGTAAACATCTCAGCGCTGGCAGGGGTCTCCACACGGCTGCTCCAGCACCCAGGGCTGCATCAGAGTAGCCATGCAGCTTCTCCTCAGGGATGTCTTGCAGGAAATGAGCCTTGCCAGCTGAAGCAGGGAACTGGCTAAGGCAGCTTCACTCTGGTCCGACTATCACAAAGCAAGAGACCCGAGAACTAGAAAGGCAAGGCTCACTGAGCCATTTATACCTCTGCCCTTCAATTAATCCCATATATGTTTACCAGCCAGGTTGGCACAATTAATTACCTCAGATGGTATTTGGTGTTGACAGGTGCCATTGAGTCAGTTCTGACCCATATCCACCTTATGCACAACAGAACGAAACACTACCTGGTCCTGCGCCATCCTCACCCTGTGTGAGGCATTGAGGATGGGTTGACTCAGTGGCTACAACAATGGACTTAAACAGTCAATTCCTGAGTCAATTCCTCATTTTTTATGCCCCTCTAGTTGACCAAGCATGATGTCCTTCTCCAGGGACTGGTCTCTCCTGACAATGTGTCCAAAGACAGCATTTTGCACAACAAAGAAAAAAAACAAATGCACAGCCAAACCATCCCCTGTTTTATGTCAATTGTGATTCATCTCAACTATACGTGTTTTGAAGGGAATTGAAGCAGGGGAGGAGGATCTGCCTCATAGTGGGGTGCGGGCACTGGTAGCTTGTCAGGGAGGCTTGAGGCAGTGAGGGGTCGGCCATGCAACTTCTAGGCAGAGGGGAGAACACTGCAGAGGCTCCAAGGTCAGATGTGTGGATGTTCATGGAACGGCATGGAGGCCAGTTGGGCTCAAAAAGAGGACGTAGGGGAAAAGAATAATGGGTGGAGATGGTCGAGGGACACTTGGACACCATGGCTGAGGAGGCAAGAGATAGAGCTAACGAAGGCCTTATGGAGTGGAAGAGTAATGTGTAATTGTCCCACTTCCATTTCACAAGACTCCTGACTGCTCTGTGGAGGATGGAGGATGGGTGGTGTGAGCAGAGACATGAGGCTCACACGACCATCGCAGAGAGCCGTCCAGGTGAGAGGGGCAGGGGCTGGACCAGGGTGGTAGCCAGGGAGGTGTTCACATGGGATTCTCGGTATGAGAATGAGAACCAACAGCATTTGCTTATAGACTGGATACGAGGTGGGAGAGAAATAGAGGAGCAAATGAGATGCCAGGGTTTGGGTTTGATTGACTGGTAGACTAGAGTTGCTAGTTCCTGAGATGGTCGTCCCTGGGGGTAGAGGGAGACCAGAGAGGTGGAAGAAGGGGAGAGGGAGACGGGGAGAGAAGACTATTCCTTCTGCTCATTGGTAAATAACACCTGGGGGGATTCAGGGCCACACAGATGATGGCTCAAGGGCCCAAGATGGGACCAGGCCCCAGAAGAAGTGGAGACCAGTGTGTTGTGCTGACTTCTGCCTTTGCTGGGCTGGGAAGCCAGTGCCCGGCCTGGCTCCTGAGCTGAGCTGTGGAGGGAGCTGTCACGTGTGCCCTGTGGTTCCCATCCTACGAGGGGCATGTGAAGAGCCAGCACCAGCACCAGGCTTATCTGCCCAGCGGTCTTACTGACGTTTTCATCAGGATGTCCAAGGCATCCCCCGACCTCTCGGTCCAAAGGCACAGCTTTGGTTCCATTTCTGGGTGGGGTGGCATGGTGGGTACAGAGTGGTGTCTTTGGTTGGTGGCGAAGGAACTCATGACAGAGGCTTGCCCATCTTTTAATAGGACCATCTTTTAATAGTATGTATGGCGGTGATGCTGAAAGCTACACCACAGGCATTCCAGACACCAGCAGGGTTTTCGCACCGCTTCCCGACTAAGACAGACTAGGAAGAAAGGCCTGGAGATGAACGTCTGAAAACCAGCCAGTGACTCTCCTGTGGAGCACAGGCCGGAATTTGTCCAATACAGTGCTGGGCGATGGGCCCTCTCTCTCGGTTGGACGGTACTACACAATGTCCCCGACAAGGGACTTAAAAGCACAGTGCTCACAAAGATGGTCCCAGACTGGACAATGCTTTATCCGGTTGCATAGAAAGGCCACCAGCCAACTGGTTGACAACTAACAACCACTTTAACAAGAGGGTGACAAACTGTCTTGGTTTTCCTGAGACTGCCTTCTTTTCAACCCTGAGGGTCCCACATTCTGGGAAATGCCCTTTTTGGGGCGCAAATCAGCTCGATGGGTCATCCTGCCCCTGCTCCCCTTCTGGGCAGGGGTCCCAGCCCGGCTTTTGTGCGCACCTCTAAAGTCTTCCCATTGGTCTCAGTGGTCCTGTGGACTTCCTACTTTTAAAACATGGGGGAAGGCACCTCTTTCAGAGAATGTGTTTAGGATGAGGAGCTCTCCCCTACCAACATCCTCCTCCTCAGCCATGGTCTGTGGAGTCGAGCAAGGCGGGGGGCGGGGGGAGGGTGTTGGTGCAATGAACTGGGATCCCTGGACTCGGAGGGATGAGAAGATTTCTCCATATGTCTGACTGTCAATGGCCAGTGTGCAGGCTAACGGCTAGCTGGCCAGGCACATGAACCAGGTCCCCTATGGCCTCTGCCGACCCCAGGGACCACAGGGTGTTGGGGCTGCTGGATCTGGAAGCAGATGGAAGTCTTTGGTCCATTGAATGCAGAACTCTCTTCCTTGTGATGGGGCCAGATTTCTCAGCTCAGCTCTGATCCAGAATGTTCTGTTACAAAGTGGAGGAGAAATTAGATGGATGATCTATGTTGCGTAATAACTAATCTCCTATCATATACCTGGTTAATTTGGTACGGGGTGGGAGTGGGCAACGATTCCTCAGGTAGATACAGGTAACAGGAGACAGAGGAAGCCACTATCCTGTAGCCGGTGAAGATGCTAATTCAATGTGTTTGAATTATAAATACCAGCGATTCCACTCTGCGTGGGATGTTGAATTGCCTTTTCCTGCTTATTGGACACTCCACCCTTTCCGTCTTCGTGCTGAATGAAGACTTTGAATAGAGGCTAGAAATATGAGCTGAGGAAAGTTTATTTTCCGCTGCCCCCCACGGCACCCGCTCCTCTTCCCTCGATTTATTTAAAGCTCCACAATATACGCGTGATTTTGTAAAAGAAAAAAGAAAAAAAGAAAAAGCAATCTACCACGATCTGCACTGAGGAGGCTGGCGATGGAGGGATCTTCCCCTGTGGTGCGGCTGGGAATTGCCATTGAAGAGAAAAGAAATCTTTAGTGTGCCGAAACAGGGGCGATCAGATGGGGAGTTGTGATCAATCCCCCAAATCATCTTTTAAGCCGATGACTTTCTGGGTCATCGCACCGGGCGCCCAGACTACAGGGGGGGCTGCTTGGCTTCGGAGAGCCCAGCACGCCTCTCGCAAGGAGACCGAGCATTTGAAGTACATCTGTGATGGAAAAGACTTAAGTGCGGGGCCTCTGGCGTTCTCCTCTTTCAAGGTGACAGCCATTGAAGGACGGCCCCGTGCAAGTCTGACATTTATAACTCAACTACAGAAAAGGTCAGCTTCTTTTTGGATCTGTGTTGGAGCCAGCGGGAGAGGAGCGTGGGGTTGTCATGTTACATTTCTGATATGTTTCAGGGATGCTTTGATTAATAACAGCCTCAATTGGCAATCTATAATTATAACCACCCTCGTCTCCATTCTCTACTGTACAGAATGACGGGCTCTAAATAAATAAAGCCACGATTTCCTCCCACAAAAGGAGTGGAGTGGAGGCCCACCAGAGCTTGGAGTGGGGTGGGAAATGGTTGGCTTGAGAAACCAACTCTCTTCCCCCTGAGATGAATGATGGTGCTCTGAGGGTTCTTGAGGGGAGTCACCAAGGATCTGGAATGCTAGGCTCAAGGAGGCTGGACTTGACCTTGAGGGCAAAGGGGAACCACAGGTGAGTTATAAAGAGCGAGAGAATGTGGTTGTAGGTGGCCTTTTACAAGTTCATGTAGGGATGGCCTGGGGCTGGGGTAGAGAAAGTCGACAATTCCCCTGGAGGTGGAGCTTTGAGGCTCTGGGCGCCGCTGGAACTAAGGATGGGGAGAGAGACCCACAGGAATTAAGAGCCTGTCTGCCGGCACGTGGAAGAGAGCATGGCTGAGGGCACTTCTGAGGGGTTCTGGCTGACCCACTAACCACTGGGTCTTCCCTTAGAAGATTCTGGCCCACGGTGTCAGCTGAGCTTCTCTTGCAGAGAGCTGGGGTGAGTTAGAGCCCTGCCCGCCCTTGCCACACTCCTTCAAGTCAGGCAGCAGCTTGGGCTAGTCATGCTGGGCCTCGGATCCCATGGCAGGAGGATGTGCCCAGGATCAAGCTCCACTGACAAGGTCTTATCCCAGCTGTTGCAGGGGTGGGTAGGGTCGTGGTTACTCATCGGGCTGCTCACCGTCAGGTCAGGTGGCATTTCTCCGGAGTAAGATGAGACTTTCTACTCCTATGAAGAGTTACAGTCTTGGAAACCCACAGGGGCAGTTCTGTCCTTATGGTCACCATGACTCCGAATGGACTGACGGCCGTGAGTTTGGTGTTGGGTTTGCGGAGGAGGGCTGCTGCTATGGGCAAGCATCCACACCTGTACCGGTGCCGGCAGCACGAGTGTATGTTTCTGAGATCGGCGGAGGGAATCAGGGTTTGGTGGGTTGCTGGTGTCAGAGTTCAGCTTGTGCACCAGGCATAGAGTGATCTATGACCTGGTCAGGATCTCAGGTCTATGAGGCTCCTCCGAAGTCAAGCCCAGTGTGTGGCCAGGGTCAGGACTTGGGAGCGGAAGGGGGCATGGAGCAAGGCAGCCCACAGATTCCAGGATCTGTCCTCACAGCTTGTCTGCTCCCTGTGGGGTGGGAGCCCAGCATCTCCATTTGATTTCAGATGCCTGGGAGGGAGAGGGAATTTGATTGGCTTCATGTGGGGCAAGTCAAGTGCCCGTCTTGTGTCAATCATCCATAGCTATGTGGAGTGGGGACCCTGAAGGTCATTGGGAGCTCATGACCATGGTCTGGGTAAGTCACAGAGAAGGGGTCACTGCTATGAAGTGGAGGGCCACCCGTATTTTGAAGTGTTAGCCCATCTTCCTTGGAGTGCTCCTGCTGGTATGTCTGCCGCTAAAGCTCCCTACCCATCTGAGGACCCTTGACCAAAAGACATGGAGGACCACAGGTCCAGCAGAGGGAGTTCTCCTCCTGACCCATCGCTGAGCACTGGGCACCCATGAGAAGGAGGCCCTTTCATTATTGACTGAGAGCAGGGCCTCCATGACCAAAGAGGCTGAGCCTGCATTTGCACTTGGGTGTGATGCCAACACTGGTGCTTTCTGGTTCTCTCCTCTGCCATCGGGAGGAGGCCCCGGCAGGTAGGGTGGGAAAGGCAGGAGACCAGTCACAAACACTGCGACCTCTACGGGGAAGCGTCTGAAGCCTGGGCAGAGCTCGGCACAGGTCATGGGAGCCGGTGCCCATCCCTGGGGACCTCGTTGTGTGGATGCTGGGCTACCTTCTGTCTGGATCGGTGAGGCCAGGGCCTTTTTCTCCTGCTTGTCAGTCAAACTGGCTCCTGTGCTGCCCCTCTGTGACATTGCCAACGCCCCTCACGTCTCGGTTTAGCTGCAAAGCCTGAAACTGGACCCAATATTTCAATAAAAGCCTCATTTAAGGTACACACTGTGGGAGGATTAATACCCTGTTTATTGACCAAATCAATTACCAAGTGAGTTCCAGCGTCCATACCTAACGATTTCAACACCGTCCTCATTTAATGGAGTTCCTCCTTAGGAATCGCCACAGCTATTTAAATTGGTTACTCGGTAGCAGCTTCCAGAGTTTCACAAGAAGGGCTCATTATTTTCGCATATTTCATGCTCCATTTTCTGCTGAAAATGATTCGCAGTTAGCTAATTGTAGATGTGTTGTTCGGGTCACGGCTGTGTGCTGTGAACTCTGGATCTCGCCTCCCCTGGGCTCAGAGAAGGTGCCCCGCTGCGATGAGGTGCAGGTGGTGGGAGGGAGACCTCATCTGAACCCCGAGCCAATGGGAACCCCAGGTGCTTCTTTCTCTGGGCCATCCGTGGCAAAGAAACTCATCCTCCAGCCTGGATCCTCACTCTTCTGGTGCTGGGGGTGCAGGAAGATCGCTTCCAGAGAGGAACGCCCCCTCCCTGCGTCGCGGAAAAAGATCTTGTTCCCCTTCGCTGTTCTCTTCTAAAGGAAGGTCTGGCCAGGCCAGGACGCTTGAGCCTCCGGTCCCATTGGGGAAATCTAAGTCCCTGGGCAGGAAACGACTTGGACAGAGTCATGCAGGACCTGTGCAAAGTCAGGTCAGCCAACCCCACGTGTGACAAAAATGGCATGGCTCCAGGGAGTTTCCTGGGCTGTGATCTTGAGGGAAGCAGATCCCTAGGCCTTCCTTCCTCAGTCCCACCGAGGAGGCTTGGACCCCAAACTTCAGGTTAGCCACGTGACCCCCAGTTCACAGCCGTCTAACTCTGTACAGCTATTGTCACCCCAGGGCCCATCCCGGCGCCCTTAGATTGGGATTGTCGTGGACCCATGGGCCCTCTTTCGATTGCTGGGCAGGGTAGCCATACATTTCATGGAGCCCACCACCTGGGATCTGGGGCTGAGCATGGGGGCCAGGCGAGCCAACTGGGTGCATAAGGCCCCAGGGCTCAGCGATTGGTTTGGACTCGGGCATGTGACACATATGGGGCAAATAGCAGCCCTTTCTTGAATTCCCAGGTGTGGCTCATGGTTAAGCACCTGGCTCCTAACTGAAGGGTTGGCAGTTCGAATCCACCACCCCAGAGAAAGGCTGGACTCTCTAAAAGGGGCCTTCAAAAACATTGTGGGAAAAGGACATGATCTTTTCATTACATTTTCGCAAGGAACTTGTGAAGCCCCACCATTGAACTTCTAAACCGACAGCCATTGAAAACCCTGCAGAGTAAAGTTCTACTTTGAAACACATGAAATCACCAAGCGCTGAAATGGGCTCGGTGGCAACTGGTTTGTGTGTGTGTGTTGCTCCCCTCTAGGATTTCCCTGAAACTTTTGACAAGGGGCTTCTTTAGTCATGGGTTTGGCTGGCTGTAAGGAAGATGCCAATGTAGAGCCGCCAGCGTTGGCTTTGCTGCCTTGCTGTGCTTGCGCTTAGTGTGTCATCAATTCGTTCTGACCCATAGCGACCCTACGCGCAAGCCCATTGTTACGGGGACTGCGTCGGGCCTTCTCTTTTCAGAGCCTTCTTCTCTTTACTGACCTTCCAGGTTACCAAGCATGATGTCCTTCTCCAGGGACTGGTCTCTCCTGCCGCTGGTGTTGCTAGGGGTCATCGAGTCAGCGACCCTATGTACAACAGAAACAAAACACTGCCCGGTCTGCCTCCTTCCTCACCAGTGTTGTGATGTTTGAACCCATTGTTGCAGCTCCAGCGTCGATCCCGCTGGTTGAAGGTCTTCCTCTTTTCTGAGGCCTCTCTACTTTACCACCCACCATGTCCTTCTCCAGGGACTGGTCTCTCCTGATAACATGACCAAAGCATGTGAGGCAAAGTCTCCCCATCCTGACTTCTAAGGAACATTCTGGTTGTACTTCTTCCAAGATCGATTTGTTGGTTCTTTTGGCAGTCCACAGTACTTTCAAGATTCTTTGCTAGCACCATAATCCACATATTTCTATTCTTCTTCGGTCTTCTCTTATTCAATGTCCAACTTTCACATGCATATGAGGCAATTAAAAAGACCATGGCTTGGGTCAGGCACACCTTAGTCTTCAAAGCAGCATCCTTGCCTTTCAAGAAGTCAAAGAGGTCTTGTGCAGCAGATTTACGCGATGCAATGAGTTGCTTGATCTTTTGACTGCTGCTTTCATGAGCGTTGATTGTGGACCACTTGACCACTCTGGTCTTTCCTCATGGCATGTCCAGAGTCCTTGAGCCAGAGCCTCATCATTCTTGCTCCTAAGGAGCCTTCTGGCTGTATTTCTTCCAAGATTGCCACACAGGGAGAGCTAGTCTGAAGATTCCATGAGCACCCAGTGAAGCAGCTCCTGTGACACTCTTGGCACGCCCAAAGCCTGCTGAACCCCTGGAGCCTTTAGTTACACAAACCAGCAGATTCCTTTCCCGTGCTACTTTTTGGTTGATGTTGGCTTGCTGCTGATTGTACTGGAGAGAATCCCCATGACGACAAGGGTGGTCCATTGAATTGGGGTGTGGAGGACTTGACGGTTTCCCCAGTCTGAAAGCTTCTACATCACTATGGTGCATCAAGTTCTGCCTACTACCTGGTTGGGTTGCTTGGACTGTCATCGCCTAAGGTAGCAGATAATTGGACAAATACTGGCTGTGGGATGTGGGCGTCTTGCTGAGGGAGGGCCAGCAGAATTGGGAACTACCGAAGGACAGATGAAGAGTTCTGTGCTCAGTCATTTAGTCTGGACTCTACCCCTGAGGCCAGAGCTTCCTTCCACCATCACATGTCCAGCACAGAGGAGGCTTCATGAATTAATGTGTCAAAGCAGTGAACCTGCTGGTGTTTCAGACCTTTGGGAAATGAGCTGGTTGACATTGACAATGTCACCATGACACCGTTCTCCCATTCAAGAGTCTGAGCAAAGAAATACACCATGAGGTTCAATATCAGGACAGCTAGGGTGAATTTCTCCGAGGAAGTGACATTTGAACAGTGACTAGCGGGAGGCAAGTTACATAATCTGTCAACTTGCGAATGGGTGGAGCCTAGGCTGTCAATCAGGTCATAGCCAATGAGGCCCCTGTGTGGGCATGGCCTTCTCCAGAGGATTCTGGGAACTTCGGTCTTCCTCCCTGGAGGTGGGAGACATTCCTGTTGACAAGCCACATGGAGTTATACTGGTAGGGCCAGAGCCCTGGAGCTGGAGGAGCCACGTGGAGACCCCCATCAGTGATGAGCTGCTTCCATCACCACTGGATCTACAAGACTTTCCACCCACTGACCTGTGATCTTCCTGCATTCAGCGTCATTGCATGTGTTGTTTGAGTCTGAAGAGGAATTTATAGATTGGTATCAGACATATGGGCTAATATCGGACTTATGGACTGGATCTGGACTGGGCTAGGGTGTTTTCTTAATGTACACTTACTCTTTATATAAAGCTCTTTTTAATGCACATGAGGGTCTATGGCTAGAGACTATGTCTCTAGTCAACCCAGACCAACATAGGAAGGGACTCTGTGCAAGTTTTCTGGGATAGTTTCAGTCTACCCCTATTATTCTGTCATAATAATTATTAGTAGTACCCTTGACACTCCCAAGAGTGGCTCTATTAGGATGATAAGTACTCTAAGTCCTATGAAAGGTCTTTGGGTTTTGTTTTGCATAAAATGGGTCTTGAACCTGAAGGATAATGTGTTCGTCTGGGTACTTTAAAGAAACAAATCCACAGAAACTCATGTATAAGAGAAAGTTTTATATAAAAGGTAGGTGCTCACCAAGAAAACATCCCAACCCAATGCTTCCCAAGCCCACAAGTCCAACATTAACCCATTAACCCCTTTGTCCAACACCAATCCACAAAGTCCTCCTTCATCTCACAAAACAGATGCAATGATGCTGACTGCAGGAGGAAAGCCCAGTCAGTGAATGTGTAAGCATCTCAGCGCTGGCAGAAGTCTCCACATGGCTGCTCCAGCACCTAGGGTAGGTTCAGCATTGGGGTAGATCCATGTGCTTCTCCTCAGGGATGTCTTGCAGGAAGTGAGCCTTGCCAGCTAAAGCAAGGAACTGCCTAAGGCAGTTGCACCCTGGTGCCACCATCAGAAAGCAAGAGACCTGAGAACTAGAAAGGCGAGGCTCACGGAGCCATTTACCCCTCCGTCCTTCAATTAACCCCACCCGTGTTTATCGGCCAGGTTGACACAATACACTAACGACCTCAGGTAAGTAGGATGATGAAGAGGCAAAGTAATAGAATTCCAGGCTTTTGCAGCGCAAAGAGCTTGGTCAAAGGTGGACCCTGTGGTGGGAGGGAATGACAAGATCAGCCCTCGATTCCAAAGCATCCCTCTGGATGCATCACGGAAGATGGGGATGCAGACCTTCCTAGATAGGTGTGTTGGGCTGGGCTGGGTAGAGAAACAAACCCAGGGACACTCCTAGATGTATCATAAAAAGCTTTATATCAAGAAAGCATCCCAGCCTCATCCGACTCCACAAGCCCAGTGCTAGCTTGAGTTCTCTTCAGACTCAGGTAACTGGAGGCCAAGGAGGCAGAGAGGTGACGCAAGAAGCAGGGAGAGCACAGGCTGGTAGGTCAGAGTCGCGTGGATCCAAGGTCAATGAAAGCATAGCAGGGCAGCCCAGCCACACGGGGCTCCCCTTGGGGCAGGCAGAGTCCTAGCAAGCAGGAGGTCGAGGGGGCAGAGAGAGAGCGGGGCGGGGAGCAGTTCCCAGTTTCTCCCTGATAAAAAAGACCACACCCCCAAAGAGGTGCCATCAGGCTGTGACCTGATGGACAGGTTGGAACCCACCCCTCCACTTTCATGCCATTCAAGTTGACATAAAATCTAACCGCCACAATGTGGGAGAGCCATCAGGTCAAGAATGGTGATGGGGACGCCGCAGGGGAGCAACAGAGTCTGCTTGGGGTAAGCTGCTGAACATGGCCACTGTCACACCTCCCCCCGAGACTGCCCAGTGCATGTTAGTTACTGTCACTTCACCAAGAACCTGTCTCCCAGAAAATGCAGGGGTGCGGTCCCCACTCCCATCCCGGCCAGAGTCCGCCACCTTCTTGGACATCTATCTGCAAGAGAGATGAGGTGACCGTCTAGCACGGAGTCCCTGTGGTGAACCTGCGATAAGGCCCCTTCAGTGTGGTGCGCTGCAGGACCCGTGTCTTCGTGTGACTTAAAAAAAAAAAAGCGTGGTCTGAGTAATATATTGCCTTCTGGAGAGTCAGCCCAAACATCTCCTCTTAAGAAGCAGTTAATTTCTCTTTCTTTGTGATCCTGCTGGATTCGACGGCAGCTACAACATAAATGTGTTATCGTCTCACACTCTCAGCAGGAAATCGCGAGGAAGCAAGCGGTTTTGACAAACAATGATGAGTGAGTGGCCTGCAGACACAAGACTACTTAATGTCTGCTGAGGGGGAAGCGTGGAATCCCGAGGCTTGTCTGCTGCTGGCCTTCCGTCTGTACAAGGCCTCAGGGTGTCTGCTGGGACCCTGGGGGAGCACCAATGGTCCATGTGCCTGTGAGCTAACAGAAAGGGTCCTAGGCTCCTGTTCACCCAGAAATCCCTCAGAAGAAAGGCCTGGCCATCTATTAATAAAACACCAAGCAGTGTAGCAATAATGAAATTCACAACCTTTCTCTAGTTCTTAAACACTTCCTCCCCCCAACTACCATGACCCCAATTCTACCGAGCAAACCTGGTTAGACCAGAGGATGCACAGCAGTATAGATGGGAACTGGAAACACAGGGAATCTAGGACAGATGAACCCCTCAGGACCAGTGGTGAGAGTGGTGATACTGGGAGGGAATGTGGGGATAGAAAGGGGGAATCGATCACAAGGATCTACATATAACCCCCTCTCTGGGGGATGGGCAATAGAAGGGTGGGTGAAGGCAGACGCTGGGCAGTGTAAGATAACATATCATAATAATTTATAAATTATTAAGGGTTCATGAGGGAGGGGGGAATGGGGAGGGAGGGGGAAGGGAAAAAGGAAAATGAGGAGCTAATTCCAGGAACCCAAGTGGAAAGTGAATTTTGAGAATGATGAGGGCAATGAATGTATAAGTGTGCTTTACACAATCGATGTATGTATGGATTTCGATGAGTTGTATGAGCCCCAATAAAAGGATTAAAAAAAATAAAATAAATAAAACACCAAGCAGAGCAAACTCCACGGGGCACAAGTCTACTCCGATGCACGTGCAGCAGCCACGAGTCAGGAGGGCTGAGCCCACGGTAAGTGTTTTGTTTTCCTCTGGGAGATGACCCTTGCCCTTGTAAATTCTCTCCCACGCGATCATGTGCAGACTGGGGTTTTTTTTTTTTTTTTGCTATCTTGGGGAGAACTCTGCCCTCTTCCCTGGGCTGGGTGCTGGCACCTGGGGCTAGTGGAAGGTAGTTGCCCTGACCAGCCATGGTCTCCCCTGGCTTCACAGCAGAGACATTGGAGAAGAATTGGGTGGCAGCTGGGTGGGGTCAGGGCTTGGGCTTAGCTTAGACTCCCTTGTTTGGGGAGCTAAGCATTAGCTAAAAAAATGTACTGCCATCGAGAAGTTTCTGAGTCATAGCGTCCCTATAGGACAGGGCAGCACTGGCCATGTGCATTTCTGAGACTGTCACTCTTTAGGGGAGTAGAAAGTGGCATCTTACTCCTGAGGAGTGGTTGGCAGTTTGAACGGCTAACCTTGCAGTTAGTACCCCTAATCATAACCCACTATGCCACCAGGACTCCTTACTATGTATTCGTTAAGCAGGATGCATATGGTTAGCAGGTGTGGCCTTTAACCTAAGTGTGAGCTAGCTGGAGTACTTCCGTGGGGGTTGAGGCAATGGAAGCAGCCTCGTGTGGGGAAAGGACAGACTGGCTCTCCGTTTGACGTACAGGCAAGACTTGCAGTGTGTCTGGCGTGAAGTTGGTGCAAGGAAGTCTATGCCACACCCCTACCCCTGCCAGCCTATCCGGTCTTTCTTTCCTTGGGGTCACTGTCTGTCCTTACTGCACCTCTGGCTGTGTGTCCTAGGGCTGCTGCATCCAAGCATTGTCTGCTTCAGAACAGGGACCCCTGTCTCATGGTTCTGACGGCTGGGAGTTCGTGATGGGGTGCTGGCCATGCTGATTGCTTCTGAGGCTTTGAGGGAGACACTGTCCCATTGCTGTCTCCTGGCTTCTGGTAGCCCTGGAAGCTGCCTGGCTTACAGCTGACAGCCAGCACGGTGTCTTTCCTGTTTCTCTCTCTGCGTCCGTTTGCCTCATTCATAAGGAAAACCCTCAGATGGGACCTGCCCTACTTGAGTCTGACCTTGTATTAATTTAACTTATTGCATCTTTGAAGACTCGACCTCTAAGCAAGGTCATAACTGAAGACTCCAATCTAGTTCTTACAGTTTTGACAACCAAATTCAATACATAATACCCCTCTTCTTCTGGGGTTGAAAAAATTGACTAGATGACAGCCTTCCATCTTGAATTGTATCTTAGCCCAAAGGAAACAAGCGTCCTCATGTCATAGTAAGTCATGTCAAGATAAATGAAGAACAGAAGGGTGCTGACAAGGATTTCATTTTACTTGGATCCATAATCAACCTCCGAGGAAGCAGCGGTCAGAAAATCACATGCTGTATTCTGTGGGATCCATCTCCTGTTCTCTCTAAAGTGTCAAAAAGCAAAGAGGTCACCTAGAAGCCTAAAGCATTGCCCGCGGTGTTTTTCAACTGCCTCGGATCCATGCAAAAGTCAGGCAATGGCTAACAAAGACGGGAGAAGAACGGATGCCTTGGAACTCTGGTGTTGGTGAAGAATATTAAACATGCCTTGGGCTGCCTGAAGAGTGAATATATCTTGGAGGAAGTAGGTTGCTTAGAAGCCAGGGTGGCCAGGTGTCATCTCATGTACTTTGGACATGTTATCAGGAGGGCCCAGTCTCTGAAGAAGGATATTGTGTTTAGAAACATTGAAAAATATTTGATTCACCCAGGGATTCCACTGTGAATGCCAAAGGACTCCACTCTGAGGAATCCTGCCCACTGGTGGGAACACCTCCAGCCACCCCCAAACGTGAGAAAGAGGAAGACCCTGGTTGAGATGGATTGGCACACTGGCTGGAACGATGGGCTCAAACACAGGAATGATTGTGAGGGTGGTGGAGGGCCAAGCAGTGTTTTGTTCGGTTGCACATTGAGTTGCTAGGAGTTGGACCTGACTCAGCAGCACCTAACAACCACACTAACACTCTATGTGGTACTCTCATCACTTTTGTGTGCAGGTGTGCATGCGGAAATGCGCATACATGTCTGAGCATAGAATGTGGGCACATGAGTACAGGCTTAGAATGCATCTGTTTGCTTTTATACCTATGGCCAGTATCGCAAGTGGTCACTTTCTTCCTATAATGCTGTGTCCTCTAGACCCCTTCTCTCTTCCTAAGCATTAGCTAGAAACATAACTACCAAACTAGAAACAACATATTTAAGCTGTGGTAGTTACATAATCTCTGTCGACTGGCGAAGGGGTGGAGTCTAGCCTGTCAATCATGTTGCAGCTTGATGACCTCCTTTGGAGGCTCGAAGGAGATAAATAGCTCACTGGAGGGCAGACAGAGACTCTGCTTGGTCTTCCTGCTGGCAAGACACATGGAACTATGCTAGAGCTGGAGAAGCCACGTGAAGACCCACGCCAGTGCTGAGATGCTTCCACTGCCACTGGATCCACAAGACTTTCCACCCACTGGCCTGTGATCTTTCTGCATTCACTGTCATTGCATATGTTGCCTGAGTCTGAAGAGGAGTTTATAGATTGGTATCAGACACATGGACTTGATCTGGACTGGGCTGGGATATTTTCTCAATATACAATTGCTCTTTTGTATAAAGCTCTTTCTTATACACATATGAGTGTCTCTCGATTTGTTTCTCTAGTTCACCCAGACTAACATACTAGCTTTGTTTGCCAAGGGAAGCAAGTGACACTCATGTGACTATCTTTGGTCAATGGGACATGGACAGAAGCCATGTGTGCGTGCATTGTCACCTTGAAGACAAAGCCACTGGCCCTCCCCTTTGGCCACCTCTTAAATGGCATGGACTGCTGTGGATCCCTTGCCTGCAGAGATTAAAACTGTGTTGAGGATGGCAGGGCTGGCTGCTCTGAATGACGTTAGGCTCCTTCCTACTTTGGGGGAGAAGAAACACTCTTATTTAAAACAGCATTTACGGTACAGCCCAAACACAGACCAAGTGACACCGGGGCAGGGCCCCGACTCATGGTGACCCCAGGTGTGTCAGAGTAGAAGTGTGCCTCATGTCCATGCCTGAGTTGTTCAAAGTAGATCACCAGGTCTTTCTTCGGAGGCAGCTCTGGGTGGACTCGAACTGCCAACCTTTCCTTGAGCAGCTGAGCCCATTGGTCATTTGTACCAACCAAGGACTCTGTTGTTACAGCAATACGCCTATGCTCTAAGGAGTACACCAAGCTAGCCCTGCCCATAAGTTGAAGCGAGCCCCCTTCAGAGAACCTTCAAAGCTATCTACTCTGACTTTAGCAGTGGCCACTGTAAGATCAGGAGGGCACGTGGCAGCCATCACATTGTGCAGATAAGGAAACTG
Organism: Echinops telfairi; assembly: GCF_000313985.2. Taxonomy (NCBI): domain Eukaryota; kingdom Metazoa; phylum Chordata; class Mammalia; order Afrosoricida; family Tenrecidae; genus Echinops; species Echinops telfairi. The sequence continues at coordinate 23,066,534 of NW_022105908.1, read as the reverse complement.
AGGCCCAGACAGGGCTCAGAGAGGTTGGCCAAGGTCACAGAAGCAGTTCGGCGACAAGGACCCCGGCCCCTGGCCTCGGCGCAATGCTGCCTCACCACGTGGGGCCATTGCTTGTAACATTCAGAATCAGGACCATAATGTTGTTATTAAAATATTTACTTGCATGAAAAATTTCTATTACCTGAAACTCATGTATTATAGATGGAATCAGTAGCTTAGAAGGAAATAAACAAGAAGAATTGCTTTAATAACAAAAGCTATGCAGATAAATTCCTCATTTCAGCAAGCTCTTGGCGGTCCCAAATAAATAGATCATTTTTATCAGGCAAGTGCTCTAGACACAGCGTCTTCAGGAAATATGTCAAAATAATCTCTCCGACGGCTCTCTCTTTTGGAGCAAAGAAATATGACAGGGACGGCAAAAGAGTGATTAAAAGGAGTTTTCTGACGACAATACAGACCATGGCCCAGAAGGGCCCTGGCAGGGCTGGACTAGGTGCTCCTCAGCATAAGCAGGAGGAGCGCCAGAGCGGGGGAGGGGGTAAGGTTCCCCTCTTTCACTCGTGGGCTGTGTGACATCAGCAAACCATTCACCCTCTCTGAACCCTCATTTGCATATGAATATATCATGTGTGTTTTTAAAAAAAAAATCATTTCATTGGGGGCTCTTACAGCTCTTATCACAATCCATCCATCAATTGGAATACCATGCGTCTTAAACCGGGGCATGTATGTGTCAGAGCTATAGCTTTTCACCATGTGGGTTTCATCTGTGCACTGAGCAAATTATCCGAGAAGCCGGACAACATGAAGCAGAAAACAGCCGCAGGATGGGAGGAAGACTCATCAACCACTTGAGGCGACACAGCCTCGCTGGCTGCGAATGAAGAAGACTTGGAGCGTTGACTGTTGAAGAGCAAACAAAGAGTACAACCTTCAACACAAAGAACACAAAACCCCTCATGGTTGGACCGGTAGGTAACACCACACTCACCAGTGTGTGATTGACATGGTCAAGTTTTCCTTTTCCTTAGATCCCCAACTAACACCCAGGGAAGCAACAGTCAAGAAACTAAGCAGCAGATTGCATTGGACACATCTGATGTGAACGATCTCTTTAGAGGGGTCCACAAACAAAGCTGACACTTGGAAGACTAAGGGGCACCGGACCCACGGTATTTTCAATCACCTCATTCAGAAGCTGGATAATGTGTAAGGAAGACCCAAGAATTGATGCCTTTGAATTGTGGTGTGGGCTGTGACAGGCTCATCATGCCAACTAGGCTGATAGGAGCTTTTGGGTGGAGCTTAATCAGGTCGCAGCTTAATTGGAGGAAGACTGAAATAAATAAAGACAGCTGGCGTCCCATCTCCCCCTTGCTTCCTGGTGATCGGACCAGCATGCTGCTGCTTTAGCTAGTTCTCTGCCTCAACCTGTGTGCTACACTACCTGTGGGCCAAGCCAACCCTTAGATTGTTGCCAGAGGTTGAGGCTTCTTCAAGACCTGCTTCCTCCCTCGCTGGTGCATACATTGCTTGAACTTGAGGCCGGTGGATCCTGTCATCATGCTTGAGTTCGGGATCCCAGGAGGCCTGCCTGGCTAAGTAAGCCCTGAGCTCCTGACTGTTGCTGCCTTCTCGAAGACTCTCCCTGTCTTGCCTGAGGGAAGACTCCATTGTCTGCTTCCTTGACCTTGGACCCCATAGCCCTGGAGAGTTGAAGGACTTCCAGTATGTTAACTGTTCCAAGAAAGTGAGTTAAACTGAGCCCTCTGTATGGCTATGTGGGCTACTTAGCAGTTATATCTATCTATCTATCTATCTATCTATCTATCTATCTATCTATCTATCTATCTATCTATCTTCTATCTATCTCTTGAAAACCCTGCCTAACCCAGGGCAAAGGCTATTAAAGTCCTCTGGACTG
>NW_022105908.1:23062150-23063078 GCF_000313985.2 Echinops telfairi | reverse complement strand
GTGGATTTGTTTCTCTAAAGTACCTAGACTAACACAATGCCTGAGTCCCTTCGCCCCTCTCCAGCCCGGCACAGTCCAGCAAGGACTCAGCCAGCAGGGTTCAAACCGGCCCTGTGACTGCCGCCTCGTCCTCTCACACTACCGTCTATCCGCAGTGGCCTTGTCCTTCTCCTTCCGGGGCGCTGGCTCCTCCGTAAGCCCAGCTCAAACGCCCGCTGCTCAAGGGGCCTCTCAGAAACCCAAACCACGCTCACCGCCACCGAGTTGGTTTCCATTCCCAGCGACCCTCGAGGACAGCAGAGACCTGCCTCTGTGGGTTCCTGAGACGGTCACTCTTTAAGGGACTAGAAAGCCTCATCTTCCTTCCGTGGATTGTCTGGTGGTTTTGAACTACTGACCTTGTGGTTAGCATCCCAATGCATAATCACTGTGCCATCAGGGATCCTATGTGGCCTTTGAACCGCTGTAAAAACTTGAACTCCAGGCCACTGAGCTGGTTCTGACTCGTAGTAAGCCTGTGGGAGAAAGAGGTTGCTGCGAGTGCAGTGTCACCCTTCTCCCTTGGAGTGAGTGGTGACTTTGAACCACTGACCTGGTGGTCAGCTGTTCCATGAGCCACCAGGGCTCTTCTGTTCCATCATCGATGAGGCTTTCTCTCCTCTGGGACTCACTCCATGGCCTCTGAGCGAGACACGGAGCCTCTATTTCTGCTTGCAGAGTGTGCTAAACCTGCCCTCTGGACTCTCTGAGTGGAGCAAACTTTAACACATCCAAGGGTTGGAGGTTCATGTCCATGCAAAGAGGCCTCTGAAGAATGGTCTGGCCATTTATTTGGAAAAACCAGCCATCAAAAACTGGGGCACAGGCTTACTCTGCCACACAGGGGACTGCCATGAGCCAGAGTTGACATGACGGCAGCTGTTTTTTT
>NW_022105908.1:23047834-23060507 GCF_000313985.2 Echinops telfairi | reverse complement strand
ATGGTAACACACACACACCCCATCACAGACAGAGATCCGTGTGGTTGGCAGTTCAAAACCAGCTCTGTGAGAGAAAGACTGCGCTTTCTACAGCCATAGTCTCCCATCCAACATGAGGGCGGCGCCACGCATCACACCCCAGGAATTTCCCTTGTCAGTCTATGTCTTGAGCAGCCCTCATCTGTCTTTTACAGTTAATTAGGGGCCCTCGAGGGACTGGCGTGGGGGCTGGGTGGGAGGGGAGGATGCGCCTCTACTCTGGTGATTGGGAAACTGGCTAGTCACGAAGCAGCAGCCTTTCCTGGGAAATTAAGCCAGCGCCCCAGGATCAGACTGTTTCTAAATGACTAAAGGGCCGGATGTTGACACCCTGCTCTCGTTTCGGCAAGGAAGAGACAAAGCGACAAGCAGTTTTGTCACACGCTTCTTTGAGCACAACATTTTGAGAAATGCTTCGGCCTCTGTTTGGCTAGAGGGCACGCCGGGCAGGAAAAATGTCCAAGATGACCGAATGTGACGGGGCTATTTGCCAAGGCATGAGCCCGAGGCCGAGCTCGGAGAGAGGAGGACGCATTTCCATTCCGTGCTCTAGGCCAGAGTGGGTTTGCTCAGGGTGGGGACGCAGAGGCCATCTGGTGAAGTATTAGGACAGTTATGTACCGCTCTCCATGTCTGTGCACACGGCGGTGCGAAGCCAACCAGTGTTGCTTAATCACGTTTTATTCCTCAGCCGCAGGCGCCTGTGGCCTGGCCTAGCTCCCCTAGCGTCCATCTTTCTTAGGAAGTGGCCTCATGGGCTTCCCAGAAGCCTCAGCTGCCCCTGGCTAGAGGTGAGTGGGGATGGTGGGGATGGTAAGCCGCTGACCTGAGGAACCAATCAGAAACTAGGACTTGTAAACTCAGCCCAGCAGATACCAGGAGGTCTTGAACTTGAAGGGCACTTGATATTGGCAGTTGAGGTGGGGAGATCCACTTCCCTGTAAAGAAAGGAGGAGGCGTTGCTTCTGAAACTTTGGAGCCAGGCTTGCCTGCGTTTGAATCCTGGCTCCGACTCCTGGATCTGATACTGACCTTGTGACCTTGAGCATGTGACTTGACCTCTCTGCGTTCAGTTTTCTATTCATCTGGAAAAAGAAAATTTGCCAATGAGTGGGGGTGGTGGGGTGGACTTAGTTAAAAGAACTATCAGAAGGTCAAGGAGCCCTGGTGGCCCTGTGGGTTAGACATTGGGCTGTTAACCCCACGGTTGACTGTTCAAACCCACCAGCTTCACCATGAGGGAGAGACCAGACTGTCTGTGCCTGTCGAGATGTGTCGTGTCAGAAACCTTGTACTTGGTGGCAGTGGGGGAGATCATAAAACCATCCTCGTTGGTGGTGAACTTTCCTGGCAGGGTAAATAGGCTTTGGCTGAAAATACAAATAAACACTTTGGTTTTGAAAACATTGTCCCTGTTAGGAGCTCACAGCAGCCCTAGAGCAGGAGACACTGTCTTGTCCTGAGGCAGCCTTACGATCTTTTCTGGGTATGAGCCTATGCATCAGCCATTGCTTCAGCCCTCTCTTTGAGCGGCTGCCTCCTTGTGGCTGACCCTCTGCCGGACCGAGCATGATGTCCTTCTCCAGTGGCCGGTCTTTCCTGATAACATGTCCAAAGTCTGGGTGACGACATCTCCCCATCCTCACTGCTAAGGAGCATTCTGGTCGAACTTCTTCCAAGACAGACTTGCTCATGCTTCTGGGAGCCTGGCGCGGCGTATTTGGTATTCTCTGGCAACCCCACCATTCAAAGACATTGATTCCCTTCTGGTTTTCCATATTCTTTGTCCATCCCGTAGGCCTCAAAGTGATATGTTCTTTCTTAACACTCTCAAGAGGTCTTGTGCGACAGCAGATTTATCCATGGAAACATCAGCCTGAGGATGTGATTGGAAGTTCATAGACTAAGGGATGGAGGGTTATGCTCTCCTGAACAATGAAGGAAGGGTGGGGGTCTAGAGGGAGTGGGCCTCAGGGAGGAGAAGCTCTTGGTGGGAGTAAGGGGGGAGGAGCCCCAGAAGACGGAGCCCCTTGGGACTTGGAGCGGAGCACCCTCAGGTTTCCTTCTCTAAGGTTGCCTGCACAGACCCCAGAACGCATCAGCCAGCGGGAGTTGGCAAGCACCTTTCATAGGATTCATGCATCCTCGTCTCGGAAGAGCACGGGTAGGAGGCCCCGAGTTCACCTTGGCTCAGAGTCTTTAGTGTGAGCCCCACTGTCCTTGGCAGGCATTGGTAGGCCCACGTCTCATGTAGACAGAAGCAACGAACTCTGGTCGTGAAGGAAGGATCTGGATACCCGAAAATGGAGATTATTATTAGTCTGTCTTCTGAAGTGTAATGGTTGGGAAAACCACTTCCTAGAGACCCCATAGGACAGACTGGATTGGCTTCTCAAGGTTTCTGAGACTGTAAATCTTCATGGGAGCCTCATCTTCCCTCCTCAGAGCGGATGGTGGGTTTGAATCACTGATCTTGCGGTTCCAGGTTTTAAAATATAGCCACACCATTCTGTCCATCCCCTCCTGTAAGAGGTTGAATTGAATTACTCCCTTCTTGAGTGAGAGAGTGGTTGGGCTCGGTGACTTGGCAAAAGGGACCGCATAGGACTTCCAGCAGTTGGTCACCAATGTATTCCAGTCTCCGCTTTGTCCTCCTCCGTGGATCACTGTCTGGATTAGTCAGCTGCCGAGGCATGAGGACGCTCAGGCAGCCCAGTGGAGAGACTAGGGGATGAGGGACTGAAGACTCCTGCCAAGGGCCGTGCTGTCTTGGCTGCATCTTTCATAACCTAAGCCTTTAGGTAACCGCAGGACATCCTGGCCGCGATTTCATGGGGAACTCTGAGCCAGAACCACCCGGCTAAGCTGTACTCCCACTGCTGAGCCAGAGAAACCGCAAAGTCGGAAGTGGTGCGCGTTGTCAACTGCTGCATGTGGGGCAGCAGTTCTCCACCTTCCTCAGGCCGCGACCCTTTCAGACAGCTCCTCCTGTGGTGGTGACCCCCAACCATAACATTATTTTCGTAGCTACTTCATCACTGTCATTTTGCTGCTGTTCGAAAGTGTCATGTAAATAGCTGATATGCAGGATGTATTTTCATTGTTACAAATTGAACATCATTCAAGCACAATGGGGAACACAAAAACAATATATAATTGTATATTGTGAAATATTTATTTCTAATGACAAATCAATGAAATTTTGTCTTGAAGCATGGTGTAGCATGGGTAACAGTCTTCATGAGGGGTACTTGTAGGCGGGCGTAACTGCATGTGGGCTGACCCGCCTGGAGGCAGATAGAGGAGCAGGGTCTTGGTTCTTAAGACCATTGGAAATATATGTTTTCTGATGATCTTAGGTGCCCTCCTGTGAAAGGGTCATTTGATCCCCAAAGGGGTCGGGACCCACAGGTTGAGAACTGCTGTGTTGGGGTCATTTGTTACACAGCAATAGGTAACATATACAAGGAGCTGTCTATTTTCCTGTAGATTGACCTTCTGATTTTCACCTGGGTAGATGTACCTGGCTGCAAAGAGTGTGGGTCCCAAGAATAGGTTCATATATTTTATTTATAATCACTTCATGCTAAGACTCAGCTCGCACTTTCATCTGTATGTGAAATTTCTGTGCCCCTATGGTAGGTTCCTGGAAGGAAGATGGCTTAAGGCCTTGTGCGTCTTTCCACCAACCGTCTTCCGTGTGGCTCTCTTGACCTCATTTCATTTGTTACCACGCGTCCATCCACTTTGCATCTCCCAGAAACCCACTTCCACCTCTCATCTAGCGATGGCCCTCCGCCTGTTGTCTTCATCCAAGTGGCCTTATCCCTTTCCCACGTCTTCCACTTTAATTTCAATGGGGACGTCAGGTAAGAGAGGAAATAAATGTGATGAATCTACCGTTTTTTTTATCTCAGTTCTCTGGAAAAGCCAGAGGTCTATAACTGGGAGCGTACCAAGAAGATACGTGCTAAAGTCAAGGAGGATACAGCTTCCGGCTCGTTTTTAGCTCACGAAGAGTTGATTGGCAAGCCATGAGTTAGGTGGGCTTTCACGGCTAACCCTCAAGTTTACAGGTCACGGTGAGGCTGTTGGGCTTGGATGGCTTCGGAATGAGGGTGGGTCATATAGCCGTGCGGCATATTTTGCCTCTGCCCAGCTCGTCCTTTCACAGCCCCACTCAAGCTCAGCAGCTCTTTCCATGTGACCAGGGCTCTGACGACGGCTGGGAGCCTTAATGAGCAAATAATTAGTTTTAAGAACCTAAGCCGACACAAAAGCACCACTACTGCCTTTTTAATTGCTTTTCCCTCTCTCACATCTTTCGCAAATACATCTACCAGGGTCTCCTGGAATCGCAGGTATCAGCACCCGGATCTCGGGGACTGGGAGGATTCGAGGCTCTGGTCTCAGCAACTGCTAACTTGGGCTTTGTTCTTGCCGACCCTCAGAACACCCCAGGACTGAAAGCAATTCATGGCCTCATGAAGCAGCTATGGAAATGGAGTCTGTGGACCGGGACTTTATCGTGGAACCCTGGTGGTCACATGTTAGCTGCCTTGAGTCAGAATAGATTCAATAGCAGTGAATTTTCTTGTTTTGTTTTGTTTTGGACCAGAGCTTCAAGGGCATATAAGAGTCAGAGCTTGAGAGAGCGGACGTGTGTGTGTGTGTGTGTGTGTGTGTGTGTGTGTGTGTGTGTAGGGTCCTCCCCTTCACGCTCCCCCACCCCCTACCGCCCTGGAATGAGAGAGGATTAGCATTATCCTTGGTTCCTTGGTCAAAAAGAATGTCTGTATCTCACTCTCCAGACTTAGCTGTTAACTATACAGAGGGCAGCGCCTTCTCTTTGTTCTTCAGTTTAGGTGTGAAAGTTATTTTCTCAGGAAATGATACAGACAATGAACCAGCAATCCGATAAATAAGCAAAGGACGCCTACAGAGAGGGACTGAATGGGGGTGGTAGAGAACCAGGGGGGGTGACCTTTGGGGGTCACGGTTGGGAGTCTGGAAATTGAACTTCAAAGGGCCAGGGTTTAGTTCTAGCAAGTGGGTTATTTGGGGGGAGGGTGGGGAGGAAGAATTTAATTTACTGTGCTTCTAAGTTGTTTCAGTCCCCCCCCCTTTCAAAAAGGTTATGTTTTCAGTACAAAGTAAAAAACGTACTTCTACGTAAGGAAGAAAAGGGACGCCTTGCTCCAGAGACTCATGTCTGTAAAGCGTTCTGTTTCCTTGAGAGCCCTCCTTACTCAACCGTGGACCTTTGGAATGCACGTGCACTGCCTGTGGGCTTTGCTGTGGTGGTTGAATCAGTTCCCACACACAGCCTCCCTGGGTCCAACAGAAAGGAGCACCGCCACCATTGTTAGAGATGCCACCACAGCGCCAATCCATCTTCTTGAAGGGCTTCCTCTTTTCTGCTGCACGCGGACGAGACCTGTGAAAACGGAGACAGAAAGAGCCGGTCCTGGCTCTGTGGATCGCACCCAAGGGCTCCGCACAGTACCTAGCTCGGTCAGTAGTGCGTGAATGGATGAAAACGTGGATTGTACGTGGTGTCCGTACTGCTGTTGGTGGTGGCTACCCTGGAGTCAGCCTTGACTCATAGGAACTCCTGCACAAGGGCAGGGAACACTGCCCAGTCCTGCCCCATGGTGTGAGCCACGCAGAACCTGGCCATGGGGAAGAAGGTGGCAATGAAAGGCATTCTCACATGAGGAGAAGGTAGAGGCACACTTCCTGAAGTTGAAGGGCAGAGAAGACACGTTTTCTTATCAGTGGAAGAGACAGATATCATGAAAGGGGGTGGGTGGGGGAAGACAGGCTGTTTACAATCCTCACATGGCTGAATTGAACCTTGATTTCTGGGCCTGGTGACAGGGACACAGTGTGAACTCGGGTGCAGAGTTTGTGCACCTGGAAAGGGGAGGTACGCTGCAGAAAGCTAGCCAATAGCAGAAGGCCCACCAGCATGCTAACCAATAGTAAAAGGCCTTCCATTTGCAGAATAAAAAGCTAGCTCTTCATTCTACTAGGACTTAGCGGTTCTCAACCTGTGGGTCGCTACCCCCTTGGGGGTCAAATGACCCTTGCAAAAGGGTCGCCTAAAACCATCTTTCCGATGGTCTTAGGAACCAAGACACTGCTCCTCTATCCATCTCCAGGCTGGTGCGCCCACACGCAGATACGTCCACATATGGGGTCACCAGAGCATGAGGAACTGTATTATAGGGTAGAGGCATTAGCAAGGTTGAGAACCACTGTAGTAGGTCCCGTGATTAGCTGGGGGTGGGGCCCTTTGGCACTCCACACCAAGGTACCCTCTTCAATAAACTCACTCGTTCCCCTCAAATCTCTTCTCTGCTACTGTCGGAATGCCGTGCCTCCCCTGAGTTCTTTCTTGGAAGCAGGACAAAATCCGAGAGGGGAGAGGCTCCAAAGCGTGAGCCTTCTGGTGACTATTCCATGGTGGAACGCAGATCAGACCCTTGTGATCCATCGGTTTTCTCTGGCTGATTTTCCAAAGCAGATCCCAGGACTTTATTCTTTGTCTGTATGCTCTGCTGAAACCTTTTCAACGCTGCACACAAGGCGTTGCTGGCAAATTGCAAATGAGAGGCATTGACTGGGCATCAAACCGGGGTCTCCTGCGTGGAAAGTGAGAGTTCTTCCACTGAGCTATCATCCCCACACGGCTATGCATGATCCTTGACCTGCTCCTCCTCCTGTCTTGTTATTATAGTCACCCTCCCTTGTCGGTCAGATGACGGGTCGCTAGATGAGGGACCAAGGGAGGCCGTCTTCCCGAATGCCTGTACTAAATGAAAATGAGCAGTCCATGACACAATAAATGGGTTGGAAAGTAATCGGGTACACTATTTAGACACCTATGGGAAAAACCAAACTGAGCATGCGAAGACTAGGGCCACCGAGGCACAGCTGAAGCTAACCCTGGCCACCACCTAGACACACGACATCACACAGGCATGCTTAAATGCAGCCAGTAAGATGGGCTGATACCCTCAACCACACTTCCCCAGCCAGTGGGGATACAAGACAGCTGCGGGCAGGCCACTCTTTCGTTCACGTACTCCGCAAGCCCAGGGTGGGACTCTCTCCTGCTAGCACCATCCCTGCAGTCAGCTCCTGCGGGCCTCTGCTCCTGGCCTCTGGGGATCCCTGCTCTTGATCCTGCACACAGGGCTTCAAGCTCCCATTCTGGTATTCTTCTCACGTGGTTTTTCACGCGTTCCTGAAGTGTCGTCTTCAGTCTCGAGGGCTTGGCGGCGCGCCCTTGTATGCTTTCCGGATGTAGCATGTACTTCGGGAGACTATAATACTTGACACGTTCCTTCCCCTCATAAAAACCACTTGGATGACAGACATACTTCTGCTGCATAAATTCTGTAGCATTGCGAAGCAAGAATCGAGGCAAACCGCTCCAGAAACCTCACCCAGAGGCTCCTGGAGGGCAGGGAATGTTGCCTGGTTTAAGCATCTCTGAGAGGAGCCCAGGTGAAACTGCGAACCACAAGATCAGCAGTTTGAAACCACCAGCCGCTCTGAGGGCGAAAGACAGAGTGACCATCTCAGAAACCCACAGGGGCAGTTCCACCCTGTCCTCTAGGGTCACCGTGAGGGGGCATCAACTGGATGGCAGTGAGTTTGAGAACCATCTCCGTGTCCCAGGTACCCTGAAGAGTTGGCACGGGCTAAGTCCTTGGACACGAGTGCCTTTGCTCAGCTCTCCAGTGGCCCCTTGCACGGTGATTTTGATGGACCCAGAGAACAAGCTTGTACTCAACTGTCCTGCTGTGACTTGGGACATGTTCCTTAACTCTTCATCTCTTCCACTCTGAAATGCGGATAACGCGCACCTGCCCTTGGAGCGGAAGGAACATGAAGGCTTTCCACGCTCTGTGCGTGTACCAGTGAGTGACCGGTAGACAATGGAGAGGGACGCTATGTGGCGTTTCCAGCTTCTCACATCCTGGTCCAGGTAAGTGCCTTGCCAGTGGTTTCTCAGACACTCAGCGTGCACAGGTATACATGTGCCTGTGTAACCGCTGAGCCAGGGGGATGAAAGTGTTTGGAATTTTGCTCCACAGCCACAGGTTGCCCTCCATGAAGTTCGTACTATCTGCAAGCCTGTCAACACGGGCATTTTGCTGCCTTTCCAATCCAATGGGTCCCAGTGACCTCTTCTTTTTAATTTTAAAAAGTCATTTTATTGGGGGCTCATTCAATTCTTATCACAATCCATCCATACATCAATTGTATAAAGTGCATTTGTATAGTCATTACCCTCATCATTCTCAAAACATTTGCTCTCCATGTAAGTACCTGGCATCAGCTCTTCATTTCCACCCTCCCCCCCTCCCAATTCCCCCGCTCCCTCAGGAACACTTGATAATTTATAAATTATTATTTTGTCATATCTTACACCGTCCAATGTCTCCCTTCACCCACTTTTCTGTTGTCCGTCTCCCAGGGAGGAGGTCACATGTAGATCCCTGTAATCGGTTCCAGGGTCCCAGTGACTTCTGGGTGTTGTGCCATGCTGCCTTCCTTTGATCTCTGGGGATGTTGCGCATCCCATCATCTGGGTCCCACAGAGGGAGCCCAGCGTGGAGCAGCTTCATCAGAGGAGCAACACCATCAGAGGAACAGCATCATCAGAGGAGCAGCTTCATCAGAGGAGCAGCTTCATCAGAGGAGCAGCACCATCAGAGGAACAGCACCATCAGAGGAGCAGCTTCATCAGAGGAGCAGCTTCATCAGAGGAGCAGCTTCATCAGAGGAACAGCACCATCAGAGGAGCAGCTTCATCAGAGGAGCAGCTTCATCAGAGGAGCAGCTTCATCAGAGGAGCAGCACCATCAGAGGAGCAGCTTCATCAGAGGAGCAGCACCATCAGAGGAGCAGCTTCATCAGAGGAGCAGCACCATCGGAGGAGCAGCTTCATCAGAGGAGCAGCTTCATCAGAGCAGCGCAGGCAAAGAGCCCAAGGCAACAAAAAAGGACTTGCAGGCGTAGAGGGTGTCTCAGAAAGAACAGGAAAGGAGTTCTAATTCATAACTTTGTGAGACTCTTCTGAACAGAGAATCCCTGTCTCCCCGGTTCTCGCCCCTGCACACAGACAGGAGTGGACCATGAGGGCTAGACTGGAGGGACACCCATGGGCACCAGGCCACTTCTCACCGATTCTTCTGTTTGTGTGTGAACTGCCAGTTGATGGCTTTGGCCACTGCCATGGATTGAATTATGTCCCTGTCTCCTCCCGAAATAGGTGTCATGATTCTAGGCTGTGATTCTTGGCGCTCTGGCAATCACACCCTAGACTTTGTCAGGGGGTGAGAGTGGGCCACACCTTTACTCCACTCACAGTCCTGATTGGATGCCAGGGTGGTTTCCCTGGGGTGTGGCCTGCCGCACCTTTTACCTCACAAAAGATAAAAGGAGAGAGAAGGGGAGGTCTGCCGATCACTGAGATAGGAGTGGAGCAGCTCCCTTGGGCCTCCTTCTGGCCCCTGCACTGGGAGCCTCCTGACCCAAGGGGAAGATTGCTTCTGCGACAAGGGCGCTCTCCCGGGAGTATTGGATCCTGCGAGGAGACAAGGCTCTCTGCTAGTCAGACTAAAGAAAGAACGTGTTCTCGTAGAGCCGCATTCTGTACTCGGATGGCTATCTTCCAAAATGAGGATGAATACGTGTCAGTTCATTAATGCCGTCCATGTGTGGCATTACTGTGATAGCAATCATAGCTAATGAAGACAATGAAGATGGGCTCTTTTCCCCCTTTCTTGTTGGGACATTTGTGTTTTTCTTCTTGATTTGCATAAAGCGCTTTACATATCCGTTGGGAACAGCTCAGCTAGTGGTGGCATGCCCAGCAACAGATGGGTGGCCAAGCCCATGTCCTTGGCACCCACCCTCCATTGAGGAGTGCCAGGGATTCTTGGAGTGCTGGAGGAGTCCCTGAAATCTGCAGTTTCTCCCCACGTCCCCTAGACGCTTCCCTGTTCCATCTCATCTTCCAGCCCTGGTTCTCGGAGGTGTGTGTGTAAGGTAGTGATGGAGTTACCATGGAGACCTGGCGGGGGTGGTGCATTAAATCACTTTAGTGGGATGTGGCCAGAATCCTTTTAAAAAAGTAAATAAAATAGACTAAGTCAGAATAGAAAATACCAGCGTACATCACAAGTAGAAGGATTACACCTAGGTCACAAGTTTAAGAAGTATTATGCTAAGAAACACACACACATATGCTGGGTCACATGTCACACTGTAACATTTATTCTTATCTCTGGGTTCAGTAAAAGTCATCCAAAGCTAGTGAATTGGGGGCTCTTGGAGGCCTAGTGGCTAGGATCTAGCCTGCTAACTGAAAGGTCAGCTATTCAAAACCACCAGGCACTAGGTGGCTGGGCTTTCTACTCCCATAGACCATTACAGTCTTGGAAACGCACAGGGGCAGTTCTACCCTGTCGTCTAGCGTCTCTGTGAGTCTGCATGCACTTGGTGGCAGGAGGGGATTTGGTTTGGGCACTGGGCTGAGGTTTGGGGATATTTGCTTTGTACATTATGCTCATTGAGGCCCTTGACGGTTAGCTTTCCTCTCCCTAATCGTATTGCTCGCTCCACTAGCCTGTTGCAGGAAGCCTGCCTCTCCCCATAGACCACGTTGAGAGACTTGTAATCCCACGAGAGGCGTGAAAGCCCAGGGTGGTGTGAGCAGTGAAGTGCTCAGCGTCTACCCCACCTTTGCAGATTCCAGTCCTCCCAGAGGTGCCTCAGAAGACAGGCCTGGTGACCTACAGAAAAACCAGCCAATGGAAACCTCATTCTGCATAGACGCACACGGAGTCGCCAGCTGTTGGAATCAACTCGGTGGTGACTGGCGGTCCGAGCACAGCAGGAGCTCTCTGTTCACAGGGCAGACACGCCCGCCCTGCGTCTGGCTCCACACCAGGCCCTTGCTAAAGGCCCCTGTTTCCTTGAGCTTGGGATTTCCATTTGCTCCGTTGGAAAACCTTCCTGCCTGCTTCCAAGGTGGGGCCATCTTTTCCTCACAGGGATCATTTTCCTTACCGACCACTCTTCCCTCTGTCCATTCCTGTCGAATGGCCGGATTCCCATCTTCCACCACATCTCTGAGCACGGCTGGTCCCACCCGCTGCTTGCAGCGCGTCTAGGTTTCTGTTTCTTTGATAAGGTCAATACAGGTTGGGGCAGACGAAGGCAAATCTGTGGCTCTCAAGTTCACAGACTTGAAAGTGGAAACTAGATTTGGTTTTAAGGTCTTTGTCCAGATTCCAATCTAGGTATTTATAGGCCTGTAAAATGACATCATTACATAACTGCCAGACCACTGAGCATCACAGCCCATCCAAGCTGACACATGACCTTGACCATCACAGCCAGAATCACTGTCAACTAGCACCATGGCATCTGTTATCATCAGGTGTATGTCACTAATACACAAAATGGTTATGGGTGGGTGTGGATAACTGTTGTACACACATATACAACTGTCTTGTGATATATATATATATATACACACACACACACACACACACACACACATATATATATAGCGTCTTTATTACAAAGTGCTGGATGATAAGATTGTTGCTAAGTGAGGAATAGGTGTAGTTGGGGGTAGGGGATATAGTCATTGATTTTACATATATCAAGGACCACCCTGAAGATGGTGTTTTAGTTTCCCATTGCTGTTGTAATGAATGGTCATGACCTTGTTGTTGTTGACCTTGTTGTCTGAACCAAGTTGGTTCAGACGCAGAAGGACCTGATGCACAAGAGTGAAACACTGCCTGGTCCTGCACCATGCTCAGAATCGGTCCTGTGCCTGAGTTCATTGTTACAGCCGTGGTGTCCATCCATCTCCTCGAGGGCCGTCCTCTCCTTCATGGTCCCTCTCCCTAACCTGTTGTCCTTCTCCAGCGACTGGTCTCTTCTGACAGCTCGTCCAAAGTATATATAAGACAAAGTGTTGCCATCCTTGCCTCTAAGGAGCACTCTGGCATTCACGAACTTAGTGACTTATAAAGGCACAAATATATTAACTTAGAGCCCCAGAGGTGAGAGGAAATCCCTAACTAGGCTCAAATCAACGTGTGGGCAGAGCTGTGTTACTCCTGGGAGCTCTCGAGAGGAATTGGCCCCTGGCCTTGTCAAGCTTGTGGAGCGGGTCCTTGACTCATGACCCGCTTCCAGCTCCAAACCCAGCAATTGTAGCCTTCTGTCCTCTGCCTCCGCCATCACATCTCCTCTCGCTCTCCTCAGTCCCTCTCTCTATTGTAAGGACCCTTGTGACTGCACTGGGGACCCACCCACGTCACCCAGGATACTCTGTCCGTCTCAAGTCCCTTGACTGAATCATACGGGTAGCACCCCTTTTGCCGTGTAAGGGGGCCTCTCTGTAGGTTCTGGGAGTTAGGGCATGGCTGTCTTTGGGGAGCCATGATTCTGCCTCCTGAAGAGGATGGAGGGATGGTAGTTGCACTCAGCTACCAAGGACAGCACATGGGCTAGCAGGTGCCAGTCGCAGGGAGGGCACATTTGAACTGAGATGAGGCAACCCTTGCTCCCAGTCTGGGCTTTCCCAGTGGGC
>NW_022105908.1:23042636-23046739 GCF_000313985.2 Echinops telfairi | reverse complement strand
GAGGAGGGACACGCCCTGCAGGAGCACACAGCTGTCTCCCTCAGTGACATGAGCATGGTCCATTGCCCGCATCCCTGGGGACTCCTGGCTGTGGCTGCTGGTGCGTGCTCGTGCAGGGCCTGACCGATGGAGAGGGGGTCCCCAGAGGGCCGGCGCAGGAGCTTCAGAGAGTGTGAATGGTTCTCAGCTCTCGGTGGCAAAGCACCAACTGTGGCCATGTTGCAGCTGCAGTCAGGAAACGGGAACTTGCTGCCGGGTGGTGGGAGGAGCTGCGTCTCAATGGAGAGGCACCCCCAGATTGCGGGTGGGGGCGTGTGGTTTGTAAATAGTTCATGTGTCTGTTATGCCCATCTGCTGTGGGGATGCTTTGGGGCTTTGTCCAAGAAGGGTCCAGTCCTCCTTTGCTGGATAATAATGGTAGAAATAACACGTTCTTTACTGAACATCTGTTATCGATCAGCCATTGGGCAAGTAATAGGTACTTTACCTTCATTTTGTTGTTTCATCCTTCTGACAGCCTGACAGGCTTTGTCTTTGCGGGGTGTCAACAAGTTGGTTCTGACCCATAGCGACCCTGTGTACCACAGAACACACCATTACCCGGTCCTGCGCCATCCTCACAATCGCTCTTATATCTGACCCTGTGGTTGCAGCCGCTGTGCCAATCCGTCTAGTTGAGGGTTGTCCTCTTTGTCGCTGCCCCTCTCCTTTACCCAGCACGACGCTCTTTCCCAGGGACTGGCCTTTCCTGACCACCTGTCCAATGTCCGTGAGATGAAGTCTTGCCATGCTCCCTTCTAATGAGCTAGGTCCTCTTATGAAGCCTGTTTGACAGATGAGGAAACTGAGGACTCATGGCAAGTAGACAGCTCAAGTTCACATTCCAATCAGACACACCAGATGACCCTTCCTGCCGATCTGTCATGTGTAAAACGGAGATCACACAGTGTATTTCCTAGGGTCATTCATATTTAAAAACGTTTTATTGGAGGTTCGAGAAAATTTAGACGAAACATAAGGCTTTCATGAAACACTGTCAGTATTATTAGAGAGGCCTGCTGGCACAGTGGTTAAGCGTTAGGCTGCCAATCCAAAGGCTGCCCATTGCAACCTACCTGCTACTCTGTGGGGAAGATGTGCAAGTGCGCGTGGGTGAAGATTTATGCCTTTGTAGATCCCATGGGCCTGGGACAGTTCTACTAAGTCCCAGAGGGCCACTGCGAGTTGGAGTCAACCCAGTGATGGTGGGGCTGGTTTGGAGTTTGGGATACATATTACACTGGCCAACATACATTCTGGTGCCTTAAATGTTAGAGTTGTGTCTGGGTACATCTGACCTTCTGATTTAAAAACAACAACAATAAAACTGGCACCAGTTTCCCCCTATCACTCTGGTTTTTGAGAACCTATGCCACGTAGCGCGTTTCACTCCTCTTGCCTATACAAAACCATCAGGACATTTCCATGTCCTGTCTAAATTAATATCTGTTAAGAATGAAGGAAACCTATTAAAAATGAAATGGAAAATGCACTACATGAAAATCTTATTTCACACCCAATGCACAGATTGGTGATACACGCTATCCAGTCATTTGAAACACAAGAAGGTTGGTCCCTTTGTAAGGCTTCTGAGAGTGGGACCCGCCGGGACAATGAGGTTCCAGCAATTGGTTGCCACCCGGAGGGCATTCCATCTTCCTTGGCATCTGGCTCCCATTGTTTTAGTGTTGGTGAACTCTTCCACCTGGCTCTCTGCTGACGTCCCCAAGGTCTCTGGAAATCCATCTCAGGGACTGTGCAGACAATGGGCTTTCACGCCCAGGCTGCTGTTGAAATAAAAGCAAGTCCTCCGCTCGCCCGGAGGCATCCAATGTGTGGTGTTCTCTGCCTTCTTTTCGCCAAGGAAGGTCTCTCACCACCAGAACTAGTGAAGACCAGGAACAGGATTTGATTCCATGCATTGATGGTATAAAATGTGGGTCATTTATAAGTTGTCTGATCTGTGGACCATCAGAAGTTCCTCCTTTCAGTTTTCCCATGGTAAGTCGGTAACATATGTGCTATGCATTTAATGCAAGAACCATGTTTATTCAGAGCCTTTGTTTAATCAGCTCTAGCTTTTATACGTAGTGGTGACAGTAGGATTCTATCCATCTTCTACCAAAGGTTTATTGATTATGTTTTGTCCTTCAACCACCAGATATTTCCTTGGGGGCCAATCTTTTCTTGCCCAATGTTCACATGTGGCTCTCCTATCCCCAAAGCCATAAAAAACTGGGATACTTTGTGTAGCCACTTTGTAGACCAAGAAGAACATCAACTGTCCCCAAGTCTAGACACACCACCCATCGATAGTCTTTTCCAAGACCAAAGAGATGGTCTGTGCTCATCTTTCATCCTGGTGGAGCGACCCATCAGGATAGAACTATATTTGTTGCCACTTTTTAAAAGAATACATTTCAAGCTACGTTTCTGAACTGTCAACAACAAGACACCACTCACTGGGTGATTTTCTGAGAGACTGATTTTCTTCAGAAGGTTTCCGTATCAGTGCCTAATACTCTGTTGTTTTTGGTAAAGAACGGCAACAAATCCTTTTCTCTCTTTCTATAAAACATAATTTTTGTTCCAGGATGAAGTGCATTCTTTTCAGAAGACTCTTTAGAAAGATCGAAGCCCCCGATCAAATCATTCAATTCGTTCTGGTCAAAATGCTCACTATGTGAAGTTGGAAATCACTGTCCCGCTCCCCACTTTGTTCACCGTGTGCGATATGAGACATGCAAGACTCATGCTCTGAGAGCTGCGACCGATCATGGCCAGGTGGACCAGGTACAAAATGTGAGTGAGGGACAGTGTCCATTATAGGGAAGGAGGTAGACCAACAAAGGTTATTGCACCCCCAAAAGGTGGGTACTTTAAATATATCAATTTCCCATTTGAATACTAAAGGGTGTTATGACATCGCGATTCTGCAAAGGAGATCTTTCAAAGAGTGGACCAAAATTTTATAAATTCAACCCTCTCTAAGAAACCTGAGCTGATGCGGTCTCTCCAATGCAATTTTCTGAATCAGCACCCCGAATCACCCCATGAACAGGTGTGAGAACCGAGACTCCAAGAAGCCTTGCTTTTGGCTCAGTTGTGTTATCGTCCAGTGACTGGTTACGTTTCTCACCGTGTGCCACCATTCATCCCCGCTCCTTTCATTCGAGTTGTCCTCCCTCGACCAGTCTCTCTCAGAGCAGTAAGCCTGGTCCTTTGTAGCTCACAGAATTATGGTAAAGATTAAGTAAATCATGTGGATAAAAATCTACCAGCTTAGTTAGAACTTGTCATTTATTGATTCTTTTAAAAAAAACGATTTTGTCATTTAGTAACGATTCGATAAATGGTTCGATGTCTATGAAACGTTTTAATCACATATGGTTCATCCACATGAAACACTGTACAATCCTTTTAAAAAGGATAAATCTGAAATGGATATTTTGATTTAGAGCAGTGGTTCTCAACCTTCCCAATGCCGTGACCCCTTAATACATTTCTGCATGTTGTATTGAGCCCCCCAACCATAAAATTACTTTTTGCTACTTCATAATGGTCAGTTTGCTACTGTTATGAATCGTCATGTAAATATCTGATATGCAGGATGTATTAGGCGACTCCTGTGAAAGAGTTATTCGACCCCCAAAGGGGTCGCGACCCACAGGTTGAGAACCGCTCATTTAGACGGATTGTCATATTGTGCTCTTCCTGGAAGAACTGCCACAATTTAACATCATATATATACACCGCCAGTGTTAGAGGACAGAAAGGGCAGAAATACACATTGTATGTATGTTAATGCGTTTCTGTGTTTCCCTACAAAGGTGTGAAAGGATGCGCACCAGGTTGTTAACAAACAGACCTAGGAGGGATGGCGATGGCAGTGCTGCCATGACCCACAGCCATTGTGTCGAGTCTGACTGGCTGACCTTTGGGCTTCCCAGACCTCCACAACTCTTTATGGAAGTGGAAAGCCCCGTCTTTCTCCTGATAGTGGTAGCAGAGGTGTAATTAGGATTAAAAAAGATAAACCTATTAAACATCCCCCTGCTATCAAG
>NW_022105908.1:23016472-23041041 GCF_000313985.2 Echinops telfairi | reverse complement strand
ATGGCGTAAATTCATCTGTATGTATTCGTTTTATGCTGATGTCTATTGAGGGAATCTTGCATCCGCATGGAATTAGCTGTTGGGCTCAAAGCCTGCTTGATTAGGATGGCCTACGTAGCTAGCGAACTGGTTTAAATGAGTGCCTGAAGCCCAAATAAGTCTCCTCCCACAATTCCTGTGTCTGTTTTGCGAGGTGTGGTTAAATCTGGGGGCCCATTGCAGGAAGCTAGGGAAAGCAGAGCAGCGCTCTCCCACAGCTGATAGGTACTCCGGGTTAAGCCCTCGTTCCACAGTTCTGGGAGCTGGTAACAAACAGCAGCGGCCAGCTATCAGGTACTGTTCTGGGTGCTGAAAGGTTAAACGCACCCATCTTTCTTGTCAACATCAAACCTGAGCCCTGCTTTCCCCAGCGGCACTTTTAACCAACCCGGAGCCGCGCTGCAAATGCAGAGTAATGGGAGTGTCTGGCCCAGCTGGGCTGCCTTTTGGAATGTGACCAATTCAGCACTGTCAGGGAAATGTCCAATGGTTTGAACCTTACACCTTCTGGTCCTGAAATGATTTTGCAGGGTCAATTGTTCACAAATGGAATTGACTGCTGGTTCAGATGGCTTGGTTGGATCAATGCATAGTTTGTTCCTTCTGCCAAAACCGATCTCCGATGTCCACATTCAAAGCACGGCACAGGGCCTGTCTCACCTAAGACTTTGAATGATGCGAAACGCTGATGGGAGGGCCTACTGGAGCCCTCTGCATGCCAGCCACCTGGGAACAATTCCATCCAACCCACATTCACCTGGAAAACACTTGTAGGTAAGGCCCTATCTAAGGAGCCTATCTTAAGGCAAGTCAGACAGGCAAGGCGCGTAGAGGATCCCAATGCACTGGATTAACAGAGAAGAGATGCTCCATGCAGTGCACAGCAGCAGTACCCAAAGATGTTTAAACAGAGGCAGGTGCCTGAGCTTCATTCTTCAAGCATCTGATTCAGAAGACTCAAGGTGAGGACCCAGACACCTGTGCCATTAAAAAAAAATTCCCTGTTGTGGAGCACTGTGATAATATTGTGGGTGGGTATTTGTCCTATTAGGTCATTTCTTATCTCTGGGACATAGGGTGCAGAGTAAGGAGGGGCGACAAATGAAGCTGCAGACACTAACCATGTCAGGGAGGCTGGCATTTCTGCTGGTCCAGCTGCAATGGTTCCCGAGAGGTGTCTTCTCTTGAATTCCACATCTTGCCTGTATTTCAGGAAAGAGCAGAGAGGATGCTGGGTGGGTCTGGATAATGAAAATGACTCCTGGATCAGTGTGGGAGACTAGAGAAACAAATTCATAGGCACTCATATGTGTGCAATAGAGAACTTTATATCAAAGAGTAATTGTATATTGAGAAAACATCCCAGCCCAGTCCAGATCAAGTCCATAAGTTCGATATTAGCCCATATGTCTGATACCAGTCTATAAATTCTTCTTTGGACTCACTCAACACATGCAATTATGCTGAATGTAAGGAGATCACAGCCCAGTGGGTGGAAAGTCTTGTGCATCCAGCGGTGGTATAAGCATCTCAGTGCTGGCAGGGGTCTCTAGGTGGCTCCTTAAGTTCAGGACACTAGTGTAGCTCCATGCGTCTTGTCAGCTGCAATCTCTCCCAGGGAGTCAGCAGAGAGAGAGAGAGAGATGTCTCCCATCTCCAAGGAAGAAATACAGGATTTCCCAGAATGCTCAGGAGGAGGCCATGCCCACACAGAGGCCTCATTGGCTATGATCTGATTGACAGGCTAGACTCCACCCCTTCACTCTTAAACCTCTTAAATTGACAACAGATTGTATAACTACCACAGGCTGAAGCAACATGTGACTGAGATCCAGACCAATTATCAAACCATACTGATCTTAAGGATGATACATGGTGCTATTGGTCCTGCCATAGACCCAGGTCCGACCCCACCTTCTATGTGGGGAAAGAGCAATGTCTGGGCATCAGGTGACCAAAATGTTTAGCCCTATTACTGACAGTAGCTTGCTAAAACTAGACCCATTGTTGGCACATCAATTTGGACTCATGGAAACTCCATGTATTAGAGTAAAACTTAGCTGTGTAAGGCTTTCTTGGCTATAGCCATTTTGGAAGAGGACCACCTGGTATTTCTTTAACAGCATCATTGGGTGGGTTTGAACTGCCAAAGTTTTGGTTAGTAGTGGAGCACAGACCATTTGCACCACAGGGACCTAAACCCAACCCCAACCCAATGCCGTTGAGTTGATTCCAACTCATAGTGACCCTGTAGGATAGAGTAGTGCTGTCCCAATCTGGTTTCCAAGGCTTTAGATCTTTATGGAAGCAGACTGCTTCCTATGGAGTAGCTGGTGTGTTCAAACCATTGGACCTTTCACTTGTCAGCTAAGTGCTGAACCACTGCACCACCAGTCTTCCTTCCCAGGGACCTAGAGGCTGGTAGAGTGTTCCATCCACCTCCTGTATCTCTGGGGTTTTCTTGAACCTTGAGGGAGACAAGCCCAGATTAATTTTTATGTTTCCCCTTTGCTTTGGCTATTTGTGATCCACCAAGATAGAGGGAAATAAAAACCAGCTCAAAGCATCCTAACCATTGCTCATTGCTCCATCTCATTGCTCCATAATTTTTATGGTACATGTATACAACCAGCACAACAGTATACAGACTAAGACGTAAATCACCCCCACCAAGTCCTATTCCAGAAAGACAGTAATTGCTTGGGGGTACCTCCTTTCTGCAGTTTTTTACAATAGGGCGTGTATTTTCAATTGCGAACTGTACCAATGAACTCTAGCATTTCAATGCCACAGACTAGGTTGATTCTGAATCCAGACGTGGAAGTCACTGGCTGGTCTCTACAGTCTTGTCTGTGCTGACTTGGATCATCGAGGGGGAGCAGGGTGCCTTCTGAGCTCTCCTGAAACCCACGTTCATTGCCATCGCACCAATTCTGATCCATCGTGAACCCGTGGGACAGAGTAGCACTTGCCCCCCTTGGCTTTCTGGGACTTAACTCTTTATGGGAGCAGTCAGCCTCATCTTTCTCCCTAGGAGCTCCTGGTGGGTTTGAATTGCTGACCTTGTGATTATCAGCCCACTGTGTTCTCCTACTGTTGCTGTTATCAGGTGCCATTGAGTTGGTTCCGAGTCATGGTGATCTTATGCGTAAGTCACGGTGACGCGGGGCTAGCCTCACAATTGTCATGTTTGAGCCTGTTGTTGCAGCCACTGTATCATTCCATCTTGCCAAGGATTGCCCTTTTTTAAATTAAAAAAAATTTTTTTGCCTCCTGTTTACCAAGCATAATGTCCTTCTTCAGGGACCAGTCTCTTCTGACAACATGTCCAAGTAACATGACGTCTTGCCATCCTTGCTTCTAAGGAGCATTCTGGCATTTGACTCTTCTTTAGTCTTCCTTATTCAATATCGTAACCTTCACACGCACAGGGGCAATTGAAAATACCCTGGCTTGGGTCAAGTGCACTCTAGTTTTCAAAGTGACATCCTTGCTCTTCAGCGCTTTAAAGTGACTTACCCAATACAATGTGCAATTTCATTTCTTGACTGTGGTTTCTATGAGCATCGATTGTGGGTCCAAGCGATACAAAAATCCTTGACAACTTCAACCTTTTCTCCATTTATTATGATGTTGCCTGTTGGTCCAGTTGTGAGGATTTTGGTTTTCTGTCCATCGAGTAAACTCACAGGGCAGGTCTGCTCTGCCTATGAGTGGGAGTGGACTTGACGGCAGTGACTTTGGGTTGGGTTTGGTTACATTGAGTTGCAAGCATACTGAAGACTTCATCTGCACCGGCAAGTGCTCAAGTGCTTCAAGTCCCCCTCACTTTCAGCAAGCAAGGCCCTAGCACATGTTGGCAAATTTTTACCTAGAATTGGAACAAAGGCTCCAAAATTGGTGGAAGCATCTGGAAGTGCCCTCAATTCCCTTTCATAAAGGTATCGATCGTGAGTTATACCCCATTAGGCTGAAAATTACATTTGCATGTTAATTTCTGAAATTTTCATCCCAGCCACCAAACCTAGCAATTTTCTGGAGGAAATCCTGATACTGCATCTCAGTTTACCAACCTATGACTGATGGCAAGGAGCCCTGATGGTACTGTGGCTACTCAATGGGCGGCTCACCTCAAGGGTGGCAGTTTGAAAGCAGTCACTCCATGAGAGTGGCAGTGGGTTATTTAAAAAAATTATGACTGATGGCAATTCATCCAGATTTTCCCAGTGGGGCATGTGTGTGTGTGTGTGTGTGTGTACGTGTGTATAAAATATCAGAGTAGAACTTAACTCCATAGGGTTTTCTTTCTTTCTTCTTCCTTTTTAAAAAATTCATTTTATTGGGGGCTCACACAGCTCTTATCACAATCCATACATCCACCCATTGTGTCAAGCACATTTGTACATATGTTGCCATCATCATTTTCAAAACATTTTCTTTCTACTTGAGCCCTTGGTATCAGTTCATTTTTCCTCCTCCCCAACCCTCCTTCCCTCCCTCCCTCCCTCCTTCCCTCCCTCATGGATTCTTGATAATTTATAATTTTTTTTCATGTCTTACACTGACCAATGTCTCCCTCTACCCACTTTCTGGTTTCTGTCCCCCTGGGAAGAAGTTATATGTTGATCATTGTGATTGGTTCCCCCTTTCTCCTCCACCTTCCCTTTCCCCTCCTGGTACCACTATTCTCATTATTGGTCCTGAGGGGTTTATCTGTCCTGGATTCCCTGTGTTTCAGCTCTTATCTGTACCACTGTACATGCTCTGGTCTAGCTGGATTTGTAAGGTAGAACTGGGGCCATGATAGTGGGGTGGGGGAGGAAGTATTAAAGAACTAGTGGAAAGTTGTATATCTCATCAGTGCTATACTGCACCCCGACTGGCTCGTTTCTTTCTTGTGGCTCTTCTGTGAGGGGATGTTCAATTGTCTACAGATGGGCTTTGGGTCTCCAATCTGCCCTCCCCCTTGTTCACATCAATACAATTTTTTGCTCTGGGTCTTTGATGCCTGATATCTGATCTCATCAACACCTCATGATAACATAGGCTGGTGTGTTTCTTCCATGTGTGCTTTGTTGCTTCTCAGCTAGATGACCGCTTGTTTATCTTCAAGCCTTTAAGATCCCAGATGCTATATCTTTTGATAGCCGGACACCATCAGCTTTCTTCACCACACTTGCTTATGCACCCATTTTGTCCTCAGCGATCATGTCAGGGAAGGTGAGCATCATAGAATGCCGGGTTAGTAGAACAAAATATTCTTGCATTGAGGGGGTACTTGAGTAGATGCCCAGTTTTTGTCTGCTGTTTTAATACTTAACATATATATATATCTTTTCCCCTCTTGTTATATAAAAATATATTTACATATGTACATGTTTGTATTTAGACCTCTATAAAAATCCTTTGCCTCCTAGTTCTTTCTTCTATTCCCTTTAACTTTCTTCTTGTCCCACTATCATGCTCGGCCTTCATTCAGGTTTTGGTCGTTCTGATAGGGTTTTCAATGACTAATTTTTTTCCAGAAATAGATCACCAGGCCTTTCTTATGAGACATCTTATGGTGGGTGTGAACCACCAACCTTATGGTTAGTAGTAGAACTCGTAAACTATTTCTAATTTCCAGCAATGCCTTATGACAAGAACTGCCGATGTTATCTAAGGTGAAGTTCCCTGAATTTGGGTGGCCATTATGGTGGGTGGACCCCTTGGTTTGGAAAAGAAGAACAGAGCTTGTTCAAGAAGGAGACTCCATGTCTTCAGAGCCGGGGGCTCTGCTCTAAGGAGGTGAGTTTGGAGATGGCCGGCTGGACCTCCTGGAATCTGCTGATCGGAGGCTGAGAGGGGCGAAGGCTCCTGGACAGGTCAGGATTCAGCATGTGCTGGAGCCTGGCCACACATAGGTCAGTGGGCTCTTTGGTGTTAAGAGGGGCCAGACTGATGTGGTCCCCTGTGTTAGTCTGGGTACATTAGAGAAACAAATCCATGGAAACTCATATGCATAAGAGAGAGCTTTATATAAAGGGTAGGTACACATCAAGAAAACATCCCAACCCAGTGCTGCCCAAGCCCACAAGTCTAACATTAACCCATATGTCCAACACTAATCCACAAAGTCCTCCTCCATCTCACAAGACACACACTATGACATTGACAACAGGCGGAAAGCTGAATCAGTGAGCGTGTAAGCATCTCAGCTCTGGCAGGGTTCTTCACACGGTTGCTCCAGCACCCAGGGCTGCATCGGGGTAGGTCCTTGTGGCTTCCCTCAGTGATGTCTTACAGGAAGTGAGCCTTGCCAGTTGAAGCAGGGGAACTGGCTAAGGCAGCTCCACCCTGGTCTGACTACCAGAAAACAAGAGACCCGAGAACTCGAAAGCGAGTCTCACTGAGCCATTTATCTCTCTGCCCTTCTATTAATCCCACATGTGTTTATTGGCCAGGTTGGCACAATAAACTTTAACTGTCTCTTCCCCATTATTCCTTCCTCGCTCCCTCTATCCTTTCTCTGTCCTTCCTTCCTCCCTCTCTGTTTTGTTTTATAAAATGGAAACACACAATACATATAACTCTCTATATTAATTCCTTCCCACCCTTAAATTTCTCCATGAAAATTCTGAAGCATATCCCTCTATCTCTATTTCTATCTACGTCTACCTTTACTTCTATACCAGTTTACCCCAATAAGATACTTTATTGTATTAAATTTATATAATTGTGCTCCATCTATCAAAGAATTTGTCATTTCAGCATTTTTTTGGTGTATTCAACTCAGAGATGTGAGTTACATTCATCATGTTTTGCAACCTTCACCACTATCCTGCTCCAAATTTTCCCATCACCACTGACAGAAATTCGGTTCTCTTTTCAATACTCTATTTCTAAGTCAGTAGGCCCACCTGAGTGGGGCAAAGGGTTAACATACCAGGCTGTTGACTGAAGGTTGAAGGCCACCCAGATGTGCCTTGGAAGAAAGGCCTGGTGATCTACTTCTGAAACAAACACACAAAGCAGCAACTGAAAACCTAGGGAGCACAGGTCTCCTCTGACACACATGTGTCGCCAGGAGTCCCTAGTGGCTCGAAGGTAACCGGGTCTAAGCCAACAATCAGAGATCTACTTCATTCTTTGTAACAGCTACATAGTATTCCACAGAACGTTCTTCTGCTATAAACAATTCTACAGTAAACATCCTTGTTCATACATCTTTTGAATTGGTACTTTTATTTCAGTTGGATCAATTCCCAGAAGCAGCTCTGCTCTGGGGTCAAAGGGACTGCATCGTTTTTAACTTTAATAAATCCTGCTGAATTACTTTCAAACATGGCTGAAATAATTCACAGTTCCAGCAATAGGGTCTGAGAGGGTCTCTTTCTTCATGCCCTTGCCAACACAAGATGTTATCAATCTTTTTAATTTGGAGGTTAAGAATGGAGCTCCACTTTTGCTTTAATTTACATTTCCCTGAAAACTAATAACATTTTTTGGGGGGGGTCCTAGATTGTGCTCTATGCATTGTCTTTGTGGATGAGCGAGATGGGGAGACCACATGAGAACACAAGTTAAAGACCCTCCAGAAAGTCCACGAACTTGAAGGAGATGGGGCATGTCCCCCAGGTAAAATTTCAGGCCATGTATGGGTTCTTGGCAGTGCCTGGTGCTGTCTCATGCCTGCAGATGAAAGGATGTGATATGGCACAAACCGAGGCAGCTTCGAACATGGAATTGGGATTCCCTACTCTCTTAGTCGGATGGGCGTTTGCAGGAGGTAGTGAGCTCCTCAGTCCTGGAAAGGTGTAAGCAGCTATCAGAAGATCAGCTCATGCTTATACATCCAGGATCCACTGGTTGGCAAACAAGACGAGCATGGTCTCTACCTTTAAGGACCTCAGCGTTTAGTGAAGAAGTCTTGTGGTCCAACACAGGATTATACGTATGTGTGTTTAATTATACATGCGATCATGCTTTAACATCTGAGTCATGCGTGGGGAGGTCAGGGAAGGCTTCATTGAAGTGGGATATTTAAGATGAGCCCTGAGGAATAAGCAGGAGTCGAAAGGCAAAGGGATGGGGGGTGGGCTAGTATGAATGAAGGCTTGGTCTGGTGGTTCCGAGGCCTCTTTCTTTACAGCTGTTGGGTTGGCCAGTTGGTCATGGGCTGAGGCCATCAGAAGGAGAAGGACCTGTGGGAATAGCTTGGTAAAGACGCGGGAAGCCCAGGGAGCAGGAATCCTTGCTGGAGTGACTGATCCGCAGCATCAAGGAGCTGATGAGTGCAGGGCGAGGGGCGTGGTGGAGCAAGGGTCAGCGTGAGGTGTGAAGCCTTGGTATGAGGACAGGGTGCTGAGAGAACAGGGGGGCAGGTCAGGGGAGAAGAGATCCTGAGAGGTGCCCAAGAAAACAACGCTTTCTGCTCAATTGGGGGTCTACGAGGGCTGGTGCCCGCTGAGCCATGCCCGCTGAGAGACTGGACACTTTGATCAGACTCCACTTATTTGGGTTGCGGAGATAGCTAGCTCCCAAACTTACTGGGGCATAGGAGGACCAACCATCTCAGCGTGCCCGGGATGGAGGGGTCCCCGGGACAGCAATGTGTTTGCTTTGTTTGGGTCTGGCCTACCAAGTGCTTTAAGCTACCACGTTGGCTTTGATTTGTTATCATAGCCAGAAGCTCATGCAGCACCCAACGCATCAGACAAGAGAACCCACACCTGGGGGGCCCCCTGTGTGGTCAGGGCCACAGCCTCCTGCTGACCAGCTTGCTGAGTCTGTTGTGAAGGATGGGGGGCTGGCTCAGGGAGGGAGTGTCACTGTGTGCAGGGTGAGTGAGGAGGGGTGATCTGTTTTGTGAGAGCTGACCACTGGGGCCCACTCAAAGGTTAAGTGGAAACCAACAGTCGGAGGCACTCGGGCACCATGGCCGCTGGCCCTGCAGTCAAGAATTGGATCTCACCCGGCAGCTGGTGTTTTTTTGTGTCTGGAGGTCTTGAGGACTGCTGGCGTTGTGAGAGGGAAAGAGGGAAAGAGACCGTTGGCCGAGGAGGGAGCAGGCAGCTGCTTGGAGGAACGCTTGCAAATTCATTGCAACAGTCTCTCCCCCTGGCTCCACCTTTTCCAGCTAGGGAGATGCATTCACAGCCCTTTCCTGGTCGGATGTGCACCCGAGCCCCGAGAGGCGTCCGGACACAGAGGTGCTGATGTTCTAGAGCAGGATGGGGAATGGGCTTGAGTTGGTTCTGGTTCACAGCGACCCCTGGAGAAATCATCAGTCCCAGCCAACAGAGAAGCCGTTCCAGCCACCACATTAGGGGTGAGTTAATGAAACGCTTGCACTCATGTGTACATAAGAGAGAACTTTATATCAAGGAGTAATTGTATATTAAGAAAACATCCCAGCCCAGTCCAGACCACGACCATAGGTCCGACATTACCCCGTATGTCAATACTAGTTCATAAATTCCAGATCAAGTCTATCCAATACTAGTCTATAAATTCCTCTTTAGACTCACACAGCCATGCAATGGTGCGGAATGCAGGAAGATCACAGGCCAGTGGGTGGAAAGGCTAGTGGATCCAGTGGTGGTGGAAGCATCTCAGCGCTGGCAGGGGTCTCCATGTGGCTCCTCCACTCCAGGGCTCTGGCTCAATCAGTGTAGCTCCATGTGGCTTGTCAACAAGAATGACTCGCAGGGAGAATGTGTCTGGCCTCCAGTGAGCTATTTATCTCCCTGGCGCTTCCAAATGAGGTCATCAAGCTGCAACCTGATTGGCAGGCTAGACTCCACCTCTTCAAAAGTTGACAGGAGATTATGTAACTGCCACACTTAGCCAGTATGGCCCAAGAAAGTGATAAATATCTCAACGGCTCTTGGCATCAAAAAGGCTCCCCACTCCTGTCCAGGCTCTGAGAGTTAGAGAGGTGCTGACTTGTGAGGTTCCACAGCTGGGAAGCGAGGTGGCAGGACACATTGCCCAGAATCCAGCCTCATTCCTCAGCTACAAGACCCTGAGGTTTGAATTTAGGTGAGTTTCAGGAGGGTGACTCATTTGCTTTGTTTGTGGATGGGAGAGACAGTTTCTGCAGCATGCATTGCTTCTGCGAAGGGCTGTCTCAGGTTGCGTACCCAGGGGCTGACTCTGAGCAGGCACAATGCTTCTTAGAGGAGCCTGGCTGCACCAGGGCGGAATTCTAAACTTCCCTATGGAAGGCCTGGGTTTGAGCCCCGGCCAGTGCACCTTAGCACGGTCTGTTTGTCTGTGGTGGTTTGCATGTTGCCAGTTAGCTTGTGCAGAACTTCCAGAACAAGGCAGATGAAGAAGAAAGGCCTGGAGTTCTTCCTTTGAAGATCTGCCAGTGAATGGGCCCTGGGTCACAAAGGTGCGGAGGCAGGCAGGAAGCCATTTAGGGTGCGTAGGGTCACTCTGCAAGGAGGCCTGCTGGCGTGCGGTGGTAACACGTTCAGCTGCTAATAGCAAGGTCAGCAGTTCGAAACCATCAGCAGCTCCTCGGGAGAAAGACAGGAGTTTCTACTCTCGGAAAGCGTTGCAGTCTGGGAAACGCACCAGGGCAGCCCTTTCCTGTCCTATAGGGTCGCTATGGGCTGGCACCACTTGACAGCAGTGAATTGAGTTCGTGGCAGCTTAAGACAACATTCTTGGGAAGGGAGGGAGGAAGGAGTAGGACTGGACAGAGCCCGCGGGGCACTCAAACACGCAGGTTCCGGCTCATCTTTGGAACTTTTCAGGATGACCTGGGGCAGACAGAGAAGCAGAGCTAGGTTGAGGACGCCGAAGGCCCTGGTTTGGTTCACGGTAAAGGACACCCTAAGACGCAGGACCAGCTACCTACTTTGTGGGACTGAGCACAAAGTGAACGTTCAGGAAGTATTCAGAGTTTAGCCAGTGGGCAGACAGGACAGGGCCGACCAAGGAGTGATGAGGAAGGGCCTTGAGTCGGAGAGGAGAACTGGGCACAGAACTCACCGGAGGGAAGCCGCCCCGCCTTCCTCTTCCCTCCTCAGCCGAGGGATGAGTCCATGCATGCGAGGAGGGCTGCCTATCTTTCCAAGCCTGAACTTGGACCCTTCTCATTGAGGTCTGCCTTGGGAGAAGCCCTTTGTCGTTCAAGGCTCCGGCAGAAAGTGGCAGACAGTTTCCTCTTTTCCCCACAGCAGGGCCATTGGGGTTTGCCTGGGGCACCTTCTTTTCTCAGATCCTTGGTCAGACTCAAAGCCTCTCCCAGGCAAGAGGCAAGCCTCAAAACACCTTTCCAGTGGAGAGAAGCAGGAAAGGTTTGCCTGGGAAGCCGGGGGCAGATTCCTGGTGCAGTATTGTCTTGCAAAAGTGGCCTTCTGCTTATAGGACAGACAGAACTATTGCAAGGGAAGGGAGAAGCCATAGTTCTTAGCCAGCAGACAGGAGTCGCCCGGACCTACCAAGTGGCTGAAAGGAGATCTCTACTCGGACCTGATTCTCACCCTGCTTGCCCATAGATCCCTTGAGAACTCAGGACGCAAAAACCAAAAGGTTGGAGGTTTAAGTCCACCCTGACATCTAGCAAGAAAGGTCTGGCTATCTCCTTCTGTAAATGACTCCCTGGAAGCCCTGGGAGCACAGGTCCCCTCGGACTTCTCTGGGTGGCCATGAGCTGGAAATTTAATGGGGCTAGGGTGGTAGAATTCACATTTCTAACAAGTTTCTAGGTGATACCGATCTTACTGGTTGGGGGACCACCTTTTGAGAACTGCTGACCTAGAGGCCTCATTGGTTGGGTGCAGTGAATGGATAGCTTGCTAATCCTGTAAGGTGCCTGGCACCTTTCCGAATGCAGGGCCATGTAAATAAGGCACATGGAAGCCTTCTCAGGGGGATTGGTTTGTGTTGTCAACCCTGTGGGCTTACAATGCACCGTCCCCGAGGCAGAAGGGGGATTTCACTACCACTGAGAAGGAAGAGCCAGGAGTGGAGCATCTTTGGGGTCCAAGATCCCTGTGCTGATCCTCTTCAATCCTGGAGGCAGCGAGCGGTCACACAAGAGACAGCAAGGGACTGTGAGCAGCAGCAGCAGCAGCCGAGAAAGGGTGGCAATGGAGGCGTCAGAACCAAGAGGCAAGCTCCAGGCAGGAGGCTTCCTGGAGGAGTGGGATGCCTCTGGGCATTTAATGGGCAGAGCTAACAGAACTTTGTAACACTTGTCTGAGGAGGGCAGAGGTCAGAATGCCACAGAGCCCGAGGCCAGAGAAGCATGGTTGCAGGCACTGGTGAGAAGAGGCTCACTTGACTGAAGAACTGTATCCTGAATCATTTCTGATCATGAATTGTAACAGGTGACCTCCCTAGTCCCCTCCATCCTTGTGAGTATTGCCTGTGAGCTCTGTGTGGACATTGCAATGATTCTCGCACCCAGAGAGGGAGAGTGCACCCTGGGAGGGACAGTCGGTGTCCGCCTTGGTAAAGGGCTGGAGGAAGGAGGCGTGTGTGACCCACCAGCTCCTAGGAATTGGTCCTGGGCAGCCGCTGCTGATCTAGATTCTCCTCCTCACGCCGGAAGTTAGAGGAGGCCGGTTGACACCACCATGACATTGTTTTGCAATTGCCCAGTCCTATAGGCAGAGCCTGCTTACCAGGAGACAAGTCCTCTCCGGGCAGGAGCAGGACCAGGCCACGCTGGATGGGCACTGCTTTATATGAACTCATTTAATCCCCGTTGGAGCCTCAGGAGGTGGATAGTCTCAGTCTCCTCTATTGTGCAGGTGAGGAAACACAGGCACAGAGAGAAACTGCTTGCCGCACAGCCAGGAAACAGCAGACGGGCCCCCAGCCTGGCGGCCTGGCTGCACAGTCCGTGCTGACCCACAAACTCCCCTCTGCCTCCTGGTGTGGAAGGTGAACAGGCTCGGAGTCAGCTCGACTTGAATAGCAGTCCCTGCGCCACCACTTCCCGCCTCTATGACCTTCAGCCCATGAGCCAGCTTCTCTAAGGCTCAGTATCCAGGGGTGTGAAGCGGGGAGCTAAGGGGTGCCAGCGGGATGGGGGTTTAGAGGTGATGAGCATCATGGGCTGGGGGGAAGGGGCTGGCCTAGCTCACTGCCATCGTGTGGATTCCAACTCATAGCGACCCCATAGGACAGAGTAGAGCTGCCCCTGTGAGTTTCCCAGCCGGTCACTCTTTACGGGAGTAGAAAGCCCCATCCTTCTCCTGTGGAGCGGCTGGGGGCCTCGAACCGCTCATCGTAGCCCCATGGGTAAGCACTGCACCATCAAGGCTCCTTGGGTTGGTATATAGCAGGCATTTAATAAGCGGTCATCATGCTATCAGGAGAGACCAGATGCTGAAAAAGGGGATCATCATGCTTAACAAAGCAGGAGGTCAGCAGAAACGAGGAAGACACCCCCCACCCCCCGACCCTCAGAGGAGAGGAGCCGACCCAGTGGCTGCAGTGCAGGGCTCCATCAGAGCGATTGTGCGGGCGGTGCAGGGTCGGGCAGGGTTTCGTGCTGCCGGGCACACGGCTGGAATGGACTGGCTGGCTGACACCCAAGGGCAACAGAAGCAACGCCTGTCACTGTGACTGAGAATGCTGGGGCGCACCCACCTGAACGCACAGGTCTCTCCTCTGCCAAGGCCTGGGAACAGCCGGTGTCTCCTCCCCTTCCTTCTCCTCCGCCCTCCTCTAACTGCAAATCTCGAGATGACAGTGTGCCTTCTGGATTTAAAGCAGACATGGGAGCCCTTGGTCCAGGCCCAGGAAGACTCCTAGGGAAGAAGCTGTCTCTTTAGGGGGCTGAGAAGACACCGTTCCTGACTAGACTCAGAGCTCAGTAGCGTTGTCGAGGTAAGCATTTCCTTGCAGGGTGAGGAGCACAGGCAGGTTTGGCTTCAGGTGCGACCGGATTCAAACCCAGGAGTCACGGGCAGTAACAAAGGCGCCCTTGTGGAGGGGCTGGGCCTCAGCCGTCCCGGCCTTCGCTCTGTGCAACAG
This sequence comes from Echinops telfairi, assembly GCF_000313985.2. Classification (NCBI taxonomy): domain Eukaryota; kingdom Metazoa; phylum Chordata; class Mammalia; order Afrosoricida; family Tenrecidae; genus Echinops; species Echinops telfairi. The sequence continues at coordinate 23,027,019 of NW_022105908.1, read as the reverse complement.
CTGCCCTTGAGCTCTGGCAGCCCGGGCTCGGTGCGGGAGGGACCTGTCTCTGGGGACCCTGCCAGAGAACCAGCCTGGGAGCCCTCGGCAAGCCTGTCCCTCAGAGACGGGCAGGTGCGAGACATTGCACTAGACCGTGGGCTGCTGAGTGCGTCTGACAGCCTCGCAGGGTGCTCCTTGGTCATGTTCTGAGGCTTTAGCGATGGCATTCCCTAGGACACAGTAGAGAGTGTGTAGATTTTGGAACCTGATACCTGGCTTCGGACCCCAGATTGGACACACCCTGAGTCCTTCCGCTTACCAGGCACCAGGCATCTGTGCGGGATGTTTACATAGAGCAATGCCGTATGATATAGGTGCTACTAAATATTATCTCTCGTTTGGAAATGAGGAAATGCACTAAGAAGTTGGGTAACTGGTCAAAGGCCACACAGCGAGCTAGTGGCATTTGAATGGGAATTGGGATTCCAGTTGGGATTCAGGTGGGTTGTAGAGGGTTAGCAGCAGGGTTTAGCTAGGATCTTTCTAAGAACATTCTGTGTTTGCACTCATTGAATCTCACAGCAGCCCTGTGAAGCAGGGTTGGTTCTTATCCCCACTTTACAGATAAGGACATCGAGTCTCAGAGAATGACTGTGGCTTTTCCAAAAGCACAAGGGAAGCAGTATAGCCCGCTTGCAAGTTGGAGGGATCTGCAGTTAGATTGGCCAGGGATCAAGGATAGCGTGGCCATTTACTGCCGTGTGAGCCAACTCATCCACTTAATGCCTGTGGTCCAGTGCGGAGTGGGGCTAATCAACTGTAAGGACTGGGGGGCTGGTGGTGGTGGTGGTGGTGGTGGTGGTGTGTGTGTGTGTGTGTGTAAAGCAACAGAGTATCTAGCACTTACTAAGGGCCCTGGTGGCCCACTAGGTTCGTTGTTGGGCTGCTAACCTACAGCAGCTTGAATTCATCAGCTACTTTGTGGGAGAAAGACGAGGCAGCCTGTTTCTGTGAAGATTGACAGCCTCAGAAACATGACAGGGCAGCTCTACTGTGTCCTGTAGGCCCTCCAGCAGTCGGACTAGACTGGGAGGCAGTGAGTTTGTTTTTAGGATGAGCACTTACTATGGAACAGCCACCATAATAGGCACGGAATTCCCTACCATCAAAAACAGTGCTTCTCCACCTTCCTAACGCCGCGACCCTTTCCTGCACTTCATATTGTGGTGACACCCCAACCATAAAATTATTTTCGTTGCTACTTCATCACTGTCACTTTGCTACTGTTATGAATCTGGTAACCCCTGGGAAAGGGTTTTTCAACCCCCAAAGGGGTGCAACCCACAGGTTGAGAACCGCTGGTCTAAAACCTTCACAGTAAGCCCTTGATTCTGCTACTGGTTCCATATGCATGGAGGAGGCACGGAGAAGCTAAGCCATCTCCCTGAGGCCACACGGATGGCAAGTGGGAGAGAGGGCGTTAGACCCAAGACCAGAGGTTCTCAACCTGTGGGTGGCGACCCCTTTGGGGGGGGTCGCGTGACCATTTCACAGGGGTCGCCTAATACATCCTGCATATCAGATATTTACATTAAAATTCATAACAGTAGAAAAATGACAGTGATGAAGTAGCAACAAAAATAATGGTATGGTTGGGGGGGTGGGGTCACCACCACATGAGGAACTGTAGGAAAGGGTCGTGGTGTTAGGAAGGTGGAGAACCACTGCTCTAGACAGCCCGGGCAGCTCCAGAATCTCTCTCTCCCCCTCTGTGCCTGAGTGTGTAATTAGTTCATAGAATGAGCTTGGAGTGGGTAGGCCCCAGGCAAAAAATAATTTAACTCTGTCCCATTAATCCACTCTCTTGAATAATTCTTTCCTGTTCCCAGATGAAATCTTCATTAGATCCTTAGTTTTTCTGGTCACTCCTAGGGATTAATGGAGTCTTATCTTTTTCTCCCTGCCCCCCTTTCTGGTTAGGTCTTCTGTATTCTTGGATCATTGTCTCATCCAATTCACAACCAACATTTTCCTCTTCCCATTTCACTCTGAACTTGGGGTTGCTCCAGGCTGGAGCCTCCTGTGATGGAGATGGGGGATCATGGGTGGGGATCTCTGGTATTTCCACCTTGTGCTTCTGTACCCCTTCTCCTCTGCCCCTCCTAGGTGGCCTCTGGCTTCCCCAGGGGGAGGAGAAGAAAGTAGTCAGGATTCATGTGACTGCTTGCTTACTGCCTGGGCTAACGCCATCATCATGGTTTACGAACGAGATGACCCCAACTAACTTACTTAGCATCTATGGTCCTGAGTGGGCATAATGATCGCTTAGGGACTGAAGGGGGTGGGTAACAGGATCTATCACTTGCTATGGGACAACCTTTTGATAGGCACTGGATTCTTTACAATAATCCCGTGACTCTACTACTCGTTCCGTGTTCACAGATGGGCACAGAGAAGTTAGGCAGGCTGAGGGCCCTGCAGTCCAAAGGCTGAGTCCACATTCTCTCAAGGGACACTTTGGGCAGAAACCTGGCTACCTCTGATTGCAGTTCCCTGGAATGGCTGGTGGCTCCTGCTTCCTAAATCCCCCTCCCTCATGCCTTCTCCCTGCTCACGCCTCCACTTTCTCAGATGTGATCGATCCATCTTCCCTAGGGTGGGTCTCTGGGGCAAAGGCCCTTTGGGGGAACTTCTTGCTGGAAGGATGGAGGACCCACAGCCTGTTGGGTCAAGCCTTCGAGTTCCCTGTTCTCATGGAAGCGGAAACCTAGCAGCCACCCCTTCTGGCTCCGTTATCTTTTTAACCATCGTGGGAACCTTCTTTTTGGTGTCAGTGAGCACTGAGTCTCGGGTGGATCCTGCAGATTCCAGACGCCCAGGCCAAGCTTGTCTTAAAACTCTTCATTTGACTCAAGATAACTGGAGTCAACTCTTTGTAACTCCTTCACTGCAGCCTGCCACAGAGCCACCCTTCCTCTGAATTAAAAACCCCAAACACACTGCCATCCAATTGATCTTCACCCAGAGTGACCCATGACCCTCTGAGGTAGTTATTGCGCCAACCTGGCCGATAAACACATGTGGGGTTCATTGAAGGGCGGAGGGATAAATGACTCAGGGAGCCTCACCTTTTGAGTTCTTGGGTCTCTTGCTTTGTGATGGTCAGACCAGGGTGCAGCTGCCTTAGCCAGTTCCCTGCTTCAGCTGGCAAAGCTCACTTCCTGCAAGACATCCCCGAGAAGCCCCATGGGCCTACCCCGATGCAGCCCTGGGTGCTGGAACAGTTGTGTGGAGACCTCTGCCAGTGCTGAGATGTTTACACGTTCACTGATTCAGCTTTCCGGCAGTCAGCATCATAATGTGTGTTTTGTGAGATGGAGGAGGACTTTGTGATTGGTATCAGACATATGGCCTAATGTTGGACTTGTGGGCTTGGGTAGAACTGGGTTGGGAAGTTTTCTTGATGTGTACTTAACCTTAAAACTTTCTCTTATACATGAGTTTCCATGGATTTGTTCCTCTAAAGTACCCAGACTAACACACCTTCTATGCGTTTCTGAGACTGTAACACTGTAGCTGTTTACAAGAGCAGAAACCCCTGTTTTACTCCTGTGGAGCACCTGGTGGTTTCGAACTGCCAACCTTGTGGATAACAGCCCAACACTTAACTACTATACCACCAGGGATCCTAGGCCATTTATATAACCCAGTTCCTATTAGTTACCAGACCGTGAATACAATTGTTCCCTTTTCCTAAGCAGGGCCCTGCAGCTGTTTCTTTGTTGCTCAAGTAGCTCTAAGGAGAAATGATTTCTCCTGGGTGAGGTCGATTTAGGGGCCAGGTGCAGCACTTTTTTGGAGATGTTCGCTGGGGAACTACAAGAAGCAGGTAGGTCAGGGACCTTCTGTTTTTGATGTGCTTTGAGGCCTTGGGAATGTCCCTTATCTTCTTGGAACCACATTTCCTCATTTGCAAATTGGAAATGATGATTCCCTCCCCAGAGAATCTAGCGGGGCTGCTGCAAGGACCCTGTGAGACAATGGGACCGACGAGGCGCAATTATTCCTCGGTGCTTCTTACTGGAGGTGCTTGAGCAAGTCAATTCATGTCTCAACTTCGGAGACTTAAAAGAACCCTTCAACTGTCAGTGACCAAACGCCTCTCCTCCATGCCTGAGCCACAAGGAGGCTTCCTACACTCCGCATGAGCATGTGGAACCCGACCCGTGTATGACTTCTCTCCCCAGGGGGTCCCGGGTTTCACCTCTGTCCAAATCCACTTGGGCCAGGGACAGCATCATGGGGTGCCCACATTCACGTGCAGGTTAGGCAACTCTAGCCACAGGGATTGACTTGGGTCCCCCAAAGATAGGCTGAAATCCAGACCTTTGTATTTATGAAGGTGACGCTGTTTGGGTCCCTTTTTGAAGATATTACCAGTTAAGTCGGACTGCAGGAGGGTGGGTCCTAATCCTAATCCCTTCTAAGTGGCTTCTTGTCAAAGAGGAGGACAGACCTGGAGAAAAAGGCTCACACGCGGGGAAGGAGTCATATGAAGGTAAGTCTACAAGCAGCAGAGCAGTGCCAAGCAGTTCTGGAAGCCACGAGAAGCTAGGAGAAGGGCGTGGAGCAGTTAGTGCTTCTCTTGAGGTTCCCAGAGAGAATCAACATGCTGGCACTCCGCATCCAGGCTCCTAGCCTCTCAGACTGCGGGGACATCAATGGATGTTCTTCAAAGCCACACCCCTGAAAGAATTTTTGTTATGGCTGCCCCACAAGACTAAGGAACCAGGGACGGCTTCTGACTCAGTGCCTGGCATCGCCTAGTGGCACTCAGAGAATGGCCCTGGCCATTAGTAATCTTGTGACTTTTATTACAAGAAAGGCAGAGTCTAGGTTATTCTTATCCAGGGAGGGATGTGGAGTTGGGAGCTCCCGGCATCTGTCTCTTCTCTTTTCTATCGCCCCCCCTCAGGGCAGCCGTGGTCCATCCAACAAAGCTGGCAGGGGCTCAGCCTGTGCTTGTCTGCACCGCGTGGAGGTGCAGAGGTGGAGGAGGTGGAGAAGGATGCATCCCACTGGGCCAGCATATATTAATTTATAAAGCACCTTCATCCATTGTCTATCTTTTCCCTCATGTTGTTGTTGTGTGTCCTTGAATTGATTACAGCTCCTCGGGTCCCCACGGCAGAGCAGAACTTCCCCATAGGGTTTCCCAGCTGGGAATCTTTAGGGGAGGGGATTGCTAGGTCTTTTCTCCTGGGGAGGTGTGTTAGGTTTGAACTGCCTACCTGTCAGTTAGCAGTTGAGCACTTCACTACAGCGTCACCAGCTGTTGCTGTTAGGTGCTGGGGAGTCCTTCCTGGCCCAGAGTGACCCCATGTCCAACAGAACCAAACCCTGCCCAGATAGACCCACGTCCTCACATTTGTTCTTACGTTTGAGCCCATCGAGGCAGCCACGGTGTCGATCCACTTTTGTCGAAGGCCTTCCTCTTATTGCTGTCTCTCTGCCTGGATCCTGCAAGTGGAGGAGAGCCACAGCCTCCGAGGTGTCATAGGTAAGAGTATAGCCCCCTTTGCTGTTTCAAGGTGCTACAATGAAGGTGTGGGGGAGACCTGGCCCTCACACTGTCATAGGCCCAGCAAGCGCCATTGTACGGTTAAAATGTATCAAGATTATAGTAAAGTCACAGAGAATAATAGAGATAGGAGAGAGAGTAAAGCAAAGAAGTCAGCCACATCTCATGGTAGCATGCTCATCTCCTGGATGGGCATGAGCTCAATAGCCAGGTCCGAGCACAGCTCGGGCTGAGAGGGCAGGAGGGTCTCTATTTCTGGCCAAGGCCCATATATACTTAGGGGTGTGATTCCAAGTAACTACGCATCACAGGAAGGGGCTGTACAACAGGCATAAGCGTGGCAGGAAGGGGATGAGCTAGGGGTGTACACATAATAGGAAAGGGAGGGACTAGGGGTTTACATGTGACAAGATGGGTAGACCCTAGACTCAATATGGCACCCTAACCTTGGTCACCCTTGAGTGGGCTTTGCCTTCCTGGGCTCTCCTTCAGGGAAACAATCTACTTTCCTTATTAGAAGGGAGTGGGCCCTTCTTAGGGTGGGATAGACTATACAGTGTGATTGCTCTAGGTGGCTGACAACCCCCAGGGAGAATAACCTCTGACCTGGTTTTGTTGACCTCCAAGTGTATAGTCGTTTACCATGTGTAGCAAGCAGGTCTTAGGTTTGGCATATATTTGGGGGAGACAAACTTGGGAGAAATCCCACATGAAGGGTTGTTTGTTACTGCAGCACAGCTTAGAGAAAACTGCCTGTAATAGGTGGTTAGTTCTAGAAGCAGGGAGACCAGAAGAGTCGATGACAGTTTGACCGAGCTTGGGTTGGGGACCTGGGAGGTGACATGGAGAGAACCTGATGTCTCTGGGTTTATGGGGCTGGACGGGAAAGGAGCAGTTGTTAAGGGGACTCCAGAAATCTGCGTCCTCATCCTGAAGACAGTGAGGTGTCATGAAAGCGGACGAGAAAGAGTGCCACCTTCTGGAGCAACCAGGACAGGCACAGGACAGTGGGCATCTGGTCAGGCTGATGCACAGAGATGGACCAACCTGAGTGTAGGGAAGGTGACACCCATCAAGAAAACGCTAGAGGAGGTCTTTGCAGAGAAGGGTGGAGACAGACCTTTAGCAGGCAGGACCGACAGTGGTCAGGAGATAAGAGGAGATCCCAACACTTGTTGCTAGGTGCCATTGAATCCATTCTGACTCATAGGGACCAGAGGTACAACACAACAAAATACTGCCCGGTCCTGCACTGTTCCTCACAGTTGCTGATACACGTGAGCCCACTGTTGGAGCCGCTGTGTTATCCTTCTCTCAAGGGCCTTCCTCTTTTGCGGTGACCCCCACTTTCCAAGCACGATGTCCTCCTTTTCCTCCTGCTTACAGTCCAAAGGCTGCGAGACAAAGATCTCTCCATCCTGGCTTCTAAGAAGCGTTCTGGTCATACTTCTTCCAAGACAGATTTGTTTGTTCTTCTGGAAATCCATGGTGTTTTCAATATCCTTCCCCGCAACCATAATTCAAATGCATTGCTTCCTCTTTGGTCTTTCACGAGACCTTCAGCTCCTTGAGGGCTACAGCATTTGTTTTGTACCATCCTCCATGTACAGTGCTTAGATAAGTGCCCAACACACAGTAGGTCCTCAGGAAATACTGGTTGGTTGAGTGACTGGAGAGACCTGGCCACAGCATCCTGAGCTAGGGCTAAGGTCACTAGAACTGAGCCCCTTCAGCCCAAAGCAGGCCCGTCGGCAGCTGAGGACGCACCCCAAGCAAGCCTTCTAGCTCTCCTTCAGTCCCATCCCTCCTGGGCTCCCCAGGTTGCCGCATGGACCCTTCCTTGTGTGGACAGAGGTGTTATTAGATCAAGGCAATCTTGAAAGTAATCCAGGGAGCACCGGCCTTGGCAAGCTACAATTTCAGGCACCAGGGCCCTGCGCTCAATATCTGAAAGGGTGACCTTCACCACTTCCCCCGATAGCTGCTGCAGTTGCTGCCACGGAATCCAATTTCAAATAATATCATTTCCTTGAATATCGCTGTCTCCATCTCTGTCTAATTTTTATCCCTGGTGTTTCTCCATGCTTCTGTTGACAACATCGCAGTTCTCCGGGACGGTCATAAATAGAGTCACGGCACCGCAGATTGTCTTCCCAGGGGTGATCAGTGCAGTCGAACAGAAATCCTCTCAGTACAGGAAAACATGTTTTCATTTTTATTGTTGAAAAATGCATGCAAAAATTTCCATAATACAAAGCGCTTGTTATTAGCCAGTAACTTTTATGATGAGTTTTCTTCTTCTTCTTCTTGTCTTCCCTAGCAAACCAATAAGAGTGTTGTCCAAGGTGGAACAAAGGATGATCAGACCAAGGTCAAGGGGAGAGTTGTCGCTGGAGCTTGTCTCCGGCTGAGCGAATGGAGGGGACTCTTAGGAGCGCATTCCTTAGGGTGATAACCTGCAACCCAGATGCTAATCTGGGTTCTACCCCTGAGTCTGGGTCGGGGCTGGGCCTCCGTGTGTTCTCACCTGTGAGGTGAGGTCCTTTTGGGAATGGGCCTTCTCGCTGGTTGCTGGTGGGGGTGAGACTCGGTCGGTGGTACTTTTGAAGGGTGTTTGGCACTATGCAGTGGAGGTGAAAGTGCGTCATAGCTCCCAATCCAGCACTTCCTGTTGCTCTGTTGCTGCCTGGGGCAAAATTGCACACTGGGCCATGGTGTTGACGGCACCCTCAATGGTCAGGGAAAACGTTTGGAAACCACTTCCTTTTCAGCCTACCAGCGGGGTGAGTCAATAAAAGTGGTATCTTTCTATGACGGGACACTACCTACAGCAATTCAGGTCTGCGTGTCGAAAATGGCTTACTTTTGGCCACTTACTTGAAGGTTGGTTATTCAGACCCAACCTGGTGGCTGTTCTTTGGTAACCCAGCGAGTGAGGCCTGGGACTCTCATGTCTGTGAAGATCGCAGCCAAGCAAACCTCGTGGAGCAGCTCTGCTCTGTAACACGTGCGATCGATTGCCCTGGGTTGGAACGGACGCAACAGCCATGGATTTGCCTGTTAGCCGCAGCCACGAGAAGGAATGTGCTAGATACACACAGTGGCATGGGAGGGTCTGAGGACCATCATGTCATCGTGTGGAGTGAGAAAAGCCGGTTGCAGAGAGCACAGTCAGACATTATATAGAATATTCCCCGCCCTTATGCAAATCAGCACTCAGGGAAAACACTGTATATTCCCATGGATCCTGGTGTCTCTACCCAACCCAACTGACTGCCATTGAGTCAATGCTGACTCAGAGTGACCCCTGGGGGTTGCTGAGACTACAACTGTTTACAGAGTAGAAAGCCCAGTTTTTCCCCCTCAGAGCTCCTGGTGGTTTCGAACTGCTGACCATTCGGATCACAACCCAATGAGTAACCACTATCCCACCAGGTCTATACAAATGTATAAAAATTGGAGTGGAAGGATTCATATCCAATTCGTGACAGTGGCTGCCTTGGCCAGTGGAAGGGGAACACAGCTGGAACGGGATGGACAGGAACTCTGAATCTGGCTGCAGTGTTTTATTTATATATTTTTGGTTAAACAAACATAAAGCAAACGACACTAGCGAATTGTCAATTCTGGGTGCATCTAGACGTTGGTTGTATTTTGTTTTGAATTCCTGGTTCTTTTTCATTTCTCAGAAAACTAAAAAACGGCAGTCTCTGCTTAGAAAGAACGTAACAGGGGCTCACAGGGAGAACAGGGTGGTCCAGTGTGCCAGGCCGTTGGGTGTGGGTGTGGGTCGGTTCGGGGAGGGTTTCATGTCCCCTAGGAGTCCTTGTCAGGGACTCAGCCCTCTATGGAGCACCTGTTCGTCTGCCCAACCATCGATGCCGGGTCTTCGTTCCTGTGCTGCAGGCACACACAGCACAGGTAGCTGATCAAAAGCACAGGCTTTTAGCGTCTCCTCACTCAGGAGACTAAAAGCCCACATTCAGGTGTGGCTTCGGGGGAGGTGATTCCTTGTCTAATCCGCTTCTGGTGGGTGCAATCAATCCTTGGCTAATACAATCCTGTTGTCTGCCTTCCTCTGTTCTTTACATGTGACTTGGGGTCTGTCTCGCTCTTTCACTAGCCGGTGGAGGGCCCCTCCATCAGGGTTTCCAAGCCAAACCAAACTCACTGTCGTGGACCCAGTGCTGACTTACAGGGTTGCTGAGATGGTAACTGTTTATAGGGTAGAAAGCCCAGGGTTTGTCCCTCAGGGCTTCTGAGGGTTTCGAACTACAGACCATGTAGGTTGTAGCCCAATGCATAACCACGACACCACCAGGACTCAGTCTCGTTCATATGATAAAAGCAAACTTCTTCCAAATAGGCCATATTCAGGGGTGAGGATGTCAGCTCGTGTTTTGGGGAGAGGGCACCAGCCCTCCATGAAGGCATGTGAGCACAAGAGACGGGCCACGGAGCAGGTTGCTGAGTGCAAGGGCAGGGTGCTCTGTGGACAGAATGAGGCGGCAGGCAGAGGGAGAGAGTTTGAAGGCTCCATTGGGGTTGTCCAAGGTGAGAGAAGAGAGGAGGTGGGCAGAAGACAGGCTAGGTATGGGCCTCATGCAGATAAAGGGATGCAGGTAGAAGAGCGCGATGCTGTACAAAACAGTTCAGACTCCAGGTGGGAGGGCCAGGGAACCAACCGGAGGCTCTGGGAGCCTTCCTCTGGGGCCTAGAAGCTGGGAGGAGTGATTTATCCACGTGAACATCTGTCGGTGAGGATGGCTGAACTGGAGCAATTTAACAACGGTAGAGGCGTGGGATTGACAGCAGACATGATGATGATAATGATATTGATAAGGAGAAGGATAAAGATAGTGAGTTAGTTTATTGTGCCAACCTGGCCGAGAACACATGGGGTTAATTGAAGGGCAGAGAGATAAATAGCTCGGGGAGCCTCGCCTTTCTAGTTCTCAGGTCTCTTGCTTTGTGATGGTTGGAC
>NW_022105908.1:23009580-23014954 GCF_000313985.2 Echinops telfairi | reverse complement strand
GCCCAGCTTGTTGGCACGATAGGATCTCAGCCCCAAGGCCTCGCCACCCTGAGCCCCTGAGCAGCTCATTATCTTCCAGAGTCCGTCAGTGACCAGTGTGACTTCTCCCACTGTTGCCCCTCTCCCGGTGGGAAGTAGGGGAAAATTCTCCCAGCCTCCCACATCTGGGGACCTTCTGCGTCCATGACTTCACAGCAACACTCTCCGCACCTTCCCACTGCTCTCCGCGCCTTCCCACTGTCTCTCCGTTCCCTCTGTCTCCTGTGCAGGCCCAGAGATGGAAGTACAAAGCCGGCCTTTGTTGGCCCCCAAGGACATCTTCTTCGACGAGGCCCAGTAGAGCAGCACTTGTGGATGTTTTATGGGTCATGTTTTAAAAATTACACCCAAATTAAATTTGTGCTGATTTAATTAGAGGATGTAAGCTGAGGGATTTTTTCCCTTTTTATTGCTTCTGCTGCTGGGTCCCGAGCAAATGGCTGCTTTCGGGAATTGCTCTTCTCACCACTAACAGATCAGCGGCAGGCCCGGGGCCTCCCTTGTCCACTTTTGGAAGGAGGAGGTTAAACCTGGACATGTCCTTTCAGCTCTCAAGAGTTCATGCACCACTGCTTAGAGTTCTCGAGGCAAACAGAGCCAGTGACTACCTCTCTCTCCATATCTATCAGTCTGTCTATCTGTCTATGTATCTATCAATCAGACTATTTATTAATTAAAAAGAGGAAGGCCCGCAAGGAGATGGATGGACGCAGTGGCTGCAGCAATGGGCTCAGGCACAGGAACGATTGTGAGGATGGCGCAGGACCGGACAGTGCTTCTTCCTGTGGTACCAGGGGTTATTATGAGTCATGGCACCGGACAACAACAACATCAACTATAATCATTGGTCCTGCTCTTTTAGAGAAAACTCAGACGATGGTCACGGTGATGCTGATGCCATGGCAACACTGCTGACAATAATCTAAGACCTTCTTCCTACCAACGCACACAGTGATTGTCCTGACTCTCCGACTACCTGGGTCTACAAACCAACCAGTAAGTTAAAGAATAAAAACCGCTCAAGGGAAAAACAAAACAAAAACAGCAAGTGTATCTCTCAGCACAAAATGGGATTTGTAAAGTCTCCAAGGGAACGTTTTCATTCAAATACCACTGTTCCATCTGAATATTTAAAAATATCTTCTGACCGAGCATATCTATTTTCAGTTCCTCGGAATTAAAAGCAGAGAACAAAATTAGACCAACAACTGGTTTCACTGGCAGGTCACCGCTCAGTGTCCCAGGCTCCAGTCTATCCTCCTGGGCGGAAGAGGGGCTTGCTCACTGGAAGCCATGCTCTTGGGACCTACGAAGTCCTGGAGTCCAAGAAGATTCTTCCATTTGGACCTCTGTTGGCTAGAGCCCATGATGAGATGTTGTAGCTCAGGATTCTGATGTCAGCCTTGGACGACGGTGCCAAGGATGGAGAGAACGTCCCACCAGCACTGACACAACCCCCCTGGCAGCCAGCAGATGGACAGACAGGGATGCCTACCCTCCTACGACTCTGGTTTGGAACGTGCATTTGGTTCTTCCTGATACTGCCCCGACTTAGGTATTTTACAGGTGGGAAAGTTGAGGCTGGGGGAGGACATCGGAATTGTTCCAGGTCACACAGCAAACGAGTAACTGGCATGTGGACCTCAATCTCCTGCTCCCCTACCTCTTACCTGCTGTTGGTGTCACATAAGTTAGCACTCGGAAAGTAAATGGATACAGAAGCTAAGGCTTTACATTTTATACCTCTATGGGTCAAGCTATATGCTAGGTGCTCTAGGAAATGCGGGTGAATGACATAATGATGGAGTCCAGGCCATTCCCAGAGTGAATTGTTCCCTGCCTCCCATCCACAAAATCAGTGGAGAGTAAGGATGAGACACCCTATCCCTCAGCAAGCCCTCCGTGGTACTCCCCTCCCCACTTCACTGCAATCCCCACAGGATTTTACGTGAACCTCTCTAAGCATGAACCCCCTTTCTTTGTATGAAGACTTTCATGCACACGTTTTATCTCCACAAGTCATGGACTATGGACTTCATGAGTACAGACCTCTATTTTATACATGGTCCTTAGCAGGGCCGGGAGTAAGTGTAGTAATGTGCCCAGTAAGGGAAGGACAAGCAAGGGGATGAGAGGGCACCCGGATGATGAATGACCCCCTCCTCTGTGATAGTTAGGTGTTGAGTCAATTTGACGGGGTCAGGATTCTTGGGGGGGTTGGCAGTCAAGTAACCCTCCAAATGTGACTGTTGTTAGGTGCCATCGAGTAGGTTCTGACTCACAGTGACCCGATGTACAACTGAACAGAACACCGCCCTGCCCGGTGCCATCCCCACCGTCGTTCTGATATTGGATACCACCGTTGCAACTGTATGTCAGTCCATCTTCTCAAGCGCCTTCCTTTTTCTGCTGCTTCTCCACCGTACCAAGCATGATGTCCTTCTCCAGGGACTGGTCTCTCCCGATAACACGTCCAAAGTCTGTGGGACAAACCTTGCCAGTCTTGCCTCTAAGGAGCATTCTGCCTCTACTTCCAAGACAGATCTATTGTTCTTTTGGCAGTCCACGGTACTTTCAATAGTCTTCACCAACACCATCGTTCAAATGCATCGATTTTTCTTTGATCTTCCTTATTTAATATCCAACTTTCACAGTCACAGGAGCCAATTGAGAATCCGTGGCTTTGGTCAAGCACACCTTGGTCCTCAGAGCGACATCCTTTAAAGGTCTCGGGAACCAGATTTACCCAAGGCAATGCGTCGTTTGAGTGCTTGACTGCTGCTTTCATGGGCATCAATTGTGGATCCACGCAAGATGAAATCCTTGGAAACTTTCATCCAGTTGTTTCTTTGGGTCTTCTTTACGTTGAGTTGTCATCCACACTGAAGTCTCCAGTCCTTGACCTTCATCAGCAAGGGCTTCAAGGCCCCCTCACTTTCAGCAAGCAAGACGGTGTCCTCTGCTTATTGAAGGCTGTTAAGAAGCCTTCCTCTAATCCTGATGCTGCATTTTCTGTTATATAATCTGGCTTCTCTGATTATTTACTCAGCAATCTAGGTTAAATAAGTATTGTGAGAGAATACAACCCCAATGGGCATCTTTACTGACTTTAAACCATGCAGTATTCCCTTTCTCTGTTAGCATAACTCTCTCTTGATCCATATACAGGTTCTGGGATTCTCATTCTTCTCAAGGCCATTCATAGTTTATAATGATCCACAAAGTCATCGAAAGGCTTCTGTGTAGTCTCTGCTTCCGCCATGATGTATTTGACTAATAATGATATCCCTTGTTCCACATCCTCTTCTGAATCAGGGAAGAACTTCTGGCAGGTTCCTGTCAATGTACTGCTGCAGTCACTGTTGGATGATTTTCAGAAAAATCTTACTTGCATGTGATATCAATGATATTGTTCTATAATTCGAGCATTCTATTGGGTCACCTTTCTTTGGAATGGGCACAAATATGGATCTCTTCCAGTCAGTTAGCCAAGTAGCCATCTTCCAAATTTCCTGTCCTAGATGAATAAGTGCTTCCAGTGCGTCATCAGCTTGCTGAAACTCTTCAATTGGTGTGCCATCAATTCCTGCAGCCTCGGTTTTGGCTGATGCTTTTAGTGCAGCTCGAGCTTCTTTGTTCAGCACCATTGGCTCTTCCTCATATGCTACTTCCTGAAATGGTTGAATGCTGATGAGTTGCTGCCTCTGTGTTCTTCCTATCACGTGTTTATGCGTTCTGCATCATTTAATAGTCTGCCCATAGAATCTTCCAATATGACAACTCGAGACATGAGTTTTTCCGGAGTCCTTTTAGATACGCCGAGTGTGCTCTTCCTTGTGGGTTTTCTGACTCTAGGTCTTTACATGTTTCATGACAACATTTCCCTGTGTCCTCTTCATATGCCCTTTGAAACGTTCAGTGCTTTGATTTCATCATTTCTTCCACTTGTTTCAGCTACTGGACAATTAAGAGCCAGTTTCTGACGTCCACTTTGACCTCTCCTTTCTTTCCGGTCTCTCGTCATGGACGATGTCCTTGATGTCTTCTTACCGCTCATCAGGTCGCCCGGGTTCGAGGCAGCAAATCTGTTCTTGGGACGTTCCCCGAATGAGGTGGGATGGACTCAAGGTTGTACTTTGGTTCTTGTGGACTTACTTTCATTTTGGTCAGCTTCAGTCTGAACTGAAATATAAGCAATTGGTGGTCTGTTCCATAGGCAGTCCCTGGTCTGGCTTTAGCTGCTGATATTGAGCTTTTCCATGGTCTCCACGGGTGTCATCTGTTTGATTTCTGTATATTCCATCTGGAGAAGTACATGTGAATATTAACCTTTTGGGTAGTTGAAAAAAGGTATTTTCTATAAACAAGTCATTGGTCTTGTAAAATTCTGTCATGGATCTCTAGCTTGTTTCTATCACCAAGGCCATATTTTTAAAGTACCACTATTTCCTCATTGTTTCCAAATTCTGCATTCCAGTTACCAAAGATTATCCATGCATCTGGTTGTATGTTTGATCAGTTTCAGACTGAAGATGTTGGTAAAATTCTCCACTTGTTAAACCACTAGCTTTAGTGGTTACTGCATAAATTTGAATGATATTTGTATTGACTGGGTTTCCTTGAATGTGGATAGATATATTCCTATCACAAACAGCATTGGGCTTTAAGATAGATCTTGAAATGTCCTTTTTTGCAAATCCATTCCTCTCGATGTGTCAACCCCAGCATAGTAAATTATATGATTGTCTGACTTAAAATGGCCAATATCAGTCTACTTCAGCTCACTAATACTTAGGATATTGATCTGTATGCATTCCGTTTCATTTTGATGACTTCCAACTGTCCTTGATATATATTTCATACATTCCAAGTTCCGATTATTAGCAGATTTCTGCCACTGTGTCTTCTCACTTTGAGTCATGCCCCATCAGCAGATGAAGGTTCAAAGGCTTTACTCCCACAGGCTTTACCCCAACCTTATCATTATGGCTGACACTGCTTTGACGAGGCAGCTCTTTCTCATTCATATTCTGAGTCCGTCGGACCCGAGGGGCTCATCTTCTGGCACGGTGTTAGACTGGGTTGACTAGAAACAAATCCAGAGACACTCATATCTAGAAGAAAGAGCTTTATATCAAAGATGAATTGTATATTAAGAAATGCCCCAGTCCAGTTCAATCAAGTCCATAAGTCTGAGATTAGCCCAAAAGTGTGATACTAGTCTATAAATTCCTTTACAGACTAACGCAGCACATGTAACGATGCTGAATGCAGGCAGATCACAGGCTGGTGGGTGAAAAGTCTTGTGGATTCAGTGGCGGTGGAAGCATCTCAG
>NW_022105908.1:23004844-23009480 GCF_000313985.2 Echinops telfairi | reverse complement strand
CACCTCACAAAACAGAGGCAATGATGCCGACTGCAGGAGGAAAGCTGAGTCAGTGAACGTGGAAGCATCTCAGCACTGGCACGGGGCTCCTCCAGTTCTCTGAGTGTCTCAACAGCAGGAAAGTGAAGCAGAGAGAGTGTGGCCCACCTCCAGGGAGACATAGCAAAGTTCCCATATTCCTCATGAGACGGCCATGCCCACAAGGTGGCATCATCGACTCCACCCCAATACTTAGTTATCAAGTTGAAAGGAAATTTTGTAGCCACCACAGGCCCTATCCCTGCCAATGTTCTGTTTCTATTTATTCAGACTCATAGTGACTTTATAATAGACTTTCTAAAATTGTAAATCTTTATGGGAGCAGCCAGTCTCATTTTTCTCCTAAGGAGTGGCTGGTTGGACACGGACCTTGCAGTTTGTAGCTCAACAGGTAACCCACTCTACCACTGGTCCAAGGTGACTGCTCGTGATCACGTGGTGTATGTCAGAGTGGAACTGTGCTCCCTCGGGTTGGCCGTGGCCTCTCGTTCAAACGCGGATCATCAACCCCTGTTTCGGATCTGCTGTGTGAACTCACACCTCCAACTCTTTGGTCAGCAACGGAGGATGTTAGCTATTTGCATAGCCCAGGGACTGCTGTTTCTCATATTCCTGTTTTTTGTTTTTAACTTTTATGAGGCTGGCACAGCCCTGGAGCAGTCGCATCTGTGAGCCAGCTTCACTGACTGGAAGGTGAGTTTCCCGAGGACTTCCGCTGCTCCTTCTCATCCCTCCTCCTCCTTAGCGGTGTCCTAGACGGATTGCCCTCGATTGAGAACTTGGTCATTGTCTCAATCCCCACAACTCTGCTCTCAGCTCCTCCAAGTGCAGTCTGAATCTTTGGCTTCCTGCCTTTCCTTCAGCTGCTTCTTCCCAGATCGACAGCGGGGCTGCCGCCTTGTCATGTGAGTTCTCAGGGTGCCCGATGGGCTGGGATCGTCTCAGGGAAGTCCCGCTAGCCCATACTCACGGAACACATCAAGGGAAGAAACTAGTCTTTGTTTGGGGCTACCCTTGGCCGTGTGTGCTCAGGAGTGTGAATAAGAGCAAGGTGGTTGGGTCAGAAGCCTACGGCAGCCCTCAACCCTTCTCTTCACCTGTGTCTCTGCTTTGATGTTGGCTCGAAAGGCTGGCTACAGAGCTGGGTGTTCTTACCATGCAAACAGTATTTCCTTCAGGACATTTGCTTTAGTTGTAGTGACATTAGTCTTAGTTGTAGCAGTTGAAAATCTCGTAGAGACCGCATGCTCTAGCCAATTAGGCTCGCTTTTCTCTGCTTTCTATGCTACTGTCCTGATGAGATATATTCAGCATCTGAAGCATGCTCCTGCGGTCCAGGAAGTATTCTTGGCCCTTGTCATTCCACCTACACTTTGATAAAATGCTAGATTCTGGATGTAGAAAGAGTAATCAGGTCACAACCAAAAGAACACTTGTGAGAAAATAACTCTTGAAAGGATCATTGTACCTGGTCTCCAGCTTCCTGTGACCTCTCTCTTCTTATGTCTTTCAGAAGACGGAAGGCATCCAGAGAGACGGCAAGCAGTTGATTGCCAAGGCAACGGGGCAGTGTTCCGAGAAGGTAGCATCGATATGAATGGAAGAGCATCCCTGGCCCCTGTTCTTTGCCTGTTTTTCGTGCATGTGCAGGGATAAGTTCTATATACCTTCCCCTGTATTCGAGGCTCCTTCCATCAGGTAGCCGCTTGTTTCGGACCATTTATCTCTTTCCCTGCATTCTAGGAAGATGCACAAAGTATTTGATAGGCCTTCATAACATGGTGCACCTTCAAACTTCGAAATGTTTGAACAGGCCCTCCCTTGAGCTTGGAAGAACCTGTCCTGTTAGTTGTATGGAAAACCAGGTCTTCTTTAAGACTTGGTGGGCATATTTCCATTATGCCAAGCTATCCTGTGCTCCTCGAGGCAGGGTTGATCTATTCCCTCCAGGTGCCCATGGCACTTGACTCGTCCTGCATCGTGACACTTTGCACGCATTAGTTTTCGGTAATGTACCTTTCCTTCGGTCTCTCTCACTGACCGGCGAGCTCTCTGGGTTCAGGGCACACATCGTATCTTTGTCATGTTTTCTCAGTTCCGGGCAGACTTTGGATTTTTGCACGGAGTGGCTCGAGGCTGTTTGCAGAATGAGTGATGAAAGAAATTGGCACTTGGGGTTTTTGAGAGGGCACGTTGTAAACAGAACCCTCCCTCCCTCCGCTTCGGCTGGATTCCAAATCACAAGAGTTGGCACAAGGAACATGAAAGTACCACTAAAAATGGCCAGGTTAGAGGAACAGTCAAGGTGGCTTACTAATCTCTGCTTTCACTTTAAACCCTAGGATCATCCACTGGGGGAAAAAAAAAAGCTCAAGTCTATGGAGCAGGTTCAAAGCTGCTGGTCTCCATCAGGGAGAAGAGGGAAAAGGAACCTGTTTCCCGGGTCTAGGATCTTATCTACAGTCTCTCTCACCTGTTTGGGACACAAGGAGCCCTGGTGGCATAGTGGTTATGCATTGGGCTGCGTACTGCATGGTCAGCAGTTCGAAGCCACCAGCAGATCCACCGAAGAAAGACTGGGGTTTCCTCTCCCTACAGTAGAGGGGTAGTGAAGAGGGGACGGCCCTCAAGAAGGTGGATGGATTGACACAGTGACTGCAACAATGGTCTTAACAACAGGAAGCATCGTGAGGATGGCCCGGGACGAGGCGATGTTTCCTTTTGCTTTGCGTTGGGTCGCTATGGGTTGGGACCAACTAGATGGTCTAGGAAACCCACAGGGGCAGTTCTACCCTGTTCTATCGGGTTGCTATGCGTCAGAACTGACTCCATGGCAACGGATATGTGAGATACATTTGCTCATGTATGCTGCCACAAGCCGTTCATTCTACTTCTGTGGAGGTGGAGTAAGCCCTGGTCAAAGGGCTAGGTGTACTTAGGCGGAAATCCTCCTGTTGGAACTTAAGGGACCAGATATGAATCTCCCCTCTACCTGTGTGGTAGTTACATAATCTGGTGTCCATTTGGGACTTGAGAGGATTAAGATTGAATGGGTGGAGTCTAGTCTGTCAATTGGGTCATAGTCAATGAGGGCTTTGTGTGGGCATGGCCTTCTCCTGAGGATTCTGGGAACTCCTGGATTTCCTTCTTGGAGGTGGGAGACACTCTCGCTCTTGGCTCACTCCCTGAGAGATGCTCTACTGTCAAGGCACATGGAACTATGCTGATCGACCCCCATCCTCTGGGAACTGGAGGAGCCATGTGGCAGCTGAGATGCTTCTACTACTACTGGATCCTAAAGACTTTGCACCCACTGGCCTGTGATCTTCCTGCATCCAGCATCATTGCCTGTGTTTCTGAGTCTGAAGAGGACTTTATAGATTAGTATTGTACATATGGCTAATATTGGACTTAGGGATTTGTTCTGGACTGAGTTTGGATGTTTTCTCAATATTCAACTTCTCTTACATATAAAGTTCTTTCTTATACACGTATGAATGTCCATGAATTTGTTTCTCAAGTCTACCCAGACTAACACAACCTGTTAGCACCTTGAATCTCCCCCTCTTTAAACTTCCTTTTATTTTTTACCATACTTATCTGAGAATTCTTTCCCTATCTCCAGTTCAAACGCTCAGCAGAAAATACATTTTCTCATTTCTCCTCCCTTCCTGAAAAATTATCCACCCATCTATACTTTGAGCGGGTGTCTTTATTGCTCTTCCTATCTCGCCTACCCTTCTTGCCAAGAATGAAGAGCATCGGCAGAAGTACGCCCAAAGTCTTCGGTTCTCAGAAACTCTCAGGGGAGATGCAGGGTCACCCCCACACACTTTTTCTCAAGCAGTCGAAGTACTTCCTATTCTCAGACTCTGCACTTGTGGGGGAGACCTAGAGACAGGGCAACGGGTCCATGCTTCCCAGAGAATCAGTTTCATGGAGAAGGCACGCGTGAAAAATAAATGGCACTTTCCAGTGCTGTGCAATGTGATAGGGGGAGCACAGGCCACTGTACAGACAGAGGGTGCATTGATTTCACCTGGAGTGGAGGTTGGGAGTCTTTCAAGCAAAGGAGACGAAGCTTGTGGGTCAGCAGAGAAGCGTTCACGAAGGGGCAGGCCCTCGGGTTGAGTATCCCAGACTCAGCCCTCAGTAGGAGTTATGCAAAGTGGCGTATGTGTGGGTGCACGTGATTGCGCGTGTGCTGGTGTATATTTCAGGCTGTAGCATGCAAGGAGCCCCAGAACAACAGAGACGTTTAACATGTGGAAGTCATGACAAGTCATCCCATGCGGCTGGGCCTTGAGATTCAAGTTGGGAGGCGGCTAGAAAGGAGAGTTCGAATAGAATTGGATAAATCAGGAGCCCATGGAAATATTCTGGGAAACATAGATTTTTCAGGAAATAAAGCCTCTGTGGAAGCTGGTGTAATTCTGTGCTAGAGACAATGTTTGCAGGGAGGTCAGCACCATGGCCAGCCCAGCCCACCTGAGGGCTGATTTCCGCTGACGTTGACCAAGGGATGATCCCAAGGGGAATTGGTAGAGAATCGGAAGTGGCTGGAGAGTTGCTTTTCAGACTCTGCTTACCATGAAGC